>NC_057866.1:37341388-37978055 GCF_019393635.1 Dromiciops gliroides
CAAAGTCTCTTACAAAAGAAAGAGAAAGTGGAAGCAAGAGGTCCTTACTGCTTCACTCAGGACAAGCCCTGCCCAGGGTCACCAGCACCATGTCTTCCCATGTGCTGGTCAATCTTGTTGCTTTAGCCAAATGGCTACTGAGCTATTTCCCAAGATAGAAGCTTTCAGTGTTTCAGTCTTTCCAATAATTCTGCATATACTTTGTCTTTTAGCTTTACTTTTTCACCCTCATGATATAAATACATTTAATCTCCAAAATGACATCACCTTGAAGTGATGCTTTTTTAAAGCTCGTTGCTGTTTTAATGGCACAGTCTCCACTCCCCCAAAAAAGGAAACTCTAAAAATGTTGGCCAGAAGTAAGACAAGTCCCACAGTGACCTTAGTCTTCAATCCATAAATACTTTAAAGTATATGTCATCTCATCTCATGTGAATACCTGTTCCATTGCTAGAGATCACAAACTGTCCATCCCTTCTCATCCTTTGGGTCTTGCCCCTGTCTTTCCATAAATATTCCCCACCTGATGTGCAGGAGACCATCCTTTTGTTCTCCTAATATTTCAAGCATATCACTGCAACAACCAAGCACTCAGTCTTGCTGCAGGACCGGCTAACATCCTTTTCAAGTAATATACGCCCTCAAAGATGTCTTTTATGCCTCTTCTCATGTACAACTCATTGTGGGTATCGTGTCAGAGCCAGCATAAATCTACTGTCCCCTTTCCATTGCCCTTTGGGTCACCGGTGATTTAATTTTTTTTCTATTTTTGTGTCCTATGAATTGGAGACATATAACATGGCTGGGACACAACACTGCATTGCAGGGCTTTCTAAATGAGGTGCTATTTTTGCCCAATGCAGACAGAGTTGTAACTTCATTTTCCTTCCCTATTTATACCTTTCTAACATCCTGTTCGAGGTTGTCATGCAATATGATTGTGAATAAGATAACAATAGCCATATGTATTAAGGATAATTGCTGGCATTACATAGGTATATATAGTACTAGTAATATAATATTAGTAATATTAGTAATTAGTAAGCTGGTAATAAGAAAACTAGTAATATAGCATATACAATAGTAATAAATATATGACAGAATAGCTGGTGAGTGTGATCATTAGCAAATATGAAAGAGAAACATATACACCCATATATAATATATTAATTTATAATTAAATAATATAATATATATAACACCTTTTCTTTATTGTGTCAAATATCCTGAATTAATCATAGCTACTCTGGATTTGACCTTCCTGACAGCACCTAGCATATAATCCTATTAGTACTTTAACAGGACGCATCATAGTACAGTATCAAAGCTTCAAACTTAAGGATCTGGGTTTGAATCTTGACACTTGTACCCCTCCTTCCATTTCTTGGTGAATCGGTCATATTACACTCAAGTCTCTTGTCCCCTTGTCCAGCCATGGATCATGTCTTCCTTTAGACAACCCCTAGATTACTTCTGCCATCCATGAACTTTGCTCTTCTTCACAAGCTAGCTAGAGAGCTGAGGGGAAGCTAGGTGGTGCAGTGAATAGAGCACCAGGCCTGGAGTTGGGAAGACCTGAGTTCAAATCTTTTTTTGGCGGGGAGTGCAATGAGGGTTAAGTAACTTGCCCAGGGTCACACAGCTAGTAAGTGTCACGTGTCTGAAGCCAAATTTGAACTCAGGTCCTCCTGAATCCAGGGTCAGTGCTCTATCCACTGTGCCACCTAGCTGCCTTGACCTGAGTTCAAATCTGACCTCAGACACTGGCTGTGTGACCCTGAGCAAATCACTTAACCTCGTTTGCCTCAGTTTCCTCATCTGTAAAATGAGCTGGAGAGGGAAATGGCAAATCACTCCAGTATCTTTGCCAAGAAAACCCCAAATGAGGTTGCAAAGAGTAGGACATGACTGAACAACAACAAAAGAGAATAGAGCTAAAGAAAAATCACAAAACCAATCTGATTGGGTTCACTACAAATTGCTGTTACATAATCTTGACTCAGCCATCACTACAGCAAGACTACACTGATATCTTTCTAGTCAACTACCTGAGATCCAGTGTGGCTTCAGAAAGTGCTGAGGAATGGTCTATATAGTGTTTGCTGCCCAACAACTCCAGAAGAAATGCCAGGAGCAGAACAAAGGTTTGTACACAACATCTGCAGACCTGTCCAAGGCCTTTGATACTGTCAGTCATGAGGAATTATGGAAAATTATGTCAAAATTTGGTTGCCCAAAAAAGCTTATCAGCATTGTACGTCACCTTCATGACAGCATGCCTGCCTGGGTTCTAGATAATGGACAATGCTCTCGTGCTTTCCTAGTCACCAGTGGAGCAAAAGAAGTTTGTGTGCTTGCTCCCATGCTTTTTAGCATGATGTTTTCAGTCATGTTGTCAAATGCCTTCAATAGGGATGAAAACAAGGTCAGCTACTACACTGATGGTAAATTCTTCGACTTGAAAAAGCTACAAGACAAGACTAAAGTGGAGGGAGTGTTCACGTATGGGGTTTTTTTGTTTTCAGATGATTGTGCTCTCAGTGCAATCTCTGAAGCTAAGATGCTAATCTTGACCTAACACTTAATATCAAGAAAACCCAGGTGCTCCATCAGCCAGCACCACATCATCCATACATGAAACCATCAATTACAGCAAGTGGAGAAGTTTTGAATACTGTGGATAAGTTCACTTACTTTGGCACACGTTGCCAATAGGGATGCACACATTGATAATGAGGTTGACGCACACATTGCCAGAGCTAGCCCAGAATTTGGGAGGCTCAAGAGGAAAATGTGGGAGAGAAGAGGTATTAGACTGACTACCAAACTTAAAGTCTACAAAGCCATTGTACTGACTTCATTGTTGTATGCCTGTGAAACCTGGACAGTCTACCATTGCCATGCCAGGAAACTGAATCGCTTCCATTTGAATCATCTTAGGAAGATTCTGAAGATCACCTGGCAGGATAAGATACCAGAAACTGAGGGGCTCTCTCGAGCTAAACTTTCAAGCATTCAAACTCTACTGCAGAGAGTGCAACTCCGATAGGCTGGCCATGTTGTTTGAATGCCAAATATATACTTGCCCAAAAGATTATTTTATGGAGAATTCACACAGGGCAAGCACTCACATGGTGGTCACAAAAAGTGATATAGGGGCAGCTAGGTGGTGCAGTAAATAGAGCACCAGCCCTGGAGTCAGGAGTACCTGAGTTCAAATCTGGCTTCAGACACGTAACACTTACTAGCTGTGTGACCCTTGGCAAGTCACTTAACCCCAATTGCCTCACTAAAAAAAAAGTGATATAAGGACACTTTCGAGGTCTCTCTTAAGAACTTTAGAATTGATCACATGACATGGGAGACAGGACCACCCAGCCTGACATGCCTTCATCAGAGGAGGTGATGTGCTCTACAAGCAAAGCAGAACTGAAGTAGCTCAAAAGAAAGGTGAGATGCACAAATTTAGAGAATCCACCCCAATGTTCATATGGGTTCTTTGTGCCCAACCCATGGTATAGCCTTCTGAACTCATGCTGGTCTGATCAGCCACAGTTGGACACACTGTAATTTGACTCTGACATAGTGATGTCATTTTGGTCCTCTTTGAGAATGAAGGACAACCCATCAATCTGATATCCCAAAATAGTTTAAGTAGGACAGTATGGCTGGAGAAGAGTGTTCAAAGGGGACTAATATGAAAATTTGACTAGAAAGGAAAGCATTTAGTTCTGGGGGCGGGGAGAGGAAGAGAATTTGGAACACAATGGTTTTTTTTAATTGATGTCAAAATATGTATTTACATGTAATTTAGAAAAAAATTCTAAATTAAAAATTTCTTTAAAAAGAAAGGAAGGGGCAGCTAGGTGGCACAGTGGATAGATCACCGGCCCTGGAGTCAGGAGTACCTGAGTTCAAATCCGGCCTCAGATACTCAACACTTACTAGCTGTGTGACCCTGGGCAAGTCACTTAATCCCAATTGCCTCACAAAAAAAAAAAAAGAAAAAAAGAAAAAAAAAGAAAGGAAAGCAAGAGCCAGATTGTGGATGGCTTTCAATGCCAAAAGAGACATGTATTTCTGCTCTTAGCGTCAATAGGAGCACACTTAACTAGGCTGCTCCTCTGATGATCAACACAGAATTTATTGTTGGGAGCACATTTGGTCCTTTCAGATTAGTGGGGCCAGTCAGAGCTTCCCCCCACCCCGACAAAACATGAGAAAAGGCAACACTATCTATATTACATGAAACAGTTAGTAGTACTAAAATATCAGAGTAGTATTTTAGTGGTGTTCACAAGAACACACACATTTATGCATAGAATCAGCTAAGAAAAAACCTTAGGGGTCATGAAGTCCAACCCCCTAATTTTATAGACAAGGAAACTGAGGCATAGAGATGTTAAGTAACTTGGTCTAGAGTCACAGTCATAGAATCATAGCTTGAAGGATTCTTCAAGGCAGTCAAGTCCAATCCCTTCATTTTGCACAAAGTGGAAAAGTCAAGTGCCCAGGATCAGGTAGCTAGTCTAAGGTGGGATGTAAATCCAGGTCTTCCTGACCACAAGTCCAGTATCTGTTCCATGCTGCCTCTCCAGACCTCATGGATAAAGCCAACAACTATAAATCACATTCTACCCCACTCAGTTCCCTCCTCCCAAATAAACACTGAGCACATCATTCTTCATTTCTGACCCAAGATTCCATTTCTCTACCTTGGTATTTACAGTTAAGTTGTAATCCACTTGGTTTAATTTCTATTCTGTTTTATCAATTTTTGTTTTTTGTTTGTTTGTTGTTGTTTTTTGTGGGGCGATGAAGATGAAGCGACTTGCCCTGGATCACACAACTATTAAGTGTCAAGTGTCATAGGCTGGATTTGAACTCAGGTCCTCCCGAATCCAGGGCCAGCGCTTTAGCCACTGCGCCACCTAGCTGCCCCCTTTATCAATTTTAAAAATCATGGAATACTATAATATAAAGTATAATGTATATATAATATATACTATGCATAGTATACATGTATATAGTGTAGCACATATATTATATATGTGATATGGTATGAGACACATGCTACATGACATATGATATGACATGAAATAGAGGAAACATTCCTGGAAGGGCTTTTAAAGATTTTTTTAATCCAACTCACTCATTTAATTGGTCACATACCTCAGCCCCAGAGAGATTAAATAACTCACAGGTTATCCAGGGATAATGAGAGGCTTGGTACAAGAACCCACCAAAGCCTGCAGTTTTATCCCCTATACCATGTGCCCCCACAACAACTTGTCAACATTCTTCCATATAAACCCAAACATTCCAGAACATTTTAAAAACCATTTGTTATCAGAGAGACTTGGTGAGATGCCATGAATATGCCGAAAGACTTTTCAGCTAACATACCTAACCACCATCTATTAAACATATTAAAATCTGTGCCACTGATGCCCACCTCTCCACTTTTGCTGCGACCCAGGGGAGCAGAGTAGCCAGATTCACCATGTAAGCCTGTTGGTTAGTTGTTTTCAGTTCTGGTGGACTCTTCCTAACTCATTTTGGGGTTTTCTTGGCAGAAATACCAGAATGGTTTTGCCTTTTCCTTCTCCAATTTATTTTACAGATGAGGAAACTGAAGCTAATGGGGTTAAATGACTTGCCCAGGGTCACACCGAAAGTAAGTGTCTGAGGTCAGATTTGAACTCAGGTCTTTCTGGCTCTGGGCTTGGCACTCTATCCACTGAGCCACCTGTATAAACCTATAGAAATATGAATTATTGTTCCTTCCATTACATAGTACTGCCAATCTCTTATGATTCCACAAGTTACCATTACCAGAGCTAAAGAGGGAATAATGACATAGATGATATCAAAATAGCAGATTCCATGCAAGCATTTCTTTTTTGTATAACAATAGCAGCCCTGACTGGCAGAAAATAAAAGGCAGGAGAAGGAATGGGGAGCGGAAAGAGAGGTCACCTCCCAGGAATGTGCAGTTTGACAGAAAACAAAAACCTGACAGGAACATTTGAACACTCTCTAATTTGAGGAAGAAGTATGGTACAAGAGAAAGAAAACTGCCTCTCAAAGTCTGAGGACTTGGATTCAAATCTTCCCTCTGAGGCTTACCACCAATAGGAGCTTGGGCAAAATCATTTCAGTCCCCTGTGTCTCAGTTTTGCCTTTCTTTGTCTACCTATCGCTTAGTACGATCCCTGGCATGCAGTTACTGTTTAAAAAGATGCTTGTTGGGGCAGCTAGGTGGCACAGTGGATAAAGCACTGATCCTGGATTCAGGAGGACCTGAGTTCAAATCCAGCCTCAGACCTATGACACTTACTAGCTGTGTGACCCTGGGCAAGTCACTTAACCCTCATTGCCCTGCCCCCCCCCAAAATGCTTGTTGATGAACTCAACTGTAATATGGGGGAGGGGGGGAGGAGAAGAGAGTCCCTTAAGTATCTCTTAGGTCTGTATCTCTGATGAATGCTAGATCTGAGGTCAGAGGACCGGATTCAAATCCTGACTCTACTCAGGTCAAGTCCTTTCACTTCTCTGGGCTTCCATTTCTCCATCTGTACAATGAGGGAGTCGGAAAAGATGGCTTCTGAAGTCTTTTTCATTGAGGATCTAAGATCCTATCAGTCTTCCTTATTCTAACACTGTGACACCTCTGTGGGTACCTTCCCCAAGGTCACCAGTCCCAATCCATCCACACCTTATCCCGTACACCATTTGTCCATCTCCTCCGTGAGAGATAGAACTGCCACATTGAGGAAGGAGGGGGCCTCCCCTTAGGCCTACTGCCATTTGGTGAGTACTAATAGTATACACCATCAGTGTCATCCAAGACTATCCCTCCACCTCGTTATAGGAATGCCACCCTCCTTTTCCTACTTGTACATTTATCTGATATCTTTCCCTTTTTTGCCACTTTTCCCATGCAGTTCTCTGTTGAGAAAATGTTGCAGTCCATTTCTGTTTCCTGCAGGTTTCTCCATCATGCTGTCGATAGCCCTGAAGCTTGAATTCTTCAGAGACTACAATATTCCATGCTTCAGTCATATAGCATCCATGGAAGAATACCAGTATTAAAGCAATAGCCCTTTACTCAAGTTACAGAATGACATATATATTTTTTGACATGGCCAATATGAACATTTGTTTTGTTTGATTGTGCCTGTTTCTTATGCGGCTTTTGTTTTCGTTTTCCTTACCCCAATAGTAAGGGGAAGATGGAAGGGAGAAAGATTGTTAATTGGAAAAATATTTTTTAATCTAAAATAAAATGAAAAGATGAACCTTTGCTTCAGGGAGAAGTTTAGGGTTATTAAAAGCACTATGCATGGGCAGCTAGGTGGCGCAGTGGATAAAGCACCAGCCCTGGGTGCAGGAGGACCTGAGTTCAAATGTGGTCACAGACACTTGACACTTACTAGCTGTGTGACCCTGGGCAAGTCACTTGACCCTCATTGCCCCACCAAAAAATAAAATAAAATAAAATTTTAAAAGCAGTGCAGTTCACTGGAGGTAATGCAAACCCACTTTGCTCTCCCTATTTAATTCTGGGCCCAGTTCATTACCCTTCTGTAGTTTATTCAAGATATACATCCAGATGAACCAATTCTCTGGGAGAATATATCAAAGCCTGGACAATACTCATTCTTCAGCCAGTTGGTTTTTCCCGGGTAGATAGTTCATGCACAATAGGTTTAAAACAGTTCAGTATTATAGTTAATAGGCTTTTTCAAGGTAGATTGTTAATCTTTTGAGTGATTATTAGGAAGCTTGGCAAAGTCAACACAAGGATAAAATTGATAGCCAGTCACAGTTCTCCTGTTCTCCCTTTGAATTACCTTAGTCATGACGATTCCAGGACCACAAAAACAGTCCACCTCCCCAGCTGCATTCTTTTTTTCCCAGGATATACTGACAAGGGGCTGCTTATATGGTATGTTCTCTGCTTGAATGTCTGTGGTGACCAGTTACCAGCTGCATATTGCGGAAACCCCCCTATCAAAATTCACATTCTGTGTTACCACCCTTCCTGCCCAAGCCAGTGCTGTAGCCCCCTATGGAATCAGATGAGGCAGAGGGGCATAGATCAAGGAAATGGTATTAAAGCTGCCTGGAAGAGCAGAGGTGACCAAGCTTCTTCCAAACTCCAGTGACCTTGGAAGTCCCGGCAGTGAGTGCAGAATGATTCCAGCAATTAAAATACAACCACTCAATGAGTGATGCAGATCAGCTCAGGCCGGGAATCATGAGCCTCCTGCACCCTAAGCCTTAGGCTGAGTCAAAAGCAGAGGCCAGGCGAGAATGCAGCACAGACACAGGACCTTTTTGTCCCCAGGGATGATTTTTTTTCTAAAACATCTCACCATGAAACCGAAGATTAACCTTCTTTTTCAATGAGGCTCCTGTCTACTGCCTAGTAAATGAAGTGTCTCAGCCTTAGGAAAAAACACAGATCAACTTGTGAGCCTTTGTTCTCC
Organism: Dromiciops gliroides; assembly: GCF_019393635.1. Lineage (NCBI taxonomy): Eukaryota > Metazoa > Chordata > Mammalia > Microbiotheria > Microbiotheriidae > Dromiciops > Dromiciops gliroides. The sequence continues at coordinate 37,349,884 of NC_057866.1, forward strand.
CAGAAAAAAGAAAATCACTAATGTTTTCCAATGTGGAGGCTCAGCTCTCTCTTACTGGCTGTGAGCAAGGGGGATCCGGGATGTTGGACATTAGAAAACCCCAAGGAGCCTACAATCAACATCTAGGAAGGAGAAGCCCGTGATTGAAGCATTTCTACAGGAAATAGTTGGAAGGGGCCTGAGAGAACACCTCATCTTAGAATCATCCATCAGCCAACAAGGGTGTATGAAGAATCTCCTGGGGCAGCTAGGCAGTGGATAGAGCACCAGCCCTGGAGTCAGGAGGACCTGAGCCTCAGATACTTGACACTTATTCTGTGTGTGACTCTGGGCAAGTCACTTAACCCCAATCACCTCAAAAAAAAAAAAGAATCTCCCATGTGCCTAGCCCTGTGCTGTATGGATCCATTTACACAATACTTGCAAATCCCCTGATGCACACGTTACCTCAGGTGAACCTCATAACTACTGGGTGAAGTAGTCCTGTTATGATCCCCATCTTACAGAGGAGCAAACTGAGGCTCAGAGAGGTGAAGCTGCTTGCCAGAGGTCACGCTGGTAGTGAGTGGCAGAGCCTATATATAAACCCCAGTGTGATGAGCCACCCCCTTTCCAGGGCACCAGAGATCTCCTTTAATTCTCCCAAGAACCCTGTGAGATAAGGTATCATGCACCATTTGTGACAAATGAGGGATAATGAGGTGGTGTTCAATTGACCTCTCTCTCATTATACAGCTAATAAGAGGCTAGATTTGAATCCAAGTCCCTCCAGACCCTAATTCCAGTCCTTTTTTCCTGACATCTCACCAGGCAATCTCCTCTTGCCTGGGTGGGAAGCCCAATCGGTCAATCAATAAGCATCTATTAAACAAACAGGAATACACTCAAACAGTAGATTCTAGAAGCTAAAACCTCTAAACAGGTCACTGAGGGTTCCCCCCTCCTTTTCCTCTTGGATGCTCTTTCTCACATGATGACAGATGGAGGAATCCTGCCTGGGAGCAACAAGCCCAGAACATACTCTCATGCTGAGAGGGATGATGGGAAGTCTCTGTTAGCCCTATTCATTACAAACTCTGCCACAGTCACCTCTCAGAGAACACAGAGGTTAAAAGATGGCCTCTATCTCCTTTTTTCTACTCAGAATTCAAATAATATGAGAACAGGAAAAGAGAGAGGATAATAATAATAGCTAGCATTTATATAATGCTTTAAGGTTTGTAAAGTACTTTACAAATATTATCTCATTTTATCTCCACAACACCCCTGGGAGATATGTGCTATTATTTTATGAATATTATCTCATTTTCTCCTCACAACAACCTTGGGAGATAGGAGCTATTATTATACTTATTTTATTGAAAGAGCCAGAAAGGTTGAGTGATCTACCCAGAGTCACACAGCTAGAAGTGTCTGAGAAGGGATTTGAAGTCAGTTCTTCCTGACTCCAAGTCCAAAGCTCTATCCACTGCACCACCTAGTAAAAAGCATATGGGTCCCCCAAGGGATCTATGGATAAATTTTAAAGTGGCTGTGAACTTGGACAGGAAAAATTACATCTTTGTTTCAATATATCTGTTTTCTTTTGTAATGCTATATATTTTATGCACTTAAAAACTTGATTCTGAGAAGAGATCCATAGGCTTCACCAGATTGCCAAACAGGTCCAAAACACACAAAAAATGTTTAAAATTCCTGATATAAGGGGAAACAATGAGCAGACAGAAATCAAGAAGAGCCACACCATGGAGGTTGGGGAGAACCTTGTTTTTCAAATAGAAAACAATGGAAATTTCACCTATGGGTACCAGGGAGCAATGACAGCAGAGAAGAGGTATGTTCACAGCAGAGTTCTGAGCTATATTGGAGCAGGCAGAGAAGGAGCTTAAGGTGACAACCTTGTTAGTGGCAAATGACTAAAAACACATATACCAGGCACGATCCATCAGTCTTCCTGTGCCAGTCAGTTAATGAGCTCAAGGAAATGGAAGATTTTGCTGAAACTGTCTATTTATGTTGGGTGTTGAGCACTTGCCATTTTGAAGAGAGAGCTAGTTTTATGGAGCCGATAGAAAGAATTGAGAACTGCCCTTCATAAATCCAGAGACAAACTCACATGCTTAATGAGATCTTAAAGAAATCTTCAATCCACACTCTTCAAAGCAGAATTCTTGGAATGTCATTTGCATCAAGCTGGGAAGGTGAGTATCCACTATTTACTGCCCAAAATATTAGGCAGCTAGGTGGTACAACAGATAGAGAGCAGTGCCTAAAAGCAAGAAGACCTGAGTTCAAATTAAGCCTCAGATACTTACTAGCTGTGTGACCCTGGGCAAGTCACTTAACCTCTGTTTGTCTCCATTTCCTCAAGTGTAAAATGGGGGTGATAAGAATAGCCCCCACCTCCCAGGGCTGTTGTGAAGATACAAATGAGATAATAATTATAAAGTACTTAGCACAATGCCCTGCACATAGTATGTACTATATAAATTATTGTTTGCTGTTATTCAAGATGCAGATTCAAATAGCATGTCAGAGGAAAAATGAGTGAGAATAAGAAAAAGATAAATTATTGCTTTAGTAGTAATTAATTAGTAATTATTACATAAAATTTATATAGAGATATATTATAAATTATAATAATTTTATATATTTGTATATATTATAAATGATGAAGTAATTAGTAATCATTATATGTAAAGATATTATAAATCGTCATTATGTAACGTTTGTGTATTATAAATTATACAATGGTTAATTCGTAATTATAATATATAAATATATTATAAATAATTAGTAGTAATTTATTAGTACTCTACATTTGTAGAGTAGGGAGGAGAGAAAAGCTTGGATCACCAAACCTGGACACCATTAATTAAAACCAGTCCATCTCAAGGCTGCTACTCTATAACCCTCCAAATGATTTTCCAAGGATCAAACCAAAGAGACTACTAAGAAAACAGCTGCTGATAATTAGAGTTACCAAAGCAGACATGTACCGTTACACCTCACTTTTTTTAACAGTTGTGGGGGGGGGAAGCATGTGTGCCCAGAATTTTGCTAAATAGCACCCTCTCTTCAATTCACAAAGCACTGACTGTTCAAAAGCAGTCTGACAACTACAAGTGAAAACTGAACCCTTGAAAGTAAAGAAACCTTTTCAGAATAAAAACATTACTTTACATTTGCACAATACCTTATAGTTTACCAAGCACTTTCATAGTTAATCATCTAGTAAGAAAGCTTGCAAGTCAACAGCTCAGCTATGGTTTTTCCCCATTGATTTTTTTTCCCTGAGAAATATCTTGCTTGGCCAGTACTCTAAGCAGGGAGAGAAATCAATAGTTTAGAAAATTTCAAAATTAAATTAATTTAGGAGCCAAGAAAAATTAGAAAAATGTTCCATTTTTACATCTTGGGTTTTATTTGTTCAACAAGCACTACTTTGTGCCAGGAAACAGGGTCAGATAAACAAAACAAAAATGATTCCTGCCCTCAGAAGGCAGGAATTTTATCATAAGGTAACATGGATACAAATAAGTAAATATGTTATTGTTGTTGTTCAGGCATGTCTGATTCTTCATGAGACCATGCTATCCATGGGATTTTCCTGGAAAGATATTGGAGTGGTTTGCCATTTCCTTTCTCCAGTGGATTAAGGCAAATAGAGGTTAAGTGACTTGCCCAGGGTCACACAGCTAGTAAGTGTCTGGGGCTGATTTGAACTCAGATCTTCCTGACTCTAGGCCCAGTGCTCTATCCACTGAGCCACCAGCAGCCTCTAAATATAAAATATCAACAAAGTAAATTAAAATGAATTTTCAGAAAGGAAGGCACTAGCAACTAGAGGGAACCATCTAGGCTGTGACATGTTAAAAGAGTACCTGGATACAATGTGTAAAGGATATAGCTGAAACTCTGCTTTAGGAATAACAATTTGACAGCTTTGTGAAGGATGGGTTAGGCAGAGAGGAGATTGGTGGCAGGGGGGACCGATAAAGAGGATACCTCTACAATCCAGGGAAAAGGCAATGGGGGCCTTGATGAAGGTGGTATCAATGTGACTGGAAAGAAAGGGGTATGGGCTAGGGATGTTTTAGAGGCAGAAACAGATTGGATAGGCCAGGTAATGGGAGTGAGGAGTCCAGGATTATAATGAGGTGTTGAATAAGAACTCTTTGAAGGGAAATGGCCAATTTAGAAAGGAAACAGTATTAAAATGTAGACTTTTGTATAAACTTAATCTCCTCGATCTCTTCCCTGTTCTCTTGGGCAATTCTAAAGGCCTGAAGATTACCTTGCAGTGTAAAAAAAACACTGCTTAATGATTCTGATGATTTCCATGAGTGGGTTTTCACCACACACACAAAAATTAATCAGCCAGCTCTGTCTATCCCTCATAAGCATATCCCCCAACAAGCTATGTAGGAAGCTGGAGCCGGATCATTAACATAACTGAGATGAGATAATGAAGAGACATTTATGGAAGAGTTCTCTGCGTAGCAGTTATGTCATATTATATATTCATTCATTCAACATTTACCTACTACATGAAAGGTACTATAGAAAGAGGCCATGGGGAATGCAAAGTTTGATAAGGCACAGTCACTATGCTTAAGGAGACACTATATGGTCCAGGGTAAAGAGCCCTGACTCTGGATTCAGAGGGCTTGGGTTCAAATACTCCTTCTGACACTCCTTGTGTGACCTTGGTCAAGTCATTTAACTTCCATGGACTTCTGTGTAAGATCAAGGGATACCTCATTTGCCAATATTCCTTCTAGATCTATCCATATCTGAGCATAGGCAAATCTCCCCGGGCCTCAGTTTCCTCATCTGTAAAAGGAGGGGATTGGATTGGGTAGCTTCTAAAGTTACTTAAAGCTCAAGATCGAGGAATTCGTGAGGACAGTTTGGAACCTGGAAGAGACCTTTTGCATCACCCAGAACAGCTCTCTCATTTTACCCCTGTGGAAATTACTGTTCCCCTCTCCCATTATAGGACCCAAACCTGTACATTCTGACCTCATATCTAATACTCTTTCTACTACCTCAAAGGTGAAGAGTAGATGAAGCAGGGGCACATTAAAAACAACAACAACTGGCCCTGGAGTCAGGAGAATCTGAGTTCAAATCTGGCCTCAGACATTTGACACTTACCAGCTGTGGGCCCTGGGCAAGTCACTTAAACCCAATTACCTCACCAAAACAAACAAACAAACAAACAAAAACAAACAAAAAAACAACTAAAACAGCAATGAGGCTACCAATAAGAACAAAATCCCCACATGTACCAAAATATTGAACTTACTTGTTCCTGACTGAGAAGTCTCCCGTCTACCCATCATGCCATACTACCTCTCACCTTGTCCAGAGTAGCTACTTAATAAATGTTCTTTAGTTGAATTAAAGAAAAAAGTTGAAACCTGAAAGGGAGAAGCCCCTTGTAATTATAATAATATGCTTTAAGAGAGAGAGAGAGAGAGATGGAGACAAAGAGTCAGAAGGGGGAAAGGGGAGAGAGAAGGAAAGACAGAGAAAGAGACAAAGACAACAGAGAGGGAGGGGGGAGAGAGAGAGAGAGAGAGAGAGAGAGAGAGAGAGAGAGAGAGAGAGAGAGAGAGAGAGAGAGAGAGAGAGAGAGAGAGAGGAAAGGGGAAGAGAGAGAAAAAGAGCCAGAGAAAACAGAGAGGGAGGGGGAGAGAGACAGCAGATACAGAGGCAGAGAGACAGAGACAGACAGAAACAGAGACAAAAACAGGCAGAGACAGAAACAGAGAGCAACAGAGAGAGATAGAGAAAATTCCTGGGGCTTTCAGAGGCTATCCCCCATGGAAGGAAAAATAGAACCTTTAAGTTGTGAATTCACAGATGTCTGACAATTACCTTCAGATTTCCCTATTGAGACTTACTTAATGCAGAACCTTGGCTATAGACCACCAAGACAGGAACATGGGTTTGAAGCCACTTAGGTTTGCCTCAAGGCATAGCCATCTGCAGTGGTTAATAAAGGGTCCACTTTGGGGCTCTTAAGTTCATTTGGATTTCATATTTGACAAAGATTAGAAGTAATATGGATGTAAATAAAGGTTAATTATTCATTGTAGAGTTCATGACTTACAAATGTGGGCACAGCCTCTTTTGCCTAGAAACCTGAGGCTCAGCCTATACTGAAGTAGGAATATCAAGCTCAAAGGTTTGTTTTCTCCATTTGCGAGCCCCCAGAAACTTTACGCTTGACTCCATTTTTATGGGCCACTCATCTCTAGTGTGTCCCACAGGACAATTTCCGCTCTTGCAACATCCCACTTGAAAACACTGCAATATCATGCTTGAGGGCAAATGTTGTTTTTACCTTTCTTTGTACCTGCAGAGTATCTGGCCCATAATAAACAACTAATGAATGCTCATTGATGGAATGGCAGATCTAAGAAGGTGTTTAGAAACTATTCCAGGTTGGGGAAAGTTTCTTAAATGTTCCATGCTCTGACCACTACAGGACTATCACCGATCTGCCTTAGAGAGCTCATGGGAAATACAGAATGGGAAATCATCACATCATTAGCAACAGACATACATATTGTTCTTTAAGTTTTCACTTATACATATATGTGTATATATGTATACATACCTATATATGCTGTTCTTTTTTCTTTTTTTTCTTTTCTTTTTTTTAGTGAGGCAATTGGGGTTAAGTGACTTGCCCAGGGTCACACAGCTAGTAAGTGTTAAGTGTCTGAGGTCAGATTTGAACTCAGGTACTCCTGACTCCAGGGCCGGTGCTCTATCCATTGCGCCACCTAGCTGCCCCTATATATGCTGTTATTCAGTCATTTCAGTCCTGTCCAGCTCTCTGTGACCCCATTTGGAGCTTCCTTGGATAAAACACTGGAGTGGTTTGCCATTTCCTTCTCCAGCCCATTTTACAGATAAGGAAACTTGAGGCAAACAGTCTTAAATGACTTGCCCAGGGTCACACAGCTAATGAGTGTCTAACACCAGATTTGAACTCAGGAAGAGGTATCTTCCTGACTTCAGGCCTGGTGCTCTGTCTACTGTACCATTTAGCTGTATATGCATATGTGTGTATGCATGTATGTACATATGTACATACATACATATAAATATACATATGTATCTCAATAATTTCATTTTATCCTTGTAACAACTTAGGATTTAATGAATAAGTATTATTAATAGTCTCTTACAGGGGCAGCTAGGTGGCATAGTGGATAAAGCACCGACTCTGGATTCAGGGGGACCTGAGTTCAAATCTGGCCTCAGATACATGACATTTACTAGCTGTGTGACCCTGGGCAAGTCACTTAACCCTTATTGTCCCCTTTAAAATAAAGGAGGGGAAAAAGTCCTTAAGTCACCTTCTCATTTTGCAGATAAGGAAACTGAGTCCCAGATGAGCTGACAACTTACTCAAGGTCAGTTAGGTAACACATAGCAGAACTGCTATTTCATCATAGGTCTTCTGACTCCAAACTCATGAAGAAGACATTGTTTTTTACCAATCAATAAACATTTAGGCACCTACTATGTGTTGAGCAGGCCCTGTGCTAGGCACTGGGGACACAAAAAGGGCCTCAAGACAGAAAGCTGGGAAACAATTTTATGGCCAGTGCTTCTGATAAAGGCCTCATTTCTAAAATATATAGGGAACTAAATTAAATTTATAAGAATCCAAGTCATTCCCCAATTGAGAAATGGTCAAAGGATATGAACAGGCAGTTTTCTGATGAAGAAATCAAAGCTATCTATTCCCATATGAAAAAATTCTCTAAATCACTAATGATTAGAGATATGCAAATTAAAACAACTCTGAGGTACCACCTGACACCCATCAGATTAGCTAAAATGACAAAAAAGGAAAATAATAAATGTTGGAGAAGCTGTGGAAAAATTGGAACACTAATGCATTGTTGGTGGAGCTGTGAACTGATCCAACCATTCTGGAGAGCAATTTGGAATTATAGCCAAAGGGCTATAAAGCTGTGCATACCTTTTGACCCAGAAATACCACTTTTGGGTCTTTTCCCCAAAGAGATCATGGAAAAGGGAAAAGGGCCCACATGTACAAAAATATTTATAGCTGCTCTTTATATGGTGGCAAGGAATTGGAAGTTGAGGGGATGCCCATCAATTGGGGAAGGGCTGGACAAGTTGTGGTATATGAATACAATGGAATACTATTGTGCTGTAAGAAACGATGAGCAGGAGGAGTTCAGAGAAACCTGGAGGGTCTTGCATGGGCTGATGATGAGTGAGATGAGCAGAACCAGAAGAACATTGTACACAGTATCATCAACATTGAGTGTTGATCTGCTGTGATGGACTAGATTCTTCTCACCAATGCAATGGTACAGAAGAGTTCCAGGGAACTCATGATGGAAGAGGATCTCCAAATCCAGGGAAAAAAAGAACTGTGGAGTATAGATGCTGATTGAACCATACTATTTCTTTTGTTTTTGGTGCTGATGTTTTTCTATTTTGAGGTTTTTCCTCATTCCTCTGATTTTTCTCTTATAATATGACTAATGCAGAAATATGTTTAATGTTATTATATATATGTATATTTTATATATATATATATATATATATATATATATATATATATATATAACCTATATCACATTACCTGCTGTCTAGGGGAGGGGGGAGGGAGGGGAGGAAGGGAGAAAAATCTGAAATTGGAAAGTTTTCCCTTTCTTATTCCCACATATCTGGACTATACCTTATCCTCACCCAACCCCCTCATTTTACACATGAGAAAGCTGAGAAACAGAGAAATTAAAGTGGCCTGCACAGGGTCAACCAATAAGCAAGTATGGGAAGTACTATTAGAAAGAACCCAGATCATCTGACTCCAAATTTAGTGCCCTATCCACTACACTGTAAGTCTCCTACAAGATTCAGCTCCAACCTCCTATGTGAAACCTTTCCAGAACATCCCTTAGTTGCTGCTCTCTCATTCCTCAGTTTACCATGTGTTATATAGTTCATTGTAACTCACCTATAATTTGTAGCCTTAAACATGGGTGTGCATATTATACTGGTAATATACCACCACCTCCCCATTCTCCAAAATAGAATGAAAGTTCCCTGAGGGGAGGATGATTTCTCTTTTATTTTTATTTGTATTTTCAGCATCTAGCACAGTGCCTGCCACATAGTAGGAGCTTAATAAATGTTGAGTAGAATTAAAGGAGAAATGGTGTTTGATTGAAATCCCACCCACTCATTCTCAGTCCTGGTGCTTGTCATATGTGCTTGTCTTCCCCAGGTAGGTTTGTTTTTATATGTTAAGAGTGGAAAGATACTTGTTAATCTAAAGCTGTCAAATTGATTAGTCTCATGAAGGTCATTTTCTTGGCAAGGTGATGACATCCTGTATTTTGATCCAATCACTGCAATTTGGGCCAGCTGCGTTCATGATTAAGCCACTTATTGACCAGCCAGCTCTAGATACCAAAGAGATTATCTAATTGATGTACAAACTGAATGCCTTTCTGTCCTCTGCTCCCCCACCCCTGGGGAATTGCTTAAGTTTAAAAATGTCTTATGTTCATTACCACAACCAGCCCCATGACAGTTGAGTTTGGTATCTTGCCAGGACCATTTTAATGGAGACAGAGCTTAGTTGAGAAGTAAGGGGCCCACCAACACAGTTTAGACTTAAATAGCCAGAGGACCCTTTGAGAGTTCTTTAATCTGACGTCCATGTATTTGGGGTTTTTTAATATTATGATGACTTCCCCTATAATCCCATGAATTTTACTTTATGCATTTAAGAAACATTATTCTTAGAAGGGGGTGGTAGGCATCGCCAGACTGCCAAACAGGATCCATGAAATAAAAAAGATTAAGAACTTCTTCTCTAAGGAATCAAAATAGGTGGAATCATCCATTTGATCAGTATTTGTTTTTATTATTCTCTTTAAACATATTCTGTATATAATTGCTTGTATGTCTACATATACATATGCATATGCATAGACATAGACATATACATATACACATACACACATATATGTTGTCTCTCCCATTAGAATATAAGTTCTTTAAGAATAGTGATTATTTCATACTTTATCCTGACACATAGTAGGTAGTTAACAAATACATTGATTGATAGATTAATTGATCACATTACCATGTATTATCAAAAGAGGTCCAAGAGCCAGCAAGTCACTTCAACCACCCATGGACACAGGTTCCATCTAACTTAACTATGACTTTGTTCCAGAATACTTTAAGCTCCTAGAGTTTGTTTTTTCCTTTCATCTGTCCCACTTGCCTTAGTTGCTCCTTCTCCGTTTGGAATGTGACAAAATAATTATTAATAATGGATTTCTTGGGGGGAACTGAAAGATCAGTTTCTCAGTCCTTCCCCCCTCCACACCCCACTCTAGAAAGTCCAGTTCTTGAGGAACTTCAAACGATATTTGTGACAAACCCAAGGGAACAAAAGAAATGGAGACAGATTCTTTTGTCTAGCTCAGTGAAGGACTTATAGGGTCAAACCACACCTAGATAATGGACTTTGCCTTTGCCCTTCAGTGAGGGTCTTTTACATTCTTCTCCCTGATGTCATCTGTAGAGTTCATTTTAATGTAGACCACCCTCAAGTGATGTCAACAAATGGAATTGAATGATGCTAACCAATTAGCTTTGATCAATGTATAATGGCCTGACTCTATCAAGAGGATAAAAACTCTTGAAAGAGGCCCTGCACTCTCTCTCTTGGTGTGCATGCTCTTGGCTCTCTAGCTTGTAGGTCTTCTGAACTTTCTTAGGTCTCCTTGAGACCACATGCTGTCTGCATGGGTCTTCTGGGGCTTTTCTCCTGCTTTCTCTATCATTTGGCCTGAGACCATGAGAAATTAGGGAAATTCATGGGCAGTTCTTTACTGGTATGTGATATTAATAAATTAAAATATGCTTACCCAAAGCTTATGTAAATAGCAATTAATTTAAAATTAAAACACAGGAAATTCCCATCACCAATGCAAATTAGCAATTTGTTGTAACTTGTGGTGTCAGAGAGTTGCATGGGGCATGGCAAAATCAAGAGATTCAATGATTTGGCCATGATCAGAACACTAATGTGTAAAAGCAGGAGTTGAAGCCAGTTCTTCCTGACTTCAAGAGATAGGTAGGTAGGTAGGTAGGTAGGTAGATAAATATGTTGTTGAGTCTCTTCAGTTATGTCTGACTCTCTGTGATCCCATTTGGGGTTTTCTTGGCAAAGATACTGGAGTGGTTTATCAATTCTTTCTCCAATTAATTTTACAAATTAAGAAATCGAGGTAAACAAGGTTAAGTGACTTACCCAGGGTCACATAGCTCGTAAGTTTCTGAGACTGGATTTGAACTCAGGTCTTTCTGACTCCAGGCCCAGTTCTCTGTGCACTATGGCATAGCCACCTAGCTGCCTCAGATCAAGGTCCTTTAGGACTGGAAATGCTTTTACCTTTCTTTGTATCCCCAGAATTTATCACAGCATGTAGCACACAGTAAGTGTTTAATAAATGTTTGTTCACTATCTCTGCCCTTTAAGCGATGCTGCTTTCCCCCATCTAGTATTATGGCAAATTAAAATGTCAACAGTCCTGGAGAAAGATGCTATTCAGACCAGTCTGGAGGCAAATAAGGTTTGGTATTCATCAGATGAAAGTACTGCAGATGGGCAGCGTAATGAGCAGATTATGTGGGATAGCTTCTGATGGGCAACATTCAATTGGTACCAAGCACACTAATAACCTTCATTTCCCCAAAGAGGCTCAACCAGCTGAGTGACGAGCACAGACCGATGACCCTCACTGGCAACGTCACATTGGCTCTGGGGTTGTCTCAACAATGACAGAATGGCAGCCGGGGCTGCTTTAGAGATTCCTAATTACTGCCACCAAGAAGCACATCTGGGACTTTTACACACGTGAAATGTCTTTGAGAGGGAGGTGAGGTGGTGAGAGGCTTGTTATGGCGGAGGGAAAAGAAGACCTGCTTCCTCGTGTCTCTCTCCCCTATCCCCAACCTTCCTGTACAAAACCACCTCTTTCCCCCAAACGGGACTAGAACAGAAATCTTTGGGATTCTGTCTGATTAATGTCCTACTGTTTCCAGGAATTGGAAGGAAGTGCCCTCTTACTTTGATGGGATCCCACTGGACCACCAGCAGCAGTCAACCAAAACAAGGGGCTGTTGGGGATTTTCATTTTTACAAAATCTCTCATCACCAGGCTTCCTTCAAACAGCCCAAGGCTCCCAGCTGTTCTGCATCCTGAGAAGGGAGTAGAGTTTTGCTTTGTTTTATTGATCAGAATGACAAGAGCATTCTTGTAGGGTAACCAGATCCATGGTTAGAGGATCCCAGAATCCCAGATGTTGAGCTAGAAGCTACCTCAGAGGCCATTAAACCCAATCCCCTGATTTTACAGATGAAGAAACTGAGTCCCAGCAAAATTAAGTGGTTTGTCTCACATCATATAAGTAGTGAGATTTGAATTCAAGTCCTCTAACCATAGGTCGTCTGAGGAGTCAGTGTTCTTTCTAAACAGAAGAAAGGTGGCCCAGTAGACTGCTGGACTGGAGTCAGGAAGATCCAAGGGCAAATTTGGCTTCAGAAACTTACCAACCGTGTGACCCTGGGCAAGTTACTTATCCTCTTTCAGGCTCAACTTCCCCATCTGAAAAAATGGTGATAATACCACCTACCTCCCAGGATCATTGTAAAGATAAAAATTAGATATTTGTGAGGAGTTTTCCAAACCTTAACGTATGACATGTTGTTGTTGAGTCATTTTCAGTCACGTTTGACCCCTTGTGACCTCTTTTGGGGTTTTCGTGGCAGAGATAAGGGAATGGTTTGCCATTTCCTTCTTTAGTTCACTTTACAGATGAGGAAACTGAGGCAAACCCTCAGTGACTTGCCCAAGATCACACAGCTGGTAAATGTCTGAGAACAAATTTGAATACAGCAAGATGAGTCTTCCTGACTCCAGGCCTGACACTCTATCTACTGGACTACCTAGGGTGGGTGGGTGGGGGAGAATTTAGAACAGAAAATAAAATGGATTTTAAAAAATATAAACATATTATTAAATCAAGTAGTTGATCAAATATTAACAATATCATATATTATTAAATTAATTGGTTAATTAAATATTATATTGGTGTATTATTCAATAAATGAATTGATTGAAATATTAAATATTTTAATATATTATTTAAATTTATCCTATTAATGTAACTGCATGGGCACAGCTTAATCACTTAAAACCTTTTCTTCACACCTGAAATTAATGCATTTTATTCTTTTTTTTTTTTCCTGCAGGGCAATGGGGGTTAAGTGACTTGCCCAGGATCACACAGCTACTAAGTGTCAAGTGTCTGAGACTGGCTTTGAACTCAGGTCCTCCTGAATCCAGGGCTGGTGCTTTATCCTAATACATTTGATTCTAAGTAAAGCCAGAACAGAACAGAGAAATACATACTGCTGATGACGTTTATAAGTGTGAGAGTCTGGAAAATGTGGCAGGCATTCAGAGACTAAGTTTTCAGATATAAAGGCGTCTAAACTCACCAATTATGTCCTCATGCCTGGAGTGTTCTCTCTCTTCACCATCTCTCAGGCCTTCAATCAATCATCGCCTTCTACAAGAAGCCCTGCCTGATCTCTCTCCACCATCTGCTAATTGTTTTAAGTCTTCGGCCACTGAGGCTGGAGGCTGAATATTCAAAATCTGATTTCCATCATGAGAGGCAGTAAAGTCTTGCGTAGGGGCTTTTAACCTGGAGATCATGAGCTTCTTTTTAAAATATATTTTAATAACTGAATTTCAACATAATCGGTCTTCTTTGCAATCCTTTTTATTTTTTATTTTGTGCTTTAAAAAAACATTAGTCAGGGCAGCTAGGTGGCACAGTGGATAGAGCACCGGCCCTGGAGTCACGAGGACCTGAGTTCAAATCTGACTCAGACACTTAACACTTACTAGCTGTGTGACCCTGGGCAAATCAATTAACCCCAACTGCCTCACACAAAAAAAGTCAATAACAACAACAACAATACATTAGTTTGAGAAGGGGTCTCCAGACTTCCCCAGACTACTGCCCAAGGGTTCCAGGACACGCACAAAAGGTTAGGATAGTGGCTACAAAGCAGGCTCCAATAGGACCTGGATTCAAGACCACTGACTCATACTAGCTGTGAGAACCTGGGAAAATCAGGAAACTTCTCAATGTCCCAGGAAACTCTCTAAGAGTATAATTACAAAGAAGGTTATTAGTGTATATGGGTAGAGGGATTTTCCTTAATAAAAGTTCCCTCCACCAATGAAATCATAGGTCCAGACCAGTCACAAGACAGTCAGTCAAGCAGCATTTAATAGGTGCCTTCTATGTGCTAGGCACTGTGCTGAGTGTGAGGGACACAAAGAAGAGTTGTTTTTTTAATGAAAGCTTTTGACTACATTGGTGAAATTCATGACTAATTGGCCCCTAATTAGTCAAGTATAACAAACCAGACAATTGTTTTAATTGTGTGGCTGCTCCCTCTGCTCTTACCCTACTCCCATGGTTAAGGAGGAAAAATCCCACCATCACAATGCTAGAGCTTGACTTGTTTCCCTTTCCCTGATATTTGCCAATAGGGGAGGATCTTGGGTCTCGAGGTGGAAGGGACTTTAAGGTCATTTTACCATCCAACTACCTCATTTTACAGATGAGGAAAACAGAGGATCAGAGAGGTGAAATCACTTGTCCATGGTCACACAGCCATTAAGTGGCAGAGTGCAGGATTCAAACTCAAATCCTGTGTGACTTGAATCAAGTGGAGTGGTCTTTCCCCTGTGCTGTCTCCAAAATAATATCGTGAAAAGGCACTGGATGAATCAGAATTAGGAACTAGTCTCTACTCCGCCACTTACTTGTGAAGACACGGGGAAGCAACTTTTCTTGTCTGGACCTCAGTATCCTAATATGCAGGGTAAGAGGGATGGATTGGAGGGCCTCTGTGAGGCCCTTTTCATCTCTAAAAATCTAGGATGTCTCTCTCCTTCAGCTGTGTCCCGTTCCCTTCCTGGTCCCCAATCAATCACAGGGCTGGGTAATCCCTCCCTGAAAAAAGACTAGGGACACCTGCTCCATCCCCTTATAATCAGTTTTCTATGAGAAATTTCATTTTATAGACAGCTTTCAGGTTGAGCCGCTCACAGGTTAATTTTTTTTTAAATCTGAAAGGACCTTGACATTTCAAAGATGTTAAATGAACAACCAGACAGAGACATTGATACCAAGGATAATTTGTTCTTTACGAGATGACTTGGGAAAAATGAGACGGCTCCCAGACCAATCTCTTCTGTGGTTCCTGTCAAAGTTTATTTATTGACTTTTAATAAAATGTTGTCCTGAGCATAATGCCATTTATTATAAAGATCTAATTAAATTAAACCAAAAGCATGGTTTGGTATCTCGGAGAAATACATAAGTAATTAAATTTGAAAGCATTCAGGGCATGCCTGAGTTCATATCAAGGCGACTGAAGCAGCAGAAGATAAGGCATTTCCAAGAAGATGAAGGCAGAGCAATGACCAGCAGTGTGCTCTCCACAGTAGTGGCCACCACGCCAGAGACTGGAAACTTGCATTATTTTATGTCTCATGCACAGAGTCCTCTTTCAAGCAGGATGTGTCCAGTGTCTCGCAGACTCTGGCCCTATCAAAAGAACCAGATGGGGGCAGCTAGATGGCACAGTGGATAGAGCACTGACCCTTGGAGTCAGGAGTACCTGAGTTCAAATCCGACCTCAGACACTTAACACTTACTAGCTGTGTGACCCTGGGCAAGCCACTTAACCCCAACTGCCTCAATAAAAAAAAAAACAAACAGATGGAAGAGACTCCCCACCAGACAGGGAGGGGCAGATCAAAAACATCGCTACCCACAAACCAAGAGCATGCAGAAATTTGATACCGATGTCCTTGTTTAACTTGCCTCCTGGGCTTTTTAATTTGGCCTCTTCCCACTGCAGTTGTGATGCCTTGGTCTGAGAAAGAACTTCTCGAGGGTCTCACTTCCCCTTCCAAGAGAGTAAGATCACCCCGTGATGTCATCGGTCCTCTTCAAAAACAAAGGATGAGGGGGCAGCTAGGTAGCCCAGTGGATAAAGTACCGGCCCTGGATTCAGGAGGACCTGAGTTCAAATCCGGCCTCAGACACTTGACACTTACTATCTGTGTTACCCTGGGCAAGTCACTTAACCCTCATTGCCCTGCAAAAACAAACAAACAAACAAACAAAGAAAAAAAAAAACAGAGGATGAACAACAATCAGCCCCATGGACCCAGCTTCAACTTTGGTCCCATCAGCGATTGGGTCAGAGAACAAGGGAGGGAGGGGCGAGGTATAGACTCATAAGATGTGATCACCTGAGTCTAACTTCCTCAAATTACAGACAAGGAAACTGCGGAGCAGAAAGGTCACATATCTTTCTCACAGTCAGACAGCTAGTAGTAAGTGATAGGGTGGAAACTAGACCTCACACACAAAAAAAAGAAAAAGAAAAAAGAAAGAAAAAGAAAAAGAAAAGAAAAGAAAAGAAAAGAAAAGAAAAGAAAAGAAAAGAAAAAGAAACTAGACCCCAGATTTTCAGATGGCTAGACCAGGGCTTTTGTCATTTACACTATGTTTAGGTCCATGCCCACCATCTTTGCTGACAGTCTATTCCCTAATTGGGAATGTCTTTGATTTATGACTTCTAAGAGGTGTCTAATTGGTAGGCTAAGGGGGCCCCTGAATTCCTTCTTGAACTCATTGTCCATTAAAGATCTCTGAAAGTAGGCGGGTGGCCACAACTACCTTCGGATGAAAATCAGAGTTTTAGCTTGCTTCTTTTATCAGTCTACAATGCCAACTTTACACACACAACTTTTACTGAATACATACTAAGGTTGAGAGGAAGGGTGGCCTCGCTGATAGAGGCCTTGGAGTTAGAGGATGTGTGTTTAAATACTCCCACTGATTCACACACACACAAATACTAGAAAACATGGAGCAGCTAGGTGGCACAGTGAATAGAGCACCAGCCCAGGAGTCAGGAGGACCTGAGTTCAAATCTGCCCTCAGACACTTGACATTTACTAGCTGTGTGACCCTGAGCAAGTCACTTAACCCTAATTGCCTCACCCCCCCAAAAAAATACTAAATACTCCCACTGATTCTCATTATCTCTATGACCTTGGCCAAGTGATTTACTCTCCCTAGAATTCACCTTCCTCATCGGTATAATGGAAAAAGGGATGGCCAAAAAGCTAGTAAATAGCTAAGTAAATAACTAATAAATAGCAGGTCTTGAAATCAGGTCTTCCTGATTCTTTGTGCACTTCCATCCAATACAGTATCCTAAATACCCTGTTCTCCCTCACTGGAATAAGCACAGTACATGGCACATTGTAAGTACTTCATGAATTCTCCACCTATCTACATTCATGTTTGCATCTGTGCATCTGTGTGCATTTTTGTATGTATCTATGTATTTCTGAATCTATGTGCATATCTACAAATGTATCTATATACATATCCATCTATCTATGCATGTATAATATGTATGTATCTACATAACTGTGCATCCACCTATGTACCTGTGTATACACGTATCTATCTGTATATATAGCTAGGTATTTATCTATATATCAATCTATGTATCTGTGTATCTAGGTACTTATCTAGCTACATATTTATCTATGCATGTATATATTATATGCATTTGCCTGTGTATAGATATATCTATCTATCCATCCATATACCTACCTAGATATCCATGCATATACCTATATGTTGATTTATGTATGAATGTATATATCTATCAGGTTGTTCTCTCGTTTCAGCTGAGTCCTACTCTTCATGACCCCATTTGGGGTTTTCTTGATAAAGATAGTGGAGTGATTTGTCATTTCCTTCTCCAACTCATTTTACAGATGAGAAAAGTGAGGCTTAAATGAAGGTTAAAAGACATGCGCAGGGTCACAGAGCTAGTAAGTGTCTGATGCTGGATTTGAACTTAGGTCTTCCTGACTCCAGGCCCAGCACTCTATCCACCATGCTGCCTAGGTGCACTATCAATCATCTATTCATTCTTGAGGTACATTTTTTTTTTTGGTGAGGCAGTTGGGGTTAAGTGACTTGCCCAGGGTCACACAGCTAGTAAGTGTAGAGTGTCTGAGGCTGGATTTGAACTCAGGTCCTCCTGAATCCAGGGCCGGTGCTCTATCCACTGCACCATCTAGCTGCCCCCCCATCTATCCATTCTTTTTTTTTTTTTTTTTTTTTTTAGTGAGGCAATTGGGGCCAAATGACTTGCCCAGGGTCACACAGCTAGTGTTAAGTGTCTGAGGCCGGATCTGAACTCAGGTACTCCTGACTCCAGGGCCAGTACTCTATCCACTGCGCCACCTAGCTGCCCCACATCTATCCATTCTTAAAGGCAGAAACTTTCACTTTTATCTTTCACTTACCATAGTGCTTATTGATTCATCGATGGAACAAAGGTATTACACCAAGACTCCCCACACACAAACACACTTCTGCTCTCACCCATGGTCTGAATGCTTCTTCCATTCTTTGTCTTTTCTTTCTCTTTAAATCTTCTTGGCAACCCATACAGATTCTAGCCAGGACCAGCCTTTTATTCTCCACCCACCTTTTCTGAGAACATAGGACTTTTGGCCTCAACTCAATTTTCAGGCTTCAAGCTTTTTCTCACTTCTATGCTTCATGGATCAGGAAGAAAGAAAGCTATCGAAATGAATTCAACCCAGTAAACATTTTAAACTATAATTCATGCAGAATCAGTTGACCCCTCTGCTATTATCACATTGACTCATATGATATCTGAACTAAAACTTTAAATTTTCTCTGTTGGGGCAGCTAGGTGGCTCAGTGGATAAAGTACCAGCCCTGGATTCAGGAGGACCTGAGTTCAAATCTGGCCTTAGACACTTGACACTTACTAACTGTGTGACCCAGGGCAAGTCATTTAACCCACTGCCCCACCATAAAAAAAGGATCATGAATCCTAAGAAATGGTCAAAGGATATGAACAGGCAGTTTTCTGATGAAGTCAAAGTTATCTATTGCCATATGAAAAAATGCTCTAAATCACTATTGACCAGAGAAATGCAAATTAAAACAACTTTGAGGTACCACCTCACACCTATCAGATTGGCTAATATGACAAAAAATAAAATAATAAATGTTGGAGAAGCTGTGAAAAAATTGGAACACTAATGCACTGTTGGTGGAGCTGTGAAGTGATCCAATCATTCTGGAGAGCAATTTGGAATTATGCCCAAAGGGCTATGGGACTGTTCATACCCTTTGACCCAGTGGTAGTACTGCTAGGTCTGTATCCCAAAGAGACCATAGAAAAGGGAAAAGGACCCACATGTACAAAAATATTTATAGCAGCTCTCTGTGGTGGCAAAGAATTGGAAATCCAGGGAATATCCATCAATAGGGGAGTGGATAAACAAATTGTGGTATATGAATGTAATGGAATACTATTGTGCTGTAAGAAACGATGAGCAGGAAGAGTTCAGAGAAACCTGGAAGGACTTACATGAACTGATGCTGACTGAGAGGAGCAGAACATTGTACACAGTAACAGCAACACTGTGTGATGAACAACGGGGATAGACTTGGCTCTTCTCAGCAGTGCAACAATCCAAAACAGTTTCAAAGAACTAGTGATAGAAAATATTCTCAACATCCAGAAAAAAGAACTATGAATTATGAATTCAGATTAAATCATACTGTTTCTACTTTGGGACTGTTTTTTTTCCCTTCTTGTCTGAGGTTTTTCCTTTGTGTTCTGATTCTTCTTTTGCAAGATGACTAATGTAGAAATGTTTGATGTAACTGTACATATACAACCTATATCAGACTGCTTTCTGTCTTGGGGAGGAGGGAGGGAAGGGAGGGGGGAGAAAAAAATTGGTACTAAAAATCCAGTGTAAACAAATGTTGAAAACTATCCTTATATGTAATATGTAACTGGAAAATAATAAAAATAACATTTTTAAAAATTTCTCTTTTTTTGAATCTTCTACTTCTTCCTTCCAATATGCTTCCCAATGACCCCCATTTGGGCTAATCTCTAGCAAGCTGGACGTTTTGGTTTTCATCTTGAATTTCTTGAATTCCCCATTCCTGCTTTGACCCCTTTCCCCTTATTCCTGAAAAATCTCAGATGAGGACAGAAGGCAGGCCTCAGGAGGTCTGAGAGTAGTCCTGCCTGGCCATGGATCTCACTGCTTTGCAAAAGGTTCACTAGTTGCCAGAAGTGCAGCTGGTACTTTGTACCTACAGTCTATCCCGCAATTCATCTTGTTCTTGGCTTATGGCCAAAAAACCAGTTAACAGGTAATGAAACCATAAAATGAGGGGATTGGGCTAGATGAGGTCCCTTCTAGCTTTAAAATGATAGTTTAAGAGCCAGAAAGGATATTAGAGATCATTTAGTCCAAGCCTCTTATTATACAGATGGGGAAACCAAGTTAGAGCAGTGTAGTGACTTGCCCAAAGTCAAACACATAATAAGTAACAGAGCCAGGATTTGAGAGCTGAAAGGAATATTGGAGGTCATCTAGTCAAACCTCTTTATTTTACGACTGAGGAAATTGAGATCTAGAAAAGTCAAATAATCTGTCTATGGTCATACAGGTAGGAAGTGATAGAGCTAGGATTCAAACTCAAGTCCGGTGACTTCAACACACCTTCCACCACATCAAGCTACCCTTCTTCATATCTGTGATATCTAGCCACCTTAACAATCCACATTCACCTCCCTCGAAAAAGCTGTGAAAAACTAGTCTATGTGGCAGAGATATTCTAGTCTTCATAGTACAAGCCTGCTGAATTTCTAGATGCACAAGAGAGTCTCCTGACATGGGTCTCAACCAGATGATATTGCCTCTACCACATATATGAATTCAGATCCAAGAAAGCCTCCTGGCTGAGTGACCTTGAGCATGTCATTTAAAGTCTCACTGGCCACAGACAAGTGTATAAGACTAGAAGTTACAGAGCAGGGGTTGATTTGCATTGGTGGAAAGAACTTCCTCACCTGGGAGCCCTCTGTGCCAGTGAAATCACAGACCAGGTCTCCGGTGGTCCAGAATCCACCAGAGGAGGGGTGGGGGAGAGAGGTGGAGGAGGGAGGGTCTACATGAATCAAAGTCAGTAGGAATGTATTTTCTTCTTATCCATGTGGAGGAGGAAATGAAAACAAATGGAGCAGATTTTCTTCATCAATTGTGCCTTCTGTGAAAGAACAGGGAAGCAGCCCCTTGTTGCTATGCAGCATAAAGCAGTCAGTGCCGATTGGCCACTGGTTCCTGTTAAGTCTGCTCAGCACTCGATAGCTATCCTACCCTCTCCCTTTCTTTGTTCCTCCCTGCAGTTAGTTCAGCACTCCCCAGCCCTCTCCCCTCTGAGCTAGAACTGCAATCCTTGCAAAAGGCAGCTTCCCAGAGATTCCCTCCAGGTCTGAATACCAGATAACCAGCCATGCCTGTCAGGGAGAAAAAACACCTCCTCATCTCCCCAAGGCAGGTTTCTTTGGCCAGTTTGTTGCTATGGCTTTGCAGTTGGTGGGGCTGAAAACCGATCATCAGGAAAAATAAGGTCATGGCAACAGCATGCCTTCTAAAGACCTAGCACTTCATCTATATGAAGCTACATTGTATATGTCCTCCATTGATGATGATGATAACTAGAATTCATAAGCACTTCATGGCTTGCAATAATAACAGCAGCAGCAACGACTACCACAACAATAATGGCCATACATCATTTCAAGTCTCACAACAAAACTGCAGGGAAGTGCCATGGTTATTATTATTGTCTCTGTTTTGTAGAGAAAGAAAGTGAAGCTCCAAGAGGTTAAATGCCAGTAAGTGATGAAGGTGGGATTTGAACCCAGATCTTTTGCATTCTAGGTTTAGCAGGTATATGTCCTCTATACTTCATTTTTCTTTTTGCCCTGTCTGGAAGTGCAGCAGCATCTCATAGGCAAATCTCTCTATTGAGCTACACAGAAGCTTTGATCTGCTTTGTTTCTGACCTCTCTAAGTAGCCTGGTGCCCCCTCCTCATCCCTAGGGGCTCACACTATTGAGGCTGGACTTTCTGATGCAATTAGCATCAGTCCTACTGCAGCTGAGAATTTCTAAGATCCAGGGATCTGCCAGCCTCAGCTTCTCCCAGGAGCAGAGATTACAGACTTGTGCCACTACTCCCAGCTAGACCCCATTATTATCATGCCCATTTGATAGATGAAGAGAGTGAAGCTCAGATAGGTTAAATGACTTGACTCAGGTGACACACTTGATAAATGGCTATGGTGGGTCTTTCAGATTCCAAGTCTGGCAACTTTATCCATTCACAGTTCTTGGCAACTTGATAAAACTATCAGGAAAAATCTAGTATTGAAGTAATACTTAAGTTGAATGTCGAAGGGAGCTGGAAATACCAAGAGGTGGAAGAGGGAAGGAAAGAGAAGGTGCTAATCTGTAAATATACCTGGGAGTCCCCTATACCAAGGTCCCAGCTCCATCCCTGTGCCCAATGTGTAGCAAGTCACTATAACTTACATATGATAGGTATTTAGTATCTCTGTGTCAAACTGAATTAAAACCCTGTGACTCCACTTGTAATACTTTCTGGAAGCTCTGTGGACCTGGAAAAACCATGAATACTCCCATTATATCACCCATAATGCTATTAATAACTAGCATTTTTATATAGCACTTTAAGGTCTGCAAAGTACTTAACAAATATTATCTCATTTGGTCCTCATGACAACCCTGGATGTAATCATTATTTCCATTTTACAGATGAGGAAACTGAGACAGACTGAGGGTAAATGACTGGTCAAGGGTCACATAGTGTCTGAGGCAGGATTTGAATTCAGGTCTTCCAAGTTTCCAGCACTTTACTGCACCTCTTGTCTGCTTCTATATTAAATGTGTGTGTGTGTGTGTGTGTGTGTGTGTGTGTGTGTACATGCATACACAAGAGAGGAACTTCACCTTCCAATGCAACCCAGCATCATCTTTGTAACATACAGTCTTAGGAAGTCTGCTTGTGGCACTGAGAGGTTAAATAATTTTCCCAGGGTCACAGTCAATATGAATCAGAAGTAGGACTTGAATCTAGGTCCTTCTGCTTTCAAAGTTGACTTTCTATCTGCTGTGCCATACTGCTTCTCATTCAATTATAGGAAATATTATATATATATATTTAATATATGTATACTTATATAGATATCAGAGGGTCATAAAAGTCTTAGTTCAGTTGTAACTTTTATCAGCTTAAAAGTACACTAAGACTTTTAGGACACCCTGTGTGTGTGTAAAGGCAAGCTATGTGGCACAGTGGATAGAATACTGGGCCTGAAGTCAGGAAGATTCATCTTCCTGAGTTTAATACAGCCTCAGACACTTCCTAGGCAATTCGCTTAACCCTGTTTGCCTCAGTTTCTTCATCTGTAAAATAAGCTGGAGAAGGAAATGACAAACCACTCTTGAATCTCTGCCAAGAAAATCCTAAATGGGGTCCTGAATAGTCAGACCCAACTGAACAACAAACATACAAATAAATAAATATATCCATATAGGCACATATGCGTGTGTGTGCACACACAGATGCCAAGGTTATATAAGCATGTATGTGCATGTGTGTATATGTGTACACACATATATACATATGTATACACACACACATATATATATATATACAAATATATGTATCTAGGAAATTACTCATGATAAAGCCTTAAAGCCTTCATTCTACAATCACATTAAATGGCTTATATTTTAAATTTTAATATTAAGTTCCATCCATTGGTCAGAAAATAAAAAAGACCATTTTTTTATGAGTCACACCTTGCTGAGTTTGGCATTATGTTACAAGTATTCTTGATCTTAGCAGTTCTAATAAAAAACTCACTCGAGGCGATGAGTATCAGGAGCTTCCTGGCTCCCCATCCAAAGAGCTGGGCTAACTCCAGCCTGGTAGATGTACCTATCTCCATCTGCCTTAGTTTGTGGGACAGAGTGCAACTAATCTTCCTTCCTCTCTTACACTGCTCCCTGAAAAGAGCACATAAACTTCCTTGGGTTTTTATGATAGGACATAAAAATATATATCCAGGTATGATACAATATATGATACATATATATGATAAAGTATAAAAAAATAGAAAAATATATATTCTCTAATTGAGGTCTGATCACAAGATCAACTCTGACCATGGGCTTCCTTAGAAGGAATTCTCAGGGTCAGCTAGGTCGCACAGTGGATAAAGCACCAGTCCTGGATTTAGGAGGACCTGAGTTCAAATCTGACCTCAGACACTTGACACTTAACTAGCTGTGTGACCCTGGGCCAGTCACTTAACCCTCATTGCCTTTCAAAAAAAAAAAGAAGAAGAAGAAGGAATCCTCACCTCAGAAGGTGGTTAATTGAGAATGAGATTTCCTTCTTGCTGCTGGTTCCTTGTTTGCCCATCACACTATCTGTACTCACCTCCTCTTACTATTGTTTCTCTGGGTTCCTGATCCCATGATCTTGGTCCCTGTCTTGGTCCCTGATCCATTATTTTCCAGGCTCCTGGACTGGGGTCCTGATCCCTGCTCTCTAACCTCTATGGGATCTTGACCTCTCACCTGCCTACCCTCCCATCATTCCTGCTTGTTCTCACTTTCTTAACTGACATCTCCAAACTTGACCTCTAGTCTCCTTGAACCCGGAAGGCCTGGGTTCATGTTTTTCCTCAGACACTTACCAGCAGCTCAGCTTGCTTTTCTGAGCCTCAGTTTCCTCATGTGTAAAATAGGAATGAAAATACTCCCTATCTCATACAGTTGTGGTGAATCTCAAAGGAGATAAAATATGTAAAACACTTCTCACACCTTAATGTGCTCTACAAATGGCAGCTATTACTATCTTTCATTCCTCTCATCTTTTTAGATGGAGCTCAGATAGAAAAAGAAGTAGCTATACCGTCATTCCCTCATATGCAATATTCTCCAGATTCTTGAGTAGTTGGGTAAAATGACTCTTTTCTGTAGCTGAACAAAAGTCTTAGGATGTAAAGTGAGGATCCTCTGTAGGCTCAGAAAAAGCATCCTCAGTATCCTCGAGGAGCAGGGTTGATAATGTACCTCATTCATCCTGACACCCTCTGGAAGATCTTTCTACTTTGAAAGGTTTTCATTCCACACAGTTTAGAAATTAGGAGTATTTCGGATGATGACGTCTATTTAAAATCTTAAGTTTGGTGGGGATTTTTTTTGTTTTGGTTTGGTTTGGTTTGGGGTTTTTTTGTTGTTGTTTTTTAGGACGGTGTTATATCCAGGCAATTGTGAAACAGAGTTTGGTCTATGATAGTCATCTGGGTCTAGTAGAATGTATTGGTTGAGTTCTTGAGATTATTATTAAAATCTGTATTTTTAATAAAAAGATCATCATTTTTGTACCTGAAAAGCCTCCTCCTATTTAACCAAACTCTCCATCTTTCCCACCCCCCTCAACCAACCTAGACCTTCTCTGCCCTGCCTAGTCACTGCCCCCCCACCCCAGTTCTGGATGGAGACAATCCTTGTCACTGAAAATATAGACACAATCCATTCATATAAAAACTTTACTCTATAATCAATATGATCGTTATGCTCCCTAGTACAATTCAGGGTTAAAACAGTGAACTTGTTTCTCTCCATGCAGAATCTCATTCCTTCTTTAAGGCTGTCAGCTTGATGGGTTGCCAGTTCCAAGTGCGTGACAAATGCTTGGAGGTAGCATTCAAATCTGCTATCTCACTCCCTAGATCTTGCCATGCCCAATTTGTCAAGTGTGGAGATTTGAAAAAATATTTTAATTTTTCCCAATCACAAGGAAAGACAATTTTTAACATTCATTTTTTCCTTAAATTTCGAGTTCCAAATTTTCTCTCTTCCTCCCTCCTTCACTTCCCCCCTCCCTGAGACAGTAAGCAATTTGATATAGCATATACATGTGCAATCATGTAAAATGTATTTCCACATTAATCATATTGTGAAAAAAGACACAAGCCAAAAGGGAAAAAACATGTAAAGTGAAAAATAGTATGCTTCAATCTGCATTCAAAGTCCATCAGTTCTTTCTCTGGAGGTAGATAGCATTTTTTCATTATGAGTCCTTTTCTTTGAGAGATGAGACTAAAGCTCAGGGTCAGCCTTTGGGAGAGGCAGTATAGACCACATCTAAAATTTAGCCTCAGTTTCCCTAAAGTGGGATGGGGGAGGGACTCTAGAAAGTAGTATATTCACCTTCGCTACAAGTCTTAAAGGCTGGATGGCTGCTTGTCTGAGAAGTCAGAGAGGACATTCTTCTCCAACACAGAGATTCTTGGATACTATAAAATGAGAGGGTTGGACCATCTGTCCTCCAAGGTCCCTTCTAGCTCTAGGCTCATGATCCTATGTATGCCTCATTCTGTACCTGAAGTCCACCACCTCTCTACAAGAGGTAAGAGAATGGTTCTAAGTGTTTAGTAGTTTTTTGTTATGTTGGGACTACATCTGCATCTCTAACTTCCAGTTATTGATCCCTAAAGGCAGCTAGGTGGTACAGTGATTACAGTATTGGGCCTAGGCTCAGGAATACCTGAGTTCAAATCTAGCCTCAGACACTTGCTACTTATATGACCTGGGGCACATCATTTTACCTCTGACCACCTCAAGTTTCTTCAATTGTAAAATGAGGATAATAATAGTAGCTACTTCCCATGTTTGTTCTGAGGATCAAATGAGCTATCTGTAAAGTGTATAGCAAAGTGCCTAACACATAGTAGGTGTTTAATTTTTCCTTCCTTTTCCCCCCAGGTCCAAGTCTAATCCCCCTTTACAACTAACAGCTCTTTGAATACTTAAAGGTAATTATGTTCCCCTCATCCTGCCAGTCCTTTCATCTCCAGAGTAAACACCCCTAATTCTTTCTTCTGGGCCTCTCACAGAATGGTCTCTCACTATACTGGACACAGTATCCTTGCCAAGATTAGGCAGCTAATACTGGACATAATACTTAGATGTGGTTCAGAGCTTAACACAGTGCCTGGCATGTAGCAGGTGCTTAATAAATGCTTGGGACAGCTAGTTTGCCTAATGGTCAGAGTGGTGGGTGTGGAGTCAGAAATACCAGAGTTCAAATTAGACCTCAGACACTTACTAGCTGTGTGACCCTGGGCAAGTCACTTAACCCCTGCCTAAGACCGGAGAAGGAAATCGCAAACCACTCCAATATCTTTGCCAAGAAAACCCACAGAAGGGTCAGACATGATCAAACGACTAAACAACAGAAATAAATGCTTATTGACTGATTGACTGACTGGTCTGCTCAAGGCAGAACCCAGAACATCTCCCAACTCCACTGTTTGGGACATTATGCTATTCCCTTTTCACCTCTGGCTACTACTTTATACTCTTGAGATGCAATTTTCCAAAACCCAAAGATCTTGTGTGTGTAAACTGTAATCTAGACACACCTCCCCTACTCAGTACTTGGCCCTTTGGTGTTTGGGAGCTGAGCTTCTACCTCCTGTTAACTATTTTTGCTCCTACTTTCTTTCTTTCTTTCTTTCTTTCTTTCTTTCTTTCTTTCTTCCTTTCTTTCTTTCTTTCTTTCTTTCTTCTTTCCTTCCTTCCTTCCTTCCTTCCTTCCTTCCTTCCTTCCTTCCTTCCTTCCTTCCTTTCTTTCTTTCTTTCTTTCTTTCTTTCTTTCTTTCTTTCTTTCTTTCTTTCTTTCTTTCTTTCTTTCTTTCCTTTTCTTTCTTTCTTTCTGGTGGGGCAATGGGGTTTAAGTGACTTGCCCAGGGTCACACAGCTAGTAAGTATCAAGTGTCTGAAGTCAGACTTGAATTCAGGTCCTCCTGAATCCAGGGCTGGTGCTTTATCCACTGTACCACCTAGCTGCCCCTTCCTACATTCTTTTAGACAAACACAGATTCTATTCTTTTCAGTCTGATTCTCTTTCTCTCTCTCTCTTGCTCTCTCTCTCTCTCTCTCTCTCTCTCTCTCACACACACACACACACACACACACACACACCTCTCTGTAGTCTGACATCCCAATAAAGGCTTAGACCCTAGACCACCCAGTCTAGCCCTCAATATCCCCTGCCTTGCTATGCTCTTCAGTTCCAGGGTTGGGAACCTTATGTCCCCAGCTCCATTCTGAGCTCTTTTCTGAACCTTATCTTCTCCTTCATAGTCACTGCTGAAATATCTCACGAAGAATTCAGTAAACACTGGAATCTACTCAAACCTTTTAAGAACCTTCAAGTACCCTGGGAGATGAGGCAGAGCAGAAATAATGTTTCTTCTTCTAAAGCACAGCTCACATGCCTCTTCATCTATTGAAGCCTTCCCTGATTCTCCCCTCCCACCCTTGCCCCAAGTTGAAAGTGATTTCCCTCATCTTCAATTTTCCCAGGGCACTTAGTCTGCATCTTGCCTTTACCCTCATCACTTCCTAACATATATCATATGGAGCTGCATAGCATATGTCACACCTTCCACCTCCAATAGAATGTAAGCATCTTGAAGGCAGGACCTGGGTCTTTTTCCCCATGTGCCACTTTTCTTCAGTTCTCCTTTCCTCCTCTATCTACATGCACACACATATGTGTGTATAGAGAGAGAGAGAAGAGAGGAAAGAAAAAGAGAAATAGGGAGAGAGAAGAAATGAGAGGGAAAGATATAGAGAGAAAGGGGGAAGAGGAGGTAGAGAGAGGGGGAGAGAAGGAGAGAGAGAGACAGAGAGAGACAGAGACAGAGAAAGAGACAGAGATAGAGAGACAGAGAGAGAGACAGAGAAGTGGTACAGCTAGGTGGTGCAGTAGATAAGAGCACCAGACCTGGAGTCAGGAAGATCTGAGTTCAAATCTGACCTCAGACACTTAGGAGTTGTGTGACCTTGGGCAAGTTATTTAACCCCTATTTGCCTCACTTCCTCATCTGTAAAATATGGACATACTGGAGAAGGAAATGGAAAATCACTCCAGTATATTTGCCAAGAAAACCCCATAGATAAGTTCGTGGGATCACAAAGAGTCAGATATGACCAAACAACATACGAATCTATCTATCCACACCCACGTGTAGTTGCACATATTTGTCATACTTATACAGGATGTCCCAAAAGTCTTCGTGCATCTTTAAGCTGTTGTGCTCTTTATGCCACTAAAGCTTCAAGTTTCACTAAGCCTTTTAGGACGTGCTGTACGTGTGGGAAGCATCATGGTGGTGGAGTGGACAGAGAGGCAACATGGCAGCCAGAAAGACCTGATTAGAGTTCTGCCTCTTGCACACACTGGTTGTGTGACCCTGAACTAGTCATTCAACCCCTCAGTGCTCCAAGAACTTCCAGTGCTATAAATTTGAAGAGCAGGTGCCAAGCCACACTGGTAGGGGGCAGTTTCCTCAAGGGAAATGCCCCACACCAATAAAATCAAAGCTCGAGTCCTCACTCCTGTCTCCAAAGGGATCATAGAATGATAAGAACATACCCCAAGAAGATACAACACGGAGGGTCCTTAGGAATGGACCCATGGGTCCACCTCCCTCATCTAACCAAGATTGATGCCGTAGGGGTCTGACGAAGCACTTCCGGACTCATTCTCAGCCCACCCCAGGCTGCCCCATGCCCTTCACTACCAACAACATTTACAACTTCAGGGAGGGGATTGAAGATAGAATTCTGAAAATAAAAACCACACAAGACAGACTGTTGGCCGGGAGCCAGGGCCCAGGTCAGCCTCACAGTGTCTGCAGGAGGAATACATCTAGTTCCAGTCTTCCCGTACTCACTGACCCTGTTTCCCTGGGACACTTTACAGGCTCATTTGCTGAAATTTCCAGATCATTTTAAAAAGCAAATAAGCTCAGTGTCGTCATCCTGCCCAGGACTGGGGAGCAATAAAACCATAGCCAGTTAGACTCACAAAAATTACCGGGAGGGAGCAGCTGCAGTGACGATCCCACAGCCCCATATTATAGAAGAAAAGCATTCGTGACAATGTGTATTTTTAAAAAACAGTGCTCCGAATGCTCAGGAAAGCTTGCCAGGTTGAGTTCTCTGCTGAATATGAGATGCTTTCTTTCTCAATACACTTTATTAATAGTTCACATAACTGTGCAGTGCACAATGGAAAAGGCAGCAGACAAAAGTAACAATATCCAGAACTACCAGAGAACTGTGCCAAGGAGCTTTCAATAGAATGTCACCTCCCAGAGGACAGGGACAGCTTTCTCTCCCTCTCCCTCTCCTTCCTCTCTGTGTGTCTCTGTTTCTCACTGTCTCTATCTCTCTAGCTCTCTGTCTTTCTTTCTAGCTCTCTGTGTCTCTCTGTCTCTGTCTCTGTCTCTATGTCTCTATGTATGTGTCTCTGTGTGTGTGTCTCTGTCTCTCTCTCTGTCTCTCTCTGTCTCTGTCTCTCTCTGTCTCTGTCTCCCTGTCTCTGTCTCTCTCTCTGTCTCCCTGTCTCTGTCTCTGTCTCTGTCTCTGTCTCTGTCTCTCTCTCTCTCTCTCTCTCTCTGTCTCTCTCTCCCAACTTTGTATCCAGCACCTATCAAAGGGCCTTTTCATCAATTCCAGTACAAGACATATTTCTGTATAAAACCCTGAACAAAGGACTGGGGATATAAAGGGGAGAAAAGTCCCTGTCCTCAAGGAACTTATATTCTAATTAGGGAGATGACATGACATTGAGTAGGTACAGGCAAGATATTTACAGAATCGATGGAAAGCAGTCTTCAAGGGCAAGTCACTAGTAGTAATGGGACCAGGAAAGACCTCCTACAGAAGGCAGAATTCACTCTCTGATTGGACACAGACTATACAGTGGGTTGGTTGATTTTGCATATAAAGCCCTTAGTATATAACTGTGCCTGCATCCAGCATAGCTTAACCTTTTTCCAGTTCAAGCAAATTCAATCCAAAAAATCAATCAACATGGGGCAGCTAGGTGGCGCAGTGGATAAAGCACAGGCCCTGGAGTTGGGAGGACCTAAGTTCAAATCCGGCCTCAGACACTTGACACTTACTAGCTGTGTGACCCTGGGCAAGTCACTTAACCCCAATTGCCTCACTAAAAAAAAAAAAAAAATCAATCAACATGTATTTATTAAGCATTACTACATGTCAAGGCCTGTTTGTTTTTGTTTTTGTTTTTTCATTCTCTGATACCTAATCTCTAAAGGAGGGGTTCTTAACCTTTTGTGTGTCCTGGTCCCTTGGCTGCCTGCAGAACCCTTCTCAGAAGAATGTTTTTAAATGAATCAAACAAAATCCACAGGATGACAAAGGAACTCAATTAAATTGAAATACAATTGTCAAAAAAAAAATTCTTTTTAACTTTACAGACCCCAGGTTAAGACTTCCCTTGCTACAGGGGTGTTTTGGGATTCCATCCTCCAGGAAATCAGAGGTGAGAATCACGGCTGCAGACAAAGCCACCGCTAGCATGGAGAATACTTACAGGACAGAAATATGAAAATTTATTAGCTTCATGCAACTTTCGAATAAGTCAAAATCAGCCTTTCTCTCCCCATCCCCCTCCTTGAACTGCTGAGTGGAATGTTTGCTGATTGATCCACTGAGGGCCCAAGGGGCTTTGCAAACTCCCTCCCTTACTCCCACTCCTAGCTGTAAGCAAAGCAGTGGGGGCGACAGCTTTGGCAGGTGCAAATGGATTTTTTTTTTCAACTGTCCACTATTTGCAATGTTAGAGGCATGTCACAGACTATTGAATATTTTGTCAATAGACAAAGATGCCTGCCTGGAACAGTCTCTGTGTGGAAGGCATGATTGATGGTGGGCCTGACAGTGGATGAATTCAATGTGTTACTCCAGGGAAATTTACAAGACAAAGGCAGGTGTTGACTTGGAAAACCTGCAGAGTTTTCACATTTCTTCTCTTCTAGGAAGGGTGTGATGGAAGATAAACAAGTAACCTAGATTCCAAAGGGGCAGAGCCCATGATGTCTTCTAAGCAGCAAGATGCCATAGAAAGGGGATAGGGTTTGAAATAAGAAGACCAGAGTTTGAATCTCCAATTGGCTCCCCAAAAACTCCCTGGTAACTCTGGGCAAATCACTTCCCCTCGCTGGGCTTCAGTTGACTCGTGCAAAATGATAGAGCTGGAATAGATCATGGATTTTTAACATGAGGCACAAGGACCCCCAACGGCTCCATGGATAGATTTTGGAGTATTAGTGAAATTGGGTAGCAAAATAATTCATCATTATTTTCACTAACTTCTTTTTCTTTTTTTTTAGCGAGGCAATTGGGGTTAAGTGACTTGCCCAGGGTCACACAGCTAGTAAGTGTTAAGTGTCTGAGGCTGGATTTGAACTCAGGTACTCCTGACTCCAGGGCCGGTGCTCTATCCACTGCACCACCTAGCTGCCCCTATTTTCACTAACTTCTAATCCAGAGGATCTAACCTGGAATCCCTGGACTTGCTGGTGTTTGTTTGTTTTAAGTTTTCAATAAGGCATATTAAAACATAATTGGTTTCCTCTCTAATCCTATGTATTTTATGTCATGCATTTAAAAACATTATTTTGAGAAGGAATCCATAGCCTTGGAGAAGGAAATGGCAAACCACTGCAGTATCTTTGCCAATCAGACTCCAAGTAGGGTCATGAAGAGTCTGACAGGATTGAAAAGACTGAACAAGCAACCACAGCCTTCACCCAACTTTCCAAAGTGGGTCATGAAAGGACAAGGTTGAGAGCCTCTGGATTAGACAGTCTCCAAGGTCCTTTTTCAGCTTGAAACCCTCTTCTGATCACAGGATCATGAAGTTATCTCCAACAAGGTCCCTCAACTTCTTTGTGGCAAAATCCACTTCAATTATCCATCCCCTAGAGAATGTTCACAAAGTCCAAAGTTGGGGACAAGGCCGAGAGAAACAAAAGGACTTCATGTTTTAGCTCAGTTGTCCAACACCAATCTGAACCAGATTAAAATGTCATTGGGAAATAGTCAACAAAGCAGATAAAAATACAATAGAACATAATTGACATCGATATGTGGCCTTCTAAGTCAATACGCCGGCAGCCAACCCTAGGCATAGTTTAGTGGTCTTGATTCTATTAGAGTTTATACTACTGATAATAATAGATCTTGTTGTTGCTGAATGTCCTTCATTCTCAATATAGACCATGACATCAAGGTGATGTCATGACTTGCACTGAATTAGATTTAAGCGAGGGAGATCACCAACCTCACTCTCTCCCCCAGAGCCATCTGGGTCCAGAGCAAGATATACATTGGGACAATTGGAGATGGCCCTGAATGGTTAAGGCAATTGGGGTTAAGTGACTTACCCAGAGTCATACAGCTAGTAAGTATCTGAGGTGAGATTTGAACCCAGGTCCTCCTGACTCCCGGGCTAGCATTTTATCCACTACACCACCTAGCTGCCCTGCTACTGCTAATAGCCAGCATGTTGGCTCTCTGAGGTGGCAAGCAATCAGATGTGGGTTATACGTGTATGATTATGTAAAACATAACCATATTAGTTATTTCGTATAAGAAAACTTAAATAAAAGAAAAAAATGAAAGAAAGTGAAAAATAGCCTGCTTCAGTCTGTTCCATCAGTATCAGTTCTTTCTTTGGAGGTGGATAGTATGTTTCAATAGTCCTTTGGGATTGTCTTGGATCATTGTATTGTTGAGAATTATTAAGTCATTCACAATTCTTCATCAAACAATATTGCTGTCTCTGTGCATAATATTCTCTTGGTTCTGCTCACTTCACTGTACATCGTAACTATAAATTTGTGACTTATGATCTTATGACTGGTCAGTTGACAATCCTAAGGCACTCTTCCCAGATTAGACCATAGCTAAAGTATTTTCTTCTATTCTGAGTGCCTAATATTAAGAAAGAAATTGATAAACTTGAGACCAGGTGGCACCATGGTGCATAGCGCTCTGGGCCTGGAGTCAGGAAGACTCATCTTTCTGAGTTGAAATCTGGCCTCAGACACTTACTAGCTGTGTGACCCTAAGCAAGTCACTTAACCCTGTTTGTCTCAGTTTCCTCATCTGTAAAATGAGTTGGAGAAGGAAATGGCACACCACTCCAATATCTTTAACAAGAAAACTCCAAATGGGATCACTACTGAAAATTGAACATCCAGAGGGGAGCCACAAAGATGGAAGAACATCAAAAATCATACTATATGAGGATTATTTGAAGGAAATGGTGATGTTCAATCTGGAGAAGAGAGGGGAGATATGACTATGGTCTTCAAGTATGTAAAGGGCTATTGAGGGTTAAATTTATTCTTCTCGGCCCAGAAGGCACAACCAGAAGCAATGGGAAGAAGTTGTGTAAGAGGAAAGTTAAGGCTAATTTATGGTTTGGTGAGCACTAAGCCAAGGTGAAATGAGCTACCTCAAGAGGGAGTTCATTCCCAGAAGCCTCTATTCCCAAATGGTCTCACTACCTCCATTCCATCCCTTCACAATCTCATGTACATGAGTCTATGCAATAATGACAAAGCCAGGGGCAGCTAGGTGGTACAGTGGATAAAGTACCAGCCCTGGATTCAGGAGGACCTGACTTCAAATCTGGCCTCAGACACTTGACACTTACTAGCTGTGTGACCCTGGGCAAGTCACTTAACCCTCATTGCCCCACCAAAAATAAATAAATAAATAATTGTGATAAAACCATCATAATGGCACCCATTGCCAAGTGTTGATTTAATAATATGGACAAGGCCAACCCAAACCATTTTTAGATTTCACCCAGTTGTGCAGTTGACTGAAGCCAGACACCTGAGTTCAAGCTCAAGCGCAATCCCTTCCTGGCGATGTGACTTTAGGCAAAGTCATTTAACCTCTGAGCTTCATCTTCGTCATCTACAAAATGGGAATGATGTATGACTTCCCTCACAGGATTGTTGGGAGGAAAGTTCTCTCTAAACAATAAATTACTACCCAAATAAGAAGCATTCTCAATGCAATCATTCCACTCTGTGATATTTCATCCCAAATGTCACTTTGGCTCATTGTAAATGAGAAATTTTCTAGATAAAAATCTTTATCTTATTTATCTTCTAGCTCCTTGTAGAAAAATTTCAAAAGGAGGAAATACATATTCGAATTGCACTGTAATTACAATCTGGAAATGCTTGCATCATAAATACTTTAATTTTTTTTGTTGCTGAATTCTCCATAACTGAAGGTCTTAAAGCAAAAGCTGAATGACCACTTGTGGGGGAGTACTCTAGAGTAGAGGTGTGGCTCAGGAACCAGATTACAAAGGTAATTTTAATTTGTGGTTCCTAACCTTCAGTCTGTGAACATTGTATTTTTCAGTATTTTCATAACTATTGGTATCCTTTATAATTAAATTGTATGTATTTTATTTTACTCATTTAAAAATATTATCCTGAGAAGGGCTTCCACAGGCTTCCCTAAGATGCCAAAGGGCTCCATGTTACAAAAAAGGGTAAGAAATTGTAGTCCAACCCCTCATTATAGAAATAAGAAAATTGAGGCACAGAGACCTGAGGATACTTGGCCAAGGTCCCAAAGATAAATACTTTAATCAAGCATACAAGGTCTACTCCCAAATATCTTACCAACTTAGATCCATAGACAACTAAAGCCAAACAGAATCTTGAAGATCAAGTAGTTCAATTGACAGGTAAAGAAATTGAGGGCCATGCAGCCTAATTGGTTTACCTTCGGTTATGTGGTACAAGGGCCAAGGCTAAAAGTCAGGTTTTCTGTGCTCTTTTCACTGGTCTACACTGCCTCTCCTAACTTTGTCACTCTCCTACATGGATCTGTGGTTCCAACCTAAATCTTCCAGCTACTCCCACCTGACTTTTTTGTTCCCACTTTATATCTGCCTTTTCCTCCACCCAAAAGAACCTCTTGTTGGCCATCGCTTCTTTCAAAATCCAGATCACTTCTTTCCTGAAACTTTCCATGACTGAATCCCAACCCTATGAGCACTGGTATAAAAGTCAGGTTTTTGTTGGCAAAGCAATGAGGGTTAAGTGACTTGCCCAAGGTCACACAGCTAGTAAGTGTCAAGTGTCTGAGGCTGGATTCAGGTCCTCCTGAATCCAGGGCCTGTGTTTTATCCACCTAGCTTCCCCCTAAATGTCAGTTATTATGATCAACATCATTATTACTATGAAAAGTAATATAAATGGAAGATAACAGAACCAACTTTGGACACAGAAAGACCTGGACATCACATACTGGCTCTCAAGGTCCTAAGCATCTCTCTAAGGTTTGCATCTGGAGAAGGAGTTCCCTCACTAAAGTTCTCTGAACCAATAAAATACAGCCTGAGGAAACTCTTATGATTATTTTGTTATGGGATATTGTTAAGTTTTTATCATGTAATGATTAAACTTTAAGCTAGAAGGAACCAGGTCCAATGCCCCAGTTTTATAGGAAAGGGAACCAAGGCCCAGCAACTGAGGCCCAGTGATTTGCTCAGTGTCACACAAATGGTGTGCAATGAACTAGAATCTGCACCCTGGTCCCCAGGCTCCAAACCCAGTGCTCTTTCTGCTATAGCAAGACACCTTTCCTTAATGAATCAATCTGTCAATAAATATTGATTGATTGTTTGAGCATATCACTTTGTTATTTAATTGTGCTCATAGGGTAATCACTTTTCTTATAGGCAACCCTGGGTCTCTCCCAATTGGTGAGTCATCACAGACTTAGTCTTCCAGTAAATCCATTCTCTCTCTGTCTCTCTGTCTCCCTGTCTCTGTCTGTCTCTGTCTGTCTCTGTCTCTGTCTCTGTCTCTGTCTCTGTCTCTGTCTCTGTCTCTGTCTCTCTCTCTCTCTCACACACACACACACACACACACACACACATGTGCGCACACGGAGCACACTGAAAGGAGGTTATCAAGGAAAGCCATGAAACACAAAAGGCCCTGAGGAAGAGGGAGCCAAGCCACATTTCCCTCAACCCCAGCGTCAATGTCTTATAGTCAGTATTGACCCCACTGTACCAGCAAGTGGAATACTAAAAAAGTCCCATAAGGACAGACACCCTGACATACCTACAGAGGAACAGTTATACTCTTCTTTCACTTGTTGGCTCTCTTGTCTACTAACAAGCTAAATGTATCCAAACAAAACAGGATTGTGGTCAGTCTTATAAATCACCAACAACAGTAATCTTTTCCTTATACTTAAGTGCCCCATTGGAAAGTTGTTTCAATAGACTTTTTGGTGCAATTGCTTGTGCCTTGCAATGGCAAGTACCCAATTTTCCTCATTACAATCATAACACACTTAAACTGTCTTTGCCTTAAGGTTTCTTATTTAGAAAATGACTGAGTTGGATTAGGTGATGTCTCAAATCTCTTAATTTACATCATCCCTTTCTGTCCTCTCCCATCCCACCCTTGTTCAGGTCCTCAGAACCACTTACCTGGGCATTCCAATTTCTCCCTAATTGGTCTAACCACTTCCAATTTCTCCCCTCTCCCATTCAATCTCCACAAAGTTCTTCTTCAAACACAGAAATGACTCTGGTATTTCCTACAAACACACACTCACACAAACACATGCAAATACACACACACTCAGAAATCCTCAACTCCTACTTGTATCTAGGACAAAATGTGTTGTTTTTCAGTCTTTTCGGTAGTATCTGGCTCTTCATGACCTGATTTGGAGTTTTCTTGGCAAAGATACTGGAGTGGTTTGCTATTTCCTTCTCCAGTTCATTTTACAGATGAGGAAACTGAGGCAAACTGAGTTAAGTGACTTGCCCAGGGTCACACAGCTACTAAGTGTCTCGGGATGGATTTGAATTCATGAAGATGTTTTCCTTACTCCTGGCCCTGCTCTTTATCCACTGTACCACCTAGTTGCCCTTGACTTGGCATATACAATGTAAATTCTTAGTTTTGTACAGATTGCTCCTCCCCCCATCCCCACCCCATGAAATGCAAGTTCCTTGAAAGCAAGGATTCCTTCTTTTATCTCTATATTCTGCATCCTAGTGAAGTGCCTTGAACAAAGTAGGCAGTTAAATGGAATTCCAGCTAAATAATCCATGATCATGGGATCCCAAGACCTCTTTAAAATGAAGAGGATTGTGGGAGTCAAGCAGGCATTCTTTCTAATAGCTATAAAGTCATTTGCTATAGCAAATGTGTAAAAAATGATTGCCCAATAATATGCAAAGAAGTGAAAGTGCTTAGGAAAGGTATCCAGGCCAGCAGTGGTTCATAAATCAGTCTCCCAAATTTCAGGAGACCATGGAAATGTGGGCTTCTGCTATCTGTTGATAATAATTAGTAAGAAATAAGATCATGGATTTCAACCAGGACATTATTTTTTGAAGGTGATCCTGTGATATGTGGTATTAATCATTTGTCTTCCCCCTAGCTCATTACAGAATGACCAATGCCTCATGCATATTAATTAATGCCCAAGTACTTTGGGTCCTTGAATAACACCTTAGCACATAGTAGGTATTTATAAATGTTTGCTGACCTTTGATTTTGCGGGAATTCAGTTGCTTATTGCTGCCTTCATACAGGCCATATTTATATCTAGAAGGAAGCTTAGAAGCCATTTTGTCCAATCTCTTCATTTTACAGATGAAGAAACAGAAGTCCAGATAAATGAAGTGACTTGCCATGGGTCACACAGCTAGAAAGTAAATAAAGTGGGATTCGAACTCACATCTTCCTGATTCCAAGTACAATGCTCTATCCACAATATCAAGCATCTTCATGACTCATCATGGTGTGGTAGTGATCTTCAGCTCTCTAAGACTATGTTGGTGGGATAGGTCCAGCAATGGACCATGTAAGGAGTCAATGTGGTACAGTGATAGGATTGTAGTCAACAGACCCAAGTTCAAATCCCACCTCTGTCACTCACTCCCTGTGTGACCCTGAACAAATCTCTTAATGTCCTTGGGTCTTGGTTTTCTTATCTATAAATTTCTAGGGATGGGCTAGATGGACTCTGAAGCCCTTTCCACCTCTGGGCATCAATGCTAGATTAGCATGAGAAGATTGTTCTCAAAGAGTTGGACATCAGGGAGTTTTGTTTTAGTTTAGAGGGTTTTTTGGGGGGGGTGAAACACAGGAACTCATTAAGTCATCTACCAAGGCCTGGTAAGGCTGAGATCCAAATTGGTGGAGGTAAGACTCTCATGGACAAAATCCCAGAATCTTGAAGTAAGGTATTACGGACAATCTGGTCATCTTCATCAAAGGTATGTCAGAGTGAGGCAACATTTTACTGCAAAGTGTGCTACATTTAGAATTAGAGGGCCCAGGGTCAGATCTTGGCTCTGTTATATGTGTGACTTTGGGCAAGTCAACTAACCTCTTTGGACCTTAGTTCCTCTTCTATAAAATGAAGGGCTGATGGCATCTGAGGTCCCCTCCAGTTGTAAACTTATGAGCCTATAATGATTCTTGGTGGGGCAGCTAGGTGATACAGTGGATAGAGCGCCAGACCTAGAGTCAGGAAGACCTAAGTCCAAATCCCACCTCAGACAATTGCTAACTATGTGACCCTGGGGAAGTCACTTAACCCTGTTTGCCTTAGTTTCCTCGCATGTAAGATGATCTGGAGAAGGACATGACAAAACACTCCAGTATTTCTTCAGTAATACTCCAAACGGGGTCATGAAGAATCAGACACAACTGAAACAACTGAACAGCATCAACAGTGATCTTTGGTGTATTGATTTCCTTCATCATTGTAGATCTCTACCCCTTCATGAGCTAGTAGGCAGGCTCAGAACATTGCCTGAGGTTCAGAGAGGGTGTGGTCACACAGCTAATAAATGTCAGAGGTGGAATTCAAACCTATGTCTTTCTGACTCCAAGAACAAGATTCCATGAGACTGACACACTGCCTCTCTATGACTGATGTGAGCCAGTAACCCTTGATCCTCTCCTTTCCAAAAGGCACCTCTACTACTTAGACTATAGCAGGCAGTCTTGGCAATGATATACTGGGAAGAAAGAGATAAATACTTGCCTTTCAAGTAGCCATGTGTATATGGTGTTGGAGAATTATCATGCATTATCCTAACAGGCACAGTCTGGTCCTTCAGTGGAAAAGTCTGTTTAAGTAGAAATTAGGTAATCAGGAGGGTATAGTGGATAAAGCACTAAACTTGGAATCAGGAAGATACAAGCTTCATACACATACTAGCCGTGTGACCCTGGGCAAGTCACTTAGCCTCTATCATCCTGCCTCAATATCTTCATTTGTAATAATAATATATTATTATATAAAATATTTTGGTATTTAATAATAATATATTATGTATAATAAATATTGATATATAATAATAATAACACCTACCCCCCCAGGGATGATGTGAGAATTAAATGAGAAAATGTAGATAACATGCTTTGCGAGCCATAAGTGCTAAATAAGTGTTAGCTATCATCATCTTCTTTTTCTTCTTCTTCTTTTTCAGTGGTAGTAGTAGTCATCATTGTAGTATAGTAGTATATAGCTAGGGAGTACAGTAGACAAAGTGCCGGACTTGATGTTAAGAAGACCTGAGTTCAAATATGACTTCAGACATTTAGCTGTATGACCCTGGGCAAGTCATTAAATCTCTCTCTGCCTCATTTGCAAAATAGAGATAATAATAGGACCTTCCTCCCAAGGTTGTTTTAAGGATAAAATAGCATTTGTAAAGCACTTTATAAGCCCAAAAATGTTATATGAATGCTAGCTATGTTTATGATTAAATACTTCAAAGTTTGCAAAGTATTTTAACAAGGAGACTGACCACAGCACTGAGAAGTGGGTATTCCCAGAATCACAGAATTTCCAAGATGAAAGGGAACTCTGGCCATTTAGTTCTACCTATACCCCCAAAATAAATCCCTTCCATAATATACCTGACATGTGTTCATACAGCCTTTGCTTGAAGACCACCAAAGGGAGTAACCCACCACCTCCCACCTTCCAAAACAGCCCATTCCACTTTGGGATATTTCTAATGGTAAGGATATTTTCCCTGACATCAAGACCAAGACCTTTCCTGGTGGGACCAAACTGGTCCTTCTGCATTGAACAGCTCTCCATGCATTTGAAGACAGCCATCAATTTCCTCTATGTCTTCTTTTTTCTGGACACAGCACCACCATTTCCTTTATTGACTGTCATAGGGCAAGAGCTCATGTATTTCCACTATCCCAGAGATCCCTCTCTCTGTAGTCTCATCCCAACCTTACAGAAAAAGAAGCCAAAACTCAGAGTCTAAATAATTTGTCCACTGCCACACATCTATGAACTATTAGAGGTAAGGCTTGAAACCAGATCTCTGTGGACTGCCAACTCCATGAGTGGAGTCCACTAACCTGTACTGTCTCATTATTCTTCAGTTATAGTAAAAAAGAAGATGGCTTAGATCCTTCAATGTAAACGGTCATGCACATGAGAACTACTCTGCTTTTCAATTTGAAGATGTGAAAATACAGAGAGTTATCATGAGCTGCCCAAGCACAAGACCTGGCAGTTGATTAAAGACATATTTAATATATAATATATAAAGCTTTTCAGAAGCAAAGGCTTTGGAGTCAGCATCTTGGGATCATAGATTTGGAGCTGAAAGGGCCCTTAGAGGTCACTGGATCCAAATCCCTCTTTTTATATATTGCAGTTAAAGTCCCAGGTATTAACCCTTGCTATCTATGTGACTGGAAGGAAATCACTTTATTTCTGAGTCTGTTTCCTCAACTGTAAATTATTTTATTCCTTTTATAATGGACCTGTGATTTCATTGGAATGAGGAACTCCCAGTATGGGAGTTCTTTCTACCAGTGTGGATCAGTAGCTCATCTGCATTTCC
The DNA here is from genome assembly GCF_019393635.1 of Dromiciops gliroides. Classification (NCBI taxonomy): domain Eukaryota; kingdom Metazoa; phylum Chordata; class Mammalia; order Microbiotheria; family Microbiotheriidae; genus Dromiciops; species Dromiciops gliroides. The sequence goes on from NC_057866.1 coordinate 37,391,835, forward strand.
TCTGTAAATTGTAATTTTTAGAAAATTTCCTGCAGACCCTGAGAGTTCAAATGCCTGTCCTAAGGCCTTACAGCTAGGATGCATCAGAGGCAGCCTTGAACCCAGGTCTTCTTGACAATTAAGCTGGCCCTCTATCCACTCACTATACCATGAAACTGCCCAACTACAAATTGATGATGATAATATTTTCACTACTTACAAAGCTACTGCAAAGACAGTGCGATGTAAATTTAAAAAGCACTCTATAAATGCAAGTGGTTATTATCATTATTAACAATTACACTTTGCTACAGTAGTAGGCTACTTTATTTTTCTCCCAGCTTTAATGATTCATTATTTATTATTGGCTGTGCTAAGACTGGTTTCTCTTCAGAGGGGAGGTGCTAAGAAAATCTAAAAAACTCCAAAATGATTAGAAATCCAATTGTCCTGTACACCCAAAATTCCATTTCCCTTGGTGACACCTAATAATAATTATCATTCACTTCAGACACAGTACCGTGGTGCCTTAAGATTTACAAAGCACTTATCTGTACATCTCTGCCTGTATCAGTCTTTTCATTGAAAAGGAAAAAAAATGCAAGGGTTTAAGAAGGATTTATCTCTTGATTGATTTATTTGCAGAGGGATATAAGTGAAAGACTTTTTTTATTAAGCTGATTGTCTCGATTGTCCCTCCAGGTATGTGAGTGTTTCTATAATCCATAACACACTCTGCTGTCCTGGGCAGCAAGACCAGGCTATACATAATACAGTGGACTTCTGGGGGAGGAAATAAAGGAAGCAGGGTTGTATAATGGGTAGAGCACTGCACTTGGAATAAGAGACACCAGGGTTCAAATCCTGCCTGAGAAGCTTTTTAGTTGTACAAATCTGAGTCAGTCTCTGAACCTCCTTGGCCTCAGTTTCTTCATCTGCAAAAGGAGAGAGAGTTGGACTTAGCCTCTGGTGTCCCAGCTTGAAATCTGTGATTCTATATACATAAGCTCTTTCCACAAGTGGAACAAGGGAAGAAACTGATGAATGCTCAGTAACGAAAGCTATAAATTCTAACCATCCTCCATGTTCTTCAGGTCAGTGATCCGGGAAATCCTTTCTCCTTTTACAGGGGCAAAAAGTATATACGTTCTGCAACTCTCAGGACTAATTCCCAATGATCAAGTACCAGGGAGAGCGCCCGATGGAATGAACTGTGCATAGAGAGTCAGAGGAGCTGAGTTAGCTCTCTACACCTGGGAGACAGTAGGCAGGGCAAGTCAGCTCTCTTGGTTCCCAATTTCTGCATCAATAAAATGAAAAGGTTGAGCTAGATGGTCACTAAGGTCTTCCAGGGCTAAGTCTCATAACTCCAATTAAGTAAGACACAGCCCAAGAAAGGGGAAGTTTTAAATTAAATGAAAGCTCAAAGTGGCTCAAAATCATTGATTGGTATGATGAAAAGGCACTGCATTTAGACTAGGGAAACCTGAGTTCAAATACTGCTTCTTATACATACTAGCTGTGTGGCCTTAGGCAAATCACTGGACCTCATGGGGAATCTTCAAAATGAGGGGGTTGAAGCACTGGCCCTGGATTCAGGAGGACCTGAGTTCAAATCCAGCCTCAGATACTTGACACTTACTAACTCTGTGATGCTGAGCAAGTCACTTAGTCCTCATTGCCCTGCCAAAAACAACAACATCAATAACAATAATAAAATAAGGGGGGTGGGACCAAATGATTTCCAAGATCCCTTCCATCTCTAAATACCACAATTCTATGACCTGTAAAGGCTCAGCTAGGTGGTATGGTGAATGGGGTGTCAGGCCTGGAGTCTGGAAGACCTGAGTTCAAATCCAGCCTCCGATACTTACTAGCTATATGACCCTGGGCAAGTCACTTCACCTTTTTACCTCAGTTTCCTCAACTGTAAAACAAGCTGGAGAAGAAAATGGCAGTAGTCACTCCAGTTCCTTTGCCAAGAAAACCCCAAATGGGGTCATGAAGAGCAGGACACGATTGAAAACAACTGAACAGTAAAATGTTCCTTTCAGCTCTAACCATTCTATGATTGTATGAATCCATGAAGGTGATTTTGCATGAGAAGGTGCCATAGACCTCAATCTGAAGGGACCTCAGAGATCAGCTGGTCCATCCCAGGCCACAAGAACCCCCTCTATGGCATCCCTGAAAGGTCCCATATGAAGACTTCTAGTGAAGGCAAACCCACTAGGAAAGAAGGAAAGATAGAAGCACTCATTCAGTAGGGGCTGTTATTATCCCCACTTTACAGCTGAGAACATTGAGGTGGACAGAAGTTAGATGACTTGCCCAGGATCACACAGCTACTACACGTCTGTGGCAGGATTTGAACTCGGGTCTCAGGACTCCAGATGGGTCCCAGCACTGCATCCATTGGGCCACCTAGCTGCCTTTGTTTCCCATAGCTGCCTTTTCCACTTTGACATAGGTCTAATTGTTAGTAAGTGTTTCCTTACATCAAGTCTAAACACCCTTCTTTGCAGCTTCCACTCATCACTCCCAGTTCTGCTTTCTAGGACCAACTCTTACAAATCAAATCACTCTTCCACATGACAGACCTTCAAATACTCCAAGACAGCCATCGCTTACTCCCCCTTTCATCTTGTCTTGTCTTCTCCAGGCTAAGCATCCCCAATACCTTGGATCAATCAATCCTCATTTGGCACAGGCAGAGGACCAATCAAGATCTTTGCTGCTCTGTTCTGGATGCTCTCCAGCTCATCAATGTCTCTCCCAGAATGTGCTGCCCCAAACTGAACACAATACCCCAAATATGTTCTAACTAGTGAAGAGTGCAGTAGAATTATCCCTCCCTGATCCTGGACACTATGCCTCTCATTGTAGTGATACCTACTGCCAAGGGTGTATGGGTAAATAATTAACAACCAGCTCTGGAGGGGAAAAAATGCATACCCGACACTTTTTAAAATGACCATCTTCTCCATCACTCTCTTAAATCAATCAATAAAACAACAAATCAAGCCTTATTTTATAGCATTTTTTGATTTCAGAGGTGTAAATGCTCACCCGGTACACTTAACAATTGGCTGGTACTCCTGCCCACACCACAGGAGGAAGATTCAATGTTCACCTTTCCAAAGGAGGTGGACATGATACAGATTTAAGAACTCCCTCAGAACAAAAATTCAGATATCAGGGTCTGGCAGGAGCCAGCAAGCCCCCAACTTCTGAAGCTATTGTTCACATGGCCCTCTGCTATAGAAATAATATTGTCACCAGCACCCAAATCACTGGCTATAAATATGGTCCATTAAAAAAACCCAATCTCACAGCAGCTGGTAACTGCAATCATAACAAGGGAGATGAAGGCTATAAAAAGCAACACGAGTAATAAATGGGTTGCTTAAAAGCCCCATACTCCTCTCGTCCTGCCACTCCCACATTCCAGCTGTCCTTTTTGGGCTCTGCGGTTTTTCCAAATTCCCATGACTTTGCTTTCCTTGTTTCTGACACAGCCCGTTCTAGATAGAGCTGGAGCAGTGAATTCCCAATGACTTCCCCCTGACATCAGGCCCAGAGATAGCCTTTGAAGCTATTTGTAAAAGCCCCTTAGTACAATGCCTGCTGGCACACAGTGGGCACTCTATAAATGCTTATTTCCTACTTACCGACCCTCCCACCCTGCCTCCATCTTGGATTTCAGAACCTGTGTGTCCTTGGCTACCATTGCCTCATACCTCACTAACACCTTGACTGCATCAGTGTGCATGGAGCTTATTTCATGTGGAATGATTATTTATGGAAATCCTCCATGACCCAGCCAGAGGCGATCTATATGCCTTTTGTTCCCAGTTTGTTTGTTTGTTTTGAAGGGCAATGAGGGTTAAATGATTTGTCCAGGGTCACCCAGCTAACACGTGTCAAGTGTCTGAGGCTGGATTTGAACTCAGGTCCTCCTGAATCCAGGGCTGGTGTTTTATCCACTGTGCCACCTAGCTGCCCCCTTTTGTTCCTTGTCAAGACACTAGCCTACGCTATCTGTACTTCTCAATTTGTCTGTTTGCTTTGGACTTCTATTCAGAACCAATTTTTTTTTTAGAATGGGAACTCCCTAGTGTAGACACTCCCTTCCTTGACATAACTTTCCCTCCACTGATGCAGATTGGGACTCTGTCTCCAATTGATAGCCTAGGGCACTAAGCATTGAATAATAGCCAGTATGGGTCAGGAATGTGATTTGAATCCGGGTCTTGACTCCAAAGACCATAGATTTAGAAGCTGGGAGGGATCTTAGAGGTCATCTAGTTCAACACCCTCATTGTGTAACTGAGGAAACGGAGCCTGAGACAGATTAAATGACTTGCCCAATGTCACACAATTAATAAATATCTCATGCAGGACTTGAACTCAAAACTTCTTGACCCCAAGCCCATTGTTCTATTTCCTAGCTATTCTGGCCCTCTATCCATTAGTTCTACCTCTCCTGAATAATTGATTTCCTTAAACAATGCCAATCATTAATCCATCATCAAATATGTATTAAGCATTGTAATAGTCCAAAAGACTTCTATTTTGGGGGGGTGGCATTCTCTGAGTCCCTTCCCTTCCCTTCTCTTCCCTTCTTTTCTTTTTTGAGATTGGATCTCAGGGTAGCTAGGTAGTGCAGCGGATCAGCATGGGAGTTTTGAGCTGCTACAGTTCTAACCGTGGCTACTTTGCCCTTCCTTAGGCAGTCTACTGGCTCCTAATGCCAAGTGGATTATCACATTGGAGTCAGGACTACTGAAGGTCCCTAATCAGCTTTTGTTGTTGTCCAGTCATCTTTTAGTCATGTCTGTCTCTTCATGACCCCATTTGGGGTTTGCTTAGCAGAGATACTGCAGTGGTTTGCCATGTCCTTCTCCAGCTCATTTTACAGATGAGGAAATTGAGGCAAACAGGGTGATATGACCTGCCTGGCATCACACAGCTAGTGTCTAAAGCCAGATTTAAACTCACAAAGATGAGTCTTCCCAATTCCAGGCCTAACCCTCTATCCACTTTGGTGCTAGTGGCAAGGATTAGTTGCATATACCCTTGCATCTGGGTCCTTGAGTCATTTCCAGCAGACTGCTTCTGCTCCAGATGTGGGCCATGTTTGTACAGCTGGGGCATCGATGGCCAATTCCTACTGTCTGTATGCTTATGGTATCAAAGATGGGAAGCCAATTGGAAGCACCTGAGCACCCTCCTTTCTCTACCACATCCAAGGGCATAACCTGCCTTAGGAATTGCCCCCATGTAAACGGTGACTGACTCAGGTGTTCCACTCACTAACTAGCAGTGACAAGAGCTTGGTGGAACTGGAGCATGCCAGCTCTGAGGGAAACAGTGCTTACCCTCTCCTATAGCTCATGGAAGTCCTCTGGCTAGCAGGCTGCCAGGAGAGAGAATGAGAACTCATCCCCCAGAACCTAAAATGCACACTTAGATCCAAGCCAGCCTCTCTTCAGTCATCAGTCTGGTCCTGAAGCCAACTAGAAGTCTCTTCATCATCACACAGCACTACTACCCCAAGTCATCCTAGTGGAAACCAGCTCCCAGAGCTCCATGTGTTAGCTTAGCCCTAGACACATGCTGTATGTGTAACCCACCAGGAAAGAAAACAGAGACCATGCTCTGGGGACTGGGCCCTTGCTGGCCAGTCCTCCTATTATATATGTAAAGTGCTTTATGACATTAGCTCTAATTATTACGAGGGATGCTAGGTGGCACCATAGTGGATAGAGCACCAGAGTTGAAGTCAGGAAGACCCATATTCCTGACTTCAAATCTGGCCTCAGACATTTAGTAGCTCTGTGATCCTGGGTAAGTCACACTGTTTGTCTCAGTTTCCTCATCTCTAAAATGAGCTGGAGAAGGAAATAGCAACAAACCACTCCTCGATCTCTGCCAAGAAAGACCCCAAATGGGGTAATGAAGAATTGGACATGACTGAAAATGACTGAACAATAATGTCACTTGGGGAATGGCTAAACACACTATGGTATAGGAATGGAATGGAATAAGAAAGAATGAAAAGAACGGGAAGACTTGTTTGAACTAAGACAGAATGAAGTGGGAAGAACCAGGAGGACAATTTATAGAATAAGATTTCCATAGAACTTTGAAAGATAAGAACTGATCAATGCAATTACTAACCATAATTCTAGAGGACTGAGGATGAACTATGCTACCCACTCTCTGACAGAGATCTGATAGATTTAATATCCAGAATGAGATGATATATTTTTGGACGTGACCCATGTAGGAATTTGCTTTGTCTTATTTTACATATATGTTACAAGGGCTTTATTTTTCTTTCTTTCCAGTGGGAGAGGAAGGCAGAATAAAGAAAGCATCAATGCTCATTTATTGAAAAATAAAAAAATTTTTTAAAGAAACAAAAATCCTAAATACCATGCAACCTCAACCAAGAGATATGATGCTTCTAAGGGTTAGGAAGTCATATATCCACTTTGGGGGATAAAGGATGGCTTTCTGGAGGAGGTGGCATTGAAAGTGAGCCTTCCACAAAAAAAAAAAGTAAGCCTTGAGGGGGCAGCTAGATGGTACAGGGGATAAAGCAACGGCCTTGGACTCAGGAGGACCTGGGTTCAAATCTGACCTCAGACACTTGATACTTATTAGCTGTGTGACCCTGTGAAAGTCACATAACCTTCATTGCCCTGCAAAAGAAAGAAATAAAGAAAGAGTCTTGAAGAATAGGTAAGATTTCAAAAAGTAGGAATTAAGAGGAAGGAAGTCCAGGAGGGAGGTACGGCATGGGCAAAGATAGGGAAGCGAGAAATTTTGAAGAATGTTAAGTAGTCTAGTTTAATTAGTGTGAGCTAGTGAGAGGAAAATCTGGCAATACAGGTGGGGCCACACCGGAGAGACCTTTGTATGTTGGGCTAAGGAGCTGACTTTATTCTAAAGGCAGTTGGGGAGCAGTGAACAGTTTTAAGCTTGGTAGTAACATAATTCACACATTTGCCCCAAGGATGTTACTCATTGTTGCTGTCCTCATTCACAGATCTCACCTCTAGCTGTTTGGCAGACTAAGATCCTCTGTGTACAATGTCAAAGCCACGTTCGTTGCTATTGCTTTTGGGAACCCTACTCCACCCCCTCTAAAATTCCTGGGATTAAATATCTCACTTCCTGAAATGTACCCTGGAAATTTTGACCCACCTGTCCCCCTCTCCTGCTCTGCTTCCATGAGACTGCTGTTGGAGCTTGCCAAGAAGATGTCTAGCAGAATTTGCTACAGTGCTAAGCAAGGGCCGGGCGATTAATGGCTACTGTGAAATTAACAGGCAGCTCTCTTTCCTCTGTGGTTTTTACCACAACCATCTGTGCATTCAGAAAACAAGTGAATCTATAATTAGTTCTGCAAACTGCCACGTTTCTGAATGACTTTTTGGCTGTTCCAAAATAATGCAAAAACTAGAGTATAAATGAGGTTATGGAAATTAGAGTGTTTGGAGGTATTTTTTTTTCTGATGCCAATTCTAACTGAATAAAACTTGGCTGAAATAAGGAAGACCAAGTTCAAAGAACCAGGTCAGTTTTGCAGAGATAGAGTAGTGTCTGTGGACAGATGCCATGTGACCACAATACTTAGGATTGAGAAAGACCCTCAGTCACTGGGGGAAAGGAATAGACTACATTTCCCAGAAGTCTGTGCATGGACTTTGCACCATGAAAATATCACCTGGGTTAGCTTTGGTTGAATAGGTGTGCTTCCAGAATGGAAATTTTAAAAGCCTAAGAAGCCTTTTAAGGAGGTTGACATTACAAAGATGAGAAGGATCGGGCAACACATTTATTCCTCATATGGCAGGATCTCAAGGCCCATCACCACCCATGGCCACATCCTATAATATACTCTTCAGTCTGTCAATGTCCTTCCGAAAATATTTCAGATGCAGAATGACAAGGTCGAAGTACAAAGAGAGGCTCTTAGCTCTTCCTAATCTCAGTGCCAAGATCTGCTTTTGTAGCTGCATCCCTGGGACAAGATAATGAAGGTCAGAATCAATGCATTTGGCCATATTGGGCACCTGGTGACCAGAGCTGCATTTGCCTCAGGCAGAGTTGATATTGTGGCCATCAATGACCCCTTCACTGACTTCAGCTATATGGTTTATATGCTCCAATATGATTTCACCCATGGTAAGGTTTTTTTTCTCTCTCTTTAGAAATTTATTTTCCAAATTACATGTAAAAACAAATTTTGACATCAATTTAAAAAAAAAAATCTCTGTGTTCCAACTTCTCTTCCTCCCTCTCTTCCCACCCCCACCCCTAAGAATTCAAGCAATTCAATATTAGTTATACATGAGTAGTCATGTAAAACATCTCCACATTAGCTAGGTTGTGAGAGAAAACAGATAAGAACAAAACTTCAGATTAAGAAATTGTCAAAAGGGGCAGCTAGGTGGCATAGTGGATAGAGTACCAGCCTTGGATTCAGAAGGACCTGAGTTCAAACCCGGCCTCAGACACTTAACACTTACTGGCTGTGTGACCCTGGGCAAGTCACTTAACCCCAATTGCCTCACCAAAAAAAATGTGTTTCAATCTGTTTTTAGATACCATCAGTTCTTTCTCTCTAGATGGACTGCAATTTTCATAAGTCTTTCAGAGTTATATTGGATCATTGCCTTGCTGAAAATAACCACGTGCTTCCCAGCAGATCATCTTACACTATTACTGTTATTTGTATACCATATATTTCACTCTGCTTCAGTTCATGTAGGTCTTTCCAGGTTTTTCTGATAGCATCCTGTTCATCATAACTTTTATATAGTACCTTAAACTTGACAAGGAATTTTCTTCACAATAGCCCAGCAAAGTAGGTACCATACATTTTTCCATTATAGTCAATCATCATAACTATTTCCCTCCATCCTATTCCCTTCCAATGATATTTACTCTATATTTTCTATCTTTTTTACCCTAATCCTCCTCAAAAGTGTTTTACTTCTGACTGCCCCTTCCCCCACTCTGCCCTCCCTTCTTTCACCCTTCCCTCCTTATCCACTTCCCCTCCTACTTTCCTGTAGGGTTAAATAGATTACTCCTCCGAATTGTCACCCATGGTAAGTTTAAGGGCACTGTCAAGGCTGAGAATGGAAAGCTGGTGATCAATGGGAAAGTTATCTGGAGCATGAGCCTACCTACCTATATATATATATATATATATATATATATATATATATATATATATATATATATATATATATATATATATACACACATATATATATATATGTATATATATATATATATATATATATTTGGTGAGCTAATTGGGGTTAAGTGACTTGCCCAGGGTCACACAGCTAGTAAGTGTCAAGTGTCTGAGGCTGGATTTGAACTCAGGTCCTCCTGAATCCAGGGCCGGTGCCCTATCCACTGTACCACCCAGCTGCCCCATGAGCCTACCAATATTAAAAGAGAAAATACTAGAACTGAGTTTGTAGTAAAGTCCAGTGGTATCTTTGCCACCATGGAAAAGGCCAAGATTCATTTGGAGGATAGAGCTAAGAGTCAATGGTGTCTACCACTGTGAGAAAGGCCAAGGTTCTTTTGAAGGGTAGAGCTGTCTCTGCCCCTTCTGCTGAGGTCTCTATATTTGTGATAGGAGTAAACCATTGGAAATATGATGATAACTGCTTGGGCCCCCTGACCAAAACCATTCATGACAACTTTGGCATTGTTGAAAGACTCATCACCACAGTCCGTGCTGTTACTGATACCCAGAAGATGGCATATGGCTCCTCTGGCAAGTTGTGGTGTGATGGGCATATCACTGCTTCCACTGGTGCTGCTAAAGCAAGGTCATACCTGAGCTGAATGGGAAGCTCATAGGCATGGCCTTCCATGTTCCTACTCCCAATGTATCTGTTGTGGATCTTCCCTGCTGCCTGGAGAAACCTGCCAAATATGATGATATCAAGAAAGTGGTAAAGCAAGAATCAGAGGAACCGTTAAAGGGCATCCTGGGCCACACAGACGACTGGGTTGGATCCTGTTACTTTTATTTTTTTTTTAATTTTTTTTTTTTGGTGAGGCAATTGGGGTTAAGTGACTTGCCCAGGGTCACACAGCTAGTAAGTGTTAAGTGTCTGAGGCCAGATTTGAACTCAGGTCCTCCTGACTCCAGGGCCGGTGCTCTATCCACTGCACCACCCAGCTGCCCCTAGATCCTGTTACTTTTAAGAGCAAGACCCATTCCTCTACCTTTGATGCTAGTATTGCCCTCAAAGACCATTTTGTCAAGTTCAAGTTCATTTCCTGGCATAACAATGAGTTTGATTCTAACAATCATGTAGTAGTACTCATGGTCTACATGACCTCCAAGGAATAAAGTGGAAAGCCATCAGTCAAAAGAGAGCCCACATCCCTGACCTTTCTCCTTATCCTGGGGATCTCATGGCCCATTCATAATTGTTGTCTCTAAGGCACCCTTGGAGCACACCATCAATAAAGTCACTATGTTCAGTACAAAAACAAAAAGCAATGTACAAAGAGATTTAACCCCTACTTAAGGATACTTTTTCTTTAGTCATTGTTTGGTCATGCCCAACTCTTGATAACCCCTTTTAGGGTTTTCTTGGCAAAGATACTGGAGTGGTTTGTCATTTCCTTCTCCAGGTCATTCTGCAAATGAAGAAACTGAGGCAAACAGGTTTAAATGGTTTGCCCAGAATCACACAGCTACTAAGTGTCTGAGGCTGGATTTGAACTCATGAAGATGAGTCTTTCTGATTCTAGGCCCAGCACTCTACCCACTATGGCACCACCTGGCTGTGCCAGGACTAAGCCCTTCCTAATACAATCTAAAATTGAATGTCTTTGCCTTCATGTTGCACAGCTGAGTCATATTGAGCTTACAGTCCACTAAAACTCCTAGATCTTTTACCAAAAGATTGGTATCAAACCTTCTCTACTTCATCATTCTTGTTTGTTGGAATCTCTTTGGACACTGACAGTCATCCGAATATATTAGCTCTCCCTCCTAGCTTAATAGTATCAGTTAACTTAATAAGCTTGTCATCTATGCCTTCATTCAGGTCACTGACAACAATTGTAAAAAATACAGAGACAGGGACAAATCCCTTGGGTACATTCTTGGCATTCCTTGCAAGTCTATAGTTCATTTTACTTTTTAGCATTCTTGATACTTTTCTTCCATCTGAACACAGCTCTTCCTGATACCAAGCCCAGCACTTGGGAACCAGGGCTGTTTGACCCAGAGAAAAGAAAATCAGGTAGTGGAGGGGGGACAGGAGAGCAAGCTTGGCCCTCTATCCACTTGTACCACCTAGCTGCCCCTATTCCACTTCATCCACTGACATCAACCCTAAATCTACCTCTATAATTTGCACCTGTTATTACTAGTTCTTCCCTTTGGGGGCAAGCAAAGCACACCATAAGGACAACAATGTGTAAATGGAAAGAACAACAGTCCATCAATTAACATTTATTAAATGCCTACTATGTGCTAAGCACCAAGGCTACAAAGTGGGGAGCCAGTCTCTGCTCTGGAGGAGGAATGGTCTAGTGATAATAAATAAAAATGAAACTCAATATACGTTTATCATGACCAAGTTTGACCCTTAAGGAACATTGAGGAAAAGTACGTTCCTCCCCTCCTCTACATAACAGTCCTTCAAATACTTGAAGTTAGCTCTCATGTCTCCTGATCCCCAAATCTTCTCTTCTCCAGATGAAACTGTCCAGTTTCCTTGACTCTGAAATGGGAATAATAATAGCACCTACCTCCCAGGATTACTGTGAGGAACAAATGAGATCATAGTTGTAAGGAACTTGGCACAGGACCTGGCACATAGTAGGTGCTTCATCCACACTTGTTCTTCTCACTTTCCCTTCCTATGTATCTGTTAATATTCATAATATCTCTCACTTTATAATGTAAGCTCCTGGAGGGCAGGGCCTGTGCATTCTTTTTTATAGTAAACACTTAATGAATATTTATGAATTGGTTGATTGATTTACAGCCCTTCATAACCTGGCTCCAAATTATCTTTCCAGCCCTATTAAACATTTCCCCCATTTTTGTGAACTTTAACTTCCACCTTGCTGTACTTTCATCTCCCATCTCCATACCTTCCTGGGATCCCCTCTCTCTCTCTTCAACTCTGCCTCTTAAGATCTCTAACTCCCTTCAAAGCTCAGCTCTCATGTCACCTCCTACATGAAGCCTTTTCTGATGCCCCTAAGCAGCTACTGCCTCACCTCACCCAAATCCCTCTGTATTTCCTCTTTATATATGTTGTCTCATCTCTCCCCAATGGGATGTAAACTCCCTGAGGGACAAGACAGTTTCTTTTTTGGCTTTCTGTCTCCTGTATCCAGCACAGAACAGGTGTTTGACTCAATAGACTGCTCCCTGAAACAAAAGCATCTTTGTTTTTGCAAGAACCCTTGGTTTGGTGTTTTAAGTTTTCCTTGGTTTTTCCCTGAAGAGTCATAGAGTCAGAGGTGGAGAAATACAGCCTGCTTCACAGTAAATTATTCACAACTCTGCCCATAGAAGAAGAATCATTTTTAGACCCTTCATGGACCAAATCAACAACATGGATGTTTTCAAAGTCTGTGCTTGTTCAGTTTCCACACAAGCAGCAGGAGAGTTCCTGCCTCTTTTCCTCATTCATCTTTAGGATAAGAGTTTTCAAGATTGTGATTTAGTGAGATTTTCTATTATGTTTAGGTATTAGTTGGGGATCACTGGGAAACCCTGAGCTAACACTAAGCTGCAAATGTTTCATTACCCCTCATCATCCTAGGTAGCTTAACAAATAGTCATTCACTCCAGGCAAACAACCATGGATGACTGCTTAGCAGAAAGGAAAGCAGATTTCACAAAATCCCAGAATTTCAGGGTTGGAAAGAACCAAAATGCCCATATAATTCAACCTGGGCCTGAAAAAGACTCACCCTACTACACAGCTGACAAGTGGTCATCCAGCTTGTATCTGAAGACCTCCAGTGAGCATGAGTTCATTCCATTGTCAAGAACTCTACATAAGAAGAAAATAGGGTCTTCAACTTCCCAAGCACTGATGGTAATAAGGCATATATGGTATAGGTCAGCCTTGATTTCACCCCACGGAAGATGCAAATAACACATAAAGGATTCACTATTGCCCTCAACAAAACCTTTAAGTCCCATTTTCTTTTTTTTTCTTTTTTTTTACAAGGCAATGAGGGTTAAGTGACATGCCCAGGGTCACACAGCTAGTAAGTGCCAAGTGTCTGAGGCCAGATTTGAACTCAGGTCTTCCTGAATCCAGGTCTGGTGCTTTATCCACTGTGCCACCTAGCTGCCCCCTTAAGTCCCATTTTCACCTAGAGTCACTCCAGTGATGTCAGTCTACTACACTTATGGTATAACATTAAACACTTATACTACCCCAAAGGAAGAAAAATAAGTTTGTGTTTGCTGGAGTGGCAAATCCCTTCCCAATGGACCTACACATTATCCACAAGTCTAATCCCTTTTCCATAAATGGTCTATAAGTAATTCAAGAGAGTTATTGTGTCTCACACACACACATAGTCTCTCCTCCCTCCCTCAACAACCCCTTCTCTAGGCTAAGTATCCCTAGTTCCTTGAGCCAATCCTCACATTATATGGACTCCAGGCTCTTCCTCCAGTCATCCTTCCCTGGAACATTCTTTTAAAAAAAAATAATAAACATTTTTATTTATAATTTTGGGTTCCAATTTTTATCCTTCTTTTCCTCTCTTCTCTCTCCCTACCCTGAGGCAGCAATCAGATATGGGTTATACATGTATGATTATGCAAAACATTACCATATTTGTCAATTTGTACAAGGAAACTTGATTAAAAGAAAAAAATGGAAGAGAGTAAAAATAGCATGCTTATTAATTGCTCATGGGTAGGCAGAGCCAATACAATAAAAATGACAATCCTACCCTGAACATTCTTGAGTTTATTAATGTCACTTCTAAATTGCAGTGCCCAGAATACAACACTCCATGTGAGGTATTGTCCAGGTCAGAGAGCAATGGAATAATCACCTCCTCTCTGCAGCAAGCTCTGGATCTCCACACAGCCCAAAATGGTATTAGACTTTTCAATTCCCATATCACACCCTGAGCTAGGAGCAATCCATGAAAATTCTCATCATCCTTTCCAGACAAATTGCTAGCCCTAACTCTGCATGTTGGACTTGTGAAGTGGATTATTTGAACCCAACAGCAAAATTATATACTCATTTATCCCTATTAAATTTTCTCTTTTTAGATTCAGTTCAATGTTCTATGTTGCCAACAACTCCCAGAAGTCCTTCCTAAGTCCCAGGAGAGTGGCGATGGTTTATGGTTGATGTTTTAAGTATTTATTAATGCACACTTCTGAGTCTTTTGTGTTTTAAGTATTTCTTTCATACTAGAGAAAATATACAACTATCGTCTACCTAGATTTGTATCTGCTGCTTTGTATAGTGAGTACTTTTCTTTTTTTGTTTGTTGTTTTCATTTATTTTATTTTCAATTCATGGAACAAAACAAGGACTTCCCTAACAGTACAATAAAAAGGATGGAATTGCACATATGGTAAGTACCTTTCTAGGAAAAAAACCAAAACCTTATTAATCAGTTTTAGAGAAGACCCTAGGTTTGAGTGTATTGCAGGTAGAAAATGCCTCGATAAAACACTAGGACAGCTAGGTGGTGCCACAGTGCACAGAGCACCAGGCCTTGGCATGAGGAAGACCTGAGTTCAAATTCAGCCTCAGACAGTTACTGTGTGATCCCAGGGAAGTCACTTCACTCTTCCTCAGTTCTTCATCTGTAAAATGAGCTGAAGAAGGAAATGGAAAACTACTCCAGTATTTTTGCCAAGAAAAACCCAAATGGGGTCACAGAGAGTCAGACATGACTGAAAAACAACCAAACAACAAGATAAAGCACTGGACCTGTAGTCAGGAAGAGCTCAGTTCAAATCCAGCTTTGGTCATTTACTACCTACATCACTCTGGGCAAATCACTTAATCTCTGATTACCTCAAATTTCTCATCTGTAAAATAGGGATAATAATGGGGTTTTGTGAAATTAAAATGAGATATATGCAAAATGCTTTACAAACCTTAAAGTACCCTATAAATGCTAATCATTATTATGAGTCATTCCAAAGCTTTTTGTAGGAGATTTCCCCAAGTATTCCTTGAATTGTGAACCAGAGAGAAAAGCCTGTCCCTTTCAATCTGTTTAGAGGTCAGTTTCCTTCAAGATTGAAACCAGGTCCCAGGTCTACTTAAGCCCAGAGGAGAAGACCTTTATGGAAAAGTGGAGTTCCCTGGGTCCCAGGTGATGCATGAAAGATTTTGTTTAGATCTGATAACAAACAGGTGAAGTGGGGGGGGGGACTGCAGTAGTAGAAACTGACAAAACATGGTTGAAGCCAATGAAAGAATGGACCAAAGTGAAGATGAGTGAAACAAAGGTCCTTTTCAGGCAATGTCTAATGAACACTTTTGGGCAAAACCAAAATAATGAGTGCTCCTATCATGGTGGTTTCACTCCTTCCCATCTCAGCACATGAGAACAGTGCATGTCCTGCAGGTGGGCAATGCAGCACAGCACAATATCACCCTGCAAAATCTGCCCAAGTTTCACCCATCCATGAAGATAGCCAGCCCCTTGGGCCCTGTCACCTCCTTCCAAGAAGCCACAAGGTTTGACATCTTCTAAGCTGTAGAATATCAGGGCTCATTTTCTTTACTGTCTGGTTCAGTTTGGGAGACTTGAAAAGAACACAAGAGGACATTTAAGAAAAAAAGAAAGATGGCAAATAAGACCAGTATCCGGTAGTGTCTTGCATACAGTGGGCCCTTAAGCCCTTCAGGAAGGGAGAGAGAAAGGGAGGGAGGGAGGAGAAAAGGAGGCAAGGAAGGAAGGAAGGAAGGAAGAGAGGGAGGGAGGGACAAAGTCAAACAGTATAACTAGTACTGCCCTGAATCACAGGGTGCTGAAGGATGGGGAGTGTCTTGATTGGATATGGCAGGAAATCTTACTAGACGGTATTCCATAAGCACCGGTGGGAAAATACAATACAACCATAGAGCTTCAAACGTCTTCAGAGATGGTCAAAGGCCAAGCCCTATCGGAAGCCTGATTCTCCTATACAACATTCCCAACAAGAGATCAGCTAGCTTATGCTTTAATATCTCCCCATGATAGAGAAAAGTCACTAGCTCCATCAGCATTCAGTATCTCAAATACTGAGTCACAGCAACGGGATCCGGCTTGCATATCAATCACTGGGCCTTTACCTTCAAAGAGCTTCCAACAGAGGATTCTTCAGATAAGTTTTCTTTTTTTTTAAAGCAATTCTGTTAGCAGCTGCTCTTTTAAATAGTCACCATATTCTGGCAAACCACATACATAAAGAATGGCAGCTATAGAAAACAAATCCCTAGTCACTGTCTAGAATATTCTGTCAAGGAATACAGCCCGGAAACAGATAGTCTGGAAATCTTCAAATCATCTCTCACTCCCCATTCTCCTATGCCCCGTATCAACAATCAACAAAGGTTTCTTAAACAGCGATGGTATGTGCCAGGCTAAGTGCTAGGGATATAAAAACAAAACAAAACAGAAAGTATCTGCCCTCAAGGAACTTACATTTTATCCAGCAAGAAAACAAGTACTTATATAAGTGTAAGAGAACTTTGACCACTCACTTGTCTAGGGCTTAAGTTTCTTCTGGGAAAAGAAATTAATGAGTTATCTGCTTTCAAAAGAAACTTGTCTGGAGCATGGGTCTGTCTACCTCAGCATTCCAGGAGAAATCATTCAGTCGATAAACCTTTATTGGACAGTCATTGCAGTCTTGTCCTACTCTTTACAGTCACATTTGGGGTTTTCTTAGGAAAGAGACTGGAATGGTTTGCCATTTCCTTCTCCAGTTCATTTTATAACTGAGGAAACTGAGGCAAACAGGATTAAGTGGCTTGCCCAGGATCACATGGGTAGTAAGTGTCTGAGGCCAGATTTGAACCCAGGTCTTCCTGACTCCACTGAGCCACCTAACTGTCCAAACATTTATTAAGTGCCTACTATGTGCCAGGTACTGTGCTAAGTGCAGAGAACATGAAGAGAGGCAAAAGACAGTCTCCTTTCTCAAGGAGCTCAGTCTTTAATTTGCAAACAACTCTCTCTCTCTCTCTCTCTCTCTCTCTCTCTCTCTCTCTCTCTCTCTCTCTCTCTCTCTATCTATCTATCTATCTATCTATCTATCCATGAGAGACAGACAAGATAAATTGGAGATAATCAGCAGAGGGAAGGCACTAGCATTAAGGGGATTAGGGTGGGAAAAGTTTCCTAAAGGTAGGATTTTACTTGGGTCTTAAGAGAAGCCTAGAAGGGGCAGCTAGGTGGAGCAGTGGATAGAGCACTGGCCCTGGAGTCAGGAGGACCTGAGTTCAAATCCAGCCTCAGACACTTAACACTTACTAACTGTGTGACCCTGGGCAAGTCACTTAACCCTAATTGCCTCACTTTAAAAAAAGAAAAAAAAGAAAAAAAAAAGAGAGAAGCTTAGAGGCAGAGACGAAGAGGAAGAGCCTTCCAGGCATGGGGGACTGAGTCAAGTCTGACTCTGTTCTGAGAAGGTATTTGCTTAATTGTATATGACAAGGTGTAGATAATTGGAGCCAAAGAAAAATACAGTCTGCTCCCTGATCTTCAGAAGAAGAGGAGAATTTTGTAGTTAATAGCTAAAGAAATAGGAAAGAGACCTTAGAGGTGATCTAATGCAATCAGCCCTTTTGTGTGTCTGTGTGTGTGTATGTGTGTATGTAAGGGGCAGCTAGGTGGCACAGTGGATAAAGCACTGACCCTGGAGTCAGGAGGACCTGAGTTCAAATTCGGCCTCAGACACTTGACGCTTACTAGCTGTGTGACCCTGGTCAAGTCACTTAACCCCAATTGCCTCACCCCCCCCCAAAAAATAAAGGCACACCCTGTCCATGGGGAGAGGGGACATACACCTAAAGTCCCCATGTAGGAAGGCACACATGGAGATAATGCATGTGGCCCAGGCAATTCAGATTTCTGGGACTATAGACTTCAATGTCCTCCTTTTATCTTGAAAACTTTCCATAAAAACTCCTTGATAAGTGTATTAATAATAAAAATAATGATAATGATGCACTCCATACTGCACAGAGTGCCAAGCCTGAGGTCAGGAAGACATCTTCCTGAGTACAAATCACTTACTAGCTGTGTGACCCTGGGTAGGTCACTTAACCCTCTTTGCCTCAGTTTCCTCATCTATAAAATGAGCTGGAGAAGGAAATGGCAAACCACTTCAGTATCTCTGCCAAGAAAACCCCAAATGGAAACACAAATGGATACATGACTAAAAATGACTGAACAACAATGGTAATGATAACACCTAGCATTTATGTGGCACTTTAAGAATTGCAAAGTGTGTTACAAATATTATCTCATTTGAATCTTCTAAATTTGTACGGTAGGTGCCATTATCATCCTCATTTTTCAGATAAAGAAACTGAAGCAGACAGAGGTTAAGTAACCTGCCGAGGGTCACACTGAATATACAAAGAATAAAAGCAGTTCCCATCTTCTAGGAGATGATATTCCACTTGGGGATACAACATGCTTGCTGCTGATTCAAATCATTTTGGAATGAATGAGACAAATAAACACAAAATTACTTGAGTCAGTGGCAAGCTTTAGAACTTCCCTAGGAGATGGCATCTGAACTAAAACTAAGGATTCTGGGAGGCAAAGTTCACAGTTAATTCTCATTTCATCCGTGAGACTCTAACAGTTTCTGCAGCACTAGAAGTTATTCTAAATATAAACCAAGTCACAGTCTTGAATGATACTAGGAAAATTCACTTAACAACTGCTATCACCTAACTTCTCTTTGAATACTTCCCACTCACCATTCTCACTTCTCTGGCCCCTCTACCAGCTGCTTCTCACCCAGCCACCCCCACTCCAAACTCAGCAGATGTTTACTAGCTCAGCCAAGAGAAGAGAGCCGCGTCCTCCTTAACTCTTCACTCTGTCTCCACACCATCCTGTAGCACATCCCTGACTCTGAAAGAAAATGAAGGCCACTCCTTGGGCTAAAAGTGAGCCAGGCTTCGCCTCCCAGGTCAGTTGTGAGCAGAATCAGATCACAGGATTAATCTGAGCCCTTAGAAAAAGTCTGTTCCTGGAAGGCAGCAGTGGGGATGGGATTTAAGCAGTTAATGGCTCCATGGTGGAGCTTCTGAACATTCCTGACCTCTCCCATAACCATCACCCCAAATGTAATTACTAACAATTACCTACCAACCACTTTTTATTTAGCCTAATTCTTGAGAACACAGAGGGGATTTTATCTGGCAATGCAGAAATAAAGCTGGTACCATTCATGGTATCTTCATTGTTGGCATTGGTGTACCATATAGGAACTTTTTTTTTTGCAGGGCAATGGGGGGGTAAGTGACTTGCCCAGGGTCACACAGCTAGTAAGTGTCAAGTGTCTGAGGCTGGATTTGAACTCAGGTACTCCTGAATCCAGGGCTGGTGCTTTATCCACTGTGCCACCTAGCTGCCCCAATATAGGAACTTTTTGAAGGCAGGAAGGAAGGGAGGGAGGGAGGAAAAGAGAAAGGAAGTGAAGGAGGATGAGAGGGAGGGAGGGAGGGAAGGAGGGAAGGAAGAAGGAAGGGAGGAAAGAAGGAAGGAAGAAAAAGAAGAAAAAAGGAAGGAAGGAAGGGAGGGAGGGAGAGAGGGAGGGAGGGAGGGAGGAAAGAATTGAATGCTAATATTATTAGAATGACCATTTGGCCCTGGAAAAGAGTTGACAAAATGAACTTTCTTCCCCTCTTTGCAGAGGAGGGAGATATGGGTGGCTACTGTACACTGTCAGATACATTTGATGTGCTGGCTAATTTTGCTGAGCTACTTTTTTTCCTCTTTCTTTCTAAACCTTTGTTATGACAAATGTTTAATGAGACAAGAGAGGAAGGAAGACTCTATTCAGAAATGAAGGAAATGTTTAAAATATATCAATAAAAATGATTAAATTTTAAAAAGAAATACTCAGGGGCAGCTAGATGGCGCAGTGGATAGAGCACCGGCCCTGGAGTCAGGAGTACCTGAGTTCAAATCCAGCCTCAGACACTTAACACTTACTAGCTGTGTGACCCTGGGCAAGTCACTTAACCCCAATTGCCTCACTAAAAAAAAAAAAAAGAAAGAAAGAAAGAAATACTCAACACAACAGCCAGAACCAGTATCTATGTACCTAGTGACATTTTTCTCCTAATGCCAACACCTGTTAATACCAAGTGGACACAATTAACTTTTTTTCTCTTTTTTTGTGGGGCAATGAGGGTTAAGTGACTTGCCCAGGGTCACACAGCTAGTCAGTATCAAGTATCTGAGGCTGCATTTGAATTCAGGTCCTCCTGAACCCAGGGCTGGTGCTTTATCCATTGCGCCACCCCTTTATCCTAGCTGCCCCCCAAATTAACTTTTTCTACCAAAAATAAGAAGCCTCTAGTTCTATTAGGCTAAGTTAAGAAAGACAACTTCAGTTTTTCCAAAGCAATGCTGTTTACAATTCTAAATTACCCTAAGTAAAGTTTCTCATCTTAATGTTCATTCAATTCAACGAAGGCTTACTAAGCACCTGCCAAGAGTATTTATCGTTATTTCTGATGTTCAGTGACACTTGGTGAGATAAAGCCATGGTCATTTTATTTGTGTAGAGAGAGAAAAAGATGAACGAGTATGAGTTTGTCAGTTTGGATATTCATTGGTTCTTTATTTTCATCATGTCAAGCAAAATGGATCTTAATCAACTAATTAGTTAATTCCTTAACTAATTAAACTAAGAGATGCCATTCCTTCATAGTACAGCAAGCCCACTCTATTAAAATTCAGAACTTGAAGACTGCTGATGACTGCTTTGGGCACAGGCACAATGCAGATGCCCAATTGGCCCAAGGGGAGAGTCCCTAGACCCAGTCTTTTCAGAGAGAAGGGGCTGGGCAACCCCACCTTCTTGGGGAGAAGAGAATGATTCAAATAGTCCCAGTAGCTGAAGGAATAAGAAAGAACTAAACCATGATCTTAAGAAGCAAAAGACCTGAATTCTGACCCTGATTGTGAGCTATTTGGGCTGTGCAATATAGCTGGCTCAGTAGATAAAGCGCTAGACCTGGAATCAGGAAAATCTGAGTTCAAATCCAGCCTCTGACACTTACTAGCTGTGTGACCCTGGATAAGTCACTTAACCTCTGTCTGCCTCCATTTATTCATCCATAAAATAAGGATATCAGCTCTTACTCTGCAGGGTTGTTAAGATAAAGTGAGATAATGTTTGTAAAGCACTTTGCAAATCATCAAGCACTATGTAAACATTAAAACCATTATTACTAATGGAAAGGAATTGGTCACTCTAGTAAACCCAAGTTCTTCTGGAGTAGAACAAGTCCTTGGTATACAAGCATAAGTCTTGAGTGTCCCTGGGTGTAAGTGGGACTCAGCAAATTGTATGTAGTCAGCTGTGAACACTTTATGTATTTTCTATATTTCCTATCAGGGAAAATGAAAGCTGAAAAATACCATATATGTCCTATTTACCCTAAGTGCTTAGGAAACTGAGAACGCTTTTACCTATATCTATAAAGACCTAGACTTGAGCTATATTCAAGCTATTTCGTTTTGTTTTGTTTTGTTTTGTTTTTGCGGGGCAATGGGGGTTAGGTGACTTGCCCCATGGCAAGTCACACAGCTAGTAAGTGTCAAGTGTATGAGGCCGGATTTGAACTCAGGTACTCCTAAATCCAGGGCTGGTGCTTTATCCACTGCGCCACCTAGCCGCCCCTATTCAAGCCATTTCATAACATTTTCTGTAGGGATCTTAAGAGGGAGGAAAAAATGCAAAAGAGAGGGTTGAGGGGAAGGAGATTCCCCAGTATTGAATCTTGTCCTTATAAGCCCAGAGACTAGGGCCCTAAGTCATAGACTACTTAGGGAAATCAATCTTGCCACAGACAATTTTAATGCAATTTAAATATCTCTTATTGATTGGAATTACTTGTGGGCATGGGAGTTGGAGGAGACACCAAGGGTAACCAACCACTTGGAACATATCCATAATTTTGGGAATGACCTTAGAGTGAAGGTCTAAACTGGATTTTAAAAGGTTCAGCCAGTTAAACTTCATCATTCAATTCAACTGTGATATTTTGAGAATTTCCTCATGTGATTATAAATGTCAATACTTTGAAGAAGTAGAAAATACATGGGTTTTGTTTGTTTTTCATTGTATGCATGTTTGTCTTTCTTTCCCCCAATACTTAGCACGGTGCCCGGTTCATAGTTGGTGCTTAATAAATGCTTGGAGTGTGGGGCAGCTAGGTGACATAGCGGATAGAGCACCAGCCCTGGAGTCAGGAGGACCTGAGTTCAAATCCGGCCTCAGACGCTTAACACTAGCTGTGTGACCCTGGGCAAGTCATTTAACCCCAGTTGCCTCACTTAAAAAAAATTTTTAAATATTTAAAAAATGCTTGGAATCGTGACTGATATTTCTTGTATGTGGCATTCCATTTCTTGTCTTGTCTCTGCACAAGCTGAAGCTCAGCCTTGAAATGCTCTTCTTTCTCCACCCCTCCATCCCCCCTTAGAATCTTGAGCTTCCTTCAAAGCTCAACTTTTAAGATTCACCTTCTACTAGTCTAGTTCTGAGCCCCCAGCTGCTAGTGTTTGCCTCCCCACCCCCAAAATTTTACGGTAAATACAATTATCCTTCCACTCTGGGTGCCCCCACAATCTGCAAAATCTGCATGAAATTTTTGGTCCTTCCTTTGTCTGAATTATTATGGTATTAAAAGATAAAGCATATTGATATTCTATAATATTATACATATATTTTATGCATTTCTGAATTTCTAAACGTTTGCTGTGTCATCTTCAGCTTCCATAAAACTCTCCCCAAATTCCCATTTAATTTCTTATGCTGACACATGATATATGGAAACCACCATGGGGAAAGTTGGGAGATATATACAGAGAGAAAGAGAGACATAGAGATAGAGAGATAGAGATTAGATATAGATGTAGATATATAGATATACACACATATATACATATAGTCATAGACATAACTGATCTATACACATGTACATACACATATGCATGTATGCATATGTATTATATGTTATGTGTGTATACATGTATGTGTATCTATGTCTATGTGTACACACTGTATATAACATATGTATATATAACCGGAGATATATATAACTGTGGAGGTATGTTGTATATATATGTATGTGTATGTGTGTGTGTATATATATATATACACACACATATATATGCATATACATATACACAAATATATCTCCACAGTTATATATCTACATACATATATAATACACACTATATATACACATACACATATAATGTACAGTATATATACACATACAAGGATACACACATTATATGTACATGCCATATATGTACATGTATATGTGTATACACACATATATATTAATGTGTGTGTATATTGGTTTCATCAAAAGAATATAAGCTCCCTGAGGGTAGGGATTGTTTGGTTTTTGTCTTTGTATTTGTCTGTTGCAGAGTTCTATTCTTCCTTCCAACAGACACTTCTTAGATGAGCCACTGGAAAGCATGAAGTCTTTCCTGCACCATAATCTCCGCTGCTCCTGACCATCAGTGCTGGAAAGGACCTTAGAGGTTACCTGGTACAACACCTCATTTTGCAGATGAGAAAACTAAACCTTAGGGAGAGGAAACGATTTGCCCAAAGGTCACACAGGGAATAAATAGCAAAGCTTCAAACCTGATTCTTGAGACTTCCAAATGCAGTGCTCTTGTCCCTACACCATAGATAACTTGGTTCGAAGAAGCGGTTTAGAAAAAATTGATTTGGTTAAAGGGGAGCAATGCTCTCTCCACTCCAATTTATCCATCACACAGCTCCCAAAACGTATTTTTTTCCTAAAGTGCCAATTTTGCCATGTCAGTCCCTTCCTGAATACACTCCAGGGACTCTTTTTACCTCCCAGATAAAGTATAAGTTGCTCTTTGGCATTTCACAAAAGCTTTTCACAACCTGGCTGCGACTTCCTTTTTTTTTCTAGCCTTCCTGTATATTTTTTCCCACCACCTCTGCCGCTTGCAGGCTAAACTGGCTTTTCTTGTTCTGTGTGGAGACAGTGAATGCCAAGAATGCATTCCTCCCACAATTCTGTCTCTCAGGCCCTTTACTTCCCTCCAAGGCTCAGCTCAAGTGGCACCTTCCGCACATGGCCTTTCCCAATCCCCACAACTGTCAGTCTTCACCCCCCTCCAAATAAATCAGTATGTATCTCTTTTGTATACATTTTTCCTATACCTGTATAATATGTACATGCTATCTCTTCCTGGCTAGGCTGGAGGGTCTTTTAGGGCACAGAGTGGTTCCACTTTTGTCCAACAGTACCCTATATAGAGTAGGTACTTAACTAATTGGCCAAGCTATGTTCAGGGAGGCCCCCAGGTGATGAATTTTCTAAGCAGAGAAATTCACATAAGGAGGCAGAATAGGGTGACAAGCCCAAGCTCTGTAGTCAAAGAACCTGGGTTCAAATCCTGCTTACCCTGACGCTCCCTGTGCAACCTCGGTTTACTCGACTTTAAAATAAGGGGGTTGACCTACATGGCCCCTGACCTTGCATCTCACTCCAGATCTATGATTCTGTAAAGTGAGAATAATAATTGCTAGAGCACCTCCCTCGTGGGGTTACTGTGAGGTTCAAAAACTATGGTGAAGATAAGACCCTTTGTGAGCCATGTGGGGTGACCCAAATGCTTTAGGGAAGTTTTTGAAAATGTAATAAACATTTTTATTTCTAGTTTGGGGTTCCAATTTTTATCCCTCCTTCTCTCCCTTCCCTCCCCCCTCCCTGAGGTGGCAAGCAATCAGATATGGGTTATATGTGTATGATTATGTAAAACATTACCATATTGGTCATTTTGTACAAGAAAACTTGATTAAAAGAAAAAAATGAAAGTGAAAAATAGCATGCTTCAGTCTGTGTTCTATGTTCCATCAATATCAGTTCGTTCTTTGGAAATGGATGGTATGTTTCATCATTAGTCCTTTGGGATTGTCTTGGATCATTGTATTACTGAGAATAGTCAAGTCATTCACAGTTCTTCATCAAACAATATTGCTATCACTGTGCAAAATGTTCTCTTGATTTTGCTCACTTCACTATATATCATTTCATACATGTCTTTCCAGGCCTTTCTGAAGTCATCCTGTTTGTCATTTCTTTCTCTTTTTTTTTTTTGGCAGGGCATTGAAGGTTAAGTGACTTGCCCAGGGTCACACAGCTTTTAAGTGTCAAGTGTCTGAGGTCGAATTTGAACTCAGGTCCTCCTGAATCTAAGGCTTGTACTTTATCTACTGCACCACCTAGCTGCCCTGCCTGCCCCCCCCCCCCGCAATTGTCATTTCTTACAGCACAATAATATTCCATCACCATCATATACCACAACTCAACTGCACTAAGACTTTTGGGACACTATATAAAATGCTGGATAATATATATGCCACTCAACGTGATTGCTTTCCAATTTTACTATAAGCCTCCTACGATGGCCTGAAATTCACAAATTTGAGCTTGCTGATGAACAATATCACAGACAATCCCACTCTCTCCATGACAAATTGGATTTGGCTGAAAAGTTCAATGGAATAACAAAAAGTTTTTTTTTTAATCTATATGAAACCCAAAAGATAATTGCAGTGATTTTTTTTCTCTTTTTAATGAATTGCCTTGAGTTAGAGAGGCAGAGGAATAGAAGGCATCACATAGACCCAACCTGTGTTTCCTCGATCTTTCTTGGATCTGATCTTTGTAGAACACAACATGTTTGTTGCCCCAAGCTGAGCCCTGGCTCTGTCTGCTACGGTGGTGGCATGCCAGCTACTCAGAGCGTCTCTGTAGGGAAGAAGCATCTCAACACCTGTCAAATTCCACGATGAGTGAAATCTCCCAAACTCCAGCTGGCCCTCCCCAGTGATCTCCCAGATTCCTCCTGAGGAAGGTCCAACAAAAATAGAGACTACGAAAATGGAGAATCAGGTTGTTGTTCCAGACAAATGGACAGATAAGTGTACAGATGGCATGGCTAAATTGAAGCCAGGTGAGTGGCTTGGTCATTTGGTCTTGAAGTGATCAGGCAATTGAGGAAAACTACTGGCCATTTCTGAGTACTGATAGTGACTGAACAAAGATGACTGGTTCCATTGGCATTGTGTCCACACAGCATGCAACTAAAATGACCCAGATGGGATTCCCCGATTTTAAAAAACAAAATGCAAATTACTGAATTTTTTAAAGAGCTAGATAATGCCTACCAGTATCATAATATGTCTCATGTAATTATAGGCATATTTCTCCCTCCATTAAAATGTGAGCTCCTTGAAGGCAGGGGAAATTTTTTTTTGCCTTGCTCTACATCCTCAGACCTTAACACAGGGCCTCTTGGCACATAAGAAATGCTTAATAAATGCTTATGAACTGGCTGTTTAATAAGAATGACCAAGATATGTAACTATATTCCATTGCCCCCCTCCACCTACACCAGCATCTCATATTTTTCACTTTGAGAAAATGTTGGTTGGGGAAATACCAAGAACTTTTCTCCAATTGCATTGACTAGAAGCCATAGAAGACAGATAAAACCCACTTTTCCAACCAGCTGTTTCTGTTTGGTTTTTTGTTCATTTAATTGAAGATGAAATGATAAACACAGTCTTTTAGGGCCTCCATAAGTCATGTAAGAGGTGCATGTATAGCATGCTGTTTTGTCATCATGTTGTGTTTTGCCTATGTGGGTTATGTGTATCCACAGGGGTCTGTCAAGTTGTTACTTGAAGGGAAGTAAGAATAAATATCTCTGGGGTCTTCTTTCCCAACCATTCACCAAGGGAGACTTTGAGTCCTGTCAGGAGAAGAAGAAGGTTGGGGACAGAGGCTTCCCGCTCTGCTCTCCTCAAAGAGAGAGGGTACTAGGCTCTGCCTCTGAGGGTGAGGTAACTCAGCTCAACCAAGAGACAGTCCCAGATCTCACCCAAGAGGAAATCCCTGAAATCTCTAGTGTGGCAAGTAGGGGATAGAGGCATGGCCCACATTGTTTACATAGGGCTTTACATTTCAAAGTTTACATCCCACTCCCCTTTGGATAAGGGCTGAAATGATTAAGATTTTGTCTTTGAATTTCCAGAACCTAGTATGATGCCTGGCACCAGGCATGTGATTAATTGGTGCTTGGCAAATTGAATTAAAGACATCCTACCACACCAAGTTGTAAAGGGCCATGCATCATGTAAGTGGAGAGAATTGCCCTTTTTGACAAAAGGATAAATCTTGGAGGAGAAGAAAGAGGAAATTTGGAATATGAGGGAAAGAAAAGGGAGAAGGTAGAAAGGAAGAGGAAGAAGAAGAAAGGAGGGAAGAGGAGGAGACACGGTCTCTTCACTTGTCAATTGCAGAGATCTGTTGTAACGACCTATCTACTTATAATACAAGGCTGGTAGGAGGGTCTGATGGTCAATAGCTAAATGCAGATCTGGACAGAGATAAAGATAAGGGATAGGGATAGGAGATAGAGGTGGAAAAGGAGGAAAGGAGAGGGAGAAGGAAGGGGATCAGGAGGAAAAGAGGAAAAAAGATGAAGAAAAGGAAAAGAGGAAGAGAAGAGAGGGGAGGATGAAAAAGATGAATGTAAAAGATGAATCAAAACTATGTAACCCAAGCCTAAAAACCATTTTTGGTGGGACTC
Organism: Dromiciops gliroides; assembly: GCF_019393635.1. Lineage (NCBI taxonomy): Eukaryota > Metazoa > Chordata > Mammalia > Microbiotheria > Microbiotheriidae > Dromiciops > Dromiciops gliroides. Next base: position 37,419,735 of record NC_057866.1, read on the forward strand.
TCCTCATTGGTAGAGATTGATTATTCAATACTCTGTTTCCACATAAGGGCTAGAGTTGGTGAAAACTAGAGAGAAGAAACTTCCTGGTCTTTTGGCTTTCAGCTTCTGGAGAGAAGACATGCACCTTTCAGACTCTCCTCAGGTCCCTAAAAGGAGAGAAAGACTCTGGAAAGAAACGTATAGAGGAACTGGCACTTCAATTGTATCCCCATTCTCATCTTACTACACTAGAGTTTTAGGTAATTTCCCCTTCAGTGGGCTCTCTCTCTCTCTCTCTCTCTCTCTCTCTCTCTCTCTCTCTCTCTCTCTCTCTCTCTCTCTCTCTCTCTCTCTCAGAGTTATCTTGCTTCCGAAGGGAGAACTCATCCATTCTGTGTTGTCTTATATATACTATTATCCTGTCCACATCACAACTTTCCCCATCACGGCTTTGATATATCACAGGTTAGCATAATAAATTGTTGTAGTATTTAATATTTTTCATTTCTTTTTCATACAATATTTTTACTTAACATTGACCTAAGAGAAAATTCAGACTTCTCTGTACAAAGGGAGGACCAAAAAAGTTTACTCAGATTTTCCAGGTGGCAGGAGTACCACATCCCTAACCCCTTCGATGTGGTAGGGATAACTGTATTCTCCTGTGTATATTTCCTCTGATTTCTATTTTGCTATAGACTTGGATAAATGGGCTTATTTGCTATGTGCTGCATGTATTTCATTGTGAATCTGGCATCTGGTGGAAAAGGGAGTCAAATTAAATTGGGGTCAGAAGTACAATTTGAACCTGAAAAAAACTATTTCTGCTAAACTAACAGTATTTAAGGGGGCTGATAGATATGATTCTAGATTAATCCCCCATCTCTATGAGGAAGGGAGAATGGTTGGTCTCTGACCCCAACCTCCTTCTTCCCATCCTGAAAGGAATTGAAGTCTCTCTTGAAGAAGGGTCAAGAGAGGATACTCTAGAGATATCTATTCTTGAGTTCCTTTTGAGCCACATCTAGATGGACCAAAGTGGAGAAATATAACCTACATGGGCAAAACAACACACAGCATACCACACACACCCTATAGTTAGAAAATAACAAAAGAATCCAGCTATTTCCCCTAAAAAATATGTGGCCCCTCAAGTTGTTGGCAAGGTGTTCCTATCCTTACTGAAATGATCTATAGAAATGCTGTATCTACAGCAATTTCTCTAAAATGTACACACATGTGCACACACACATGCACACATGAACTTTCCCCAACATCTGGATTTCCAGTCCCATCTTCTTCTTCCCTTGGTCAGTTTCCCTTATCTTCTTTAGACCAATGTCCTCCCTATCCCCATGCTGGATGGCCTTTGAAAGCCATTGAACTTAATTAGAGCAGGTCAGTGCACTAATATCCAGAACATCAACCTTCAGAGCTAATTAGCCAGATATAATTCAATTTTTTCTAACTGAGCAAATCGGAGAAATACTCTGCAGAATAGACATAAAAAGGGACCTCCTTATCCTCTGCTGAATCAAAGATGTGGAAGTAGGCAGAGCCCCACCAATAGGTGTTTTGCATTGTTTTCAAGGGGCTCCGTGGTTCTTTGTTTCCAGGTACAGTGCAGCCCGACTCTCAGTCCCTTTGAAGGGAGAAAAACAAAGATCAAACGCCAAATAATGCTTCTGGCTGATTTCAAATGCTGCCATATTTTCCAAGTCAAAAGGCTGCAGAGAGAGCTCTGTCAACTCAGCTGGCCAACCTTTGCAAGTACAATCACCTGACAAGCTGCTTTCAGGCCAATCTGGTGACTTTTAAATTAGGTGCTGTTTTGAAATCTTTTTTGGGGAAAAAAAGGCTGTTGGTTGAAAAATAACTTGTCTGGAGATGTCCATGAGAGAAATATCACACTCTGTGGCTTTAGGATACCAGAAATAGTAGCTGTTATTATTAACTTTTGTTTTTAAAAAGTTATTTTAGTTTCCAATTAAGAACTTAACAGGTTGAGGGAAGCCAAAAGCTATTTCAGTACCCAGAAAAGATAACAGAGAAATTCTACATATAGGTGTTTCCTCATGATGAAATCTTTAGCTTCTTTTCATGAAATGGGAGGGAAAAATAATTAAATGAATCTGAGAATTAACTAGAGGTCCCCTAAAGAAGATGTTCTTATTCTGGGGTCCATGAATATGGTTTTTAAAAAATATTTTGATAGGTGAATTTCAAAGAAATTGGTTTCCCCTGTAATCTTCTGTATTTCAATTTATGCCTTTAAGCACATGATTCTGAGAATGGGCCCAAAGACTTCACTAAACTGTCTCTCAAAGACGTCTATGACATACAAAAGAGGTTAGGGCCCAACCTCAGTCTTGACTCCCTGACCTGAAGCATGCCGGTGAAATTTGATACTTCCAACCTCCTGGAGCAGTACCTGGAGTCTGGGAAGGGCTGGATTTAAAGTCTCACTATGCTGAAGACCAGGGGCAAAGCAGATCACCCCTCTTTGTGAGCTGCAGATAATACTTGTAGTATCTACCTGGGCAGCTAGGTGGCGCAGTGGATGGAGCACTGGGTTTGGAATCAGAAAGACCTAAATTCAAATCTAATCTTAGACATTTATTAGCTGTGTGACCCTGGTCAAGTCAGTTAACCTATATGCCTGCCTCAGTTTCCTTACCTGTAACATGAGCTTGAGAAGGAAATGGCAAAGCATTCCAGTGTCTTGGCCAAGAAAACTCTAAATAGGGTCACAAAGAGTCTGAAAAGGACAAGAAGTTCCTACTTATCTACCTACCACACAGGGTTGCTGGCAAGGTTGGATGGTCAATAGCTAGATGTTGATCTGAATCTGGCTCTGGAGTGAGAGACAGACAGACAGAGATAAAGAAAGACAGAGACAGAGAGATAATAGGGACAGAGATAGGAGAGGGAGATGAGAGAGACTGAGAGAAGAGAAAAAGCGAAAGATATAGATATATAGTATAAACAAAGTGAGGAGTCAATTTAGGAATGGCTGAACAAATTCTGGTCTATGATTCATAGGTAATATTAAGCAATGCATAGAAGCTGGACCTCGTATGCTGGCAAACGTAGGGACACCCATACAACTCTCATTATGCATACCTATGAATGTAATAATAATGTGCCATAGGAAACAATGAAAATGAAGAATTCAAAAAAACTCAAAAAGATTTGTATGAAGTAATTCCAATATAATAAAATCTTGTATTTTTAGAGACCTTTAAGGTTTGCAAACATTTTACAAATATTATCTCATTTGATTCTCATAACAACCCTGGAAGTCAGGCCCTATTACTCACTAAGCCCATTTTATAGATGAGAAAACTGAGGCAGATAGCAGTTAACTGACTTGCCCAGGGTCACACAGCTAGTTCCTGTCTGGGGTTTCAATCTCACCCTGACTCCAGGTTCAGGACTCTGTCCATTGCACCCCCATAGCTCCCTGAGGCAAGAAAAGCAGAACCAAGAAAAGAATACATACAAACATAAATACATACATGCATATAAAATGATTACAATATGGCAAGAGCCAACATTATACCAAAAGACCCCTGAACTTAAATTAATTGCCATGAACTCCCTCAATTCCAGGAAACAGGATGAAACCTACATCGTTCCTCTGGGTACATGAGTACATGGCCTCTAGCCATGTTTCAGGCAGGTTTTTCTTCCTTCTTTTCCTTCATTACAAGAGATAGTTCACTAAGGGGTGGGGAACATATTGGGAAATGAATGTGATATTTTTTAAAAGGCAACAATAAAAGAAGAGGAAGAAAAATTGCTGTTGCTGCCTCCGTGAGACACCAGGAAGGAGAAGGTCTTTATGATCAAGCTACCCTGGCAAAATAAAAGGGAAAATCCAGGTCATTTGTGCAGCTCAGAGAAAGCCCAGAGGGGGTGTTTCAACTCTCCAAGTGATTCCCTGAAAAATTGCCTTAACTTTGTAAGTTGAGATCTGACCTCTGCTAACATACCCAAATGTAAAACTATTTTTAATACAGAACAAGAAATAGTAGGCCAGATCTTGCCAGGATAGCTATACCTGAGAGGTAAATTAAGATTTTTTTTGAGAGATGGGGTGAAGGAAAAGCAATAATCACAGCACATTAGAACCGAAAGGAACCTTAGAGATTATCTAATCCAACTCCTTCCCTTTTTTGTTGCTGCCATTCAGTCGTGTCCAACTCTCTGTGAACCCATCTAGGTTTTCTTTGGCAGAGATACTGCAGGGGTTTGTCATTTCCTTCTCCAGCTCAATTTATGGATGAGGAAACTGAGGCAAACAAGGCTAAGTGACTTGTCCAGGGTCACACAACTAGTAAGGGTCTGAATCCAGATTTGAACTCAGGAAGATGAATCTTTCTGATTTCAGGCCTGGAACTCTATCCACTGTGCCACCCGGCTGTCTGTCCTTCCCTTTATCGATAAGGAAACTGAGGCCTAGAGGAAACTAGGCCCAAGATCCCACAGCTAGTAAGTGTCAGTACCAGGACTCTGTTCTTCTGACACAAAACCCACTGCCCTTTCTACCTCTACGTAGCCAGCCTAATTAGCAGATGTTTCAGAAGCAGAATGTGGTAAAGCTCTACTGCCCATTATCCATTGCAATTGAAAGAGTTCTGGCTTGAAAGTCAAAGGACTGGGTTCAAATTCCATCCCTGCCCATTGATATCTGTTAAACTGCAGGAAATACTTTTTTTTTTTTTTAGTGAGGCAATTGGGGTTAAGTGACTTGCCCAGGGTCACACAGCTAGTAAGTGTCTGAGGCCGGATTTGAACTCAGGTACTCCTGACTCCAGGGCCGGTGCTCTATCCACTGCGCCACCTAGCTGCCCCTGCAGGAAATACTTTTAACCTGTGTGAGCCTCAGTTTCCTCATCTGTAAAGGGGGGCAGGGAAGAAGGGCCAGATTGCCTCTAAGATTCCTCCTGGCCTTAAACCTCTGATCCCATGAACAAGTCCTGGTCTGTCAGTGAGTTCAGAGCTAGTACAGGGGTTCCTAACCTGGGTACATTTCAGGAGGTCCATGAAACTGCATGGGGGAAAACCCTAGTCTCATTAACCTCTCATTTAAATCTAAGGTTTCCTTCAATTATTTAGAATCATTATTCCAAGAAGGGGTCCACAGGCTTCACCAGACTTCCATAACACAAAATGGGCCAACGGCACCAAAAAAAAAAAATTAGGAACTCATTTTTGAGTGGATAAGTCAAGGTTACTCGTGTATCCTTTTCTTAAAATTTAAAATTTTTGGTTATATTTCAATTTCAAACTATTTCTCTCCCTCCCTCCCAACCCTGCACTAGAGAAGCCCAACATATCCCAATGATATATGGGAAACTATACAGTACACGGTTCCACATATCAGTTCTCTCTCTGGAGGTGGATAGCCTCTTCCCTCATAGGTCCTTTGTAGTTGATTTGAATATTTACATGACTCATAATAACTTAGTCATTCACATTTACTCTTTGAACAACATTGCTGTTATAGTACATAACATTCTCTTGACTCCGTTCATTTAGCTCTTCCTTATTTCATACAAGCATCGCCATGTTTTCCTAAAATCAACCTGCTCATCATTTCTTACAGCATAGCGATAAATAGCATCACAGCTATTTATTTTTTATATATATACAGCTTCTAACTTCTTGCCCCTGTGACCTCCTAAACTTTCCCATTGGAACCAACTCACCCTATCTGTTGGGTCAATGCCATCCCTGGTCATGGGACTACAGGATGATGGCCCTGGAACTGAAAGGGGCATTTGCTCTGTTTTTTTTCAGTTTATAGATGAAGAAGCTAGAGCGCAGGGAGGCTGGGTGACTTGTGCATTCAAGTACTAGGGACTGAAGAGGCAGGATTTGAATCCAGGTCTCTGACTCCAGAGTCATTACTCTTTCCCCAGCTGGTCCTTGGTAAGTGGAGTCTAAGGAATCCTAGCTGGGTCAGCAGCTTGTAGTCTTACTGCTGGCCCTGCTCTGATCTCAGTATCTCAGACTCAAACCCAGGCTCAGATTCCAGATCAAGCAGTCTTTCCCTTGCCTCTCTCCTGTGTTGGTTCCAAAGTCATTTAAAGTAAAAAGTAATTTCTACAAGTATTCCCACCTGGATTCACCCACCCCTAGCTTCTCTTTCCAGCTCAGCTCGATGATGATGGTGGTGGTGGTGGTGGTGGTGGTGATGATAGCATTCATATAGCAAGTTAAGCAACATGCTCAGGGCCACACAGCTAGTAAGCGTCTGCGACTGGATTTGAACTGAGGTCTTCCTGACTCCAGACTCTATCCATTATAAAAAAGTAACTCACTACCTGGAGACAAAGTTCTCAGGACTTTCAGTCATGGTGGTGAAACTGTTATTTTCAGCAAAACTTGTTACACTATGTTCCAACCAATCTCCACCCACTTCCTCCAAACCAGAGGCAAATATTAGGTAATCCATGGCTTCAGGAATGTATTGAGCCCACATTATCCATAACCCCATTCGTGTTTGCCAACCCTATTCCCTCACAGTACCCATTCTACCCTGAACATACCAACTTATTTTCTCCAGTTTCCATCAAGAATAATACTGGGGGGCGGCTAGGTGGCGCAGTGGATAAAGCACCGGCCCTGGATTCAGGAGTTCCTCAGTTCAAATCCGGCCTCAGACACTTGACACTTACTAGCTGTGTGACCCTGGGCAAGTCACTTAACCCCCATTGCCCTGCAAGAAGAAGAAGAAGAAGAAGAAGAAGAAGAAGAAGAAGAAGAAGAAGAAGAAGAAGAAGAAGAATGGTTTTTCAGTCCCTGCCCACAGCTCATACATGAAAGAGACATCAAAGGATCATATGACCCTGTCCCCCAGACCAGGGAAGAGGGCTCTAGGACCATCACCTTGACTTTGGAGATCAATATGGAGTAATAGATGGTTTTTACTTTGGGGTATCACATAGTACTATAGTTAACTATATTGTATAGATTTCTGGTAAAAATATGGATACCTGACTGGTGTGGTCTGACTCAGAGAGAAATAAACAGAACCAAGAGGATGATCTTTGCAGTAACAATGACATTATAAAACTAAACAACTTCAAAAGACTTAAGAACTTTCATCAGTGCAATGAGCAACCAAGATTCAAGAGGAATCATCAGGAAGCATGCTTCCTACCTCTTGGCAGAGAGACCGTGGACTCAAAATAGGATACAGATTTTTTGGATATGGCCAGCATGGAAATTTGTTTTGCTTGACTATAATTATTTATTACAAGGGTTTTGTTTTGCTTTTTTTTTAAAAGAAGGAGGTGGGGGGCAGCTAGATGGCACAGTGGATAGAGCACTAGTCCTGGAGTCAGGAGGACCTGAGTTCAAACCTGGCCTCAGACACTTGGCACTTACTAGCTGTGTGACCCTGGACAAGTCACTTAACCCCAATTGCCTCACAAAAAACAACAACAACAAAAAAAAACCCTTTGGGACAGCTAGGTGGTGTAGTGGATAGAGCACCAGCCCCGGATTCAAGAGGACCTAGGTTCAAATCCCATCTCAGACACTTGACACTTACTAGCTGTGTGATCTTGGGCAAGTCACTTAACCCTCATTGCCCAGCCAAAAACAAAACAAAGAAAAACAAAAGGAGGAGGTGGGAGGGATTGATGCTTATTAATTAATTGAAAAAATTAATTAAAATTAATGTTTATTAATAGAGAAAAGCAAAATAAAATTTATCCCCAAAATAATAAAATATGAACTCTTTGAGGGTAGAAACTGGTTCATTTTTCTATTTATGTACCCAGAACTTAGAACATTTCCTTGAGCAGCATAGGAATTTAATAGTTTTAAATTAAACTGAATTGAATCAAAGTCCAGCTCACTCCCACAATAGTCCTTTCTCAGTTCCCCCTAGTTATTAATACTCTCCTCACTGGAAAATTTTTTTAAAGTTTTACCTTGTATTTTGTATTTGCTTTGTATTTACTTATTTGTGAAGTTCTTGTCCTTCTGAAGTTTGGCCCAACATGTGGGCCTGTCAATTCTCTTTCTAGATCTTGATTCTGTCTTCCAACATGTTAGCTAGCCCTCCCAGCTAACACACACTCTCTCTCTTTCTATGGCCTTATTCTACCTTTCAGCAATGTATAGACTCTGGGAAGGACACAGCTGAAAGATATGGAGAAACAAACCTGCAGTACTGGGGTTGGTTGAAAGGAGTCTTAGGTTCTAGTTACCTTCCACTTCCAGTGCTACTTGAGGGAAGGAGTTGTCTCATTTCTTTGTATCTTTGGTACCAAGGACAGTGCCTGGCACATTAATAAATGCTTACTGGATTAAACAATACCTTGTGATCTCCAAGGGTTAAACAATCCTTTTGAAGCTACCAGTATCTAGCTTGAAAGCTCATGAAGCACAATATGGCTCAAGGTTTCAGCTCAGGAGTAAGCCTTGGGTTCCTGTATGCTGAGTTAATGAACAACAAAATGAAATAAACTACACCCTTCATGAAAAAAGGCTTGTCTTTGGGAGGGTTCCCTGGAACATAATCGCTTTCTACGTCGTGTGAAAACAAACACCAGCCTTTCCCTAAACATAATGCAACCCAGCAGATGTTCCAAACTACATTTCTATATCTGTACGGCTAGTAAGATGTAGCATCACTTGAGTATCCAGAGACAGTTTTTAGCACATTCTAATTTATTTTTAGCTCAAACCTTTGAGGAAGGAGAGAAAAGAATTAGAGTTGGCAGTAGGATAGAGGGGAAAGAACAGTAGACCAGATCTCAGGAGACTCAGGGTTTAGCTCTAGCTCTGACACTTACCAGATGCATGACCTTGGACAAATCAGACATCCTTCAGGGACCTTAATTTACTCAGTGAAAAAAATGGGAGAGGACATAATACTTCATTCATTAATTTGGAACTTATTTATTAAGTGCCTACTATGTGCCAGGCACTGTGTTAGGCCCTAGAGATACAAAGATTTGAAAAAAAATTAAACAGTTCCTTCAAGAACCCCTCGGGACAGCTAGTGGATAGAGTGTCAAGCCCAGAGTCAGGAAGACTCATTTTTCTGAGTTCCAATCTGGCCTCAAATACTTACTAGTGGTGTGACCTTGGGCAAGTCACTTAATCCTCTTTGCCTCAGCTTCCTCATCTGTAAAATGATCTGGAGAAGGAAATCACAAATTACTCCAGTATCTTTACCAAGAAAACCTCAAATGGGGTCACAAAGTCAGGTAGAACTGAAACAACTGAACAGCAAGTAGCCCTCAAAAGACTAATGTGGAGATTGGATGTGATAATATATACATATAAAGTGCTTTGTAAACATAAAGGATTTAGCGATTATCTGTTGTGATTATTGCTATTAGTTCAATCCAACCCAATAAGCATTTACTAAGTACTTGCTATATGCTGGCTGCTGAACTAGGTGCTTAGGATAAAATGACAAAAAATGAAATATTCCCTACCCTCAAGGAGCTCACATCTGTGTGTTTTTTAATTCAATTCCATTTTTTCCATTAACAAAAATTTCTTTTCTTTCTCTCCCACAGGAAGAAAAAGAAAAACAAAACCCTGGTAAGAAATGTGTAATTAAGCAAAACAAATCCCCACATGAGTTTTGTCCAAAAAAAAAAAAATGGCTCATTCCATGCTCCAAGTTCATCACCTCTCCATCAGGAAGTGAAGAACATGCTTCATGATTGGTTCTCTGGAATCATGTTTACTCATTGCATCAATCAGAGTTCTTACTATGGCACAACAGAATTCCATTTCATTCACATAGAATTTGGTCAGTAACCCCCACTGATGCAACCCCCTTAGTTTCCAGTTCTTTGCTACCTCAAAAAGAACTCATAAATCTTTTTGTACTTATGGTTCCTTTTTTTCTTTCTTTAATCTCTTAGGGGTGCAGACCTAGTTGTAGTAACACAAGATCAAAGCATATGGACAGTTAACTTGTGGGGCATCATTCTCAATTGCTTTCCAAAATGGCAGGACCAATTCATAACTCCATCAGTCAATGTGTCTATTTTTCTGTAGCCCCTCGAACATTTGTCATTTTCTTTTTTTTTTCAACTTTGCCAGTCTGATGGGTTTAAAGTGAAACCTCAGGTTGCTTTAATTTGAATTTCTCTAATTATTAGTGATTTGGCCCTTCTTTTCATGTGACCATTAGTTTGAAAGGAATTTACATTGATTGTACCCACTTTGGACCACCCTGGAATAAGGCATTCACATTCACAGACTGTATCCTCAGTTAGACCACTATCCCAGATTCAAGGTATTTTGAAGCTCTGTATAGCTTATGAGCCCCAACCAGCATGCTTACCTTTAATAGTCAGCCAGGATATACAATTAGGTCAAAGCAAAGGCATTTACTATGACCATTTTGTAGGAACAGTTGTCACAAAATAATCCCCTCCATAAACCTGGGGTGCGCTGTCTCCCGACCACAGATAACATAAGTGAGAAAAGTGGCCACAGATTCAGAGTACATTAGTAGATAAATACATACTTAGAGAACACATGCGACGAGGGGAACTCACACCTATGGCACTGCAAGACCCCAATGGTTTTTTTTTGCCTTTCTTATAGTACTCTCATGGTGCTCTTCTTAGGTCCATGTTTCTGCTATGAAAATCCTCCAACTGGTCTCCATTAACCTGTTTTTCTCCTTAGCTCAACCCCTAAGTAACAAGTCTAACTCTCTTCTTAACTCACAGAGGTCACACTCCTCAGAACTAACTCTTGCCTAGTCTTTCCTCTTAGAAAGAGTGTCTAGATTTTTCAAGGGCAATCAGGGGCAAGACTGATCATTTGCCAGCCAGTGGCTAACTGCCTTCCAAGTTTATCAAGGATAATATCACATCTCATAAAGATATTACAAAGTGAAGATCTTTTTTTCTTTAAGACTTTAACATTTGATTTGTCTCAGTTACTTAATCTTTACCTTTTATAATTTCAACTGGACTTGTGGAGTGGAGTTGGGGGGCAGGAAATCAGCTGATCAGAAATTTCCTAATCAATTCTTCCCTATTCCACAACTACACTTATTAGTGAGGAAATTAGAATTCAACTCTTTTACCAGTCCAGGGTTCTTTATATTGTACCAGGGTGGTTTCTCCATACCTTAATCTATATTATTCTGAGGTTCTGTACACTCCCTAAGTCTAGAGCTGGTGCACAGAGAAAATGTACATGGTTTTTTGTTTGGCCTTTGTTTTGGTTTTTTGGTGAGGCAATTGGGGTTAAGTGACTTGCCCAGGGTCACACAGCTAGTAAGTGTCAAGTGTCTGAGGCTGGATTTGAACTCAAGTTTTCCTGACTCCAAGGCCAGTGCTCTATCTACTACACCACCTAGCTGCCCCAAATGTACATGTTTTGTCCCAGAAAGAGCTAACATGTTAGAAGACAAAACCAGGATCCAAACCTCTATCCCCATGCAATTCTCCCCTCAACCAATAGAATCCCTCAATCCAACCTCCTGACTGAGATGTCAACTTAGAGCTTATCTTAGGCAAGTGGAGCCAACCTGATCACCCCTTATAGGAACTGTTTAGCCATTTCCTGTTTAGCCTGCTCCCCACCTCCATCTTCTTCCCCCTCCTCTTTTCCATCCTTCATACTGTTCGCAAAAATGTCTGCTTTTATCAAGTCATTCCCCTGCTCCAGTGGTTACTAATTGCCTCCTTCATCAACTCAAAACATCTCTGCCTGGCTTTTGAGGTCCTCCACAATCTGGCCCCAGCCTACCTTATTTCCCACTTCTCCCAACAGGAAACCTCCCAGCCACCATTCTGAAAGGACTACTTACTGACACTCCCTCCTCGGAGTCTTTGCTCATGCCTTTCCTCATAATTGGAATGCCCTTTACTTAAACAAATCTTCACAGAACTACAGAATTTGAAAGTTAGAAAAGAATTTAGAGGCCATATGGTAAAATCTATGCATAAAGGAATCCTCGCTATAGAACATACTATACATCCTTTAAGACCTATCTCATAAAACCTTTTCCAGACAGTATGGATATATGTCTTTGTCACTGGACCCTGGAAAGTCCCTTCTCCCCCTAAGCGCTATGAATAAAAACTTAGAAACTGATGAGCAGGTGTAGTGAACCAAGAGAACTGAAATGCACCAAGCTAGAATGGAAAAGACTAGAATTATCAATAGACCTTCTCAAATTCCCTCCACCACCTTCTCAGCACTTTGGTAAGGCACTAGGCCAGTCTCTTCACAAGATGAGAGAGTTAATGCACTTTCCCAAGTTACTAACCTACTGCTAAGAAGCAATCCAGGCATATGGAAGTGTCTGGCTCAGTCTCCTTTATTTATTTATTTATTTAGCTTAAGCATTTAAATCACACACTATTAAGCTGGGCTCAGTTGAAGGTAGCAAATCAATACACTCTCTCAGGGGCTGATTGGAGCTCATGCTCGTTTCTGATAAGGTCCATCAGTCAAGAGTAGCCAGGCTCACAGCTGCAACTATAGTGTTTGCTTGGTAAAATACCAAGTCTATATATAAATATGCTCGGGAGAAGCAGTCCCCGAAAAAAGAGAGCAGTTACATTCTGCTGTCCATGGTACCAGGCTCATCCAATATTCTGTGATTATGGAACATTTATGCCAACAACCTGCAGCCCTGCAGCAGATCCCTATGATGTCAATAAGCATTTACCACCGCTAAGCAACTCCTTACATCAGTGCCTGTTTACTTATTTTTTAACATTGGTGGGTGGGGTGTACATAACTCACTACCCTCTGCCATAACTTCACTAAGAAAGGCAGTTCCTGGCAAGAAGACATTTTTTTAAAATTATGACCCATTATTGTCGTTTTCTTTGACACTAAAATAAATGAGAGACTGCCAAGACACAAGTCAGGATTCTCTCCAACATCAGTATCTGCTAGGTGGAGACCTGCTCTGCATTTGCTCTTCCTATACACAAGATCAAAAATTGGTGATGTAATCACTAAAGGATATTAACCACACACAGTGTCAGAAATTTCCCTGGAGGACTAATGATGCTAAAAGCTCCATTATATAAAACAATTTGGAATTATGTGAGAAGTCACCAAACAATTCATACCCTTTGAACCAGAGACCCCACCATGGAGTATATACTCCAAGGAGATCAGAGGTGGAAAGAAAGGTCCTATAGATACCAAAATGTTAATAGTACCTCTCTTCATAGAACTGATTTTAAAATTGGGGGGAAAGGTACTCGTTGCTTGATGAAGGGCCAAACAAATTATGGTATATGAATGCATAACACAGGCATGAACGGGGCAAATGTTACCCTAAGAAATTATGACCATGAAGAATTTAGAAAATCATAAGATAGAATCATAGATTTAGAGCTAGGAGGGACCACCTTAGAGGTAAACAATTTTAACTCCTTCATTTTACAGATGAGGAAACTGAGGCAATAATGACCAAAGTAATATTGCTGCTAAATGGGAAGTATTAAATAATTATAGTAATAACTAACATTTGTATAGAACTTATGTGCCAGGAACTATGCTAAGCACTTTATAACTTTTATCTCATTTGTTCTTCATAACAACCCTGGGAGATAGGTGCTATTATTAGCCTCATTTTACAGATGAAGAAACTGAAGCAGATAGTGGTTAAGTGACTTAACCAAGGCCACACAGCTATTGAGTATCTGAGGCAGGACCTGAAGTGAGTTTTTCCTCACTATAATGCCAGTGCTCTACCCAAAATACCACACGGCCTCACAGTAAACATGGAAAGATTTGTATGAAGTGACATTGAGAGAAGAAAGGAAGAACCAGGAATATATACGCAATGATGACCACAATAATATTGCTGCTAAATGAAAGTACTAAATGACAACTAAACATTGAGAAACCATCAAAAATCAGTCCTGGGGAAATTATCAGAAACCATACCTCCCTCCTCTCTTCCAGGAGAGGGATGGGGACTATGGATGTGTAATGCAATTTACACTGTCAGAAAGAGGAGTCATGTAAATTGTCCTTGCATAAATGGTATTTTTTGTTACAAGGAAAGGTTCAAAGGCATGGAGAAAGTTAAGGGGAAATGTTATACATAAAAGCAAAAGGCAACAGTAACATTTTTGAAGAGGCAATTAATTTAAAAATAAATTCAAGCTTTGATGCATCATATAAAAATAATTACCCTGGGTGCTACACACTCCCTGGGTCATCAGCATTCACTCCCTTCTAGTGCAGGGTCTAGCACATTGTAGGCACTTAATAAATGATGGCGATTGATTACAGGAAAGATGCATAGCATATCATGTCCTGCTTTAATGACTATCTGCTGAAAGAATCAACAAATTCTGCTTAGTGAGAGAAAGAAAAAAGATGGCAACATCCCAAGGAATCTCTGAAGGGAAAACCCCAAGGATGAAGTTGGTTTATAATTCAAAAAGCAGGGAGAGGGTGAGAACAGCTCAAGAATAGCGAGTGACACTCAGCACATCCAAAAGAGCTTGGAGTCCTACCATTCATGGAGCACACAGAAACAATTAAGTAATCAGATTGTCGAGTCCACGTTTCTAGTGAAGATTATAATCAGGCAGTTGCAAGCGGGGCCAGTTACTCAGATCTCATAAACCTTACCACAGAGTACCAAAACAGTTCAAAGAAAACATAAAGAAAGATGCCCGGTTTCTTTTATATATGTAGAAAAAAACCACAGGGTGCCTTGAGGAAATGCAGCTGGGGGAGGGCCTGGGGGACTCCTATAGCCCCCACTGGCCAGAGACTTAGACTCCACCCAGTCTCAGCTTTTCAAACTGCAGCCATTTCTGCAGGCACTATAGGGGAAGGAATTCTGATGAATATTCCACACACCCAATTCACCAGCATCTCCACTTCAGATGTTCAGGGTCCTAGAACATTGTAGAGCTGGGAGGGGCTTTAGAGGCCATCTCATTCAACTCCCTCACTTTACAGATGAGGAAACTGAGGTCCAGAGAGTTTCAGTGGCTTGCCAAAGGTCACACAGGAAGTTAAGTAGCTGAGATAGATTCCAAACCAGATCCTCTGGTTCAAAATGTGCTGATCTTTCAATATCACCAAAGAGCTGCATTTAATTTCTGGCCTCTGCTACTTGCTAGCTTCATGTTCCTTTACCCTCATTGAACCTCAGTTTCATCATTTGTCAAATGGAAGAGGGATGAAGGGGAGTTAGACCAAATGATGTCTAAGATCCCCTCCAGTTCTAGTCCCAAGACTCCACACTCTCTTCTCTTAGTGACCTCCTCAGCTTTCATGGGTTTAATTATCATCTGCATGTTGAAGACTCCCAGGTCTATATATCCAGCCCCAGTTTCTCTCCTGAGACATCGTCAACTGACTGTTGGATTTCAAAGCAGATGCGATCCCGTGGACACATCCCAAACTCAAAGTTATCTTTCTCCCTCCAATCCTCCTAGTTCTGTTAGGGATGCTATCATTCTTCTAGTCTGAGTTTTTAACCTTGGCATTACCATGACTCCTCACTCTCCCTCACCCAACATATCCAACCAGTTGCGAGATCTTGCTATTTCTACCTCCATGCCCTCTCACATCTGACTCCTTCTCCCTGTTCACCCAGAGACCACCTTAGCCCACGCTCTCACTACTTCTTGCACAAACTACTAATTGGTCTCTCTGACTGATCTCTCCCTTACTCCAAACCATCTTCCACACTGCTGCCAAAGGGATTTTCTTGATCAGAGCAATAAGCAGGTCACCCCACACACACACTTAATAAACTTTGATAGCTTCCTGTTTCTTTTTCAGTCTTAATGGTATGTAATTTTTTCCATTACATGTAAAGCTAGTTTTCAACATTTACTTTTATTACATTGAGTTCCAAATTTTTCTCCCTCCCTCCTTTCCCTTCCCCTCCACCCAAGACAGAAAGAAATATGATATAGGTTATATGTGTAGAATCACATTAAACATAAGTGGCTTCCTGTTGCTTCTAAAATGGAATGCACATTCTTTTATTTGGCTTTTAAAGCCCTTCACAAATATGTTTTGCATGATTGCACATGTATAACCTGTATCAAATCACTTCCTGTCTCAAGAAGGGAAGCAGGGAGAGAATTTGGAACTCAATATTTTAAAAATATGAATGTTAAAATTATTTTACAAGTAATTGAAAAAATTTATCCAATAAAACAAAATAAAATAAAATAAAGTCCCTCACAACCTGGCCCCAAACCATCTTTCCATCCTCACACATTGCCAGCCTCATGGTTTACTCTCACACTCTATGATCCATTATATGACAATCCATTTCTCCTTTCTGTGACTTTGCCCTGCTGTCCCTCATGCCTGGTACACCCTTCCTCTTCACCTTAACCCCATAGAAATCCTCACTTCCTTTAAGACAGCCCAAGAATTATCTCTTACACTAATCTCTTCCTCATCCCCTCAGTTGCTAATGCCTTCCTTCCTCTGTAGCTACCTGCATTTAACTACATTGTATTATTTTGTATTCATCCTGCAGATACTAGCATGTATGTATGTATATAAATATATGTATGGTATCTCTCTCAATGTAATTCAAGCTCCTTGAGAGCAGGGGTTGTTTTGTTTTGTTTGTTTTTGTGTCATATTCCCAGTTCTTATTACAGTGCCTGGCAGGTACTTAATAAATACTTGATTTATTCATCTTGCATCAGTCACTTACTACCTACATAACACCAGGTGAGTCACTTAACCTCTTTCAAACTCAGTTTCCTAATAACAGCACCTACTACCCAGGGCTGTTGTGAGGATCAAATGAGATGATAAAGAACTTTGCAAACCTTCAAATGCTATAAGAATGTCTATGGTGATTTTTGTTGCTGCAGCTGCTGTTGTTGTAATGATGAGAAACTTTGGGGGTATTCATTTATGCTTCTTGCATAAACAATTCTTGGAGACAGCTAGGTGGTGCAGTGGATAGAGCACCCTGCCCTGGAGTCAGGAGGACCTGAGTTCAAATTTGGCCTCAGACACTTAACACTTACTGGCTGTGTGACCCTGGGCAAGTCACTTAACCCCAATTGCCTCACCAAAACAAACAAACAAACATGTTCTGGGGCAGCTAGGTGGCACAGTGGATAAAGTACCAGCCCTGGATTCAGGAGCACCTGAGTTCAAATCCAGTCTAAGACACTTGACACTTGCTAGTTATGTGACCCTAGGCAAGTCACTTAACCCCCATTGCCCTGCCCAAAAAAAATTTTTTTTAAATAAAACACATGTTCCTTAAGTGGGGTGGTGGGGGTGGGGTGGGGAGCTTCCTTTCTTTGTATCCCTCATACTTAGTCTGTACCTGGCACAGGGTAGGTGCTTAATAAATGGTTGCTTGACCTCCCCAAACTCCCCATTCCAGTTTCATATAGTTCTAATTGAAAGGAAATGTTTCCTTCTATCAAACCTAAATCTGGTTCCCTGAAATTCCACCCATTGTTCCTCATCCTTGTGTCCTCAAGTCAAGATACATAAGCTTATCCCTCCCTTCCAAATGCCAGCTCCCCTGCCCAGGTAGCTGTGATTTCACCTCTCTCACTAGAAGGCATGCCAGTCAGAGGATGCCTCAGCTGATCTCTCATCTGGAGGATGTCACAGCACTTACTATACACCCCACACTGATAGAGGCCAAATATTCATCATGAAGGTATTCAACAGCTCTGCCATTTAGAAGGGGCTTTTTAAAAAACCCATCACCGCTCCTTGCTCCTCCATCCTGGCATGGCTCCCCTATAACAGATGCATGAGCAGACACCTACGGACTGGGGAGGCTGGTGTCCCACCGCTCAGACCTGCTCTATCTTTTGCAATGGCAAAATGGCCAGGCTAGACTTGGGAAGGTATAAGATTAGGAGAGGGGCTCGTTCCATCAGCCACACAGTTTCACTGGGGAGGACTCCAGAGTGGCCATGCTCTCCCTGTCAGGATGGAGGCAGGGAGAAAAGGGGACAATAATCCCATGTCCTGATGCCTCCCATTTCATTGGGGCCTGAGCTGGAAGATTCCCCATCCATCACCAACCAGAATGCTTTATTTGTCTCCTAGGCACACTTTTAGGCTAAGGCTGATGGTTGATGGGCATCATTCACAGAGGAAGGCTGTACAAAGAAGTACTGACAGCTCAGGTAGAATGTGAAGGTCCTTTAGAGGTCATTTAATCCAACCCCCTCATTTTACAGATGAGGAAACTGAGACTTAGAAAGGGAATGGGACCTGAACAAGGTCACACAGGTATTAAGTGGCAAGACTGAGAGTCACACTCAGGTCCTCTGATGCTCTGATCATACTATTCCCCCAAACTATACTTTACAAAACCCTTAAAGCCCTTTACCTCATCTGATAATAACAAGAGCCCTGTGGAGGTCAGTAGCCCACCCAGCTTAACACAGTGCCATGCCTAGCACACAGTAGGTGCTTAATAAATGTTTGTTGGCCAACTGTTAACAATAGGACAAGTACCATAGCACCCATTTTTCAGATGAATAAACAGAGCATATTAAGACATATTAAGGGGCTTGCCAACAACAATCCAGATGCCCCTACTCTGTATCCAACAGTCAGAAAGGTTGTATCTCTCTCACTAGTACAACAGCAAGGGTCAGAGTGGAGCAAACAGGAGACTTAGGAGTGGGAGTTTAAACCTCACCTCCCCAGGGCTCACATAGGGAACTTCCTGGCTACTGTGTGAGTTTGGGCAAGGCTCTTAAACTCTCTGGCCTTCACTTTTCCCTTCTACAAAATGAGAATAATAACTCCTGCAGCACCTAACCTCATACCTCTAAAATACCTGGCCAACTTTAAAGCACTATAGAAATGCCCCTTGTTATTATGATTACTAGCATAGAAAAATTCTTCTAACCATAACAAAGAGGAGCATTTATTATGCACCCACTGTGTTCTAAGCACTGTGCTAAGCCCTGGGGAGACAAAGAAAGGTAAAAACACAGTCACTGGCCCCTGGGAACTTACATTCTAATTGGGGGGGAGAGGGGGATGAGGAACAACATGCAAACAACTAGGTACAAACAAGATAGAAATAGGATAAACTGAAGGTAAACTCAGCTGGGTGGCACTTCTTGTTTTGTGTGCTAGAATTCCGTTAGAGATGGTCCTGAAACAAACTGTCTGCCCCCTGCTATATAGGGGGTCCCAAAAGTCCCAGTGGAGTTTTAAGTATTACTAGCTTCAAATCGCACTCAAACTTTTGGAACACCCTGTATTTAATGTTCTATCGTCTATAGTGCATGGGAAGACTTTTTTAAAAGCCGCTTTTTGTAGCCAAATAAAAGTATTAGGAATGTGAGCTTATCTTCTATAGCCTCCCTCAAGCCTTCTTAAATACCAAAGATTATTACTATTGTTACTGTTTTAAGGTTGGTTTTCTCCTCCTTTTTTTTGATGAAATTCAGCCAGAAATAGTCCAAGGACAAGTCAGTCTCCTGCTATTACCCTTCTGCATGGCATGTACTACAGACTATTGCCCAGGCAGAGAAAATGGCTGTTTTTGTAATTGAAGAAGAATATTAGGATGTAGAGAGCACCATGGGGACAGCTCTGAGAGTCAGCAGGATAATGGGGATGATCTGTGCCTCGTCCTGCTCTCATACAGTAGAAATTTCTTCCTGTCTACATGGGGCATCCCCAAAATCTTAGTGTAGTTTTAAGGCATTAAAGCTGAAAACTGCATTAAGACTTTGGGGAGGAGCTGTATTTCGAATGGTCTTCATTCCACAGAATCCGGAGATGATACGTGTTCAGCATGATAATATCTATGAAAAAATCCCATCATTAAAAGTTCATAAGGGGGGCAGCTAGGTGGCGCAGTGGATAGAGCACCGGCCCTGGAGTCAGGCGTACCTGAGTTCAAATCCGGCCTTAGACACTTAACACTTACTAGCTGTGTGACCCTGGGCAAGTCACTTAACCCCAATTGCCTCACTTAAAAAAAAAAAAGTTTATAGGGGCGGCTAGGTGGTGCAGTGGATAGAGCACCGGCCCTGGATTCAGGAGTACCTGAGTTCAAATCCGGCCTCAGATACTTGACACTTAACTAGCTGTGTGACCCTGGGCAAGTCACTTAACCCTCATTGCCCTGCAAAAAAAAAAAAAGTTTATAGATGGGCACAGTTAGGTGGCACAGCGGATAAAGTACCAGTCTTGGATTCAGGAGGACTTGAGTTCAAATCCAGCCTCAGACACTTGACACTTACTAGCTGTGTGACCCTGGACAAGTTACTTAATCCTTGTTCCCCCACAAAAAAAAAAAGAAAAAAAATTTTTAAGATTATGGATCAATGTATATATGTGGATTGATATATATGTATACATACATATATATGTATGGATTGATATATATCTCTTGATGTGTGTATGAATGTATATGTATATGTATTTACATATACACACATGCAGTGCACTTACATACCCATATACATGTGTATTTACACATATGTGTATGTGTGTATACATATGTGTGTGGGTTGATATTTATTGTTGGGAGCAATGGTTATTTGGATTATTATTGTTGTTATCAATGCCTTCAACAGTACCCCCATTTAGAAAGGACAATTTAAAAACAATAATCTGTACTTCTCAGCTTCCTCCCTCCTGGCACAATTACTCTGCAGATAGCAGCTAGGTAGTAGAGACTTGGACTCTAGAAGACCTGAGTTCAAATCCTGCCTTGGATACTTTCTAGCTGTGGGCATGTCACTTGACCTCCGTCTGCCTCTGTTTCTTCATCTGTAAAATTGGAATAATAATATCACCTGCCCCCTAGGGTTGTCGTGAGAGAAATCATTATTTCTCTTATATTAATAACCAATTAATATCAGGGCAAGGGGTGGGGAATCCCATTGTTTTTTTTTCCTTTCTATTTCCTCATCCAATAGTCCAGCCTCTCAAGGACATTCCTGACCCTACACAAAGAATTCACCACACCCATGTATGTGTATTGAATTACCCCACCATTGCTCACTTTTCATAGACTGGATGGAGGATAGATCCTTTTGTATGGATTGCCTGAGGTGAGAGTAGTCTGACTTGACATAAGTCATTCTTTGTCAGTGATGATCAGTGATATACCCAGCCCCTCATTAGAATATGCCAACCTCTCATTATAATATTCATTCTCTCATTAATTCTTAACCAGTTAGAGTTGATTTCCACCTGTTGGGAACACCCACTCTTCCAAGGGCTCATAAGTGTTGAGCAGCCTCCGTGATTTGTCTTTAGTTTCTGAGAGAAAACCAAATGGTCACCATTTTAATTATCTACTTAGCAATAATTAATAAAAATTACTATTAATGACCCAGAAATTATGTCTCTTAGACTTTTTATAGGTCACAGTTCAAATGAGGATCAAATGAGATAAAAATCTGTAAAGTGTTTGCAAACATTAAAGTGCTATGTGTTAGTTGTTGTTATCATTTTTAGATACAAAGATGCTCATTGACAAGCTAAGGCATGTAGGTGGTATATCAGATAGAGTGTGGGACTTGGGCTCAGGAGGACCTGAGTTCAAATCCTCCTGCTTCAGATACTTCCTAGCTGTGTGACCCTGGGCAAGTCACTCAATCCTTGCTTGTCTCAGTTTCCTCATCTGTCAAATGGGGATTAATAATTGCACCTACTTCACAGGTTTGTTGTGAGAACCAAGTGAGAGTGCATACATGAATTGCTTTGCAAACCTTGAGGTGCCACATAAATGCTAGCTATTATTACAAAGTAACTGCAGAGAACTCAAACCTTGATCTTAAAGCTCTCAGCACATTGTAGACAGGCACATGGTTGGGAAAGACTGATTTATTTGTCTGACTCCAAACCCACTTTTCATAACCTTTCAGTTGAAGGCACATTGACAAAGAGACCCTTAGGCTCAGATTTAAGGAAGGCTCCCCTCCTATTGAGGAGATCTCCATGTATTTGTATTCTAGCTCAGCCACAAGATTCCCTGGCATAAATGCTAGCTCTGGATGAAATCTGAGAGATCACCTGGAGAGATCCAGTCTTCCTGCCCAAGGAGAAGTGACTTGTCTAAGGTTAGATAATTAAGTTAATAGATGAATTCTGCTTGAACAAAGTCCTTGAAAAAGAGGTAAGTAATTCAAGTCAAAATGGACCCCAGTTTTAAGGGAGATTCAACTCTTCAAGATTGTATTTCATCAGGAAAAAGGCTGGTTCTGTTTAATCAAATATCCTGGTTAACTGAAATTTACCACCTATCCTATATTTGAATTCCCAATATCTCAAGATCTAGAACATGCTTTAACACCAACACTATCCTGAGCATAACTTAATCTGTCTTAGATGATTCAGAAGGCACTTAAGGGACTTGCAGTTTTGCATCATGACAGTAATCTTCATGGATGTTAATTATCATTGTAATTGATCTGTGAGCACACAGGTTAATTGAAATTCCATGTAATGGAATGCCAGATAATCACCATTATTATTAAGAACTCACAATATGACAGGCTCTCTACTGAGCCACTGTGGTGACCCAAGACCTTTTCAATTACCCCTGCTCCCTGGACCCTGATCTTTAAAGGGGACATGTACAAAACAAGATCTAGAATATGGCCCAAAGTATGAGTCAGGGGAAATGCACACCATAGTCCACCCCTGTTAAGGCAATGGTATTAACATTCTTCTTATAATTTCCATTTAATATACATTGAGTGCCTAGAAGGAACTAGACAATAAGAACTAAAAGACCAAGGTAATTGGGAATTTCCACTTATTTATGTGTCTCATGAAATGCTGGCAACAGTCACTTGTAGCAGAGAGACAGAGCTGGCCTCAGTCAGGAAGAGCTGGGTTCAAAACCTGCTCTGACATATAATGGCAGCATGTTCCTAGAAAACACATATAATCTCTCAGTGTCCCAAGGCAACTCCCTAATACTTTAGAAAAGTTATATGAACTAAGAGAAGTTTTCTTACCAGTCTGACACACCAATTAAATCATTGATCCAAACTCCACTCCTCCCCACCCCCAAAAAAGAATGCTGCTATAAGTCAGACTTGTTGATGGCAAACATCACCCAAACTGCATATTATATTAGGAAAGACCAATGGGCAATACAAAGAATCACAATAACTAATGTTTACTGAACTCTTTAAAGCTAACAAAGCACTTTACATACATGAATCACTTCGTTTAAGCCACACAAAATCCCCATGAGGGGTACGGTGCAAATATTGTTATCTCCATTTTACTGATAAAGAAACTGAGGTTCTGAGGGGCTGAGTGGCTGGACAATGAGTACTGGCCAATAGCCATACAGCTGGTGAATATCAGAGGTCCCTTTGGAACTAGTGTCCTCCTCAGTCCAAGGTTGGCTCTCTCCACTACAACACCCTAACTTATAAATACATTCATGATAGACGGTTGGACCTGCGATCACACTGATCAGTGCAGATATACCCTGCACCAGTAGCATTTACAATCTATCTGGGCTCAGTGGGATTCCACAGCACATCCTTCCATAAACCCTTGATCAAGAAAGAAATCAGTGTAAGATGCTAGACATCTTCCAACATTCCATGGATCTCCAAGCAACACTGAGGCAGACCTTGGGTTGTGCTCCCCAAAAGTCTGACTCTGCCATGTCATTGGAGTGTGGAGTTTCTCCAGAGTTGCTGCTGTTGCTGTTGTTAGCTACCATTTATATAGGGGTATCAGGTTTGGAGGAGGCACCTGGGGACTCAGTATATAGGGCGCTGGGGCTAGAGTCAAGAAGACCTGATTTCAAATCTAACCCCAGACACTTACTGGTTATGTGACCCTACATAAGTCACTTAACCTCTGTTTGCCATAGTCCTCTGGAAAATGAAATGGCAATAAAACCCCTTGAACAATATGGTACATAGGGTTACAAAAAGTCAGACAGGACTAAACAAGTTAAGGTTTGCAAAATGCTTTGTGTATGTGATCCTCACAATAACACTGTGAAGTAGGTGCTATTATTAAACCCCAATTTTATGGATGAGGAAACTGAGTCTAGAAAAGGTAAAATGTTTTTTCCAAGGTCAAGCAGGCATCAAGAAGGCATCATGGGTGAGATTTAAACCTCTGGTCTCTGACTCCAGAGCCAGTGCTCTTTTCATTGCATCATGCTGCCTTCCTAATATTATTTAGAGTTTGTATTTAATGACCTTAATGCTGGAAGGATACAAATTATATATGTACATATATTTGCATATATGTACAAAATTATGTATATATCTCTAGTATAAGAAATTACTAAGTCCAGATGTACTTGTGTTTACAAGGCTCGCCTCATACTGTGCAGTGGGAAGAGCAATGTATTTGGAACCAGAAGACCTGAGTTCAAATCTCTCCTCTGCTCATTAGTACCTCTGTATTAGTAGACAAGTCTCAACTTCTCAGGAGCCTCAGTTTCCTCATCTGTCAAATGAGAGGATCCAACTTGATGATCTCTGAAGTCCCTCCCAGCTCCAAATCTATAAGCTTATATCTATCTGGACCATTAACTCCCAAGAATAACACACTTAACTGTTTTTACCACCTACACAAATCAAGCAATAGTACCTCCAATGATAACTTAAGGAGACACGTTTCCAATATCTACTAGAGATGTTATGCATACATATGGATTTTTTTTCTTCCTGAGTTAGTTTATATAAAATATTCATGCAAAATAGTATAGGCTGATTTAAAACATCACCACTTGCCCTGGTGATTCTTCCAAGACAGGAATGATTAAAAGTCAGTAACTGATGGAAATTAAATGCCCTTCATTTAAAATGTCTGGTGGAGCAACCTTGACCTTGAAAACAACTACAAACAGTATACAGCCAAAGAAAATGTATTTATTATAGCCTTATTATAAGCTACCACGATTTCAGACTTACATTTATAAGTCTCTATGGTCAGAAAATAAGGCTTGTTTTCTCCAGCGTGGGTTGGCAGACTCATCTGAACCCCCAGCATCACAGATAAAATAGAGGAGGGGGAAGAATCTCCCTAGAGGCACAATGTGCCCTTTATTTCAATTATTTCTGAGGCTGTCACCTCCTTTTACACTTTTTCTTAGTGCTCCCCATTTGATAACAGAGGTGTTTGATAGCAATTTATATAGTGCACCGATTCCTGTAAAGTGTGGTGTAAATTAAACCATATTTTAGATGAGCTAGCTAGGAGAACATGCTATTTTTTTTTAATCCTATGGTTAAATCTTTTTGTAAAGTTCAGTCAATTCTCTTGTATATCTTGCATAAATCTCAATTTTCATATATCATTTAAATCAGGGAAAATCCCCACAACTATAGGAAGTAGCAAAAAGAATGATTACCCAGGGAGGAAAAAATAGAAAATTTATAGATGTGTTTAGAGGAGTGTAGCATCATTCGAATAATAGAATGTCAGATCTGGAAGGAAGCTTCGAAAAAAATGTCATCATGGCAAAATGGATAAAGCCCTAGGCGAAGAGTCAAAAGACTGGGATTTTACTCCCAAACTGCCTACTGAGGATGAAGATGAAGATGAGGATGAGAAAGAAGAGGATGAAGATGTGGGTGATGAAGATGGGGAGGAAGAGGGTGGTGAAGACAATGGTGAAAATGAGGATGAAGGTAATGATGATGATGAAAGCTATGACGAAGATAAGCATGATGAAGATGGGGAGACGGATAGCTAATATTTATATGGCACCTGCTACATGCCAGGCACTGTGCTAGACACTTTACAAATATTATCTCGTTTTATCACCTCATTTGATGATGATGTAATAGCTATATATCACTTTAAGGTTTGCAAAACACTTTATACATATTATCTAATTTGAGGTATGTGCTATTATTATCCCTGTGTTACAGAAGAGAAAACTGAGACTGAGAGACTTGCCCAGGGTTCAGTAGCTTCTAAGTATTTTGGGGGGCTTCCTGATTCCAAATCCAATACTCCAGCATTTCCTCTCTCTTGTGCCTTTGGTCCTTAATTTATAAAATGAAGTGGTTGGACTAGATGACCTAAGATACTTCTGAGCTCAAACATAGTGTGAGTCTATGAAAAAAAAAATGACAGTCAGTCAATAAACATTTATTATGTGCTAAGCACTGTAGATACAAAGAAAGGCAAAAGACAATCCTAGCCCTCAAGGAGCTCACGGTCTAGTTAACAGGCAGGTAAACACATGACAGAGGAAACTAGAAACCCCACCACTGGGGGCAGGGAAGGACTAAGATAAGAGATACAAATTTGTTCTTCTTGTTGTCCAACTGTTTGTGACCCCATTTGGGGTTTTCTTGGCAGACATAGTGGAGGGAGTGGTTTGCCATTTTTTTCTCCAGCTCATTTTACAGATGAGAAAACTGAAGCAAACAGGGTTAAGTGATTTATTTGTCCAGGATCACACAGCTACTGAGTGTCTGAGGCCAGATTTGAACTCATGACGATGAGTCTTCCTGATTCCAAGCCCAGTGCTCTGTGCACTATGGAGCCGCCTAGCTGCCCCAGAGATACAGAGCAAAGGATCACAGGATCTGGAGGTTAGAGGAAACATATAGATCATCTATTCCAACTCTATAATTTTACACATGAGGAAACTGAGTCCCAGAAAGGATCAGTAACTACTAAGGTATTCAGGGCACCCATCATCCTTCCAGTCACATGAGTTCACAACCTTGGAGCCATCTTCCTTCCTTCCTACCCTCTAATCTCCCATATCTCCTCAGCTATAGAACCTTGTCTGTTCTGCCTTTACAACATTTCATATCCATAACCAGTTTTCTATCGCACCACAACCACACTAGTTCAAGCCCTCTATTTCACCTGATCTACTATTTTTTACTTTTAATTGGCCTCCCTGCTTCCAGTTTCTACCCTCTTCAATCTATCTGCCAGACAGCTGCCAAATGTCTGTTTCTAAAACGGAGATCTAAAGGTGCTGCTCCCTCCTCAGAAATCTTGGGTCATGCCCTGTTGCCTCCAGGATCAGGGTGCTCAACCTAAAGTCTGCAGAAAGATTTCAGAGGATGAGTGAACTTGGATGGCAGTAACAGGGGAGGGGATCATACCATTTTCACCTGCCTTTGGCTTCCTTTGTAGTCCTCTGAACTTTATTTTATGCATTTAGAAACATGATTCTGAGCAGTCTATAAGCTTCATCAGACTTCCAGGGGCCCATGACACACAAATAGCTACAAACCCCTGTCTTACTTGTACCATTGGTCTTCAATTCTGTTTGGGGGAGGTTACATTTTCAAGGATGGAAATCCTCCCCTTAAGAAACTCCAGAGGGGTAGCTAGGTGGCACAGTGGATAAAGCACTGGCCCTGAATTCAGGAGTACCTGAGTTCAAATCCAGCCTCAGACACTTGACACTAGCTGTGTGACCCTGGGCAAGTCACTTAACCCCCATTGCCCCGCAAAAAAAAAAAAGAAGAAAAAGAAACTCCAGAGATGGAGACTGTGGGAAGGAGGAGAGAAGAGTAGAAGCAAGAAAGAGGAAGGGTGGGGAGAGGAGGAGCAGCAGCAGCAAGAGGAAAAGGAGGAGGAAGAAGATGGGAGGGGGGAGGAAGAGGAGGAGAAAGAGAAGGAGAGAGGAGAAGGAAAAGGAAGAGGAAGAGGAAGAGGAGGAAGGAGAGGAGGAAGAAGAGGAGGAAGAATGGAAAGGGGAGGAGGAAGAGGAGGGTCACACAGGCTGGGAGAATGACCTTGGTTTCACTTCTGTAAGACTAATGCTCTTCAACAATTCAGTGTCACCTTCTACTCCATCCCAGTAAAATCATAATCCAGGGCCAGCTGACAACTTGGCCTGGTCCCTAATGAAATTAGGTACTAGGAGAGCAGGGAAGGAAGAGGCCACTTTGGGGGTGCTCAAGCATCCTTAATCTTTAGGAAAATAGGGAGGGAGAAGGAGAATCAATGTGTGAAAGCGCTGAGAGTGGATGCTTAACGCTAACTCGAAAGCTGTGACTAATGGGCCACTATCTCCTTGATAAGGGACAGCGCCCTTGGCTGAGTCCAGTGACCAGGGGACAGCAGAGAGAACACCAGGTATGAAAGCCAGGGCACCGACCTTGGAATCCCTCTCTTCTCCTTGCAGCCTGTGTGGAGGAGGCTCAGATCTCAGAAAGGGATTGTTTTAGACATCCTTTAATGTCTCTGCCAGCTGGGAAACTCTACAATAATGTTGTAGCTAACAAATCTCTGATTCCGTCAAGCCAGTGACCTTGGACAGGTATTCAGTCAATGCTTGTCCAGTAACAAGTCCTAACAATAACTGGCATTTAAATAATGCTTTAATGTTTGCAAAGCCCTTTACGTGTTATAATCATAAGTAATGTCAGGGGCAGCTAGGTGGTGCAGTGGATAGAGCATGGGCCCTGGAGTCAGGAGTACCTGAGTTCAAATCCAGCCTCAGACACTTAACACTTACTAGCTGTGTGACCCTGGGCAAGTCACTTAACCCCAATTGCCTCACTAAAAAAAAAAAATCGTAAGTAATGTTTATATAACACTTACTATGTGCCAGGTACAGTGCTAAGCATTTTACAATTATTATCTCATTTGATCTTCACCACAACCTTTTGAGGTAGGTAGGTTCTATTATCCCCATTTACCAGATGAGGAAACTGAAACTGAGAGAGTTTAAGTGATTTGCCCATTGCCATACAGCCAGTAAGTGTCCAAGGCAGGATTTGAACCCAAGTCTTCCTGATTCAATGTCCAGCTCTTTATCCCTAGGAGCTTCATTATCTTATATGAACCTCATAACAGCACTGTAGTCACTACAACAGGTATTATTATTCCCATTTCACAGATGGGAAAACTGAGGCTCAAATCTAGATTTAAACTTGGGTCTTCCTAACTTGAGACCTACAGCTCTGTGCACTATGGTACCCCTTCGCTGTCCCCCTGCTGCAGGATGCCATCTGCTCTGCAAGTTAGAGAGTTCCCTGGGATGCTGAGAAGTTAAGGGTCTTGTCCAGGGTCCAATGGTCAGTCTGGGTCAGAGGTAGTACTTGAACCCAGGTCTTCCTGACCCTGAGGCTGGGTCTCTTGGAATTCTGCCAATTAGCCTGGATGGTCCCAAGAGAGAACATCTAAAATCAAGGGACCCAGAGGTTATTCCAAAGCCCTCATTTTGCAAAGAAGGAAACTGAGACCCAAAGAAACAAAAGGATTCCTCCATGGTCACACCAAAAGATAGCCTAGACTAGGGACCCGGGTCTCCTCACGCCCAGTACACTTTCCACTGTCTCTTCTCTCTAGGACTCAGCTTCCCCATCTGTGAAATGGGGCTTATACCAATTAGACAAGGACAATAATATAAGCAAAGTGGCTTTTGGACCACTGGAAGCCAAACAAAGGATAAATGCAAGTGCATTTTTAGATTATGATTTCACAGCATGTCATTGAAAATGGAGCTCTCATTCAATTATCACATTTCTAAACCTACAATACAAAATAAGCCCTTCCCCCAGGGTCTTTCGACTGGTCTTTTACCTTCCTATGTGCATGAGAGACTTAAAGTATCTCCCTTATTCATCCCGAGCTTCTGAAAACATTCATCTCCTTTGGCAAAAGAGACTAGACATGTCAGAACAAACGAAAACAGTGAGCCTGGCATTACTAGCCCTCATTCCAATAATGATTGACCAACTACAGAGATGAAACAGATGGGAACTGGCCTGGTAAAGTGGCAAGAATGAAGGTCATGGGGTCAAGAAAGAGCTAGGTTTGAACCTCACCCTGTGCGATGAAGAAAGGAGGAGGGAAGGGAATAAACATTTAGATAGTACCTCCCATATGCCCAGGCACTGTGCTAAATGCTTTTCAAATTTCTCATCTGAGCTTCACAACAACCCTGTGGGATAGGTCCTGTTGGTATCCCCATTTTACAGTTAGGGAAACTGAGGCAGACAGGGGCAAAGTGATTTGCCCAGGATCACACAGTTAATAAGTGTCTGAGTCAGCATTTGAACTCAGGTCTTCCTGACTGGAGCCTGGTGCTCTGTACACTGTGCGACATTGGCCGAATTCCTTCACTTTTCTCTGCCTCGGTCGTATCAACTGTAAAGTGAGGGCACTGGACTTAATAATCTTTGAGATCATGTCTAGGGCTAATAGTCTATGGTTCCAACTCAAGAGACCCTGGTTTATCTATCTCTGTGTCCTCAGAGGAGTCACTTAACCTGTGTCTCATTTTGCTCATCTATAAAAAGGGAATAATAATGAAACCTGTTCCATCCACCTCATATAGTTGTTGTGAGGACAAAATGAGAGCTAAAAGTATCTTTAAATGGTGTGACTCTTGCCAAGCTCTCAGAGCCAAAGTGATTACTGAGCTTTGAAGTGGAGACCAGTACATCATGGATTCACTCAATTTGGATAAATGTCATACGTCTACAGAGCAGCTCTTTAAGCACAAAATGGGTCCTCTTCATGATCCTCTATGAGAGCACACAAGGGGTTGGTAGCCTTGGTGGTACTTCTCTGGCTAATGGGAAAGGGGCTGGGTTGTTGTTCATCTTTCACTTTCAGAGAGAACTAACAACATCATGAGTGATGTCTCAACTAGATCGTGAATGGGATTTAAGTGAGGCAGAGTCACACAAAGTCATCAGCCTCTCTCTCTTCCAGAGTCATTGAAGCTCAGTGGCAGGACAAAAGTCAGGATGACTGGCCGTGGCCCAGGATGCAGTGGAAGACCTTGGCATCTTTGATGTCTGTCCAATTCAGCAAAAAAATATTAAACACCTGCTATATGTGAGGCACTGTGGTAGGCACTGAGAATACTGAGACAAAAGTAGAACAACCCCTGCCCTCACAGAGCCTAGGTTCTACTGAAGGCATTGTAAGTAAGGTGGAAAGAGGGCTGGATTTGGAGTCCAAAGACCTGGGTTTGAATCCTGGAATCCTGCATAGGAAGTGGTGGTGGAGCTGAGCTTTGATGGAAGCCAGGGATTCCATCAGGTTCCAGACCTGCTACAGTACAGAGATAGGAGGTGGGATGACATAGGACATAGAATAGATAGAAATATATGGGGACAGACAAACCCTCGAGAAATTTTCCACCGAGAATGTATAAAAGGTATAGGAAATGCTCAGACAGCCATTTTGGCCTCACCTCTAGCATGCTGCAATAAATCGATGACAATTCCACAAAGGGTGAGCTAGGAACCACCAACCCAGCTTTTCAATATTACCAGCATGTGAAATACAGCGGGTGATCAGGGACAGGAAAAATGTAGGGTCCCTGGGACAAATTCATAACTCACTGAACTCAAAGGGCAAAGTCAGAGGCTTGTCCTATGGCAAGAATATAAAAATATGAATTCCATTAGAGGCAGCTAAGCAGTGAATCATGCCTCTGGTTTTCTGCTTGTCACTTGTGAACCTGAACCAAAATGAATGAGCCCTATTTATCAAAAGAAAAATAGTTTGCTATTGCTCCTATGCAAATCTGGGAGATTCAGTTAAATTCTCTGGTATTTTTTTTTCTAAGATGCTGACTTTTCTCAAGCACTGTACCAGAAAATGATGTTGGGGGTGGGGAGGTATGGAAAAGGGAAATAAACACATTTTTTTAAATGACACAGTCAATTCGCAGTGTGGTAGAAGGTTCTAGACTTGGGGTCACAAGATCTGGGTTCAAATCATGACTGCTTCTTAATAAGTCATCCCTTTCACATCAAGGAAGTTAGGGGTGCAGTGCCCCTCCCCATGATCTGGAAAATCCACATAAAATTTTCTGGACCTCCCTTCCTACCTGAATTATCATGGTATTAAAAGATAAAATATGTTTATATCATATAATACTATACTTATACTTTATGCATTTCTGAGTTCCTAGACCTTTTCTGTGTCATCTTCAGGCCTTCATGTGTTGTCTGAGGCTTCCACAAAACTCCCCCAAAATTCCCATTTAATTTCTTATGCCAACCCATAATATATTGAAACTGTGATGGGGAAAAGTCTCAATGTGGAAGGAATAACTATATGTGTGGGCCCTTGAGCAAATCCTATTCTTGGAGCCTCAGTTTCCTCACTTGTAAATTGGGGGAGTAAATAGGATTAGAGAACTCAAAGCTTCCTTCCATCTCCAAATCTATAATCTGATGGGGTCTGGAATTATTTGTGATAATGGAGGG
This sequence comes from Dromiciops gliroides, assembly GCF_019393635.1. Classification (NCBI taxonomy): domain Eukaryota; kingdom Metazoa; phylum Chordata; class Mammalia; order Microbiotheria; family Microbiotheriidae; genus Dromiciops; species Dromiciops gliroides. Next base: position 37,451,846 of record NC_057866.1, read on the forward strand.
GCACAGAGGAACAAAAATCATTCCCAAAAAGTCCATCATATATCTAGGAGCGTGACCCTGGGCAAGTTACTTAACCCTCAATGTCCCACAAAAAAACATGTTTCTAGAAGGAAAAGTTGTTCTTGTTCAGTTGTTTCAGTCATGTCTGACTCTCTGTGACTCCTTTTGGAATTTTCTTGGCAAAGATACTGTAGTGGTTTGCCATTTCCTTCTCCAGCTCATTTTACAGATGAGGAAACTGAGGCAGAGTTAAGTGACTTGCCCAGGGTCACACAACTAAGAAGTGTCTGGGACTAGATTTTAATTCAGGAGGGAAAAGACACACTCCTATATCCAATCTGATCTACACATACTCCAACAGTCATGTACTTAAGTGAAAGCAGACCAAAGGCAGTGACTGTGTCATTTTTGTCTTTGGGTCCTCAACACCTGACACAGCTCCTGACTCCTAAAAGGTGCTTAATAAGTGCTCCTTGACTGATTTAGCTTCCTCTGCATTCAGACCCTATCATGAGCAACCTGGGAACTTTCAAGTCAATTTTGATTACTTTGTTTCCCCAGCATCCATATGCTGTGTTGACAGGTTCCAATAACTCTAACCTCTCTGCCATTACTTATATCTGTCACCTCTCCTATCCATTTCCACTCCCAGCACCCTTGTTCAGGCCCTCATTACCTCTCTCCTGGACTATTACAATGGCTCTCTGGCCAGCCTCCTAGCCTCCAATCCTTCTACCCTACACACACAGCCAGAGGAACCTTTATATTATTTTGCTTTTATTCAGCACTTAATAAATGGTTGTTACATTGAGTTGAACACAGCTCTTATGTTTCTCCCTTCCCCTGCAAAAAAACAAAAACAAAAAGCAAACAAAAAAAAAACTTCAATTGCTTCCCATTGCCTAGTCAAATAAAATAAAAACTTCTTAACTAGGCCTTCAAGGTACTTCACTTCCTAACCCAATCCTGCATTTCCAGGCTTATCTTATACCACTCTCCCTTAACATGATAATTTTTCCAGCCAAAATAGAATCTTAGCCATTTACCATGTTTTCACAATATTTTCCCATCTCTGTACCTCTCCTTACTTTACACTATCCTTCATACCCAGGATATCCACTTCCCTTGCCCCATTCCTACCTGGAAAAACCCTGTTCATTCTTTCTAAAGCCCAGACCAAAAATTTCAGCTCTTTCATGAAATCTTCTCAGAAACCTCTGGGCAATATTAAATCATCCCTCCTGTGAATTCATAGTACTTTGCTGGTATCTTTTCCTAGACATCTTATTTTTTTCTTTTTATTTTCTTGCAGGGCAATGAGGGTTAAGTGACTTGCCCAGGGCCACACAGCTAGTAAGTGTCAAGTGTCTGAGGCTTGATTTGAACTCATGTCCTCTTGAACCCAGGGCTGGTGCTTTATCCACTGTACCACCTAGCTGCCCCCATGCTGGTATCTTTTCTATGCTTTCATAGGATCAGAGACTTAGAGTCGGTAGAGACCTTAGAGGTCAAATAATCTTCACTGTACAGATAAGGCAACCGAGGCCCTCAGAAAACAAAGGACTTGCCCAAGATTGTACAGCAAGTAAGCTGTGCATTAGCACAATTCAAATCCTGGTTTTCTGATTACAAATCCAGTGGACTTTCCATCATGCTGCACTGTCTCTAAGCTGATCATATTCTATTTTATATGATATTTATTTGGATATATATATCTAATCTCCCCTATTAGGGTCTAAGTTCTTTGCAGACAGTGACTAGTTTACTCATCTTTATAGACCCCAGAGCACCTGATTACAGTGCCTTGTGTGTAGTAGGTGATCAATCAATGCTTGTTCAGTGGATGGATAAATAAGGAAGACATGATGGAAATGTATTGCATAAAGTTCATAATGCATTTCTTTTCACACTCTTCTTTCTGTGTGCCTCTAATTCCCAAGGGCAGAATGGCTGGATGGGAACAATTTGTTCCAACAGCCATGAAGGTGGTTGAGGTTGGTCAGACATGGAAGATGCATCCTGACTTTTTTCCTGCCACTGACCCTCAATAACTCTGAAAGTAAGAGTGAGGCTGATGACTTTGTACAATTCTACTTCACTTCAATCCAATCCAAAGGCAAGTCAAGACATTGCCCATGATATCATTGGTAGTCTTCAAAAATGAAAGATGAATAACAACTTCCAATGACCCCCAATGAGGTCCCTTCATGGGCTGAACAGTTCTCAAAATAGAAAAGAAACTTAGAAGTCAACTAAGCTACCCTGTACTTGAACAAGATTTCCCTCTAAAACATTCCCAACAAGTGGTTGTTGAGCCTTTGTTTGAAGACCTCCAGCAATGAGAAACTCACCACCTTCAAGACCCACTCTGCTTTGAGGTCCTTCTATTGGATGGGAAAATTTCCTTTACACCAAACCTCAATGTACATCTTTTGAGCTTCTACCCATTGCTCTTCATTCTGCTCTCTTGGGCAACCAGGACAAGTATAATCTTCATTTCACATGTACTCAAAAGCAGCTTCCATTTCCCCTCAAAGTCTCTCTAAGCCAGAACTCCCCAATTCTTTCAACTCATCTTCATATGGTTTAAGGCCAAAGTAGTTTACAACAATTATAATACAATTAAAAGAATACTAGTTTTTGAGTCAGAGAACCGGGATTCAAACCCTAATTTTGCTATTTACAAGTTGGATGACCAAAGCAACGAAGTGCCAAAATGGCTAGAGCCCTGCGCCTGAAGTCAGGAAGATTTGAGTTCAAATTTGACTTCCTTCAGACACTTACTAGCTGTTGACCCTGAGCAAATCACTTAACCTCTGTCTGCTCAGTTTCTTCAACTGCAAAATGGGAATCATAATAGCACCTACCCCATAGGATTTTGGGGAGAATCAAATAAGATAATATCTGTAAAGTGCCTAGCACAGTGCCTGCCACATAGTAGGTACTTTAATGCTTAGGAAGGAAAGGAAGGAAGGAAGGAAATAAGGACTCATTTAAATCCAGAAGCATTCTGATAACTTAGGAAAGATGCAAAAAGAACAAGGGTGACACAAGTGTCTCAGAAATGCTTCTGGTGCCAAGCAAAAATGAACCAAATAAGAAGAGGGTAATTCTGGAGGACGAACAGCAGATGGCCAGATTGCAGGAAGAGGAGACTTGAGGATGATGGCACTCAGGCCAGGATTCCATGATGAGAGAAGGATTTTTGAATGGGATGATCTCAATTTCACCAGATGGCCAGCTCAACTCCTGGGTCCTGAACTCCTGTGGTCACTTAATTCAGCATTAACCATAAAAAGTCTGGAGAATTCTACCCATCTCATCTAATCTGTGATTGTACTAATTAATGATTGGGGCAGGGGGGAAGAGGATAGGACCCTAAGTAAAAATATTCATGAAGACAATCAGGGATGAGGCCACAGGATTGGGATTTGTTCATCTAGGAAATAGCACCTGAGCTGAGCTTTACAAGAAGAGAGGCCAGGAAAGCTAACCACAACACACACAAATGAGAGAGAGAGAGACAGATAGAAAGAGACAGAGACAGAGAGAGGGGGGAGAGAGAGAACATGTTACAAGACTGACTGAAGATTACTTCTGGGACAAGCAGAGATAGAAGGAGATTCATCATTCCCCCCTCCCCACCCCAGATTTTTTCAGTGGCAGAGGGTAGACTCGGTGTAGAGTGGCATTGTAGACAGATCACTAAATTGGGAGCCAGGAAGACTTGGGTTCAATCCTCACCTCTGACATTTGCTAGCTGTTTTATCCCAGATAAGTCATTTGCCTTCTCAAGCCTCAATTTGCTTCCTCCTCACAGAAAGGAGATAATGTATACTTTGTATTCTTAAGGCGCAATGGAAAATATTAATAAATACTTCTCTTGAAGACAAAAGCAGCTGAGGTTGGTTGGTTGTATTTGTTTTGGACTGCAAGCTCAATGAATGGACAATGTAACAGCTAATGAGATCTTAGGAATAAGGAAAACAATTCTCCCTCTGTTCTCTCTTGTGGTCAGATCACTTCTAGGTGACTCTGTTCAGGTCTGGGTAGCTTATTTAAGGAGAGATGCTGGCATAAGCACACATGAGAATAGTAAAGGGTGGAATGGGAGGTGTGGTGGAGAAACCTGCTCCAAGGGGATTGTTGGAAGGGAGTGGAGATGTTTAACCTGGAGGAGAGCACTACAGGGGGAGACAGGGCTGCAAGACAACCCATCTTAAAATATTTGAAGGGATGCCCTGTGGAGGAATTGTTCTGCCCTAGAGGACAGAAGAATGATCAGCGGGTAGTGAAATAAAACGAATATTGGATCTGAAGTTAGAAGACCTGAATTTGAGTCCCAGTTCTGACATCTACTGCCTATGTGACCTTGGGCAGTCACTTGTCCTTTCTGAGCTCCAGTATCCTCATCTATAAAATTATGAGCTTGGACTAGATGATTCCTCCCAGCTCTAGACCTATGTATAACCCCATAACAAATAAAAAGAGAGGTAGGTGTCAATTTGATAGAAAGAACATTTGTTCTAATTGTCAAAAAGTAGAATGGACTTGGGGTAGAGAATGTAGAAGAGAATGGGTCTCCCTTACTAGAGGTCTTCAAGAAAAGGCTGAGCTACTTCTTTTAGGGAAAATGGAACCAGGGAAGGGGGAAGCTAGGTGGCACGGTGGATAAAGCACCAGCCCTGGATTCTGGAGGATCTGAATTCAAATCTGGCCTCAGACACTTGACACTTACTAGCTGTGTGACCCTGGGCAAGTCACTTAACCCTCATTGCCCTGCAAAAAGGTAGGGGGAAAGAAAAGTAAAAGGGAAAAAAAGAAAAGAAAATTGAACCAGGAAATCCTGTCCAGTTACAGAATGGACTAGATGGCTCTTGAGATTACTTTCCAACTCTGGGATCCGGGGATTTTAATTATTTTATCAACAACCAGTTATTTTACCAAGAAAGGAACTGGAAACAATAGGTAGTATGGTGTTAAACTATGAAAGAGCAGCTTCATTAATTAGAAAGTAATGGTGCTATCACATTGTTGTTGTTTGCCCTTCCTTCTCTAAAAGGACCATGACATCAGGAGGTGATGCCATGACTCGCAGTGAATTGAATTTAAGTGAGGGAGGGCTGTGCAAAGTCACCAGCCTCACTCTCTCCTCCATTGGACTCTCTGGGTCCAATGACAAGATATAGATCAGGATAACTGGAGATGGCCTCAGATGTTTAAGACAATTAGTAGCTAAGTGACTTGCCCAGGGTCACACAGCTAGTAAGTGTCTGCAGTGAGATTTGAACTCAGGTCTTCCCAACTTCAGGGCAAGTGTTCTATCCACTGTGAACATGTTCTGGTCACAAAGAGTGTGGAGTTAAAGCTGTAAAAGGAATTCATTGGAGAATGAACTGTGGTTTGTTATCTTTTGCTTGGTTATGAAGATGCTGGACACATCTAGCAAAGAACCTCTGATTAAAAAAAAACAACAAGAAGAATGATCTTCTAAGTCAGGCCCTTGCAAATCCCCAGGGAACTGCTAGCAAAGATCCATATTGATGGAGCTAATGGCTAATGGTTCTCAGAGAACCTCGTGCCCAAGCAGTGATGGGGTGGGCTTGTATGAAGCCAGCCATGATTTCTCCCCAAAGTTCCCCTGTTTTCAAGCTAGATCCCTGAGCTCAGTCTTGCACGCTTCTTGTAGGAGGAAAGACTCATCTCACCAATGGGAATGGAAGCAGCCAGCAGACCCTTGCCCTAGAAACCCCTTGTTATTTTCACAGAATCGAGCAAGAAAGAACCAAACAACTATAGGACCTCTAGCTTGTGTCCAACACAATACCATGTCATGTTAGTCAGAATACCAGAAAAGAAACAACTTAACCCTCATTGCCCTGCAATAAAAAAGAAAAGAAAAGAAACAGGATCTGGGTTCAGATCCTCCCCCTACTCGTATGACATCATGCAAGTGACCTCACCTCTGAAGGCCTGTTTCTTCATCCAAAAAATAAGGGAGATGAATTAAGTGACCTTCACATCCATTCAAGCTCCTTCGAATGCTTACGATCTTTGCTTTTACTAGAATTGTATGGACTGAAAATTGTTCATTGACCATAATTAAAGTAGCCAGGATCAGTCACATTGAAGGTAAAATTTAGTGACAGCTAGGTGGAGCAGTGGATAGAGGACTGGCCCTGGAATCAGGAGTACCTGAGTTCAAATCCAGCCTCAGACAGTTACAAGTTGTGTGACCCTGAACAAGTCATTTAACCCTATTTGTCTCAGTTTCCTGAGTTGGAGAAGAGAATGGCAAACCACTCTAGTATGTTTGCAAAAAAATAAAGGAAAGAAAGAAAGAAAAGAAAAGAAAAGAAAAGAAAACAAATGGGGTCATGCAGAGTTGGATGAGACTGGAAAACAACTGAACACACACACAAAATTTAATAATCCTATCCAGATCTAGCATCTTTATTCATCCTATTACACTAACATGAAGAATCTACTGTTGACAAACTCTTGTACTCAGAGCCATTACTAGTACTTTCTGCAATGGGGCAATTATAACAAACCAACTCTGTGCCAGTCCAGGCCAGGTGAGGCCAGTGATGAGGAAGTTGGGCCAGGGAGGAGCTCACCTGGCTGATTAGGCCCTGGGAAAAAATAATGCTGTCTCTTTTAACTCACCTTGCTAATATAGGGCTGGGCTCAGTAGTTTCTCCCTTGCCAAAGGTTTGTAATTGTAAACTAATGCCTTCTAAATTTGGCGCCCTAGGACAAAGTCCCAGTACCCAGCCTTAGTTTTGGCTTCACCATAAAGGCGAACTTGAAATTGATTCTGAATTCAAGGAAAATGGAGCAGATACTCTTCTCATTTCAGAGAGGAGGAAACCAAAGCTCCAAGAAGATAAGGGACTTAGCCAAGGTCACATAGGGGATAAGTCATAGGTAGCAGAGGATTCAAACCCAGGTCTTCTGATTCTCCAAAAGTCTTAGTGCAGTTTTAAGTTTTCAGAGCTTTCAGGAAAACCTCCATAATAATCTTTCCACTACACTACTCTGCATCACAAATCATTTGAATTTTTATTTTTATTAGCAATAATAATAATAGTAGCTGACATGAACGTAGCACTTTTAGTATTTGCAAAGTGTTTTATGCCCATTATCTCATTTGTTATAGGCTCTGTGAAGATGGACTTTTTTTGCCCTTATTTTATAGTAAGCACTTCATGAATGTGTACTAACTAACTGACTACTGCTTCCCACAAACCTTTGAAAAAAGGACTACTGTTACATCCATTTTACTGATGTAGAACTTAAGACTCCGGGGCAGCTAGGTGGCACACTGGATAAAGCACCAGCCCAGGATTCAGGAGGACCTGAGTTCAAATCCAGCCTCAGACACTTGACACTAGTTGTGTGACCCTGGGCAAGTCACTTAACTCTCATTGCAAAAGAAAGAAAAAGAAAGAAAGGAAGGAAGGAAGGAAGGAAGGAAGGAAGGAAGGAAGGAAGGAAGGAAGGAAGGAAGGAAGGAAGGAAGGAAGGAAGGAAGGAAGGAAGGAAGGAAGGAAGGAAGGAAGGAAGGAAGGAAGGAAGAAAAAGAAAGGAAAAAAGTTAAGGTTCAGAGTTAAGTTAAGGCTTTGAGTGGCTGAGGAGGGGTTCAAGTGCAGGGTTTCTCAAATCACAATCTAGCACTCTCTCCTCTGTGCAGAAAAAAACTCCCCAGACAGGCACAAGGTGGATCTGAGCATTGCTTCCTATGAAAATTGAGTCTGATGTACATATCTTAAAATAGGAGAAAGAGTAACAACATACAGTAAATTTAGTATGAATATGCAAAACAAGGTGATGACAGTCAGAATATGGAGCAGTATTATTATCCCTAATTTACTGATGAGAAAATTGTGCCTTAGAGGGAACAGGGGGTTAGGCAGACAACCTCTGAGATCCAGCTCTATATCATAGGATATATGATATAGGCAGCTAGGTGGAATAGGGGTGAGAGCACTAGACCTGAGTTCAAATCCAGCCTCAGACTCTTAGTGTGACACCAGGCAAGTCATACAGCCTCTGTCTACCTCAATTTCCTCAACTGTAAAATGGGGATAATTACAGCACCTCCCTCCCAGGGCTGTTGTGAGAATCAAATGAGATAATATTTGTAAATTGCTTTGCAAATCTTAAAATGCTATATAAATACTAGCCATTATTATTATAAAGAGCAAACAAGGGGAGCAGCCAGGTGGCACAGTGGATAAAGCACCCTCCCTGGATTCAGGAGGACCTGAGTTCAAATCTGACCTCAGACACTTGACACTTACTAGCTGTGTGACCCTGGGCAAGTCACTTAACCCCCATTGCCCCGCAATAAATAAATAAATAAAGAGCAAACAAGGCCACAGGATCATAGATTTAGACACTTTGTAAAACTGCTATACAAATATAATAAATATATAGTATGTATAAATAGTATATATAGTATACATAATAGTATATATAAATATAAATGATGGCTATTATTTTTTGTGAGGCAATTGGGGTTAAATGACTTGCCCAGGGTCATACAACTAGTAAGTATCGAGTAAAATGCTATCTATTATAATGAAACAAATGTAAGAAATTTGATCTGAAATATGGAGCTAATATGATCCCACCTAAAACAAGACTGTTTATTTCCAGATAGCTTAAGGACAATTTGTTTTGTTTTGTTTTGTTTTGTTTTGGGTCAATCCAAACAGTGATCAGCATCAAGAATTTCCTTATTGCTCTATGAATTAATAGAGATAAGGAAATTACAGATATTATTAATAATAATAATATAGCTGTTACCAATGAACTACCCTATTTCTGAGCTGCATGGAATAAAAAGCCTTCAAAATATAGAGATCTAATCAAAGAAATCAAAGCCAGGAGGGAAGAGGAGTTGGTACACAGCATCCCCACCATTCTGTCTACTACTGGAGTTGCATGTACTGAGGATGGTTGCAGCAAAAGCCTACTAAGGGTGAGCTAATACTACAACTGCAACTACTACAACTATGGAATTACTTTATCCACTTGTGCAACAGTCCATCAAACATTAAATATAAATGAATAATAGCAGGACAGTGACTTGCCCCAGCACCATTTCTATCTGAATTCCATCGTACAAGATAAGAACAAACTTTTGAAAATGATAATAATACAACAATATGGTTTAAATACTTCCCTCCCAATAGAGCTCTAATGCTATGACCCCCATTTTACAAATAAGGAAACTGAAGCTTAGTGATACTATATGAACTGCCCAAATGGGGTCAAGAAGAGTTGGAAATGATTGATACGACTGAACAAGGCTAATAAATGGCAGTCAGTCGGACCCCAAATTCAGCTTTTCCTGTTCAATCAAAACATTTTCTCTAATTATACCAAAACGGGTCTTAGAAATGAAAAAGAAATAAGCAGAAATGTTTCTTTCAACCCAATGAGGAAAAAAATGGTTGTTATTGATCACCATTAATTCTGTATAATTGAGCCTATGAGTAAGAGAATCTGATTTCTTTTAATGAATTGTGCTCAGTTGGGAATCATTTGCTATAGTACAATGTGCTGGCAGAGAAATCCTTAAGAGAGGCAGCCTCATCACCAGTGGCACACCGGTGTGACCACAGGATTCTTGTCACACCATCAATCACAACCTTGCATGGAATTTCTGCTGGTTTCCCAGCAATGGAGAGTGAGCTGAATCTGTTACACCCCACCGGTATGCACCGACACACTTCCCCAGCCTGTGTCTCTGGACACAGGCTCCTCTCAGCATCAGAAAACCAGAAACCACTGCATTGGGTATTTCAAGTACCCCATAAGAACAGACAACAACCAACCGAGAAGTGGTGATTAAGGGCCTGTTATGTGCTGGGCACTGTGTTAGCTGCTGAGGATGCAAGCACCAAAAATAAAGCCATCCCTCCTCTGAAAGAATTCATTCCCAGGGAACACCACAGCAGGGCTGAGCGCTAAGATCATGGATTTAGAACTGAAAGATCATCAGAGGCAACTTCCTCGTTTTATCATGAGGGATGCCATGAGGAAACTGAGGCCCAGAGAGGTGAGATGATTTACTCCAGGTCACACAGATAGGAAGTGCCAGAGATAGGATTCAAACCCAGGTCCTCCGATACCAAATCCAACACTCTTGCCACTTCATTCTGCTGTTAGGCTTACTTGCCTGTTTGACCTTGATAGTTACTTAATCTCCCTGGGCCTCAGTTTTTTTCCATTTGTAAAATGAGGGAGTTGGACTAGATGGTGTCTGGGGTCCCTTTCAACCCCAGATCTGTGATCCCCTGATGATCTGAAATGACTTTAACAATGTCCCATGAGTAAGTGTGAGCTCAGGGCTTCTGCTTCTGTCCCCAGTCACTACACCAATCCTGGGCTCTCCATTTGTTGTTGTTCAGTCATTTTGAGGTCCTGTCCAAATTCTCATGACTCCATTTGGGGTTTTCCTGGCAAAAATGCTAGGGTGGTTTGCATTTCCTTCTCCAGCTCATTTTACAGATGAGGAAACTGAGGTAAACAGGGTGAAGTGACTTGCCCAAGTGCCTTCCTTTCAAACACCCTTAGATGGTAGGCAGCTAAATGGTGCAGTAGATAATAAAACATTAGACTTGGAGTCAGGAAGACCCAAGTTCAAATCCACTTACAGACATTTACTAGCTGTATGACCCTAGATAAGGCACTTCATCTGTTTGATCTAGTTTCCTCATCTGTAAAATGGGGATAATAATAGCACTACCTCACAGAGTTGTTGTGAGGATCAAATAAGACAATAATGGCAAAGCACTTAGCACAGCACTTGTCATATAGTAAGCACTTGCTGTTGTTTGTTCTTGAACAGGACCATCGGGAGGTGACATCATGACTTGCAGTGAATTGGATTTAAGTGAGGGCTACACGAGGTCACCAGCCTCACTCTCTCCTCCGGAGCCATCCGGGTCTAGTGGCAAGATATAGATATAGATATAGATAGATTTATAGATATATATCAGGACTACTGGAGATGCCCCAGATGCTTGAGGCAATCAGGGTTAAGTGTATGAGGCTGGATTTGAACTCAGGTTCTCCTGACTCCAGAGCCAATGCTCTATCCACTGTGTCACCTAGCTGCCCATAATAAGTACTATATAAATGTTAGTTGTCTGCCGTTTCTGCTGCTGCTGCTGCTTAACCCCTCTCAGCTTCATTTGTAAAATAAGGATAAGAATAGTACCTAAGTATATGAATTTAATTGAATACTATTGTGCTGTAAGAAATAATAAGCAGGCAGATTTCAGAAAAACCTGGAAACTCGTAAGTGAGCTGATGCTGAGTGAAGTGATCAGAACCAGGAGAACATTGTACACAGTAACAGCAACATTGTGTGATGATCAACTGTGATAAGACTTGGCTCTTCTCAGCAATACAATGATCCAAGACAATTCCAAAGAACTCATGAGGGAAAATGTTCTCCATATCTAGAAAAAAGAACTGTGGATTCTGAATGCATATTGAACCATACTGTTTCAATTTTTTTTGTTGTTTTTTGGTTTTGAGGGTTTTTTTCCCTTTTGTTCTGATTCTTCTTTCACAACATGACTAATGCAGAAATATGTTTGATGTGATTGTACATATATAACCTATATCAGGTTGCTATCTGTCATGGGGGGGGGGAAGGACGAAAGAGAAGGAGGAAAATTCGGAACTAAAAATCTTATGAAAACAAATGTTGAAAACTATATTTACATGTAACTGGAAAATAATATACTTTTGTGATTTTAAAAAATTAATTTTTTTAAAAAAGAAGAATAGTACCGGGGCAGCTAGGTGTCGAAGTGGATAGAGCACCGGCCCTGGAGTCAGGAGTATCTGAGTTCAAATCCAGCCTCAGACACTTAACACTTACTAGCTGTGTGACCCTGGGCAAGTCACTTAACCCCAATTGCCTCACTAAAAAAGAAGAAGAAGAGTACCTAAGACAGCTAGGTGGTGTGGTATATAGGGTGTTGAGCCTGGAGTCAGGAAGATATGAATTCAAAGACAACCCCAGACACTTATTAGCTATCCAACCCTGGGCAAGTCACTGTTTGCCTCAGTTTCCTCATTTGTAAAATGAGCCAGAAAAGGAGATGGCATACCACTCTAGTATCTTTGCCAAGAAAAGCCCAAATGGAGAGATGAAGAGTCAGACACAACTGAAATGACTGAACAACAGTAGTACCTACCTCTCTGGGTTGTTTCAAGAATCCAAGAGATAATGTTTCATAAGCTTTAACATGCCATATAAATGCTAGCAGCATTTTTATCTCTGTTTTACAGATAAGGAAATTAACTCAAAGGGACAAGGTGACTGGCCTCCCATCACCCAGCTAACAAGGTTCAGAACCTAGAAGCCAGCCCAGATCTCCTGACTCCAAGACCGATGTCATTTCATTAGCCACACTGCTACTGAAAAGCAACTTAGAAATTTGTTTTAATGACATCATTCATTGCTGGACCAGGGGAAATGTCATCTTACCCCTTCCCTTCCCCACACACATAAACAAAGGATTCCATTCCATCAGTCTTTCCCCTACGATACTCAGACACCTCAGTTATTAATAAGATCGAAATGGGAAATTGCAAACGACAGCTCCAGGATGCTGACTTTTAAATAAGCTTTTCATCTGGTTTAATCATATGCAAAATTAAGCTCATAATCCAGATCTTGCTATTTTATTCCAAACAAAGCCTCATTATTTGATAGTGAAATATCTAGGTTCTCTGATATCTTTTTTTTTTTTTACTCTGGGTTCTTTTCCACAAACACTTATGGGCTCCTCCACCTCTTTTAATATATTTTCTTTTCTTTTTAAACATTTTTTTGAGTTCCACATTCTCTCCAGCCCCTCCCTACCCATTGAGAAGCCAAGCATGAGGATACCCATTATACATTTTAACATATTTTCTGCCTAATATTCTTTTTTTAATTGTTTTTGTTTTCTTTATTTTTGCAACATAGTTAATATGGTAATATGTTTTATAAGACTTCACATGTATAATGAATATATTACTTGCCTTCTCAGTGGGTGAGGAAGGGGCAAGAGAGAGGAAGAGAATTGAGAACTCTTTTTTTTTTAAAAAAAGAATGTTAAAAGTACATTTTTTTAAAGTTCTGCCTAATATTCCTATTTTATCTTCAGAGTTCCTCGGCTTGCAGCTTCCATACTCTAATAAAATGAACACAATGAAATCTTTTCCCCCCAATAAAGTAAGTATGAGCAGTAAGAATTGATTAAGCACCTACTATGTGCCAGGCACTGTGTTAAATGCTGGAGATACAAAAAGAGGCAAAAGAAAGTTCCTTCCCTCAAGGAGCTGGCAGCTTAATGGCAGCTCTGCAAATTAATCAGTAAACATTTATTAAGCACCTACTATGTGCCAGGCACTCAGCTAAATGCTAGGGATACAAAAAGAGGCAAAAGACAGTGTCTGCCTTTCAGGAGCTCACAATCTGGATTAGAAGTGAGGAGATGAGGATTCAAATCCTGACTCAGCTCATTAGTTGCTGTGTGATCATTGGCCAATCACTTTACTTCCCTCAGCTCTCTCATTCCTCTTTACTCTTTTTCTTTTTGCTTACAAAGTGCTTTAAAAAAATATATTTTCCTCATGATGAAAACCGATTTTTATGATTGTTGCTAGTAAGTGTCTGAGGCCAGATTTGAACTCTGATTTCCCTGCCTCCAGACCTGGCATTCTATCCATGGCTACCTTTGCAAACTTCTAAATCTTATAAACCTATAACTTGTAGGCAGAGGTTATATTGAAGATTCCTGAACAATGGAGTAATATTCAATCCAAAACCTCATTTATTTAACACCTACTGTGTGACCCTGGGCAAGTCAGTTAACCCTGTTTGCCTCAGTTTCCTCAACTGTAAAATGAACTGGAGAAGGAAATGGCAAACCACTCCAGTATCTTTGCCAATAAAACCCCAAAAGGTGTCAGGAAGATTTAGACAGAACTGAACAACAACAGCCAAATCATGTTTACCTCTCCACCCCAAGCCAAGGTAGGAACTTGTGACACCAAGTAAGACTGTAGAAAGACCAACTGGCTGACTACTTGAGGGAGCTGAGAAGGCTTATTTACATTAATGACACCTAACTTAAGGTGGAGCTTACTTTCATACTAGCTAGTATTTGAAAAAGGCCCCTGATTTCCCCACTAAACATCCGGGAAAGCCTCCTGATGAATTGGAGGGGGGAAAAAACCAAGGGAATATGGGAAGGAAAAAAGAGGAAGAAGAACAGATTTAACAATGTGTTTAGTTCTGGCTCATTAAAATTAGGTGGGGAAATGTATTAGCCAACCCTAAAATGAGGCTTTTCTTTGAGTGAAATGCACACTGTGAGTGAACACACACACACACACACACACACACACACACACACACATCCCTCCATTAAGGAGAAGATGTTCCAGGTGACCTATGGACAGCCTATGGAAAGGTTGGGGGGCTGGAAAGGAAGAGGGTTGGGGGAGGGGAGGAGATGGAATGCTCCAATGTACAGATAAATTGATGTGCTGATGGTCCAGATTCTGGTCGTAGTTATAGTGTGTGTGTGTGTGTGTGTGTGTGTGTGTGTGTGTGTGTGTGTGTGTGTGTGTGTAAAACCTACTTCTTCAAGTTAGAGTAATATGAAAGTTTAGAAATCCAAGGAACATGTTTTAGCTTAATTCTAACTATTTTTATCCATATCACAGAGGTAGCATGATGTAGTAGATAGAAAACTGGCATTGGAGTCAATACACATACTGCCTGGGCAAGGTCAGTACTCTAGGCAACTCTAACACTTTAGGTTGCAGAAATGGTGCCCATTGCACTGTTGAGGGGAGTTTCCTCGCTGGGAAGTTCCTATACCTGTGAAATCACAGATTCAGTCCTTATCCTTATCTTCTTCCATACACATTCAGTGATGGGGGCTCAGTTTGGAAACATCACCAGAGTCAGAGTCACCAGGCAATTCATCAAGACCATCTACACAAGGATTAGCAAGACTTTGGACTATATCCAGAAGCACATAATTCCATGGGGGGAAACTCTTCTTTGTTTTATCTTTGGACCCAAGGCAACTGACAGTAGAAAGTAGATATTTAATAAACACTGGTTGAACTGCCCCGTAAAAGGGAGGAACCACTCCAAGGAAATCATAGCTCCTTCCAGCAAAGTCTTGAGTTTTCATGGGAGCGCAGATTTGGAGCTGAAGGGAACTTGGAGATCACCTAGTTCCCACCTCCCCCATTTTAAAGACATGAAACTGAGGTCTTAAGGGACTTAAGTGAGGTCACCTCAGCAATAAGAAGCAGAGCCACAGTCTGAACCCAGGTCTTCTGACTGTATGAGGGCTTTTCCCAGCCAAAGGGCTAAATAGGATGGGGGGAAAGGGCCTAGGAAACAGTGTGGGGTTGGGGGATGAGATAAGGGAAACAGGAAGCTGTCTTTTAGCCCCTCAGCTTTCCCTTATCTCAACCCTTCAACTTATATGGAGGCCTTTGGCCCCTGGGGTCAGGACAGATGAATAAGGGACAGGATTACCAAATTAGCCTCCACCTCATGGGTTTCTTAGACTAGTTTCTACCTGGCAATCAGAGACCCAGAGAAATAAGGAGGTAAGAAAAGGAAACTATAGGGAGCACTTGGAGGAGAGAAGATAAGAGAACATCTGGTATCTATGAAAAGAGAAAATACCCAGTCATCCAGAAGATTCTGTGAAGGTAAAGAAACAGTCATTAAAGGGAATTAAGGGCAATTGGAAGAGAGGGGAGGGTTGAAGAATGAGGAGGAAGCACAGCTAGGTATGAAAGATTAAAAGCCTTCAAAATGTAATTATATGCCCCCAAATAGTGGAGGACCGTGTTAGCAGAAGCTCGCACACAAATGCTACATTGTTTCTCAGAAATGAAGCTATTTTCACCACTACTTTTCAATGAAAGCAAAATGTCTGCTTTATAATGTCTTTGTAACAAGGGAAAGCAAAGTTAGCAATCAAAAACAAACTCTTCTATTTAGCGTCTAGAGCTCTTCACAAACCAATCCCTTCCTGTCCTTCCCATCCTCTGACTCATTATTCCTCTCAATGCATTCTGCACACTCTGGGATACAGCTGTACAGGTCAGCTTGCTATTCCTAATACACCACATCTCCTATCTCTGGGCCTTTGACCCGGCTGCCTCCCATGCCTAGAGTATTCTCCCTCCTCACCTCTACCTCTTAGTGGACAACTCAAATGTCAACTTCTGCAGAATGCCTTTCCCAGTCCCCCCATCTGCTAGGGTCTTTCCCAGATAAATAGATGGAGTGATAAATGAATAATAGATACATAAATACAGATTTAGATACTGTTTCTTGTATGCATAAGATGTATATGTGTATATGCATATATACACACATATCTTGTATGTGCAAATAGATGATAGATTATTGATAGATGAGAGAGAGAGAGAGAGAGAGAGAGAGAGAGATGATGCATAGGTAGATAGGTAGATAGATAGATAAATAGATAAATGGCCAAAAGTCACAAAGGGCTTTCAATATTTAATAACTCCAGTTTTTTTTTAATTTACAGTACCATAGCACCATATACAGTATATATAAGAAATAAATTTACATTACATGTGAAAAATCAAATCTCATAAATGGCAAAAATAAAGAAATATTATTTTCAAAAAGTTATTAAAACATCATGACTTTTGGCCCATCCTGTACATGTATGTGTATACATATATATATATATATATACACACACACATACACAATACATACATATACACATACATACGTATCATCTCCCTTACATAAGTTCCTTGAGGCCAGGGACTATTTCACCTTTATTTTTGTATCCCAAGGACTTAGCAAAGTGTCTGGCATATGGCAGATACTTAATAAATGCTTGTTAATAACGACAATGATGTATGTATAGATCAAATTGCCTTTTTTAAAAGTTCCTTCATTTCTGTATCCCTAATTTCTAGTGTAATTCATTATAAGATGACTTCAACCCTAACTTTTTGGTATTGGAGAGAAAATAAGGCTGATCATTGGGTGAGAGTGAGGGATGATAGATAGACATCCAGACCTTTAGATGTCCTGAGGAGACAAAGAAGGCTTCCTGCATGTTAGATAGATCCCTGGGTTGGATTATAGGAGGTTCCAGATAAGGTTTGCTCAGAATAAATAATCAGGCAATGCTGGGCTGCTATCTGCATTGATGAAGTAACAGATCCCTTGGAGTGTTTTTGAAAGTTCTGTATTGACGATCCCTGAGATGAGTTTCCATCCTCATAGGAGAAAGCAACAAATATGGGAGGAAAATATTAATCTGGGGCATCACACATGGGGGCAGCCAAGGGTCATACCCTTTCCAAAAGCAAAGGTAACACTGACTTCATTGTTGTGTCCAGAGCAAAAGGTATAGGATAAGCAGGAGGGGAAGCACCCAGCCAGGAACAGAGCAGATGTCAAGATGGGCCAGGCGGGTGAGTAGAGGAAGTGTGAAACATGATCTCACCTGGGGATGGCTACCATAGAGCAATTACATCATCTCTGTATCACTCTGTGTGTGTGTGTGTGTGTGTGTGTGTGTGTGGCTCTTCTGTCTCTGTCTCTCTGTCTCTCTCTGTGTCTGTCTGTGTGTGTGGCTCTCTCTCTGTCTCTCTGTCTGTGTGTGTCTCTCTGTGTCTCTGTCTCTCTCTGTGTCTGTCTGTCTGTCTGTCTGTCTGTCTCTCTCTCTCTCTCTCTCCAGACTGCAAAGACTAAAGACTCCCCCCAGGCATGGATCCTTTCAATGACAAGAAACATTTATGAAACACTGTCTGTTTGCAGAGCACCCTGCCAGCCCTGGACTCTTCTCCTTGCGTTGTTGTCCTGCCTTGGCTGTGCTCCCACCCCTGCTGGTCTCCTTTGAGGAATTAAGCCTTCCCTTGAGTGACTTAAAACCTATAATAAAAGCCCACCGCTTTAAAAGTATTACTGGCCTGCCTGACTCACTGCTGAAAGATTCCTTTGGGTCCCCAAACCCAAAGAACCAACAGACAACCCCTCTAAAGGTTTTTGCAAAGCCAAAAGCTATAATAGAGTTGGCAAGATTTAAGTTAACCATAAGTAATGAATGAATGCAGCTTAATTCTAAACCCTTTGAAAGTATGGATTTTAATATGCACCTGGGAAAAAGGACTGAGAAACTAACTAGCCTTTGTCCTTGGGAAAAAAGAGGGGGACTCTCAGGGTGAGGAAACGAGAAGCCGTGAAATATCCATGGTTGTTTCCTCAGGAAACATCTCTCAGAGCATCATGGGGACCTGGGGGGGAGTATCTAGTCCAACCCCCTTGTTTGATAGATGTAGAATTAAATGAAGCCCAAGCAGGTTTGGTGACTTTTCCAAGGTCACACAAGTAATAAGGTGAGATTCAAACCCAGGTTCTCTGGCCCTAAAACCAGTAATCTTTCTACCGCAACATTCTGCCCCCGCCCCGGTCTGTAACAATTGGGATCCACTGCAGAGGCACTGGCCAAAGCACTG
Source organism: Dromiciops gliroides (assembly GCF_019393635.1). Taxonomy (NCBI): domain Eukaryota; kingdom Metazoa; phylum Chordata; class Mammalia; order Microbiotheria; family Microbiotheriidae; genus Dromiciops; species Dromiciops gliroides. Next base: position 37,470,413 of record NC_057866.1, read on the forward strand.
AACTCCTCACTTCCAGCCAACACCTATGAAGGACCTACTAACTGCAGGGTACAGTGCCACAATACATAGATACAGAGATTAAACAAGACAAGATCCTTACTTTCACAGCGTGTGCAAGTGAGCCCAAAGGCACATTCCAATCTAATATATTTACTTACTCTTTCCTGGACCCCATGTGCCATCTCTTACCTCTAGGCAGTCACAAAAATTGTTCTCCATGTGCTCCTGCTTCCCTCTTCCTCACCCTTTCCCTCCTTTCTGAGTCTCTCCGTTAAAGGCTCAGCTCAAGAGTTGCCCACCTTTTGTGACTGTCCCCTCTCCCCCCAAATCATTCTATAGCTCGTTGTTTCATCTCCCTTTTGCTAGTTTCACTCCCTACTCTGTATTTTGCATCTCTGCAGGACAGCCCCTTGGTAAACTAGAAGCCCTCTGAGGGCAACAGCTGTTTCTTTTGTTTTTCCCATACAGTCTTTCAGATGGGTTGAACATAAGAGGTGCTTAATAAGTATTTGCCGAGGAGCAGCTAGGTTGCACAGTGGATAAAACACTGGCCCTGGATTCAGGAGGACCTGAGTTCAAATCCAGCATCAGACACTTGACACTTACTAGCTGTGTGACCCTGGGCAAGTCACTTAAACCTCATTGCCCTGCAAAAAAAATAATAAGTATTTGCTGAATCAAACTTAATGACCTTGAGACAGATGCAAAGATCAATGAATTGATGAAAAGGTGTTTCTTAAGGTTAATGGGAGCTAAGCATTGGAGATCAAAATGAATAGGGACAGTCCCTGACTTCAAGGAGTTTTCATCCTCATAGGAGAAAGCAACATATATAGGGAGCAAAGTGTTAGTCTGGGGCATCACACATGGGGGCAGTCAAGGGTTGTGCCCTTTTCAAAAGCAAAGGTAACACTGATTTCATTGTTGTGTCCAGAGCAAAAGGTATAGGATAAGCAGGAGGGGAAGCACCCATCCAGGAACAGAGCAGATGATCAAGATGAGCCAGGTGGGTGGGTGGAGGAAGTGTGAAGCATGATCTCACCTAGGGATGGCTAGGTGATTACATCATAGAGCAAGAGGGCTCCTCAAAGGCCCCTCATTTTACAGGTGAGAAAACTGAGGGCTAAGAAAGTCAAGTGACTTGCTTAAGGTCACACAGCAGATGCAATCTTCTTTGAAAGTTAGTGGTCCACAGCAATACCACTATTAGGTCTTTTTCCCAAAGAGATCATAAAAAAGGGAAAAGGAACAACATGTACCAAAATATTTATAGCTGCTCTTTCTGTGGTGGCAAGGAATTGGAAATTGAGGGTTGCCCATCAATTGGGGAATGACTGAACAAGTTGTGGTATATGAATATAATGGAATACTATTGTGCTGTAAGAAATGATGAGCAGAAAGAGTTCAGAGAAACCTGGAAGGACTTACATGAACTGATGCTGAGTGAGATGAGCAGAACCAGGAGAACATTGTACAAGGTATCAACAACATTATGTGTTGATCAACTGTGAAGGACTTGACTCTTCTCAGCAATACAATGGTCCAAGATAGTTCTAAAGGACTCATGATGGAAAATGCTCTCCAAATCCAGAAGAAAAAAAAAAAGAACTATGGAATCTAGATGCAGATTGAACCATACTATCTCTATTTTTTTGTTTTTCTTTTTTGAGTTTTTTTCCTTTTTGCTCTGATTCTTCTTGCACAGCATGAATAATGCAGAAATATGTTTAATGTGATTATACATATATAACCTATATAAGATTGCTTGCTGTCTTGGAGATGGGGGAGAGAGGAGAGGGAGAGAGAAAAATTTGTTTACAGGTCTTGTTCCCTTGGGTTGCCACCAAAAGGGTTTTCTTAACATGACAGGTATAAATGCAGAAGGGAACTTAGAGGTCATCTAGTCCAAGCTTTTCATTTTACAGATAAGGAAACTGAGGCCCAGGGAGATCAAGTGACAGAAGAATCATAGGATCAATGTACACAGTAACAGCAATATTGTGAAGATCATTAGCCATGAGAGACTCAGTTTCTTTGATCAATATGATTTTGTTGTTGTTGTGCTGTCATTTCAGTCATGCCCAACTCGTCTGGATCCCATGGGGTTTCCTTGGCAAAGATACTGGAATGGCTTGCCACTTCCTTCTCCAGCTCATTTTACAGATGCAGAAACTGAAGCAAACCCAGTATGCCCAAGATCACATAGCTAGAGTGTCTGAGGCTGGATTTGAACCCAAGTCCTCCTGACTCCAGGACTGCCTTCCTTCCCCCAATCAATACAGTGATCCACAACAGTTCCAATGGACTCAAGATGAAGCATGCTATGCACCTTCAGCTAGAGAACTAATGGACTCTGAGTACAGATTGAAGCGTATCTTTTTCTCTTTCTTGTTTTTCTTGCTACTTTTTTTTTCAGAACATGGCTAACATGGAAACGTTTTGTATGACTTCATATATATATATAATGGGTATATTTCTTACCTTCTCGATGTGTAGGGGAGGGACAGAATTTGGAACTGAAAATAAAAATAAAATGTTTTTAAATAATCCTAGAATCACAGATCTAGAACTGGAAGGGCCATCAAATCCAAGCCCTTAATATTTCTTCCAGATGAGTAAACTGAAGTTCAGTCAAGGGAAGTGACTTGACCAGGGACATACTGTCAGTAAGCAGAAATGGAATATAGTGAACAGCATTCACTAAGTGTTTTTTACAAATATTATCTTACTTGATTGTCACAACCATGAGAGATAGGTACTATTATTATTCCTAATTTATAATATTATTCCCAATTTACAAATGAGGAAACTGAGGCATGCCGAGGCAAAGTGACTTTCACACAGTAGGTATCTGAGGTCAGATTGGAACTTAAAACTTCCTGAGAGAGACAAAAAAAAGACTTTCTGAGTCTAGGCCCAGCACTCTATCCACTGAGCCAACAGCTGCCCCTGTTTTTTCATCTGGAAAATAAGGGTAACAATAGCACCTACCCCACAGGATTTTTGTAAGAATAAAATGAGATAATATTTGTAAAGCACTCTATAAACCTTAAAGTCCTATAAAAATGCCATTAAATATGTTTGAAGATTTAAGATTTGGAAGAAGGGAGTGGAATGAGCTTGAGATGGTGGTTTTCATCTTCTCAGTGAGATGGGAGGTTGGATCCTGGGAACTCCTGGGAAATGGGGTGAGAATGGGGGCCTTAGGAGAGAGAAATAAGTATGAAACAGTTGCTGGGAGAATGAGCTAGACAATCAGAGACCCCAATCAAAGGCCCTCTGTGCAACATTGTCAGTGCAGCTGAGTATATGCATCAGAAATTTATGGTGGGTGAAATCAGCCCAATTACACGCCATTCTCCAGAGGAGCTGAATGGTCCAGAAGCTAAAGATGAGGAATTTGGATGGTGGGGGCTTCCCAGGGCTGAGAATCAGCAGTGCAAAGACAGCAGGAGGTCAGGGGAAGAAGAGCATCCCTAGTGTCCTGATGCTAAGAGCTAGTTTTGAATAGAAATGGGAGATGAGAAGGCAGAGTCTAAGAGGCAAGATAATCAGAAAAAAGACTAAACTAAGATAGGGACAGAAACTAGTCATGTGTAGGGAGAAATTGAATGAACTGGTATGGGATAGGTCTAGCAATTATTGGTGATCCATTTACAGTGGAGCTCAGCGTCCAAAACAAGTTGCCCAAAGAGGACTCTAAGGAAAAGGGAGAAAGACTTTTGGAGAAGGCATTTCTAAATCTCTGATGCTGTGGCCAAAAACAACATGGGACTTTAGAGATTTGCTGTTGTTGTTGTCAGGCAGCCAAATGGTGAAGGAAGTCAGGAAGAAGTCAAGAAGACCTGTGTTCAAATCCTGCCTCAGATATTTACTAACTGTGAGACCCTGGGCAAATCACTTAACCCCTTTAGCCTCAGGTAAAATGAGGATAACAATATAGCAGCTACCCTATAAGATTGTCATGAGGAGATAATATAGGGAAAGTACTTCACAAACCATACAGAGTTATAGTAATGCTGTTGTTATTTACTCTCTCTCTCTCTCTCCTCCACCATGTTAACCAATGAATCTCTCCCACCATCTTTGCTCTATACCAACACACATACAAAAAAGTGAGAAGGCAAGACAGTCAAACAAAACAGGAGGTATGGATCAGAAACCATTAAGCCTTACTCATGTGAAATGTAGAGGATGCTTAACTAAGGAAAAGACCACAAAGATTTAGAATGATCAGTGGATGAAGAAGGCAAGAGAGACCAGGAGGCAATGGGCTGGTAATGAGTGAAGTCACCCTACAAAAGCAAGACCCTGGGTACTGCTTGACATACACGATATCTGTTTGATGGCCGGACAAACAAAGGCCCATGTTGTGAACAGCAGTATTCTTGCATGGCTGAGGGGCAGGCTATCTTGAGAACCGATGTTGAGTATCACCCAAAGGACAATAGAGAAACACAATGGTGGATCTTGAGAGGCTACAAGACACTACAAAGAAGGCATTAGGGAGAATTGGCATGAAGGGTGTAATTAGATAAATGTTTGACCTGAAGGGGGAAAAAAGTGAGCTAGTCACATAGTGAGAATGAGGCACATCCAGTGGACAGACTACATGCTCTGCTGGCAGGATCGAATTGTCAGAAGTTGAGGAACACCCCCCCCCAGCACATTGGATGGGGCCCCTGTTGTGAAATTCTGGGAAGGCAATGGGGAGTTGTTCAGAATAAGCAAGCTTGCATAATAAGCCCTAAGCTGCATGACTGGATCAAGTGCCTACATTAACAAGCTCACAGAGTCTGTGAAGCATCCAAAGACATTTGGTGATTCGGTACCTAACAATCTTGGCTCAGACAGAATACAAACAAAAAGCTTCCAAAGCAGTTTACAAAACGACTGATTTTATCAGTTCAAAAGAACCAAACTCCTTATGCCAGTCTGATTTAACGAACCCTTTGCTCATTACATATCTCCTATTAATTATAGCCCATGACAAAATACATCACACAAACTATTGCATGCATAAAATCTGCCAAAAACCGGATACCTTTCCATTATCTCCTCTGTCCCCAACCCTCTGTGCATGGCCTTATCTCCATTTCCGTCCTCGTAACCCCAGTTTCTAAGACAGGACTCTTAAGAATAGGCAGAATATTCACCAGTTGGTGTCCTAGAAAGCTCTACCATACATACTTTCCAGCTAATTAAAAGAGTCCCATGGTCTAAAGTTGGGAAACACTACTTGGTACAGAGGACTTGAAGTTTATTCAAGTTGGAGCTCTTTCATGATCAAGGAAATCTTCAATTCCATAGCCCCGGCTTGTGTGACCGTTTCTGCAAGGATTAGTGTGTTCTCATTGTGCTAAAGCAAGCAGAGATCGGTGCTGCTCCCTAACCAACTTGTACCAGCAGTCCATAGCTTTGCATAACTAACTATACTCCGAGATCAGACAATGAATGCCTGCCCTTTCCCAGGATGGAGAGAACCATTCTCATTTCATTAATAACAATAAGTTTCCAAACAGAACAACGGAACGGCGTCCCCAGCAGTTAGAAGAGACTTTGAAAAACTGTCCTAAAGAATAACTATCATAATCTGAGAGGCTAAGTCAGGCAGGACCTTTTTTTTTTCTTTAAAAAATTTATTGTAAGCCCTGCCACATACGGAGCAGAGGCGGGTCAGTTTCTGGGGTCTCTGAAAAGGGCCACGGATGACTTTCCGGCTATTGACATCGCTAAAGAGAAAAGATTCTCTCCTGAGAAAGTCAAGGCCAGAAATCTTGCTTTGGACATCCACACGGAATGCAGCTGAAATCAGTGGTCCTTCCATTGATCAGACTCAAAGAAGTAGGAGTGGGGAAGGTGGGCTGGGGGCACCATAGCATGGACTCTTTCCCTATACTGAAATAGTATTTTCTGCAGCCTTTGCACGTACGCTTCTAGGCTCACCTACACACTCTATTTCATGGGGGTGAAGTGTAGCTGCTAGGCGACCATCTGGAAACAGTAACTCGCATGGAAAGGAAAAGGAATGCAACACACTCACACACATATGCACGCATACACACACGTGTGGCATTCTTTTCTTCCCGGAGGCAGATTGCTGAGAGTCGTGTTCCTGCAGCAGATTTGCAGGCAAAAGCAAAGAGGGGAGCAGAGCAAGCCCGGCAGCTCCGGAGCTGCAAAGGTCGATCCCTCCCTCCCTCCCCCTAGCCCCTGCCGGCCCCCCGGCGATCCGGGGACAGCGCCCCGAGGTGCTTACCGGAGTCGGCGGCGCGGCCGCGCTCGGCCAACGCCAGCAGCAGCAACAGCAGCAGCAGGGGCGGTAGCAGAGGCGGCGGCGGCGGCGGCAGCGGAGGCGTGGGAGCCCTGGCCGACGGCCTCGGGCCGCCCGGAGCCCTCCTGGAGCCGCTCGCGGCCCGGCCAGCCCCGTGCGCCCCCGGCCCCGCGCCCCTCTGGCCCTGGGGAGCCATGGGGACACCTCACACATCAATGCCGCCCGCCGCCGCCGCAGCCTCCTCCAGGTCCTCGTCCTCCTGCAAGCGCCGGGCCAGCAGAGCCTCGTCTCTTCGCCCGACGTCCGCGCCCCAGGCCCGCCAGCTCACCGGGCATCTCGGGCCATGGTCCCAAGGCTGGAGTGCGGGAGGGCGCCGCGCCGAGCTCGAGCTGCCCAAAGCCTCAGCGCGCCCGGGGCGCGGGCAGCATCCAGGAGCCCGAGCAGCAGCCACGGGCCGGGCTTCCCACGCCGCTGCCGCTGCCGCCTCCCGTGTCGCTGCCGCCTCCTCGGAATCCTCCTTCCGCACCCAGCCAGCCCCCGCGATCCAGCGCGCAGTGGGCACGGGGAGGGTGGCGGGCCCGGGGCTCTGCCCAGGGAGCGGGCGCGACCTGGGACGTGGGCGAGGAGGGCAGGCGGCCGCTCCACCGGCTCTCCTTCGGCCGGCCTGGGCAACCAATGCGGGCTGGGCTGGGGGCTCCCCGTGCGAACTACCGGAGCTGCCTCTCCGCGCTCCGGCCTCTCACTCGGGCTGAGACTGGGGCTCCGGGAGCTGCTTGCTCTCCGGCTCACGCTCTGGGGCTGTGGATGCTATTGCAGCTGAGAAGCGGCGCTTCATTGACAAAGAAATCACGTAGCTACCAGAGCCAGCGAGGAAAGGGAGGATAACAGAGACGCGCGCGCCACCCCACCCCCCCTTCCCACGCACTCGCTCTCTCGCACTCTCTCTCTCTCCCCACCCTTCCCCTCCCTTCCCTTCCCTCCTCTCTCCCTACACACACACACACACACACACACACACACACACACACACACACACACACACACACACACACACACACACACTCCACTCCCACAGGCGTGCATCCCTCTTTCAAGCAGCCAAGGCAAGGAGGCCCCCTTCTGGGCTCTCCTTTTTCCACGGCAAGGTGTCTTGCTTCTGCTTATTTCCCTCATCATTCTTGATTTGGAGGAGAGGAGGATGAGTGGGTTTAAGGAGAAGAGGCCCCCTGTTCCAGGTAAAGGTTCTAAAGGGGCCGTTCTGCAGAACGGATGAACTGAGCAGCCACAAAGCCCTCCAACCTTGGATGGGGAAAAATGCTTTGCAGACACATTCTCGGGCCTGTCATGCCTCACCATGAGGAAGCAAGCTTGTTTTCCTCCCCTCATTTTACAGATGAAAAGGCCGGGGCAGAGGGCCTGAATAAATCGAACGGACAAATGTTTATATAGCAGCTGCTTTATACAAAGCACCGTGCTAAGTAAGCATGCTGGAAGAAGACAGAAAATAATCTAATCCAATAGACCAGTGCCTTCTAGGTGCTAGGCATGGTGCTAAGTGCTGGGGATACAGGGCTAAAAACCAAGGGGCTCCCATCCCACTGAGGAAGTGGGGACTAGACCTGAGATTTCATTGACAGAGGGATTGTCTGTCACCCTGGGAGTATAGTGACTAGCTCAGCCATCAAGACGCAACTTCTCCCTCCGTTAGACCAAAGTGCCCCTCTGAGGAGACACTCTGTACACAGGCAAGTATATACGTTGTTGTTTGAGGGCAGAGAGGTCACATAAGACTAAGGGAATTGGGAAAGGCTTCTACCAGGAGCCAAACAGATGAACTGATCTTAATGGAAGCCAGAAATTCTGAGTGTGTGCGTGGATAAGGAGATGGGGGGGGGGGGCAAAGCACTCTGGGTAGGGGAGCCTGTGACCCATACTAAAAGCACAGACAACGGCAAGTGCTATAAGCATCAAGGGGGAGAGATGGCATGCTGGCATCAGGGAAGAGCAAATAGGCCAATCTGGCTTGAACACAGTGTGAATGAAGGGGAATGGTGTGTAACCCTGGAAAGGTATAGGCTAGAACCAGCTGTATTTAAATGTCAAACAGAGAATTTTGAATGTTATCCTAGAGTTGGCAAGGGAGGAGTGTGGGAGGTGAAGGAGAAGGAAGATGCTGCTAAGATTGGGAAGCTGGATAGCTAGAAGGGTGATCATGCCCTCATCAGAAACAGGGAATGTTGGAGGAGGAGGTGTAGCTTGGGCTGGGAGGAGGGAAGGATCATGAGATCTATTTTGGCTGTGACCAGTGGGAGGTACCAATTGGACACCCAGTTGGAGATAGCCAATAGGTAATTGGTAGTGCTGATTAGAGCTGGGAGAGGTGATTATTGCCAGATGTATAGAACTGGTATTCATCCACATAGAGATGACAATTAAATCTGTGAGAGCTGATGAATTCTCCAAGAGAGGGTGTTGAGAATAAAGAGAAGAAGGCTCTAGATAGGGCCCCAGGATACACCCTCTCATAGGGAGATGGATATGGTTGATCCATAAAAGGAGACTGAGAAGATGCAGTTGGAGGAAGAGAAGCAGAAAAGCTTATTCAGCATAATTATTGTTGTTGTTGTTGAGTCATGTATGACTTTTTATGATCCCATTTCAAGTTTTCTTGGCAAAGATACTGGAGTGGTTTGCCATTTCTTCCTCCAGCTCATTTTATAGATGAGGAAACTGAGGCAAACAGAGGTAAGTGACTTGTCCAGGCTCATACAACAAGTAAAGTGTCTGAGGGTATATTTGAATTCATGAAAATGAGTCTTCCTAATTCCAGGCTCAGAATTCTATTCGCTTTGTCACCTATCTACCCATTCAGTATAATAGAATGCTTAATAGTATGAAAAATTACAGAGAGGTCACGAAGGATGAGGAATAAGGAAAGGCCATCAGATTTAGCAATTAAAAGATCATTGGTAGATTAGTGGTGAGGGCAGAAGCTGGGTTTAAAGAGTTGAAAAGTGAATAGAAAAAGGGAAAATGGAGCCAATGAGTACGGTCGGCTTTTTCTCTAGAAGCTTGGCTATAAAAGGGATAAGGGAAGTTGATAGGTTGAGGGGACGGTAAGATCAAGAAAGGGGTTTTTAAGAATAGGCATGTTTGTAGGCAGCAGGCAAAAAAAAAAGACAGAGAAATGTTGAAAATGAGAGAAAGAAAGGGAAGCATGAAAGGCAAACACTGTAGGAGAATGTAGGATTGGAGGGATGAAGAATACAAGTAGAGGAAAGTCCTGCTGGTGAGGGGAAGGGCCACCTCTTTGTCAGAGATGGGAGCAAAAGAGGAGAGAACGGGGGATGATGTTCAAGGGTTTTGAAATGTAGGATTGAGAGAAAAGGGTGCTGGTGAAGTACGGTTTCTATTTTCTCAATAAATAAAGAGGTAAGTTGGAGGATGAGAGGGGATGGAGAAAGGGGCATGATGTAGGTTTGAGGAAAGAAGAGAACCCAGCACAATTTTGTTATGAGAGGTCCCAGTGAAGATGAATAAGTTAGGAAGATTGAGACACTGGGAAAGATGAAAGGATAGATGGTTATAGTGAGATAGAAATGTAACAACTGATCTGGGCTCATTCACCCCAACCCACACTAGCACTGGCAAATTTAGCCCCCAGAGGAGGAAGGCAGCTAGGTGGCACAGCAAAAAGAGCACTGGGTTTGAAATCACAAAGACCTGAGTTTGAATCTAGCCTAGAAAGGTTAGCTAGGTGGTACTGTGGATAGAGCTCTGAATCTGGAGTCAAGAAGATCTGAGTTCAAATCTGGCCTCAGGCTCCTACCAGCTCTGTGACACTGGACAAATCATTTAACCCTGTTTGCCTCAGTTTCTTCATCTTTAAAATGAGCTGGAAAATGAAATGACAAACCACTCCAGTAGATTTGCCGAGAAAACCCCAAAAGGGGTGGAGTAGAGTAAGACTAGACTAAAACAACCGAACAATTAAAGAATCTGGCCTTAGACACTTACTAGCTGTGTGACCCTGGGCAAGTTCCATAAGTGTTGTTTGCCTTAGTTTCCTCAACTGTAAAATGGGAGATAATAATTGCACCTACTTCTCAGGGTTGTTGTAAGGATCAAATAAAATAATATTTATAAGGCCCCTAGCACATAATAGGCACTTAATAAATGCTTGTTCCTTCCTTTCTTCCCAGGATTCAAGGGGGTAACCCTGTGGATGGCTATGCTCCTAACTTATAGCTCATAAGCCCCTAACTATGCATTCCTCCTTCACAAAGAGCAGATAGACTCAGTTCTCAAGACTCGAAAAGCACAGTAGGAACAGTAATTATAAAGCATTCCCCTCAAAACCTGAGGGACACTGTCCTACAAATACATTATCCATGAGGGAAAGAGTGGTCACAATTTTAAAGAATAAGGATATTGAGTACAATACATACATAAATAATAAAAAGATAATAAAAATACATTTAAAACATAATACAAAATAATTTTAAAAAAGAATAAATAAGGGGCAGCTAGGTGGCGCAGTGGATAGAGCACCGGCCCTGGATTCAGGACTACCTGAGTTCAAATCTGGCCTCAGACACTTAACACTTACTAGCTGTGTGACCCTGGGCAAGTCACTTAACCCCAATTGCCTCACTAAAAAAAAAAAAAAAAAAAAAAGAATAAATACATGTGGCCAAGACAACTCATGACTTTGGAACGTGAGAGTCTCAATATACTTTCTTTCTCTAGAGGAGTCTCTTGAAGTTCACTATGTGGAGTGGCATCTGTGATAGTCAAACCTAGCCACTGCTCAGCTAAGCTTGCTTCCTGAAGAGGACAGAGACTCTCAGGTGGACAATTCAATCTGCTGTTGAGATGGATCAAGCAGGTCATGTGACTGACCACTGGGCTTTTCTCAGAGTGTAGCAGTATCTCTGCTGGCTGAGTCAATTTGCTAGCCTCCCTGGGACCACTTTTCAATGTGTAGCATCAGTCTTTCACCACCTGCAGCTACTCACTTGGCTGGGTGGTACTGTGCCCTCTTCAGCTTAAGTGCTGTAGTGCCCAGATCTTACATTCTACCATGACCTTTCACCTAGGTTTGGCAGAAGTCTCTCTTCTAACTCCCTCAAGAGCTTCAGCTCAGATGTTTATTACCTCCTGTCAGAATGTGGTCCCCTCCAGGAGAAGGAGGTCTAGCCTCTCCTAGATGACATTCCTACCTGGTTCAGAGTGAGCTCTCACAGCCAAGCACTCTGCCTTGGCTTATGGCATATTAGTCCCAATTTAGCCAAACTCCTATTGAGAATTTGTGCTCTAATAGCCTGGGACAAAGTTAGGGGTGTGCCCTGTGCCCTAGAGGCAAGTTCAGCTATCCACTGGTCTCTTGATACAGTCTTGAGCAAGGGCAGCTAGTTGGCACAGTGGATAAAGCATTGGCCCTAGATTCAGAAGGATCTGAGTTCAAATCCTGCCTCAGATACTTGACACTTACTAGCTGTGTGACCATGGGCAAATCACTTAACCCTCATTGCCCCCCACACACAAAAAAGATGATAGATAGATAGATAGATAGACAGACAGACAGATGGATAGATAGAATTGAGCTATTTGAGTTTCAGACCCTTTCTAAGGCATGGAATTTTTTCTGCATATGAAGGTCTTCTTTTACAATTCAATGTATCTATCTTTTCACATTTTCTGAACTTTTAGCTTTGCCAAAGTTGTCACTGAGATGCAGTATTATATCTTCCCCTTAGTTTAAAATTTGAAGACCTTGCAAATCACTTGGGAGAAACCAATATGTGTGTGTGTGTGTGTGTGTGTGTGTGTGTGTGTGTGTGTGAAAGAGAGAGAGAGAGAGAGAGAGAGAGAGAGAGAGAGAGAGAGAGAGAGAGATGTGAGTATTCCAGAAAACCTTTCATACTATGTTATACTGGTTCAGTGCAAAGTCCAATGTAACCTTAAGTATGGCATTCATCAATACTCTCATATAACACATGGCAGAGTTATGTGTTAAAATAAACAAATATATAGGCCATATGTACAAACAAGAGAAGTAGCTAGATGGCACGTTTATTAGAGCAGTAGACTCAGAATCAGGAAAACCCGAGATCAAATCCTGCCTCATGCACTTATAGGTGTGTGACCCTGGGCAAGTCATTGAATATCTTTTGGCCTCTGTTTCCTTCTCTGTAAAATGAAGATACAATAACATCTGTCTCATAAGGTTCTGAGGATCAAATGACATATGTAAAGCATTTTGCAAATCTTAAAGCATTCTATGTTAGCTGTTTATTATTATCATTATTATTATGTAGCAACATATATCAAGGAAGTACACAAACACAACGTATACAAGTACTGCATACCAGCGTCCATATCAACCCTGTATTGATAATAAAGAAACATAATTAATTAGTAATAATGTATAGTATGGTGAAAGAAATAAAATATCTTGTGCTCACATACAAACATACATTATTCATATTTCATCATATCTTCTATCTGGTTGTAAGAATAACCTGAAATTTGTCCTGATGCATTGTAACTAGTTCTGATCACCAGCCAAACTGTCCTGGCACATCTACCACATCATCCTTGGCTTGTGGATAATTGACAATCATCCTTCTGTAGTCTCACTTCTGAGCTTATTTTAGGCTTACAATCTCCTGTGCTTATACTAGGGTCCCTAGGAGCCTCTACAATTGGACCATCATATTGATTTGAACTTGTCTCAAAGTTTGGTACTCCCTTATCATCCAAAGACAAATTTCTCCATAACTGAGTGACATTCCATTGAGCTCCCTGTGTCTGGTGGAAACCAATACCCAATTCCATCCTCATGTGAATAACCATCTGCTGAAGAGCTGTGAGTGACTTGACCATTCTCAGCAATACAATGATCCAAGACAATCCCAAAGGATTAATGATTAAGCATACTATCAACCTCCAAAGAAAGAATTTATATTGATTGAAAACAGACTGAAGCATGTTATTATTCACTTTCTTTCTTTTCTTTTTTCTTTTATTCTATTTTTCTTATACAAAATGACTAATATGGCAATATTTTACATAATTGTGTATGTATAACCTATATCTGATTGCTCACTGTCTCAGGGAGAGGGAAGGGGAGAAAAGGAAGGAATTTGTAACTCAAAACTTTAAATAAAAATGTTTATTAAAAATATCTAAGTTTTAAAATAAGAATAATCATTTGCAGAGCTACTTACTTAGCTCTGTCAATCTCTCTGCAACAGGTGTATGTGTACATTCTTCCCAGAGTCTGCTTTACTCTCTGGCTAGTAGAGGACTCTCAAAGCCTGAGCTGATCCTATTAATGGTGGGATCAACTGCTTTTTATCAGGGAGAAAACAGCTTTCCCAAGTCTACATGTAACTATTTGTGGAGTTCACAGTCTAGGATAGAGTAATAAAGATATTAAAAAATAATAATTGCTACAATTATCTTGGCTCTGCCCCCACCCCGTAGAGTGACTTCCTTTCTCAAGTTCTCTCCCTTTTGTATCCAATGAATTTAGACAGGCAACATATGGATCACTGTGGCTTTAATATATGTATAATTAGAGTTAAAGTAAACAGATGCACTCTCACACTTCCCACTCAAAAAAGCATCATTAGCTTTCTCTATCTTTCCTTCTCTTTTCCCTACCCACTCTTCTGTGGGAAATTTCTCATGCATTCTGATGGTTCGTAAAGTATGGAGGGAGGGGCAAAGGACATTTACTGCATTGCTCAGGGACGGAGAAAGGTGAAGGAAAGACTCTTGGACTCAGTATTCATTGAAGCTCCGGGTCTGTGGCAGGCTCCCAGTGACAATTAAATGTAGCATCCTTTTCCCTTGCAGGGCTCCTTACATAACCAATCCACCCAGAAATTCCTCAAATAAGGTCAGAAATTATAACCATCTTTATTTTATAATGCTCCCTGTTTCAGAAGGAATTAGCAGGATTACCCAGAGCTTTATGGTAGAAAAGTCCCAGAATCTGCTTCTCCTTGCCCCCTCTGGGAATCACCCAGGGTTACAGTCATTGTCAGAAAAGCTCAGAATTTCAGAGATAGATTAGGCCTTTAAAGCTCCTCTCATTTGTCACACAAGGAAAGGGAAGCCACGAAGGGTGAAAGGTTTGCTCAAGGTAACAGAGAAAGTTAGTAAGGAGACAGAACAAGATGGCAGAAAGAATAATGGGTTTGGAGTCAAAGGTTCTGGTTTCTGATCTCCTCTCTGTGGTTCATTACCTCCATCACTTTGGGAAAGTTATTTAACCTCTTGAGATTTAATTTCCTTTTTCTAATTCAAAACCAAAAAACTAAAAGTCACCTCAGAGATAATCTAGGTAAAAGCCCTTATTTAACAAGGTAGCTATGTGGTGCAGTGGAGAGTTTTCTAGGCTAGGAGGCAGGAAGATCTGAGCTCAAATCTAGCCTCAGATATTTTCTGGCTGTGTGAGCCTGGGCAAGTCACATAACTTCTACCTGACTCAGTTTCCTTAACTTTTAAGTGAGGATAATAGCTCATTTTACCTCCCAAAATTGTCAAGAGGCTCAAATGATGTAATATTTGTAAAATACTAAGTAAATCTTTAACCAATATATAATAAATAACTATTATTATTAAACTACAATCCAAGGTTTTTGTTCAGTCGTTTCAGTTGTATCTGATTCTTCGTAACTCCATTTGGATTTTGTTTTGTTTTTTGCAAAGGTACTAGAGTGATTTGCTATTTTCTTCTCCTGCTCATTTTATAAATAAGGAAACTGAGGCAAACAGGGTAAAGTGACTTGCCCAGGGTCACACAGCTAGTAAGTGTCTGAAGCCAGATTTGAACTCTGGAAAATGAGCCTTCTTGACTTCAGGCCTCGCATTCTATCCACTGCACCACCTAGTCACCAGAGTCCAACAAAGGAAATAAATAGATCATGCAATCGCCATTTATATAAGACTATGGAGTGTCTCTTAATTTGGGTGTGAAATAGCACTTCAAAAATGATGAATCCCCACTGTGAAAATCTGATTCAAAAAGTAATAAAAAGTTACTCATCTGACTTCTTTGATCCAAACTCCCATGCCCACATCTTCATGCCTGAGACAGCCTCATCTTTTAGAATGATGGAAAGGGCTACTTCAAGCTGACCTGCTTTCTTTTCTTTGCAAACTTTGCTGTATTAATGATTCACTGTTCCCATGGGGAGGTAATTCTATATATCATTTTCAAAGACCTCACACTTGGTGATAGATTGAGTGAGGATTTGAATGCAAACAAAAGAAGAGAAATAACCCTTTCCCCTCCGAGATCCCCTCCCACTTTCACTGTATATCTCTTGTATGTACATTGCAGTTGGTACGTTGTTAGAATTTGAGCCCATATGCTATTTGTAGCCATGTTTTTTCAATGTGCCAAATCACAACTCTTTAGGGAAATGCAAATTAAAGCGATTCTTCAGATTGGAAAAATTGAGAAAAAAGAAAATGAAAAATGTTGGAAGAGCGATAGGAAAATAGGCATATACTGATGTATCGATTTGTTAAACAGGATAATTATTGGTGGGCCTGTGACTTGATTCTGGAATGGAACAACCATTTTGGAAGGAAAGTTGAAGCTCCGCCCCAAAAGTTACTAAACAGTACATACCAGTAGATCCAGCTAGCCCACTGCTTGGCCTATACCCCAAGAGATCAAAGAGAAAGGAAAATGTCCTATATGCACAAAAATACTTATAGAAGCTCTTTTTTTGTTTTGGTGGCAAAAAAAACCCTATAAACTGAGGGTGCATCCATTTGAGGAATGGTTGAATAATTTCTGGCATGTAAATATTGTGGAATACATTAAGAAGAAAAGAGATAGTTTCAAAGAACCTTGAAAAGTTTTGTGGGAACTGAGGAAGAGTGAAGTGAGCAGAATCAATTTATACCATAACACCAATATTATGAAAATGAACAATTCTGAGAGATTTAAGAACTCTTTTAAACTAAAGAATCAACCATGATTCCAGAGGACTGATAAAGAAGAATACTGTCCACTTCATAAGAGTAATGATGGGGGCAGCTAGGTGGCACAGTGGATTCAAGAGGACCTGAGTTCAAATCTGGCCTCAGACATTTGATACTTACTAGTTGTGTGACCCTGGACAAGTCACTTAACCCTCATTCCCCCCCCCCAAAAAAGAGCAACGATGAACTAATATGCAGAAAAAGAAATGCATTTTGGATTAGACCAATGTGGGAATTTGTTTTAACTATCCTTTCATAATACATTATACATTCTTTCCCTTCATTTATTTCTTCTTCCTTTCCTTTTCCTTCTTACTTCTTTCCTTACTTTCTTTTTCTTTCATTCTCTTTCTCCCCTCCTTCTTCCTTCCTTTCCTTCCATCTTTCTTCCTTCTTTCCTTCCATCCTTTCTTTCTTTTTTCTTTCTTTCTCTTTTTGTCTTCTTTCCTTCCTTTATTCTTTCCTTCTTTCCTTCCTCCCTCCCTCCCTTTCTTTCTTCCTTCCTGCCTTTATTTTTTCCAGTTAGTGGTGAAAGTGAGAAATGAAAAAAAAATGCTTGATAACTGAAAAAAATTAAAATTGAAAAGAATGTGAGCTCCTTGAGGGCAGAACCCACATTTTTTGCTTTTCTTTGTATTCCAAACAATTCCCACAGTACTTGGCACTTAAGAAATACTTGATTCTGCTGCAGCTGAAACCATTGGAGTCATCATTTATTGTTTATTCTGTACTAGTGTGTAAAAAAAAAACTTGAAAGTAACACTTGCCAGGGAAAAAATAAATGATTCGAACCATCTCGAATTGGCTGTGAATCCACACACACTTTTTAATGTGCCTACTATGTGATAGGTGCTATCACATATCACAGATATCTAGATAGATGGATGGATATAAGGACAAAAGAATGAAGCAGTTAGCTCAATTATTCAGACTCAGCTACTCTCTACATTGATGCTGGACTAGCTGACCACAAAACCTCCTGGGGACTCATCCTTGTGGTCATCTTCAACTCCACCTAGAATCAGGAAGAACGGACCCAACAACAGCAGAAGCACCAGCAGGGCCATGTACCCAATTCAATGAAGACATGTGTCATGAAGGCTAGAATGGGGTCAAGGGATGCTTGGTTTTTCCAACAACAGAACAATCAATTAATCAGTAAATATTGATTAAGTGTAAGCTCTATGCCAAGAACAGAAAATACAAGGGCAAAAACAGTCCCTGACCTAAAAAAATGTATATTCTTATGGGAAATAGGGGGAAAAGGTGGAGAGGGCAAGGAATGGGGTCATGTACACAAATGGGTATGTAGGGAGGGCATACAAAATAGTTTTGGAGATAAGATGCCATGAAGAGAAGGGAAAACCAGAAAAGCCTTTACAAAGATGGAAACTATTCACAGATATCTAGATAGATGGATGGATGGAAGGAGGGAGAGAGGGAAGGGAGGGAGGGAAGGAGGGAGGGAGGGATAGGTAGGTATTCACCTACCACAGAGAGATGGATGGACAGATAAAAGGATGGAAGGATAAATAGATGGTGGAATGGATGGAGAGATGGATAGAGTTGGAGGTATAGGTGGACAGATGGATAGATATAGAGTTTTTATTAAGCAGTTACTATATACCATTCACTGTGCTAAGCATTGGGGGTACAAAGAAAAGCAAAATGAGCATTCCCTACCATCAAGGCACTTACCTTCTAATGGGAGAAGACAAAACATAAAAGGGAGATAGAAAGCAGGAGGCTGGAGGGAAGCTTACTTACTAAGGAGGAAATGGAAAATTCCAGAGTGAGGAATGGAGATAGGAGTGAATTGAGCATGACTTGGACACATCCTGAAATGGTAGTTTGGGCCAGGCACCCAATAATCAAAGAGGGGGTTTCAGGGAAGAGGCATCTCCGGAGCGAGGAATATATGGGGAAGGAAGTGAAAAAGTATAGATTCTAGTACATAAAAATGGATAAGTGATGCAATTCAGGAATGGAGGACAACCAGTGAAAATGCCCGGAGCCAGGTGATAGAGGTCCTATGCACAGAACATCAAGTGAGCCAGGATATAGTGAACATAGAGGGTGAGTAAATTAAGGTATAAGAATACTGGAAAGGTAAGAGAGGGCCAGAGGGGCAGCTAGGTGGCATAGTGGATAAAGCACCTGCCCTGGATTCAGGTGTACCTGAGTTCAAATCCGACCTCAGACATTTAACACTTACTAGCTGTGTGACCCTGGGCAAGTCACTTAACCCCAATTGCCTCACTAAAAAAATAAAATAAAGAGAAAGGGCCAGGATATGAAGAACTTTAAATGGCAGAGAAGTTTATGTTTGATCCTAGAAGCAATAGGGAACTGGTGTTTGCTGAGTAGGAAGGTTACATGCTTAGACCTACACTTTAGAAAAAATTGCTTTGGCAGCTATGTGGTTGATAGACTGGAGTGGGGAGAGATCTGAGGCAGGGACACTTAACTGAAAACTATTACAAAAGGGAGGGCCTGAACTAGTGTGGTGGCTGTGTGAGGGGATAGGGGACACCATGGTTGTATACCTGGATGACAGGGAGGATGGTGATACCCTCAGCAGTAATAGGGAAATTCTGAAGAGTGTTGGGTTTGGGGAGGGGGTAGAAGGATGATGAGTTCTGTTTTAGACATGTTGAGTTTGAAATGTCCAATACACAATTGGTGGTGAGGGTTTGGAGCTCTGAAGAGAGATTAGGATTGGATATAGATGGGAATTATCTTCACAGAGATGGTCATTTAATCCATGTAAGCTGATGAGAGAAAAGAGAAGAGGGTCAGGGGGTATTTTGAGGGGCATGCCCACAGTGGGGGAGACATGGATGATAAATCAGAAAAAAAAGGTTGAGAAGAAAAGGTTAGATATGTAGGAGAAGAATCAGGAGAGAGCAGTGTCTTGAAAACTCAGAATATCCATGTGTGGTCAATAGTGTCCAATGTAACAAAAAAGTTAAGGAAGATGAGATTAGAGAAGAAACCATTTTACATCTAACACATATCGTTTGTGTAGCCTTACATAAATCATTTAACCACCCTGAGCCTCTGTTTTTTCATCTGCAAAAATGGAGGTGTGGGTAATGTTGGATTGGATGGCCTATGAGGTCCGTTCCAGCTTAGATCTGTCATCCTATGATTTGGCAATTAAGAGATCATTGGTAATTTAATTGATACCTAGGTGGCACAGTGGATACAGCACTGCATCTGAAGTTAAATCCTGTCTCAGGTACTTACTAGTTCTGTAACCCTAGGCAAATCACGTAACATCTCTCAGGCTCATTTTCCCCAACTCTAAAGTGGGAAGAATAATGGCACTACCTCCTAGGGTTATTATGAGGCTCAAAGAAGATAATTGTAAAAGTACTTAGCACAGTGTCTGGCATATAGTAGGCTAGCTATTCTCTGTCACTTCAAAAGGGGCTATAAATATTTTTGTATGTCCTTGGAATTTGTTTTGCTTAGGCCTAATCCCTTCTTCTTTAGTCTACCCTCCCACTTCTTCCTGTTCCCTATTTCCCTGTTGAGTAAAATGTATTTCTGTTCCCAACTCTGTATGTCTGAGTATTTTTCCTACTTTTGACCAGTTCAGATGAGAGTGAAATTCAAATGTCAGCTATTGCCCCGACCCTCCATTCTCTCCTCTTTATTTGTTTGGATGTCTACTTGAGCACCCTGATTATGAGATAATTTTCCCTTTCTTCCCCAACTACCCCACCCCAGAATATTCCTCTTCTCTCTCCATTCTTTTCTTAAGATCATTAAGACACAACAAAACTACTCCCATAATTGGACTCTATAAGGGGCTAAAATTATAGTTATACTATCTAAAATCTAATGAGTGGTCGCCAATAAATTATAAGCTTTAGCAAGAGTTTAGACTTTTAAACATTTATTAAGGAGAATAAGAATTTGGTGGAGAAAGGCTAGATTCATCTATCTATTAAAGGGCAAGCACATTTCTCGCTCCACTCTCCACCAGAGTCCTGATGAAAGAGAGCCCCAGAGTGTCCGCCTTGCCCCCTCTTCCTCCCACAAGCAAACATCACTTCCTGACGCCAAAGAAAAGCCGCATGGCCTTGCCCTCAGAAACCTTCTCCTCATGGTGGAACTTTCCTACAGTAAATCTCCAGCAGGTGGCATCATTCCAATCATTACAACGCCCTCTGTAAATGCTGATAATGAAAGGGATCAGAGGAAATGCATGTTTAATTTCCCCATATTTGAATGTAAGTAGTTTATCTTTGTTTAGTTCTTTATCATTGTTCATCCACATTTTTATGTTCCTCTTCACTCTGTGTTTGAACTTCAAAGTTTCTCCACAACTCTGCTCATTAAAGGTCCATTTGTCTCCTGTAGCATCACACTCAGTTTTTCTGGTTAAGTTGTTCTTGGTCATAAGTCTATATCCTTTGCCTTCTGGGATGACATATTCCAAGCTTTTCCCTCCGTTCAAGTGGTGGCTGCTAATTTGTGTGTGATCCTGATTGAGGCTCCCTAGTATTTGACTTCTTTCTTTCTCATTCCTTGAAGTATTATTTCCTTGACCTGGAAGCTCTGGGTTTTACCTATGTTGTTACTGATAATTTTCATTTTGGGATTTGTTTCAGGAGGTGGCTTTCTATCTCCACTTTTCCCTCTGGTTCTAAGAATATCTGGGCGATTTTCTTTTAAGATTTCTTCAAATATGAAAAATATGGTCATAAAATGACTGGTTTTACTTTCTTTTTCCTTTTTTGTAAATATATGTGTGTGTGTGTGTGTGTGTGTGTGTGTGTGTGTGTGTGTGTGTGTGTGTAGTTGTAGGGTCAGGATGTATCAGGTTCAGACTGTTGCTGATTATTTTATATCAGGCATCAGTGTGAAAGTATGGATGTTCCCCTCAACAACCTCAGCCTGCCAACTGAGGGCACCATTCCCCACTAGCCCTTGGACCCACTATTTTCTTGGTAAGGGAATATCTATCCTGCTCTTACTCTTCAAGGTCCTCAGGGCCTTGCCATCTTCCCTGTTACATCCCTGGCCTTTCTGCCATTAATTGAACCTGATTATGCTCTATTTGTATCCCTGGTGCTTAGCATAGAGCTCAGCACATAGTGTTTTAATTAATGCTTTTCTATTCCATTCCATCACCTTCTCTACATCTTTCCTGCATTCCCTTGTATCTATGCATCATACCTACTGTTTTATGGCTTCATCAATCTGGGACAGACAGTACAAATGAACAATGAGCTGTGCTCAGAATTAAACAGGAGAAGAGTGGGCTGGATTGCCTTCAGAGAACTGCAGCGTTCCTTTAATGATCCCCATCTTCTTCCACAAATAAAAGCTCATCATTTCAGTGCTGGTAATCTACTGGTGTGGTGTGGTGTGGTGTGGTGCGGTGCGGCTACAAATTGTAGAGCTCAACAGTCTCCCTATGTATACGGAGGATAGGATGTTGTTGTTCAGTTGTTTCAGTTGTGTCTGACTCTGTGACCCCATTTGGATTTTACTTGGCAAAGATACTGGAGTTCTTTGCCATGTCCTTCTCCAGCTCATTTTACAGATGAGAGAACTGAGGCAAACAGGATTAAGTGACTTGCCCATGGTCACACAGCTAATTAAGTATCTGAGTCCACATTTGAACTCATGAAGAGGAGTCTTGCTGACTCTAGAAGGCAGGAGGGTGGTCAGGGGAGCTGTTGGGTGCAGTATCTCTATGCACTGTGGCACCAACTAGCTGTCCAAGGGGGATCTAGAGAAGTTGCAAAACATAACCAACAAGGAACTTTGAAGAAAGAGATAAACTATGTCAACAGGGAAATGTATGATAGTAGAGAAGATGACCTTGTCCCACAGAGGGCTGTTGGGTAGTTATCCCAAGTGATCCATTAACAACCTCTCAGGAGAAAGCAAGTAAGACTTCCCACACACTGGGTGAACCCCTGTAGCTAACTTATGGGACTATATGGGCAAGACCCATAGGATCATAGATTTTAATCTACAAGAAACCTTAGATGCTATTTAGTGTAACCCTTCCTCATTTGACAGATGAGGAAACTAAGTCACAGGATGTTTAAATTACTATCCCAGGATCACACATCTGGTAAATGTCATAGGTAGGGT
Source organism: Dromiciops gliroides (assembly GCF_019393635.1). Taxonomy (NCBI): domain Eukaryota; kingdom Metazoa; phylum Chordata; class Mammalia; order Microbiotheria; family Microbiotheriidae; genus Dromiciops; species Dromiciops gliroides. Next base: position 37,492,818 of record NC_057866.1, read on the forward strand.
ATAAACCAAGGTCTTCCAGATTCCCAGGTCAGTACCAGAATAGGCACACATGAATAAGTGGCAATCTACATTGTTGAAAGGACCTTCTAAAATCAGTGCAATCACAGATCTATTGTAAGATGGCACCATGAAAATTCATTACACTAATAATATCTTGGCAGCTAGATGGCACAATGGATAGAATACTAGACTTGAAGTTGGGGAAAACTGAGTTCAAATTCTGCCCCAGATACCTACTATGACCCTGAACAAATCACTTCATTTCTCTCAGCCTCTGTTTCCTCACCTGTAAAATTATGACATTAATACAATATTAAGAACATCTAGCATTTGGGAAGCTAGGTGGCACAGTGGATAAAGCACTGGCCCTGGATTCAGGAGGAGCTGAGTTCAAATCCGGCCTCAGACACTTGACACTTACTAGCTGTGTGACCCTGGGCAAGTCACTTAACCCTCATTGCGCTGGAAAAAAAAAAAGAATACCTAGCATTTAAGATTTGCAAAACATTTTATATCTGTTAACTTATTTGATCCTCACAACAACCCTGGGAGACAGATGCCATCGTTATCCTCATTTTACAGATGAAGAAACTAAATCAGACAGAGATAAAGTGACTTGCCCAGAGTCATACAGCTAGTGTCTGAGCTGGATTTGAACTTAGACTATCCTAATTCCAGGTCCTGCACTTACTCTATCTACTGTACCACCTAGCTTACTCTAAAATAATATTATCTCAGCTACCTTGCAATAATCACTAGTATTTATGTAGTACTTTACGAATTTTAGCTCATTTGATCTTTACAACAACCCTGAAAGGTAGGTGTTATTATTATCCTACTTTGCAGAAGAGAAAACTGAAGCAGACAGAGGTTAGGTGACTTGGCCAGGGTCACACAGCTATTCTTTGAGGCAGAATTTGAACTCAGGTCATCCTGACTCCACATCCCACATTCTTTCTACTACACTATCTAACTATCTCCTAATATGGATGATATGCTTATTGAATTATTCTCCAATTTTTGGAAATATAAGTTATTTCCAATTTTTTGCCTTTATACAGCCATGAATGTTTATGTATAAAAGTAAGCATTTCCACTTTATATTTCCTAAGTTTCTATAATATAAATAATTGTCTTGTATTTCCATTATTTATTAAAATATTGATTATCAATTATTGAAAGGCATTTTATTGTGATTTATTATATATTGTATCATATTTCATTAGTGTGAGTGTTCTTTGAATATCAAATGCTAAAGTATCCTGGTCTATTAAGATACACAGATGAGCTCAGATATAGATATAGCTGTGTGCTGTGTGTACATTCCCCCCCCCACCAGAAAGCTAGTCATTAAACATTTTACCAGCACACTTTTGACCATACTTGCAGCCTTTCCAGTATGACAAAGCCTGTGAAAACTTGTGCTCCACTGACATAGGAGATTTAAGATCCCAAGGTCATCTCTACATCATTAAAGTAGTAGGTCTTTTGGTGAAGAGGATTGATATATATTAATCTTGGAAAGGTAGTTGAAGCCAGGCTGTGAAGAGTTTTAAATGCCAGGCAGAAGACTTCCCAGAGCTAATAGGGAACCACTGCGGCAGGAGAATCACATGGACACACCATAGTTACAGAATAGTACTTTGGCAGCTCTTTGGAGGGTAGGGAAATTTAAGGCAGGGAGGCCAGTTAAGAGGCCATTTCAAGTCCCCGAAAGAGATGCAGGCTGAGGCTGAAGACAGAATTATTCTGACAAAATTTGGCAACTGAATGGATTTGTGGGACAAGGGAGAGTAAGGAGTCAAGAATGACTTTCCGTGCAGTAAAAAAAAAAAAATCATTATATATTTTTCATGGAACAATAATCACTTTGATCTTCATTCAGCTAAGTCTCTGATTATTTCAGTTATAATTGTGGGAACCTTGTAGAATTTGAAATCATTAGAAAACGTCTGTGCCCTCTACTGGTGACATTGCAGTACTACTGTATTTAATCAAATACAGAACCAAAAAGATTTTAAGTGATTACCTAGTCCGGTAGTTTCCAATTTGTGAGTCACTGACCCATATTCAAGTAAAGGAGGGTGTTGTATCATCATACATTCTTCAGTCAGTAGAAACCAATGGTATAATCACTATCACATACAAAGTCAAGACATTTTTTTTAGAAATCGTTAAAAGGGTTGGGAACCATTGGTTTAGTCCAATACCTTCTTTTGATTGGATTAGAAAATGGACAACCTTGGGGCAGCTAGATGGCGCAGTGGATAAGCAGTGGCCCTGGATTCAGGAGTACTCGAGTTCAAATCTGGCCTCAGACACTTACTAGCCGTGTGACCCTGGGCAAGTCACTTAACCCCAATCGCCTCACCAAAAAATAAATTAATGAATTAAAAAAAAAATGGACAACCAAAGCGGATAAAGGAGATGCTTAAGCTTATACGGCCAATTAGATTGCAGAATTGGAATGAGGTAGGTGCCCAACTCAGAAGCCAAAGCTTCTCTGCCAGCTTGTGGTCTAAAGCAAATTCTGATAAGCAAATTTATTTGCTTATGGATATCTTACATTTATTTTAAGAATCAGTAAGCAATTACTCATCATACTAATTTGCATGTGCATCAAAAACTGCTTTTGAATTAGTCAGTATCTAATTTCCTTTCCAGCTCTAAAATTCTATCATTATGTAGTACCTCAAAAAATACAAATACTAGCTTTCTCAAACCTAGCTTTGGTATTAAGGTCATATATTTCAGAAACAAAATAAGGCATTTGTGCCCCCAAATTCAAAGAACCACCATGGACTACATATGAAAAAATGAAGGGGCAGCTAGGTGGCTCAGTGGATAGAGCATTGGCCCTGGATTCTGGAGGACCTGAGTTCAAATCCAGCCTCAGCCACTTGACACTTACTAGTTGTGTGACCCTGGGCAAGTTACTTAACCCTCATTGCCCAGATAGTGGTGCCATTGACAGAAATAGGGAAATTCCAAATGGGGGAAGGTTTTGAAGAAAGATACAAGTTCAGCTTTGTTTAACATGTCCACAGAACATCCAGTTAGATATATGCAGTAGGTATTTGGAGATACAAGATTGGAGGTTGGAAGAGAGATTAGGGCTGGACAAATAGATATGAGAATCATCTGCATTGAGATAATGTTTTAATCCATGGGAGCTGATGAGATCACCAAAAATATTATAGAGGGAGAAGAGGGCACAGGAGAGAGCTTGGAGGGATATCCGTGGTTAGTGGGCATGAACTCAATAAAGACACACCAAAAGAGACTAAGGAGGGGTCAGACAGGTAGCGGATCTAGCAAAGGATAGTGTTACAAAAACCTAAAGAGAAGACTATACTGGAGAAGATGGCGATCGACAGTATCAAACATTCCAGAGGTCAAGAAGAAAATGGATTGAGAAAAGGTCCATTCCTCAGTCTTGGCCATTAAAAGGTCCAACGTTGGAGAAAGTAGTTTCAGTTGGATAATATAAGTCAGAAACCAGACTGTAGTTAAGAAAGTGAGAGGAAAAGGAAGTGGAGACAGCCACAAAAGGGAGGAGAGATATAGGATGACAGCTGGAGGTCAATGGATCAAGCAGGGGTTGGTCTTTGGGTTTTTGTGGGGGTTTTTTAAGGTGGAGAAGATGTGGGCATCTTTGTAGACAGCCAGGAAGTAACCAGTGGATAGGGAGAAATCCAAAATAAAAGAGAGAGTGGGGATGATAGTGGGAGCAAACTACTGGAAAACATGGTAGGAGATGATGGGATCTAGGGTGCATATGGAGGATGTTGTCTTGGGAAGGATAAAGCACATTTCTTCATGAGAGACAGGACTGAAACAGGAGATAGGAGATGTCAGGATGGTACAAAACGAGCAAGAGGAGAGGAAAGGACAAGTTTTAAGATCAAATCAAGCTTCTTAGCTATGGAGAGGGCATTCCAGAGAGCACAACAGAAAGAATGGGTAGTTCTGGAGTGGGATGCTGCAGGGCTCAATTTGAGAATAATGGGGGGAAGGGAACAGGAAATATAAAGATAAAAGATAGTGGAGATAACAGTGGAAGCAACCTACTAGAGATGGGATCTAGGGTGAATGTGAAGGATGTTGTTTTGGACAGTATGTGGGATAGAGACTGAACAATGACTGACAGAGAGGATAAAAATCATTGGGATAGAGATAGGATGTGGGAGGATGCCAACCATTGAAGAATGAATTCAGGCAGATCATCAGTGACTAGAAAGAAGTCTACAGAGGGAGGCAATCCATTTGCATCTCCCTATGCAACTGACTGTCCCACTCATCTTTTCATCCATGCTCAAATTTCTCATGGCATCCTCTCATCCCACCTACTCCTGGCAGAGGACTTTATCTCATATTTCACTAAATAAATTGAAGCCATCCCTTCTCCTCTTCTCACATTACTTATGTATTCCCCTCCTACTTTCACCCATCTCACACAGAGATGACCTCATTCTTTGCCCAGTCAAAACTCTTCCACATGTACCCTCGATACTATCTCTCTCCAGGAGATTGACGCCTTTATCATACTCACTGTAATCTATTGGATCCTTACTTAAAACAAAAACCTTAATCTGCTCACTCCCATTGGTCATCATCCTAGCTCTCTTGTCCCCTTTATGGCCAAAGAAAGCTGCCCATAATCAATACCTCCATTTTTTATCCTTTCACACACTGTAAACTATTTGGGCAGGGATTCTCTTTTATCCATCTTTGGATCACCAGAGCTTATCACAGTGCCTGCCACATAAGTGATTAATAGTTGGCCTTACAGGATTCTAAACCCTCTCCAACCTGACTTCCAAACTCATTCTCCTAAAACTGCTCTCTCCAAATGGTTTCTTCAATTATCTCTTAAATTGCCAAATTTAATTGCCTTTTCTTAATCTTCATCCTTCTGTTCTCTGCAGCTTTTGGCATTTGAGCAGCATCTGAACACCATCCTTTTTAGGTTTTGGTGACATCATTCTATCTATTTAACTACTTTTTTCAGGTTCCTTTGCCTGATCTTCCTCCAGGTCATGCCTACCAACCATGGGTGTTCCCCAAGGTTGTCATGTCTCCCGCTATATCACTTCACTTGGCAATCTCATCAACTCCCACTGGTTCAATCATCATTTCTATGAAGGAGCTATTGCAATAATAGCTAACATTTATAGAACACTTATTATATAATAGGCCCTGTGCTATCTCATTTGATCCTCACAACTACCCTGGGAAGTAGGAACATTATTATCCCCATTTTACAGATGAGGAGATTGAGGCAAATAGAAATTAAGTGACTTGTCCAGAGTCACAGAGCTAATAAATGTCTGAGTCCAAATTTGGACTTGGGTCTTCCTGGCTCCAGGACTGGCACTCTATCCCCTGTGCCATCTAGTTGCCCCTCTCTTGAGCTTGTTTCATGTCTCCAACTGCCTTCTAGACATCTCAAACTCAAAATATTCAAACCAGAAGTCATTATCCTTCCCTCTAAAGCCTCTCCTCCTCATTATTGTTGAGGGTACCAGCTGATCCTCAAACTGATACTCACTCGGCCAGCCTTCTAACTTCAGGGACATCGACTCCTGATTTTCACTCACCCTGCATACCCAATTGATTGGCAAAGTCTTACTGCCAAGTGTCTGCCTTCATGACATGTCTCATATATATACATCCCTGCTCTCCACTCATGCAGCCACCATATTGTTGTAGGACCTCATTACTTCACATCTTGACTATTGCAATGGACAATTAATCTTCCTACCTTGAGTTTCTCCTATTTATCCTCCACTCAACTACCGAAGTAATCTTCCTAAAGCACAGGCCTGATCATGCCTAACACATACTACCCCTACACACACACACACACACACACACACACACTCGAAATCCAGTGGCTCTCCAGGATGAAATATAAAATCTTTGAAAGCCCTTTACAACCACTCTTACATTTTAATGTCCTTCACATTTGGGGGGGGAGGGAGGTGTGAGGCAATTGGGGTTAAGTGACTTGCCCAGGGTCACACAGCTCAAGTGTCTGAGGTCAGATTTGAACTCAGGTCCTCCTGAATCCAGGGCTGGTGCTTTATCCACTGCGCCACCTAGCTGCCCCACGTCTTCTTAACAATCTAATGACACAAGCTCTCTGGAAGTTCATGCATATAACACACCATCTCCTGACTCAAATCTTTTTATTGGCTGTCCCTCATGTTCTGAATATAATTTTCAGCTCTGCCTCCTGGCTTCCTTCAAGAAATAGCTCAGATCCCATTCTTTTGCAAGAGGCCTTCCTAGTCCCTCCCCTAGATGGAGAGTGCCTTCCCTCTGAGATTACCTCTGTATATATCTTGTATGTACATAGCTATTTGCAGTCTTTCCCATTAGATGGTAAGCTCTATGAAGGGAGGGACTGTCTTTTGTCTCTTTCTGTGTCCCCAGTAATCAGCACAGTACCTGGCTCATAGTAAATATTTGTTGATGCTTGTTGACTAAGGAGCCCAAGAATGGCTGGACTGTAAGATGCATTCATAGGAGTAAAGTCTAAATACTAGAAAGGCAGAAGGGGAGTCAGGTTATAAAGGGATGTTAGATTTAATTCTGGAGATTATAGGGAGCCATTATAGTAGAAGGAAGACATGGTCAAAGCTGTGCATTCAGAAACTCACTTTGTTAGCTGAGTTGGGAACTCTTCATTTTCTTTTCCATTCTGTCAAGATAATGGAATGTGATAGATGAGATTTGGCAGATACTCAGGAGCCCACCTGAGTGGATTACTGGCTGATTTGACTGGATTAGTAGTTGACTAGATTCTAAGCACATCTGGTTGGTACTTGAGAGTACTTAAGAAAGCATGGTTCTCAGAAGCTAAAAAAAAACTTTGAACCTCTGGCCCAGTCAACCAACCAGCTTGAAGAACCTCCCATTTCTGGGAGGGGACCGGAAGGAGGTAGGAGAGCCTGCACAGAGAGCACAGAAAGTGCTGTGGCTTTTTGGTTCCTGACTTCACCGTGGTGGCGGTGTGGAGACTCCTGAGGACTTCACAGGAAAATTGAGAAAAGGTAGGATTGCCAGACTGTTGGAATTCTGTTCTCAATCTTTCTCTTTCTATCTTTCAATAAACCCTTAAGAACCTAAACTTGTTTTATCAGATTTTGATAGTCAGTTTCCCCCAAAACTGGGAGAACAGATTAGAACCCACATTTAGAATTTTAAATTACACAATTCCAAGAAACATTCATCATGCCTCTCCAGGATTAAGCTGATCAACTGAAATATCATTACTATGCCTACTAACTCAGTTACTCTAAGCCTTCTCAGCCCTCTGAATGGCTTCTACCCTCTGACTAGAGGGTGGAGCACTAAATTCCTCCCAAAGGAAAAAATTTATATAGGGTTTAATATAGGGCCCTTTATATAGGGCTCAGAATTCCTAGGTAACTTTGTTTTCCATCAGCAAGCTTCATTTGGACTCCCCAGAATATCATGTCCCTGCACTGGGTACCCCCTGGAAATCCCCTTCCCTCCTCTCCCATTAGATTTTGAGCTCCTTGAAGGCAGGAACTTTTTCTTACTTGTATCCCCAGCACCTAGAATAATGCATAGCCCATACATGGTAAACACTTAATACATGTTTATTGGAGAATGAGTTGGGAGACACTTGAGACAGGGAGAAAACTTGCAATAATCCATATATGAAGTGATAAAGGCTACAGCAGGGTTGCAGCTGTGTACAGAGAATGTATTCAAGATATTATTAAGATATGGCAACAAACTGTATTTGTGGGGTGTGAACGTACTGAAGATGATGGTGTTTGTGAGCCCAAGCAACTAGGAGGATGTTGGTATACTCTCCGACAATGAAGAAGGTTTTGTGGGGAAGAAGTTGAGGTCTGTTTTGGAGCATGTTATGTTTGAGATGTCTATGGAAAACCTCTGAAAAGCTTCCAAACAGTTCCAGATGTAGAGAAGTGGAATGGATTGCCTTGAGTTCCCTTCTAGGTTTTGAAGTTGGACAATCACTTGCTAGTTAGGCAATAGTAGAGATCTCTGTCCTGAGTTGCTTTAGATGGTGTAGATGGTGCCTGTATTTTCAAAAGACTTCACCAATTCACCAATAATGAAAAAAAGACCAATCAAAAAGCTCTAAGTTTTCACCTAATATGCAGCAAATTCATAACAATGAGAAAAGATGGAAAGAGTCCACCTTGGGGGGCAGGGGGGACTATAGAAAGATACAACATTAACATACTGTTGGTAGAACTGAGAATTGTTCCAACTGCTCCAGAAATCAATGTAGAACTAGGTTAAAAAAAAAAGTGACTACAATATCTTTACCTAATGCTAGGTGGTGGCTTCTGTTTCAGTCCTTTCCAACTCTTAGTGACCCCATTTGGAGTTTTCTTGGCAAAAATACTAGAGTGGTTTGCCATTTCCTTCTCTAGCTCATTTTACAGATGAAGAAACTGAGGCAGACGGGGTTAAGTGACTTGCTCAAGGTCATACAGCTAGAAAGTGTCTGAGGCCACATTTGAATTCATGAAAATTAGTTTTCCTGACTCCAGGTAAAGTCCTTTATCCACTGTACCACCTAGCTGCCCCCCCTACTGCTAAATATATACCCCACTAAAATAAAAAATAGCCAGGTCTCATATACATCCACATATTCAGAGCAGGATTTTTTTGTGGTAGTAAAGAATTGGACACCAAGTATATGTCCATAGATTGGGGAATACCTAAATAGTGATATATGAATGTAATGGAATATTGCAGCGTGATTAAGAAATAAATATGGAAAATTCAGAGATGTCTGGAAGACCTGGATGAACTGATGCAGTCTTAGCACAGTGCCTGGTACAGAAAAGATGTTTAATGAATGTTTATTGTCTCACTAAAGCAGAACCAAAAATACAACAAAAAACATAGATGGAAATTATGGATCATTAAAAACACAACAATTCTATGAAATTATAATGTCCAAAAAGCTTGGCAATGGAGAATAATCAAGGAAATGGATTTCCTTCTCTTTTTTGCAAAGGAGGGGGACTCTGGGTATGGAATATTTTATACACTGTCAGACTCAGCTAATGAGCTGGGATTTGCTAAACTTTTTTTCTCTTTTTTGTTACAAGGAATGACTTCCTAGGAAGGGAAAAGGAAAAAATATTTGGAAATTACAGTTTTATAAAAACAAGATATCAGAAAAAAGGGGTTTACCTCATTTTTTAAAGTTTGAATTCTTTGAAAGAATCAGGAACTTTTTGGTTTGTAGCTAATTATAAAAGGTTTAACATGAAAGAAAATATATCAAATAAAGTATGCCTTTATATTAAGATTCAAAGGGTATGAAAACATACTTCTGTTAATAAAACACGGCTAAAAACATATAACTATAACTGAGAACAAGTTGATAGCAATACCCAGTAGATAATCATCATAAAAATTGCATCCAAGGAGCAAATTCATTTTTTATTTCGTGAGGCAATTGGGGTTAAGTGACTTGCCCAGGGTCACACAGCTAGTAAGTGTTAAGTGTCTGAGGCTGGATTTGAACTCAAGTACTCCTGATTCCAGGGCCGGTGCTCTATCCACTGCACCACCTAGCTGCCCCGCAAATTCATTATTAAAGCCTTATACAAGAAAAAGCAAAACTACATCTTGGCTGAGCCATGACTGGGACAAAAGAGAAACAGGAAGATGGACACACATTTAGGGTCAGAGATGGAAGCCACCAGAGTACAGGGACTTTAAAGTTACAAGAGATTTGATAGAAGAAAAACAGAAAGTTTTATTTGAGGAGCCTGGATTTTAATTATGAAAAGTCATTTTGGAAGATAAACCCTTCAAAAATGGATATAAACAAATGATTATATGACAGGAGCCATGCTGTGTTTTTTTTCTAAAAACTATTTGAGGTACTACTGGTGAGTAGTGTGTATTTTTTATTTCACTTTCAAGAGAAATTCATTTTAAATGCACTATTTAATTATATTTTGATTTTAAAAACCTAAATGATCTATTGAAGATCAAAGAAGGTGTCTTCTGAAAATGGCTAGTATGATACTCAAACTGAAATTTGTAATGGAATAAAATGGAGTAATAGGTAGTGATGATGACAACCACATATTATCCACATTAGCAAAACAATTTCTCCTAAAAAAAAAAAGTCATATTTAGAAGGACTGTAAGATACTAATGAGAATTTTTTAAAGTTTGTTATAACTTTTGAATAGTTTGGATTCTTCCAATTCTTCTAAATGCCAAGACTTCATCTCATAAGTCAAATTTATCTTTTAGCTTAAGAGAAATTGGGTAACTTCAGCATATTTGGTTAAAAATTTCATCTTTTTTTTAATGCCATTACAATATGTTGAAAACTATTCACTGAATAAATGGGTCAGACAAGTTATTTCTTCTACAATCCCAGAAGAACAACAACAAAAAATGGATGAACCAAACTATTCCTGGTATGCTGAAGGGGCTATCAATTCCACAATAGTTTTCAGCACAGTAGTGTTGCCACCAAGCAAACCTCACAATCCCAATTCTACTCGTAGGACTGGTACCATCTTACTAAATGAATATGTGACTACCTTAAAGTGAATGATTCTTCATTTAAAGTATGTAAGCACTACTTGTGTTGGCGGAAATAAAAGTCAGCCAAGTGTTTGCTGCGATGTATGTTTTAATTCAAAGTGAGTCTTGACAGTGATACACCAGAAATTCTTATTTTTGACACTCACCAAAATAGTCACTTGGAAAACCCGCTTTTTGTGACAAAGTACAGAAGGCTTGGTCACATTGAAATCACTGAGAACTAGAGAGAAATACTATCGCAAACTCTAAGACACATTACAGCCATAAAAATTTTTCCCAGTCCTTATTGTAATATTGCACAGTGCAACTGCTACATGACAAACTAGTGTAGCATAGAAATAAGAGCAAACCCAACCAAACTATGAAAGAGGAAAGGGGGTGGGGTTTGGAGAGCAGGAGAGAGGGAGGGGGGAGAGAGAAGGGGGAAGAGGGAGAGGGAGGGGGGAAGAGAGAAGAGGGAGCGAGAGCGCCACAAGTCTACAAATTGTTACACAGGTAACAGTTAAAATTCAGTAATCAAGTCTACATCATTGGGCTTATTCAAACAATATCTTCCTACACCTTGCAGTGTGATTTAACTTTTACATAACAAAAATCAAGTTAAAATTAGCAGTAGAAATTTAAAACATTAAAATCAAAAGATTTAGCTGATACAGTAGCATATCTGATTAAACACCCTGAAAGATAAAAATTGATCAGGCATTTTTATAAAAATAATTTGCAAATTAAAAATAGTATGCAAATATGCAATTCTGTAATCATGCAGTGTTTTATTTAAAAAGGCATTAAAACCAACAAAGAAAATGTTTATAAATGGTTTAAAGGAGGGTCATATTTTTCCAGAAGTTTTTTAAAAATCCATTTGCTTAATTTAGATGAAAGAATTTCCAAAGAAATTTGCATTTATGCAAAAGATTTCTATGATTACAATCCCTAAAGAGTAGCATACCTAACTGGGGGATATCTGTAACAAATGTTATTTGTATTATAAAACAACATTAAGGTTTTGAGTCCACTTGTCAATGTAACATCATCACAGCCTTACAACTTAAAACACAGGAAAATAAAATGCATCAGAGCAGTGAAAGTTGCATGGCCCCAAACAAAAAGAAAACAGTTACTGTTGGTGTCCCCAATACAACCATTGCCAGCAATGGATTCTGCACTGAGAAAATCTGATTCCCAGGGCCAAGTGGCAGAAATCAACAACCTGCTGAATTATATAAATAAAATAAGACTGTGAAGGCATATGACAAGTTTATTTAAATATTTTCTTGACTCCATAAGTTTATGTTTGTTTACATGTGTAAATTGTATTTAAATTCATCTCAGGCTACTCATTTTCTGATGTTTATTTTATATACAATTATCTTTGTATAAAATGCATAGAGTTGATTACTAAAAACACTGAAACTTGTGGAAAACATTAAGCTCCTTCATTTTCAGTGTATCTAAAAATGTACTGCTGGTATTATTTTGTGATCTAATACTGTTGTTTGTTTTTGTTTAAAAATCAATTTTAGGCACATCTATTTCACCTAGAAATTCATTAAATAAAACACTGCTTGTGTTAATGGAGTAAAGAAAAATAGATCCCTTATTAGCTTCCTGACAAATCGGTAAGACAGCTGTACTAGTGCTATGAAATTTCATTCATTTAAAGAAATGCTCTAATTTCAAAACATTTGGGGAGTTTAAACTCAAATGTTTTGTCTGCACTGTTTATTCCAGTAAATGCTCTAAAGACTGTGTTCCAGATTTTGTTTCTTAAAAAGAAAGTTAAGTCAAGCCTGCAAGATACAGCTTCTCAAGTGTCTACGCAATGCCAGTATGAAAACACAAAAAGAATTAAGTTACATTGATATATCCCATTTATATGCAGCCATGAGCTCAAAAGTTAATGTTGATAAAATACTGATGCAAGTAACACACCCCAAAATAACATAGGCAATCATCTTCCATCATTTACAATACAGTAGTTACAATGACACTCCAAACAAGAAAGCAAAGTATAAATCAAAATCCCCACTTCTATTTCATTCAATCAGACTTATACAGAAATTAGAAAGCTAAATAAGAACTAGTTAATTGTCTAATTTCACAGCTATCTGAAGTGGCAATCATTATATAGCAGCTTATCTATGATACATTCAAGATAAATGATACATTTATTACTTGCCCATAAGCTAAAACACAGCCTCATTTTAATATCTTTCCCTAAATCCCATCTTTAAACTATGATATACTTGAGGTCTATGCAAAAAGTAGCTACCTTTTTATAGGAAATGGATGATTAAGTCTTTGGTGCTGCAAAAGCAACTTCATTTAAACAGAAACACACACACACACACATACACACACACATGAAGAAAAAGAAACCCAAGACACACTTTGTGGGAGAAAAAGCACATAAAATTTCTTGTCCCTGACGGAATGTATTAAATAAGCACACACCACCAACAGGCAAAAACAAACACCATTGTGTAAAACAGTTAAAAGCTCTCACATGCATAAGTGAAAGATTGCACACAAAGGACTCACATCTTTTCAAGCTTCAATAGTAAATATTCTGCTACTATTTATTAAATACTGCATGGTTTGCTCAAGCTAAGATGAAACCACATCATGAATCCACAAGCATTTTGTACTTCCTTTCCTTATCTCGTCCACGTCATGCCTCCTGCACCTCTAAATATTTTAGGAAACCTACTTGGACTGAACCTTTCCATAATAAACTCCTTAGATTGTACTGCAGTTACACAAAGCGATATAAAATGCTGAGTTGTGAGAGTTTACCTATCACCTACCCATAAGATACTGAATCAACTTTTCTTAAGCATTACTAACTGCTTTTCTTGAAGCTAGATCATTTAAAAAAAAAAAAATATATATATATATATATATATACCAGACAGCAGAATTTGGCCATAGCAAAACATGCTGCCCTCTTGATAAGGAAAAAACACCCACTACCAAAAACTATACCACAAAACCAAAAATGAACATCACCCTATCAAAAAAAAAAAAATCAGCAGATCTGAATTTTAAGTGCTGCAGTCCTCAACATTTATATATATGTAGTAACATTAACAACCTCGAATATTTAAGGCACTATGTGTGGGAACGGTTTACAATGCAGCTGAGATTATTAGGACAACATTTAAGAGCAAAGTCAAGGCAACATTTTGCCCATGCAAGACACATGCAAATGTGAGAACAATAGCTCGCTTTTTTTAGATAAGTGACCCAACATTTAAATACCAAGACATAGATAATAATACAAACAGTTTACTTGTACACTGTACGTCTGACACATGTGCATCTGTTGCTCTAAATCTGTACACTGAATGGCTTCCCAAATGTAGACGTGTCTTGCACTAATTAGAAGGCAATTTTATAAAAAATAATAGGAGCAAAACCAGACTTTGGCTCCCAAAAGTCACCTGTCTAAGTAACTATAAGAGAACATGACCAAAAGACAAGTTATACCAAATGTGCAAAACACATTAAAAGTGAGTTTTTTTTAAAGCTCAAAGTTGTTTAAATTGCACCCAAGTCTACATGATTCAAAAAATAATTTTCTTGTGCCATGGCTAATATTTATTAAATACCATGTTTTTGTTTTTAATCAAACATTTGCATCACTGAACTTCCTCAATATACTGTATTTGAGTTCTCACATATATGGATACTGGCTAAGTTTTGTTGGACTCAACGGAAATCCAGTGTAAGTAGGTGATGCTGCAATGTAAGAATGTGGTGGGAAGAGTGGTTTGTATTGAGTCTGATGAATGGTCGGGGAAGGTAGCAGACGGGGATTTATTCCCACTGGGACTTGGTGAACTATGCCATTGGGATGAGAAATACTGTAGGTTGGATGCTGTAATATGGGTCTTGAGGTACACGGAGAGGCTAAGAGGTGGGTAACTGGCGCAGCAGTAGCAAGAGGTGCGGCTGGTGGGTAAGGAAGAAGAGCAGGCTGCCCTGTACGGGGTGTAGTCCCAGCCAGAGGGGCACGCACCACCGTGTGGTTTGGACTCCCTTGTGACAGGGCGAAGGGGTGACTGCTAACAGTAGCTGGGACATAAGTTTGCTGTCTCCGATGTCCGTAGTTTCCATTCCACTCCTGATGCCCAGAACCAAAGTGCTGAATCTGTCCACAGAGAAAAATAACTGATTGTTATACATAAGAATAAAATTAATTGTAGAAATGTGACAAAATTAAGATATAAGTTCATGAAAAGGCAACACATGTATTGCCTGGACAGATTACAATCCCTCTATGCCTAAATAAGACAGTACTTGTCATTTGAAGGGGTCAAAAAAGAAACCAAAAACCCCCCATTCCCTGGGAGCTAACCCTGTGAGCTAATTATCTCCAAAGTTAATTAGGCAAGCCCTTGGATGAAAGACCCACAATCCTTTACCAGATCTACAAAGAAAGACTTTAGAGCCCGTTAGAAAAGCCTGTGCTCCGACTGCACAGCCAGGGTGAGTCATTGGAGTAAAATTTTAGTGTCAAGGTGTTAATCACTTTGTACGTATTAACCTCTATCAGATGACTTGCTGTCTTGGAGAGGGGGGAGAGAGGAAAAACTTGAAACTAGAAATCTTATAAAAATAAGTGTTAAAAACTATCTCTAAATGTAACTGGAAAATAATAAAATAAAATATTTATATGGTTAAAAAACAAAGATGTTAATCACTGATTGAGCAAGAACATAGTATTTAGAGATCTAAGGGGCCCTTGGGAGATGATCTAGTTGATTCCCCCTCATTATACAAATGAAGAAATTCAGGACTTTGAGAGCTGGAAGTCTCACAACTGTAATGGTTAGGGGCATTCATGTTAACCGGTCTCAACTAAATGCTCACTACAAGGCAGTCCTCCCCTTCCTCCCTACTTGATTTCTTATTTCACTTCCTAAAGAACCTATCTGAAATCTCTTTAGCCTCACTCCTCTAAACGGAGGGCCTTGCATCTTCACTTTACCAGAAAAAACTGAGCCCATTCAACTTGAGCTCACTCTTTTCCCATCTTCTTCACCTCCAATTCTCTCCTCTTCTTCCACAGTCTGTGACAAAGAGGCAATCCTTTTCCTTGCCAAAGTCAACCCTGGCTTTCATCCTCTCCTGTCTGCCCCAAAAGATGGCATCCTCAATCACTCCCCACTCCCTCTTCCTTACAATTGTTTCTTACCTGGCTGCCTTCAGACATGCTTAATCCTCAAGTCACAAAAATGTATATAGATCCTACCATCTCCTTAGGCCTCTCCTCCCTTTCTCAGCCAAATTCCTGCCCCCATTTCCTTCTCCTCAAAACGTTGTCATCTGGCTTCTGACCTCTGACTTCCTGATGCTCAGCAAAAGCAGTTCTCTCCAAAGTGACTCAAGATCTTACTGGTCTTTTCTTCGTCCTAGTTCTTCTGAAGGTGTGAGCTGCATTTGAAACTATGGAGCCCTGCCCTCTGCTGGACAGCCTTCCGGCTAGATGGTTAGGCCCGCCCCCTCCTGGCTTCCCCATCTGTCCGATCACCCCTCCTGCACCTCAGCCGGCTCATCACTCACAATGGCAGGTATGCCCTAAGTGTCAGGCCCATAAAGCCAGTGATTATTCTGGACTCCTCACTCTCGCTCACCCCATACATCCACTCTGTTGCATCTCTCACATCCAACTCCTTTCCCCCATTCACAAAGATACCACTTTACTGTAGGCCCTCACTACCTCTTCTCTGATTACAAGTCTCCTAATTGGTGTCCCTGTCTCAGGTCTTTCCCCACTCCAGACTGTCCTCCACGCTATCACTCAGGTAATTTTCCTGAAGCACAGATCCAACCATGACATGACTTCCCTACTCCACAAATGCCCATGGCTCCCTAATGCATCTAGACAATGCACAATATGGCCCCAACCTCTCTCAACCTACTAAACATTACTTCCCTCCCCTAACTCCTGTGATCACTTCTGTTTCTCACCCATGACAGTGCAGGTTTCTTCTTCAAAGCCTTTGTACCGGCTGTCCCTACATGCCTGGAAGGGCCCTTCTCCTTACCTCCACCTCACAGATATCCTTCCTCTCTTCTTCCCTGCCAACTCAGGCACAAATCTTCTGCCTTTCCTGATCCTCCCAGTTGCTAGTCTTCTCCCTTCTAATCTACCTTGTCTTTGACCACTTTGTATATATTTGTATTTAATCACTTTATACCTAGGCTACAGGAATGTAGTTTTTTCTTTTTCTTTTTTTTCCTTTTTCGGTGAGGCAATCAGGGTTAAGTGACTTGCCCAGGGTCACACAGCTAGTAAGTGTTAAGTGTCTGAGGCCAGATTTAAACTGGTCCTCCAGGGCCAGTGCTCAATTATCCACTGCGCCACCTAGCTGCCCCCTAAAATACCACAGCTAGTTTTGGTTTGTTTTGTTTTGTTGGGGTTTTTTTGGTGAGGCAATTGGGGTTAAGTGACTTGCCCAGGGTCACACAGCTAGTAAATGTCAAGCATCTGAGGCCAGATTTGAACTCTGGTACTCCTGATTCCAGGGCCAGTGCTCTATCCACTGCGCCACCTAGCTGCCCCTAGGAATGTGGTTTTTATGTATGCTTCTTTTCTTCCCTAAGAGCTCACTGAAAGCAGGAATCATTTCATTCTTTGTCTTAGATTCCCACTGGCCCAGCAAAATTCCTGGCATACAATAGATGCTTAATATCTGTACATGGAATTATTGTCAATTAAGTGTGACTAAAGTCACACAGGTAGTAAGAAGAGCTGGGATTCTTTCCTAGCAGCTCACACTCCAAATCTAGTGGTCCTTCATCAAACCACAAAGAAAAAAAAAAACCTGTTTAAACATACATTTTTTTTAAATGCTTAAACCCTAAGACCAGTTAAACATAGTAATTAAGCACTGGAAGAATTACCTCACTTCCAATAATGCAACCTATAATATTTTAAATCAGAATATTGAGACCAAAGTGCTTAAAACAAAAAATGAGAGAATAAAATAATCAGACAATCTAAAGACCAGAATTTTCTATAGAAGTATTCGTGATCTGAGGATCCTTAATCTAATCTTCCAACTACTATGCCTATCATACTTGAGTTAAGATAAGGAGAAAGGGGAGAGGAAAAAAAAAATCTATCAATGCATGATACATTTCTAGGGCCTTTTTACAAAGTAAGACACAGCTGATGAATTTCAAACCCCGTAATGAGAGAGTTCCTGGATAAACATACGTGACTGAAATTCAAATGTTGCTGCTGGGATGCTGCTGTCAGTTTCTGCTGCCGGTTACTCATAGTAGAAGGCTGGTTTAATTTTCCAGGGGCAGATCGACCTTTTCCTAATGGCTGACATATGATATCTGGCAATAAAGAAAATAGAGCAGAGTTGGTACATTTCCCTCTCTAAGAAAAATCTGAATGGCCTTTGGATTCCTTGATATTCTGCATAGTTACCCAAAATCCTGAAATTAAGAAAGAAAAAGCAGTTTATGCATATGACTTTCCAGACCTTACAATGACGGCGTAGGAAACCAGTGGAAAGAATATACATTAGTAACAAGACACTTCTAGAAAGAAAATGTTTATTCCTTTTAAAAAGGACAATGAGAAGGGTCAGGGGGAGACGAGAGCCTAATTTACCTGTATGTGCCATATGCTCATCTGAATCAAGTCTATTTTCTAGTCTCACTGGAGGTACCACCACAGTACAGACCGTTGGTTTGGTTTCTGTGTCAACAGCTGCTATTGACTCTGTAATTTGAGGGGAGTCTTCTACAAAGCTGCTGTCTACAAATGGACTGTCATGTCCTGAAGAGTCTGAGGTTGGGGAGCCATCCACTGTATCACAGCCACTCTCCTGGTCATCATCTGACATACTAAAACAAAAGGCATTTTATGAAAAATATTTTCTCTAATATATTAACAGATATAGCCTATAAGAAATTGAGGCACCAGTTAGAACACTGAATTCCAAACATGCTATATAGGATATGATATAGATTTTCATGCTCATCGTGTAGTCAATTTCTTTACAATATTTCTTATCAAACAGTTGGATTGACTGAAAGCTTACTTTTCCACATTCTTCCTCCCTTAAAAAGATTACCATCCTCAATTCTTTGCCTTTCAATAACATCTGGAAGGTTACATGGGCTATTTGAACTATGCTTTCAAAGATACCAATGGAAATCATGGGAAGATAGATAACTAATAAATTAAAATTAGAATGGATTTTTTTTAGAATCAGCTGTAACCCAAATAATCACAGCCAAAGATACTCTGTTTCATCTACACCTCTGGCCAGGATGGCTTCTCCCTCTTCTAAAGTCCTATAGGATTTATTATATGTGCCAATTATTATATTACATCATGTTACCAATTACTATAGCATATCACATGCGGCAGTGAATATAACTTTATGTATATTCCCTGTGTCCCCACATTGATTATAATCCAGTTTAAAGTGAGGAACCTTTTATACATCTTTGTAGCTGCTACAACAACTAACAGTGCCTTGTGCAGTAGGCACTTAATATATCTGCCAATTGGGTATTAAGAAAAAATAACAGACAAATACATAAAAATTAGATTGAAAATTGAACCTAAATTTCAGCTGCTGCTTAAAAAATTCATTTTTTAAAGCTGAAGTCAATTTATTTTATTTAAGTTTCTGAACAGTTTTCACAATTAGCTAGTTATGTTGGTAAGGAGAGGCCCCAGCAAAAGAATATTCACAGAGCAATGCCAATCAATTACCACTGCTAGGAAAGAAACCAATTCAAACCCTCTCCCATGAGACAACAGGTCAATTCAAATCTTCTGCTTACAAAGAAAACACTTTTTTCTTTATCAGTTCTATCACATGTACTTTGGTGTGCATTTTATTCTCAAGGTAAACCAAAGGGGCACATAAAATAAAATATGCTAACTGGGTTTCTCTATGCTTTCAAAATTCACGTGGCATTTAACAGAACTTATTAGAAAGCTTCCTAAATCCATTTTATTTGAGGGAAGCTGTCAGTACAGGAACAGAAAGGCAGCTTGCTGCAGAGTCCTATCCCGGGTATGGTCCACCACTAGGGCTCTCCCTCATGGAACCAGCACCCCTTGCAGTTCCCAAGTCTCAGGAGTTTTACTACATTTACTTTTAAGGGGGATGACCCAGGCACAGCCCTTCTATTGAGTTTCCTTTACCTGTTCGGTCTCTTGCCAGGAGATGGACTGGACTGGTCAGAGGAACTGGTGCTTAAGGTGCTATCAGGGCTGCTTAATGAACACATGCGATCAATATTCAAAGTGCTCTGACAAGCTTCACAATCTAGACTACCTTTACAGCTGAAAACAGAGCAGAGAACACAGGTCAAAAAGGCTGGAAGGAAAGGCTGCTTATTCACATTACACAGTCAGAAGCACAGTGATCTTTAAAGGACCCAGAAACTGCTGCCTTCCTCCTATTCAAGGCTTTCATGTAAAGAGTTTCTCACATTAACGGCCGAGAAGCATTACAGCACAGTGAACTAAGAAGTGGTCTCAGAGTCATGAAGACTTGGGTTCAGGTCCTCCATAGTGGCAGTGTGACCCTGGCCAAGTCACTTACCCTCAGTGCCCCAGGAAACTCCCTAACCATAAATTGTAGCAAAGCGGTTGACAGGCATTGGGAGAAGTAGTTTCCTCACTAGGAGTTCCCTTCAACAACAAAATCACGGGCCTTACACCTTCATTAGAGAAGCAAGGGATTTCAAGGGAACAGACTAACTTTACAATTAAACTTTTTCATTAGTTCTAAAATAATGAAATCTGAATTTGGGGAGAATGAGTGGAGCCACAGTCCCACAAGTAATAGTTTTTCTGTATCCATCCCAAAGATCCTGACAGATGAGGAATATCCCAGAAACAAAACAATGAACTTCCCACACACACACTAGAGGGCACCATGTCCTAAAGTACAACAGTCATAACTCCTTTTAGAGCACTTACTTTCTAACTGAATGACTCTGTGCTGTGTCTTCCTCATCAGTGTCACTACTAATAGTGATCACGCTCACTACAGGACTAGGGGTATCTGTAATGAGGATCGCCTCCCGCTGTTTGTCTGAAGTTGATGAATCAGCATCCTCCCTCATGGATGCTTTGCAACAATTTCTTTCTTCCTCCGAGTTATGATTGTCTTGTGTTTCTGTGCAACTTACTCGCTCAACTGCTTTCATATTTATTATCTTTGGAGAAATAAATGCTGAACTGGGGATATTGGTATTCTGCAAAGAATTACTCCTGTAAAAAAATTAATCATTATTTCTACAGAGACTTGTTTAAGAGACATCTTTAAGATGTCTTAATAAACAAAATATAGGATCATGCATATAATATACAATCACATAGAAAGCTTAAGTCTTCACACAAATATAAAACATAATCACCATTAGCTACAAATACCATGGTAAAATACACTCATGCCCAAATCAAAAGGCCATTTTTGTAAATATATTTGAATGCTCTAAGTTACTAATGTCATAGGCAAATAATAGATCAAAAGTGCAATAAAAACAATCTTACCAAGTGAAAGCATTTATTTCCTCTCTTCCTGGCTCCCATTCCATTAGTTTTACCAAAATACCTCTGAGGAATTAAGAAGGGAGCTGGCTTAGTGTTTGTTTTTAAACAAACGAGGTTATTTCTAATACAACACAAGTGGCCCTTTGTGCACGTGCAAAATTTATTCCCAAATTATTAAACCACCTACCCAACAATATTAAATACCAACCTGTTCCGACAGAGTTTATCTTTCTTTGTAGTAGCAGGCTGAGGCCAGACAACATGTGTGATACCCATACTGATTGGCTGAGGGGCCGAAAGAGTTATCTGATTGGCTAAAAGAGGTTGAGGGATCACTGAGTTATAATGATTGCTGTGTGAAATCATTTTCCTGGGGAGAAATTATAAAAATATTAAATAATTTCTGAAGGAAAAGCAATTTTGAAAGTTTCACCAAAATCTATCCTTTTTGACTTACCCCCAGTCCCCAAGTCTTTGTGGACCTGCCACCGTCTCGGAAGTCAGCGCTACAGTAGAAGGGCCTACAGGTGTTACTTGCTGCCAGGGGGGTACCAGGATCTGCTGAGTTCGATTAGACCAAGTCTGCTGAATAAATAACCATTCATGAAGCAATCAGTAATCCTCTATACACACTTAAAACCTAAAGAAAAAACTAGTAACCTCAAATGATCCTTGAGTCCTTTTTAATGGCCTCTTTGGATGAGGTCAGTTGTAAAGTGCTCAATAAAACTTCCTTTGATATTCAGAGCATAATATATATTAACAGAAATATATTTAAAGAAATGTTACTGTAATTATTAAAAGTGTTTTATTTTTAAGTCTCTTATAGACTTAATGGGCACTTGCTGAGATTTTTGTAAAAGTTACAATTAAAACTGGAATTACTATCTTTTTTGAAAATGACGTATGTTATGTGTGTATGTTTTCCCTTAAGTTATTAGGAAACCGACTGTTTTTTTTTTAACCTGTGTTGACAAAAGAAAAAGATGAACTGAGAATTTCCTATATGTGAACTAAAGCTGTAGTTTGAAACTCTAAATGGAGAAGGGCTGTGTGATACTATCTCTTGTATCTTGGATTGAATTGCCTTTGGTTGGGAAAAGTTTCAATTAAATTATTTCAGCGATGTATTTGTCAGGTGGCACAAAGATGATTAGGTTTGGTTTTTTTCCCATAAATATTCCATTT
Source organism: Dromiciops gliroides (assembly GCF_019393635.1). Taxonomy (NCBI): domain Eukaryota; kingdom Metazoa; phylum Chordata; class Mammalia; order Microbiotheria; family Microbiotheriidae; genus Dromiciops; species Dromiciops gliroides. The sequence goes on from NC_057866.1 coordinate 37,515,148, forward strand.
TGTTTGGATACATTGTTTTTTGAAGAGAGCTCAGTTCCACCAGATACCAAAATTGATTCTCTTGGGCTCAAATAATTCATCGCCACTTTTGCTATTGGCTTTTGTTTGGAACAGGTCATTTGGATTACTTATCAACAAGAGTGATCCTTTATGCCATTATAGAAATTACTGTGCCTTCTCCCTGGACCTCCTGGCATGCTCATTAGGTCACCTTCCACCATGCTTCCTTGGAAAGGGTGCCTGGGCTAAGCTTCTTGGCATAGCAGGTACTACCTGCACAAGGCTAAATGAATATCCCTGGCCTGCTGCACGAAGAGCGCATGCTGCCAGCTTCCGTAAAGATGCCTTTCTAAATGTTCAAAGATAACTTGTTTCTTCAGTGTGTTGAAGAAATCTCATATAAGATGTATTTGATTGAACTCAGTAACTGTGGAAAAAATGCTTTCCTTTTTTTTTTTCTTGGAGTGTGAAATATCACTGAAATTTTTATGTTCCTTTGAATCTAAGGTATGTTGTCCTCCAGGATTTGTAATTTGAAATGAATTTATTTGGGGGGGGGGGGAACCTAGTAACCTATAAATGTCAAAATCCAATCATCTACAGAAGGATTCAATCACCATAAACATCAGCTTCCACAAGTCTTCACGGTCATAGGACTAATAGATCGATATTCATAAGAAAAGGAAAGAAAATAAGTTTAAAATGGTAAACGGACCAACCTGAGAAAGAACACCTGGTCGGATCTGTAAGGGCTGAATGGCCGGGGCCTGAGTTACCAGTGGAACTGCATTATCCACCCTTAGTGAATAAGTGGCAGCTTTAGTAGGGTTTGCAGGAATCCCTATGAAAGAGAAAGTCTTTTTAAGAACCACAATGAAGAAAAATGAAAACATTTTAAAAATACCAACTAAATTCAATTGGATGGGCTTAATAACCACCACAGTAAGTTCTCTGCACACAAGCTTTTCATACCACTGACAAATGCAATTTGTTAGAAAAGAGGTGTCCACTTATTCAAGCACATGATTAATAATTTCTTTTTCAAACTATCTCTGTTGTTAAAAATACATACTTCAAAAAAAGAATTCCATTTTCAGCCCTCAAAAGGTTACCATTTCTATTCAAAGTTAGCTATTAAGGCTCCTGCATTTTTTTAAAAAGAGCCTAAAGAAGGACCCTTGAGTAGATCTCCTCTGGTTCAACTGCAGAAAACATGGCCAAGTATCAAACAGGATGAGAATAATCTTCACTAGTAGAGGGAGTACCCACACCAGTTAAGATCAATGAACTACTAAAACACTAAGGTATTACAGTTTAATTTTATTTTCCATATTCTTCTGGCTACCATGTGAGGAGATTTTTCTGAATGCCTCAAAAACCCTATACCAAACACTTCTTTCCAAAAACAGATCACATATTTAGTTATATTTTCCTACAATTTTACCCTTAAAATTGTGACATCAGGGAATCTTTTTGGTAATGTCTTACATAGTATTCCTGTGTTGTTGTTGTTGTTTTTTTAATTTACTGTAATGTGAATGGGAAAATATTTGGGCAAAGTAGGATATATGTGGTAATAATACAATACTCAAAGGATCCCTGATTGTGTGCCTACTTCATTTTCTTCTTCTTCCTGAAAAAGATTTCTAACAAAAGTTCCCTTTAAGACATTTTAAAAATGGTAGGAAAATAAGAAATTACTTTTCCTACTGTTTCTCAGATAAAATTGGGCTTGTAGCCAATATGCCCTAATCTGCTAAGAGGAAACATTGAGAAGCCAGTGATGAAGTGTCACCTCTTCTCTAATCAAAATGAAAATGAGGTGGCCAGGTTACTAGTAAGCTAGAGCACAAAGTAAAACTAGTTCAAAACAAAAATTATATAAGACACCAACAGATTCCATATCAGACAGTTGTGAAAAAGGATTTTCTCTTCAGAAGCAAAACCAAATTTCTTTATGAATAGGTGCATGCATGACACCCAAGAAGAATCAAAGATCCAAGTAAGGACACTAAAATTAATCCACAAAACATTATTGTTAATATGTCTTAAACACAGCAAATCAGTTTCTAAACATTAAGCATCAAAACAATTTTATGTGACAAATAAGTAACATAATCTCTAATTTGCAGCTGTAAGAGACCTTTAGTGACACTTCCTAAGATTGCACAAGATAATAAACTAGAATAAACACTTCTCTAGACCTCCAGTCCATCACATAAGTTACTTTCAGTATGGACTAGCAAGCACATTCCCAATACAACCAATCCCTGGAGGCAACCTATCATGTGATTTTTCAGAGCAGTCTAGATAGCCAAAATTATAAGTGTTTTCCTTTTCTATTAAGTGTAACCTTGACAATTTTATTGCGCACAGAAATCACAAATGGTAATTCCAAGAAGCACAATAACATCATGTGTTTCCTTGTGTATTTTCTTCACTTAGTTCTATGTACTATGGCTTGAGAATATTTTGCTTCTGTATAACTACTTAGGACTCTGTAAGTATCTCATAAGTAGGTGTGAATTATTTCAAAAAAAGTCTATAGATTTTTACTGATCTTCTTACCCCTTCCAAAAAGCATGTCTTGATCAGCAAATTCTCCAAGAAAGGGAATATAAGCACACCCAGGCACTGTAGGTACATTGCAGCAATGAATAATCTCTTCAGAGAAAAAAGCAGAATTCACTTTGATAAGAGTAATAGGGTAGAGTCAATTATTCTCAAACCCACCATACCAAAATCACCAAACCCTGACATCTTTCCGCAATTTATTACCCACAAAAGTCTTCTCTTGTCAAGGCCCCTATGAAATCTGACTTTCTAACAATGGGAAAGATTTCAATTTACTACAAATCTATTAGGTTAGCTAAAATCCTTACAACTGGTTAATTAGGTTTGCCTTAATAAATATTTAGAAAGCCTAATCAGTGCTATGGCATAAAGAAAAAAAAAGAACTTTGCTGTAATGCATTTAAATATCTCACAAGTAGTGATTCATATTAAGTTACTTTTCATAGACAACTGCAAACATTTGTACAAGGAATATTCCCTGAATTCAGGTAGACTATTAAGATGCTAAAAGCCACTTGTCACTAAGTAATAACATATTCCTCCATCTATATCTAACTTAATATTCAGTATTAACTATTTGATTAACTAAAGATCTCATTATCTGTCCATCAAAACCTAACCAACTTCCACACTTCCTTCTTTCTATTGAGGGACTCCCAACCTTTTAGTCACCTCAATTCTCAACCCTGGTTTTCTCTGACTTTTCACTTACCCCATGTCTTGTCAGCTACCAAGTTTTCTCAAGTCTACTTCTATAACATCTCTTGCAAGTGTCTCTCTCCTTCCAGAGCCACCTTCTCCTTCACAGTTGAGTCCCATCACCTCTAGTGTATGGTACTGCCAGACTCAGAATTGAACTGCCTGCCAGGGGCTACACACAAATATTGAACTAGAAAGGACCTCAGAAGCTAGTCTAGTCCAATATGCTCATTTTAGTTCCTTAACTTTTTTTTTCTCCTTTCCACCTCACCACCTTAGAGAAAAAAGTCTTTATAACACATATACAGAGTTGATCAAAACAAATTCCCACATTGGTTATGTCCAAAAATTTCAGTCTCATTCTGCTTTGAGAGACTTTAACCTCTGTATTAAAAGGTAACTACAGGGCAGCTAGGTGGCAAAGTGGATAAAGCACCAGCCCTGGCTTCAGGAGGACCTGAGGTCAAATCCAGCCTCATACAGATGACACTGGGCAAGTCACTTAATCCTCACTGCCCTGCCAACAAAAGGAAAAAAGAAAAAGGTAACTAGCAGGTTTCATGACCAGTCCTTTAGAGTCATTGTTCACTACATCGATAAGGGTCCTCAAGTCTTTGCAAGTTGGCTTTATGATGTTTTCCTGGGTTTGCTCACTTTACTCTGCATTAGTTGATACAAACAAATCCCCTCGGGTTCTTTCACCATTTCTTTCCACTCCATTCATACTCCGTGATTTGTTCAGCCATTTCTCAAATCGATGGGCACTCCCCTCCCTGACTTAGTTTCCAGTTCTTTGCCAGTACAAAAAAGAAGGCTAAAGATACATATTTTTGCTCCTTTTCCTCTTTCTTTAATCTCTTTGGCGTATAGGTCTAGTAGTGCTATTGTTGGGTCAAAGGGTATGGGCACTATTCTGCATTGCTTTCCAGAACAGCTGGACTTAGTCACACATCTACCAACAGTGCATCAATATGCTCATTTTCCAGCTGCCCCGTCATTGTCTGTCATTTTCCTTCTTTTTGTCAACTTTGCCACACCAATGGATGTGAGATGGAACCTCAGAGCCGCTTGGATTTGCATTTATCTAATTATTAGTGATTTGGAATTTTTTCACATACCTAGTGAGAGCATCAAGGTAATACAAATGAGGCCCAGACAGGTTAAATGAGTTGCCTAAGGCCATAGAGCCCTAAATCTGGAGCTGAAAGCAATCTCAGAAGCCACCAAAGCCAACCCTCTCCTTTTAGGAATAAGAAACTAAGGAAGAGAGGGTGCATGTCCTGCCCAGGGTCACCCAGGTATTGCCATAGGTAACCCCACAGAGTCAGTGCTCCTTCTAGTCAAACTGGCTAGCTCCATGCTGTCCCTTTCCTTTTCTACTACAACTTCTATTCCAGCAGCTAAATAGCTATTCTGAAAACCCAAGCCTGTTCTCATCACTTCTGCTTCAGGCTCCTTATGACCTCTAAGATCCAATACACAGTATTCTGCTTGTCACTTAAAACCTTTTATAGAAGTGGGCAGACTTATTTTGGCCCCTTTCCCTTACTTCTATTTGAAGCTAAATTGGCCTCCTTACTGCTCTCTGCACATGACACTGTCTCTCTCTTCCCTCCATACCTTCACACAGATTGCTCACCTGGACCCCCACCCCCACCCCCCCCCACCCCCGGAATCACTTGAGGACTGAGCTCAGAAGCACCTACCTCTGAGAGGCCTTTCCTGGTTCTCCTCATTGCTACAACTTCCCCAGCCTCACTTAGTGTGCATGTCTGTTGCTTCTTCCTGCTAAAACTGCAGCTCTTTGATGTCAGGGGCTGTTTTGTTTGAGTGCCTTGCACACAGTAGACATTTGTTAATATTTGTTCAACTGAATTGCCCTGACTATGGAGTAAAAGAATAATTCAAGTTCAAGGGGAATGAAGAGCTCAGAAAATTGCCCAAAGGACACATTCAGAATTACCCTCCAACCATGTTGTATATATTTGTATATGTAATCAAATTATTTACATTTTGTTTCCTCCATTAGTGTGGACACTCCTGGTGAGGGCAGGGACTTGGGGGGGGGGGGCCGAGGGCAGAGGTGGGCCTTTCTTTGTATCATCAACACTTAGCACAAGACTTGGTAGCTAGTAAGCACTGAATAAATGTTTGTTGAAGGAGTGTCATTGTGACATAATTATTGCTTCCTTCAGTAGTCAATCTCAAATGTTATACCACTTACCCTAAAAGTAAAAAGCCATTTCTATCTAATGATAACCACATTTAGCATTTATGTAACACTTTAAAGTTAGCAAAACTACACATATATTATGAAGTTCTAGATAATCTAACAATGCTAGCCACAATTATCTGTCCCTAAAATGCTGAAGGTTTCAGAAGTCTTTGTTTTTCCTTGTTTTGGGAAAGAGCATATTAGTCAAGATTCTGTCCTTTAAAGAAGACCTAGAGATCAAATTTTGTCATCCATTCTAATTTAAAAGAGTAATTGTGTACCATTCAACCTATGAATAGTCTGAGTAATATCTGGCAAAATCCCTGCCCTTCCTTTGTCACCCACCTACCTTTTATCACATATAAATCATGTTAAAAGTTAAAGAGTATTTTGCCAAACACACATTCAAAAAATTTTTGTATTACACATAACCTCTGGAGTTAGGATAAGATAATAAGATAATACAGATATAGTCTTTCTCTAAAATTTTCAGGTTTCTAAGGGAAGAGACAAATAATTTTTTGCTTTGGTTTTTCTTAATATTTTAATTATTATAACATGTTAGAACCAAGGGCATAAATACTGTAATATTACAATAAACACCTTTCCTACAAACCATTTCTACAAAAAAATTATAAATGGAAAATGTTTCCCAAATGTCCATCAATTGGGGAATGGCTAAACAAGCTGTGGTATATGATTGTGACAGAATATTATTGTGCTTTAAGAAATGACTAACAGGACAATTTCAGAAAGGCCTGGAAAGACTTGTAAGAACTGATATATAGTGAAGTAAGAAGAACCAGGAGAATGTTGTGCACAGTGACAGCAATATTGTTTGATGAAGAACCGTGAATGACTCAACTTTTCTCAGCAATACAATGATCCAAGACAATCTCAAAGGACTAATGATGAAGCATACTATTCACCTCCAAAGAAAGAACTGATATAGATTGAACACAGACTGAAGCATGCTATTTTCCATTTTATTTCATTTTTTTATTCAAGTTTTCTTACGGAAATGACTAATATGGTAATATTTTACATAATTGAAGATGTATTACCTATCTCTGATTGCTTTCCCCCTTAGGAGGGAAGGAGGTATAGAATTTGGAACTAAAGACTTTAAATAAAAATGTTCATTATTAAAAAAAAAAGAAAAAAAAAGAAAATGTTTTCCCACACAAACACTGATATTTGTGAGTTTTGTGCCTTTTGGTGATAGAGCTCAAGCAAACAATCACATACACTAAAGACCACACCATTCAAAGATGTTTTAAGTTGTATTTTGTATAAATGTTTCATAGCTAAGAGGCAGCAGGGCCCACAGGATAGCAAGCTAGACTCAGAGCCAAGAAGATCCAGCTTGAAGTACTACTTGGGATGCCTAACGGCTGTATGACTGACCCCAAATAAGTCATTTGACTTTTCAGTGAGCTATTTAACACACTAGACTGCAAGGTGCAGATGAGGGGCCAGCCTAGGAGTTCCCTAACCTGGAATTCTTCCCCCCTTACCAGCAGAATCAAAATTCCCATCCTTATGCCTCTCCCTAGAATCAAAGACTCATAACTAGGAATATCTTGGAGATGATCCAGTCAGTCCAACTTGCTCATTTTAGAGAGGAATTCTTTTGGAGCAAAACTAAGACCCAAACCCAAGCCTCTTGACACTTGGTTCAGTTCTCTAAAGCGTACTGCATCAGAACCATACGCCAAAATAACTGTTTGGAGCCTCCATATTACTTTAAAATATAGTAAAATTGTCTGAAAGAATACCCCAAAAGGACAGAACCTGAGAGCAAGAGAGACTCATGCTGGGTCCCCCTATTCATATAATCTTCAAGTTTTCTGAGGCTACCACTGAATAATTTAAAGAGATCCACAGCCTGGAGGTTGGGAGGTGGTCTCTAACCCACTCAGAACTCCACTCCAGGGGACTTGAAGACACAATGTTAACTCTAAGACACTAAGTTAATCAAGATTAATCTAACCCAAAAGAATGCCATCAAACAGAGAAGCAAATCTTGTGCCAATGACTTATGGGCTCCTAAGTACTTCAAGGCTCCCTAAAGCTCTGAAATAAAAAATGCTGCACTACACTACAAAGCCTTAGTTCCAATAAGACATAAGTAGGCAAAATGAAAAAATACTAAACTTCAGGGTAAACATTTCTGTTGAAAGCACGAAAATATCAGTCAGGTTTCTCCTAGAAGCTCAAATGTATCTGCTCAGAGTAATACCTTAAAAGGTAAAACTAAAACTCCCAGGTTTAGGTAATAATGCATACTTAAGTTTTTCTTTATAAAGTCAGTATTTATGTAGGCATCCAACAAGCTTAATTGCTTGAGGTTGTGAGAAATTATAGTTCAACTCTTATGCTTAACTGAAAATGAGGAAGAAAAATCAGATGTAAGATTATGTCTCATACCACACATCGCCATAAATAAACTTTTTGCCACCTGTGCTAAATTCAAGAGTGCATAATCATGCATACTAAGGATCACAAAATTAAAAGATGTTTTAAGTTGGATTTTAAGCAGACATTTCATAGCTGAGGGTGGGCATCATAATGAATCATCTAACATCTTATAAACTGCAGTGCAGCACATAAAAATTTAGCACATTCCTTCACAGAAATCATGTCTAATCTGAACAAACAAGTTCTGTAATGTTACTATTGGAAGACTGTTTTTAATATACCTTAGAATATATACTTTTATTTATTATAGTTAAAACTGTGAAAAACCAGAGAAAACTGATTATGCAAGTACTAGGAGTGGTTGCTTGGTTGTTGTCCTTCATTCTCAAAAAAGATCAATGACATCACTAGTTGGGGTGAAGGTACAGTGTGTCTGACTATGGCTGATCAGACCAACATGAACTTGAAGGCTCTACCACAGGTTGGGCACAAATAGTTCAGATGAACATTTGGAGTGGAGATGTCTCTAAATTTGTCCATCTCACATTTTTCAAGTAGTAGGATACATGGTGGTTAAAGCAAAGCAATTTATAAATGTCTTCTGACTAAAATCAATTAAAGTGAAGTAACCTATGCCTGTAGTCCCAATTAATGTAATTCACTGCACATTAATGCTTAAATTAGGTAACAGTACACAAGAATTAACAATGAGAAAAATAATCTTCAATTAAAATTCCTTCTTCTTTGCCTTTAATTTAATTTGGGGGGGGGGGTGCAATGAGGGTTAAGTGACGTGCCCAGGGTCACAGAGCTAGTAAGTGTCCAGTGTCTGAGGCCAGATTTGAACTCAGGTCCTCCTGAATCCAGGGCTGGTGCTTTATCCACTGCGCCACCTAGCTGTTCCTTCTTTGCCTTTAAATACCAAAAGCCAATCAACTAGATTCATGTAAATATAAGTGAAGGACCAGGAAAAAAATTATTCCATTAAAAAACACTTGTCAAATCATAATGACATGGATAAACCTCCTTTTGACTAAAATTCCAGAGCACAGGTCATCCATCAAAACATTAAAAATCTAGTAAAGATTTATTTTATAAGTGTGGGTACTTAACGCCAAATTTAAGGCTCCCTAAAAATTAATAGGTGGTCCTTTAGAGTTGCTGTGGCTGAAAATTGATCATGTTGCTACCAATCTGGAAATAAGCCTCTGCAAAATTAGCTAGGCTAGTCTAGGAAAACAAAAAGAGACCCAATTGCTGGGTCTTTCAGAACCTCCACACTACAAGGAAGTAGGCATGAGGGCGGATTCTGATTGACAGTATCAATGAATGATACGGTACACAAACCTGAAAAGCTAAAGCAGTGATTCTCAGAATACATATGGCTTTCAAATAGCACATAACTCTGCCAAATTACCTGCAAACTCTTCCAGGCCACTAATTTCTATACAAGCACACTACTTATAGCACCAGACTCTACAGAGCATACTGAAAGACAAGTGGCATTTTTGGTTAATGGCAACTATAAATGTAGCTTCGGGGTCAAATAACTGAACACTAGAACCCAGAAACTATAAAAAGCATAAAACAAAGTTCAAAGAGACAAGTACATCCAGAAATTACAGGATACAGGCATACGCCAAAACCAGAAACACAATTTAAGGGAACAATACCTTGAATTGCTGGGGGGCAGATAATCAGTGTCTGCTGGGCAGTTCCAGTCTGCACAGGCACTCCATGGTGCATAACTGAATGGGCAGATGTGGTTAATGCCTGAAATATTAAGAGTGAAATGACTTTGTTCAGATCAATGTTCCCGTAATCATACATGTATAATTTTTTTAAAAATCATACTACTTCCCATGGTTTTCAGGTAGACCAATAATTTTCAAATTATCTCTCCTGGACCTATTTTCCAGGTCAGCAGTTTTTCCCAGAAGATATTTCACATTGCCCTCTATTTTTTTATTCGTTTGGATTTGCTTTATTGTGTCCTGGTTTCTCATAAAGTCACTGGTTTCCATTTGTTCAATCCTAATTCTTAGGCAATTATTTTCATCAGAGAGCTTTTGCAGGAAAACAGGAGGGGAAAGGGGATAAAGAGAGAGGGGCAAAAGAAGGAAGGGCAGAGTGGGGGAGGGGACAGACAGAAGCAAATCCCTTTGGAAGAGTGATAGGATGAAAGAAGATGGATAATAGAATAAATATTATGGGGAAGGGAATAGGATGGAAGGGAAACAGTTAACAATAGTAATCATGAAAAAGAGAAAAGGGGGAAAAATTGTACAAAAAATATTTATAGCAACTCTTGGTGGAGGCTAAGAATTGAGAATCATGGGAATGTCCATCAATTGAGGAATGATGGAAAAAGCTGTGTTATATGATTGTAGTGGAATGGTCTTGTGCTACAGGAAATGACAAACTGGATGGTCCCCAAAAAACCTTGAAAGACTAATGAACATCAATGTATAGTGAAGTAAGCAGAGCTGAGAGAACATTGTGCGTAATGACAGCAGTATTGTTCAATGAGCAATTGTGAATGACAACTACTCTCAGCAGTGCAATGATCCAAGACAATTCCAAGGAACTAATGAGGAAGCTTACTATGCACCCCTATAGAAAGAACTGATAAAAAGAACACTTGTGGATTGTACATATATAACCTGATTGTGATCTTGTGGAGGGGGGAGGAAAGGGAGGGAGGGAAGGAGAAAAATTTGGAACTCTAAATCTTAGGAAAATATGTTGAAAACTACCCTTACATGTAAATGGAAAATAAAATAAATGTTTGTTGCTAAAAAAAAAATCATACTACTTCCCAAGATTGCAGTTCCTATGGAATGATAAAATGTGCTCAGTAGTGAGCAAAATCGAGGCTGATAAAACCCAAAGTCAGGATTCTAAATGAACTAGGAAAAAAAAAATTGAGAGGAGAAGCAGCAGGAAGTGCTTTAAGAGAATAAAGGTATGACATTTCTATATATTCCTAAATTTAAATCTGAATAACTTTAAAAAATAAAGAAATACAAATTCTTAAATATTTATTCTTACCTGATTTCTTAATGTGCCTATTTTGGTGAAATTTGCAGTCAGATTAACAGCACTGCCTGAAGCAACTGGTCTTATAAGTGAAGTTTTATTGCGATTATTTGTATCATATGAGTTTGAGTGAGATTTGCAAACATCCATAATATGAAAACAAGATTTTACACTGCAAAACAGAAAAGTAACTATAAGTATAATTGAGTGCATAGTATTTAAAAATAAACATACAATAATACAATAAGATACTCTCAAAAGAATGAGAAAAAAAGTAGAAAGCTCACGTGCTGAGAGGCCCAATAAGAATGTACAAGGAAAATTGTTAATTTCCAAAACAAAAAAAAAAATTCATTAGAAAACACAACAGAAGATTTTAAAAGCCAATAAAACCAATTATATTACTGTAATCTTTTTGACAATAGTAAAATAGTAGTAACTATTTTGCATCCAATATTCGGTTTACCTAGAAAAAGAATTGTCTGATATATTTTATTATTTTTAAGGGTTCTCAATAAAGAAAGGCAGGGTCTGGTAGTGTATAGCATCAGGCCATAGACTCAGGAAAACCTGACTTCTAGTCCCATTTCTGAAACATATGGGTTTGTATAATGCTGGGTAGGTCACTTAATCGCTCAGTGCCTCAAGCAAAACTAAGTCGAAGATGTCCATTTGTAGAATCAGTAAAATCACTAGTCTGCAATGAACCCTTTCCCCCTCCTCCCCAGCTCTAAAATGCAAAAGACTGGGGCATTTTATGGAATTTTTCATCTGGGCTGCCTGTCCTTATCCCATTCCCTGATATTTTTTTTTTAAGTAGGAGATTGAGCGTTATGGTCATACCACTTTAAAGGCAATTATTCCATAGGGTCCCATTCTGCACATCTTCATACCTGCCATACTTTCAGCTCCCTCATGTGGGAGGGCCAAGGGTGGAGGGAGATCAGGAAGACTTGACACTTAGTGTCATGACACCCAGAAAAGTCCATAGTTAAAATCATCAACCAGCATCCCTGTTCACACAATTGTCACCATTCCATTTCTTATGTAACAAAAACGAAAACACATACACACAAAGGTATATGTGAAACCATATGCGTATATTGTAATTTGGGCTCTAATTAGATGTGTGATCTTAGGCAAATGACAGGCTCACAGAGCTGCAAGGGACCCTAGACATTATCCAATCCTAGGGCTGGCAAATGGTGGCCTGGGGACCAAAGTTAGGCAACCATCTGTCTTGTATGGCCTGAGAATGAAGAATGGTTTTTACATTTCTAAATACAAAATTGCTGACTCCTAATCTAATCCTATCCCTTCCATTCACAAATGAGGAACATGAAATAAGTAATATACCAAATATCATACGACTAAATTAGTGGCAAGAGCCAGAATCAGAAACCAGATTTTGAAAATCACACAACTCAGAGCTCTATCCACTACACCTAAATAAGTACTTAAAGAAATGTAGGTGTAGAAAGGTGATTCGACAAATATGGAGTTTAGAACAGATGACTGCTCACATTTTCTAGGAAAATATCATCATATTTTTCCCATAAATATATCAAAAGAATATTTTCAAAGAACATACTGGTTGCTATGAGGAAAATCTAGAAGATGTTTCATGTTAACAAAAGGATGGTTCAATGTTTCAACTGGAGTGATTCTCAAATCAGCATCAATCAGCAACATTTTCTTCAACAGGCTAACAAATTCTCTTCTATCAGCTTTCTCTGCCAAAAGATCAATTCCTTCTAAATCCATCACTGTGTTCACCTGAAAAAACAGAATTTTGAATTAAGACAATACACTTACACTAGAATAAAAAATTAAAGAAATAAATATGTTGAAAATTTTTACAACCAGAATATTGGCAGATTCTGAACCACAGAGGGAAAAAGGACCCATAAATATTGTGAAGATGAAAAAATGGAAGAGATCACATGGCTTAAAAACAGCCTGAGATCAAGGGCCACAAAGTCTACTCCAGTGCCACAAAAGATTTATGATCAGTGGTTCAGAGAATATCCTACTCTTCACATCCGCCATGACCCTTATCCCTCCCCACCAGGCATGTCAGGCTAGTTTTTCCTTAAAAGGCATTGAGATCTTTCTCAATTGGTTCTCTCTTGGTTCCAGGGACCAAGGGCTCAGGCACTTCCTTTATGATCATGTCCTCACTTCCTGAATACAAAACAACCTCAAGGAACTGAAGGGGTTCTCAGATGCTTGGCTGGTGGGTTGTAACTGGAACTTTGTTCATCTGAATCAACTCAAGGAGTTCTCAATACCTCTCCTTGTTGAACATCCTTCTCCTGCTATGACTAAGTAAGTCTCACTTTAACTCTCAAATGAACTATGAATGTCTCATTTTGTTTCAATATGGAACCTAAACTACCAGGGGACCACCCTGAGTCAGACCCGAAAGAGCAGGTGTAACAAAACATGAAGAACTAAATTAGAGTGTGTTTTTTTCCATATAGCAACATAAGTAAGAATGACAGAAAGTAATTTTAACTGAAAAACAGTTATCTAACTTTTAAGTCTGACAAGACACAACTTAATTTTTGAACGTGATCAAAACCAATTAGATTTTGATCAATTAGGGTGGATAAATTTATTCAAAGCTACCAAGAACTTTAAATGCAAACTGAAAGAATGATTAATGTATTTTACAATATTGGGCATTCAAGACCATCATTTTAAATACATAAGGCTGACAGAAATTATGGTACTCACATGCACTATGTCATCCAAACTGTTGAAAATATACTTTCTGGCTTCTTTAGACTTCATTCCTGTCTCTGCCTCATGCTCTTCAAGAGTCTTATTCAATAAACAAAAATAAGTTTTATTTCCTTTTCTTAAAGCATAAACATTAAAATATTTTAAGTATGCTAAGGCAGTGGAAATTTAAAACAGTATATAATAATTAGCCATAATGAATAACATGAAGATTAAAGGTAGAATGAATGGGGAGAAAACTCTAAATTGCTAAAGAATTACATAAACACAAAGATTAAGAATGAGTAAGACTTCTCAAGAACAAAATAAGTTACATGAGTTATATAGAAGATCCAATCACTGTGTCCCACTCTCAAACATTAAAAAATTTTATGAAAAAAGTATATAATCAAAATTACAGATACAAAATTGTAAAAGTGCATCAAAAGGGAAATGATCAGTGACTTTGTTATCAGATTAAATGATAGGTTGATTCTTAGTGGGGGAAGAAAGGGGAGAGGGAAGGGAAATAATTCAGAACTGAAAAGAAAACTGAAATTTTAAAACACCAGGAGGAAAGGGAAAAAAATTCCATTCAAATTAACTACAAAATGGCATAAAATATCTGAGAGTCATTTTTCCAAGGCACAGTCTGGACCCATATGACTACAAGTATAGAACACCCTTTAAAGAAATAAAGGAAGACTTAAGTTAGAAGAAGAGAAAGAGAGTAGGGAGAAAAAGAAGAAAAGGAAGAGGGAGAGAGAGAATTGGCTGAGTTAAACTGTGAGAACTTCTTAAATAAGGTGGCTTTTGAGCAGATGAAGAAAAAAAGTAGAGGAGGAGCACAGAGTAGTTTAAGCGAAGAATTTTCTTGAGATTTTTATTCATTACCTTTAATCTCCAACCAGAATGTGAAATATCTGTTTCTCTACAAAAGAATCTTGTAGATTTTGTCCCCACATTTAACAACTGTTCTCCTGGTAAACCTTGAGTCTGTGAAATGTAACGAATCTGAAAAACAAATAAAAATTGCTTAATTTAGGGTTCAGTTTAAAGCTTGCTTTATGGTCTGTGATCTCAACAGTATGGGTACTTCCTACTACCAACAACTCATGATCCTGTATAATTTAGCAATTGTTCAAGTGCTGCTGTGGCCAAATAATTCATCACTCTCTGACAACTTGGCAGTGAGCCTCTTTAAGCTTACCTTAGGATAGTGCTCAAGCAACAAAACTAGGGAAAGTTATTGGGCTTGTACCCAAAGCCTTTCCAGCTTGGCAGGAACTTTCAGAGATAATGTTCCACTAACTAACATAGATAGCCTTTGAGACACTACAGTATCCTCTGTAGTATATAAAATACCCATTTAAAAGTGATCTATCAAGAAATTACTGAGAAGATAACTGGAAATAAAAAAAATGTGGAAGCAGATTGGGTAAGACTTAGCAAGTGACTGGATTGGCATCAGAGAGAATAGATAGGGGAGAAAAACTAAAGATTACCTCCAATACTACAAACCTCGGTGACTACAAAGATGGCATACTCAACAGAAAGAGGAAAATGTAGAGGTTAAATGTTATTCAGACTTGAAGAATGATTACTATTTAAATGCAAAAAAAAAAAAAACCATGAAATTCAGTTCAGCTGTAACTTCTCTTTAACAAAATATCAAGCAAACTGAGGGTACTATGTGTCATCTCCCTGACTGTCTTGAACAAAGGAGGTGTTCAATAAACACTGGTCAAGAATAGCCCTGGCACAGTGAGAAAGGCAAAAGATTAGAGATCATGGGAACTAGATGAGAATCTAGTCTTCACTGTTCCACTAACCTGCTGTGTGACTATGGAACAAGTCTATTTGTCTAGGCTCCAGTTTCTCCATCTATAAAATGAAAGAATTGAACTAAACTATAAGTGCCCTCTTAGGCCTCATCCTCTAGAAATTCACTACCAGAAGAATAGAAAACAAATATACCTATTGTACACATGACTCTATAGAAGAGAATTCACTGTGGTCATACTGACTTAATACTGATAGACCAGCTAAGACTTTTTTGGCTTATTTCCTTTTGTACCATGCAAATTATTTGAAATTATCTTTACCATAATTATATTTATCCTCTTAAAATACCAAATAGTTAAAAACCTTCTTGCAGTATAGAAGAAAAAAAAGACCAAAAAAAATGCAATGAAAAACTAATAAGGTTAGACTAGATAGTAAATTATTTCCTATCAGAGTTGCTTTGTCAAAAATTCCTTTATAACAAAACAGAAATCCTTTCCTAAACCCAAATTATTATTACCTCTTCTTCTTCCCTCATCTATTACATGATTTGTGTTCACCTAGTGAAATTTAAGCGTCTTAAGGAGAAAAACTGTTTTCCTTTGTACACTGTGCCTTTGTACACTTGGGCCTAGACAGAAAGTAGCACACACTTAATAAATGTTTGCTGAGTTGAATACCAGGAAATAATTTACATTTTTCAACATTACCTGGTACTGAAAAAATATGAACTTTTTTCTTCAAAAATATTAAAGACTGGGGCAGCTAGATGGGGCAGTGGATAGAGCACCGGCCCTGGAGTCAGGAGTACCTGAGTTCAAATCTGGCCTCAGACACTTAACACTTACTAGCTGTGTGACCCTGGGCAAGTCACTTAACCCCAATTGCCTCACTAAAAAAAAAAAAAAAAAAATTAAAGACTGGCCAAAAATCATTGAAAAGGACATAACTTTCTCTTCAATTTAAGACCAGTCTAAACATTTTAAACTCCACCACAAATTTAATGGAGCAAAATACCAATATTTACTGAGTTTTTAATTGTTTAAATTTTTTAAATTCTGAAATTAAAGCCAAATAAAATAAGAATTTCCATACATAAAAAGAAAAAGAGAATTGTTCAAGTGTGATGCCTACCACATATAGGGGTTTTTTCATTATTACAAAGTCCACTGGTAACTTTCAAAGCTCTTCATATTGTCTATGATGCTTTCTAGCCTCCCTTTAGTTCTCCTTCCGTGCATTGTTTTTTAAAGTTTCAATAAGCCTCTTTTCTTTTCAGCTGCCGTCCTTAGCCCCACTTTGACACCCAGCCACCTCAAATTTAAAAGAAAAAAAGAAAAAGAAAGCCCCAGTAACAAATATGGATAGTCAAGCAATCCACAATGGAAGTGCCTGAAAACATGTTTTATTTTATTTTTAAATGTTTTATTGACACTCATGTCTTTTACACTACAGTAATTTTCCAACAAATATCCCTCCACTTTCTCTGTGAGCTCTCCTTTTAAAAAAATAATAAATTTAGAGTTTTGGGTTGCAAATTCTATCCCTTCCCCCCCTCCCTGAAGTCATAATAAGCAATCAGATCTACGTTATACATGTGCAATTATGTAAAAAATTACCATATTAGTTATTTTGTATAAGGAAACTTGAATAAAAGAAAAAATGAAATAAAGTGAAAAATAGCGCGCAGTCTGTGTTCAGTCAATATTGGTTCTTTCTCTGGAGGTGGATAGCATGCTTCATCATTAGTCCTTTGGGATTGTCTTGGATCATTGTATTGCTGAGAAAAGTTAAGTTGATTATTCACAGTTCTTCATCCAACAACATTCTCCTGGTTCTTCTCACTTCACCATACATCAGTTCGTGCAAGTCTTTCCAGGCCTTTCTGAAATCATCCTGTTTGTCATTTCTTATAACACAATACTATTCTACCACAATCATATACCACACTCCTCAGTTGATGGACATTCCTTTGATTTCTAATTCTTAGCCACTACAAAAAGAGCTGTTATAAATATTTTTGTACAAATAGGTCTTTTTCAGGGCGGCTAGGTGGCGCAGTGGATAAAGCACAGGCCCTGGATTCAGGAGTACCTGAGTTCAAATCTGACCTCAGACACTTGACACTTACTAGCTGTGTGACCCTGGGCAAGTCACTTAACCCCCACTGCCCCACCAAAAAAAAAACAAAAAACAAATAGGTCTTTTTCTCTTTTGGGGGTATGACTTTGGAATATAAACCAAGCAGTGGTATTGCTGGATCAAAGGATATGCACAGTTTTACAGCCCTTTGGGCATAGTTTCAAATTGCTCTCCAGAATGGTTGGATCTTTTCACAACTCCATCAACAGAGGATTAGCATCTCAGCTTTCCCACATCCCCTCCAACATCCAAGATTTTCCATTTTTCTTATATTTGCCACTCTGATAGGTATAAGGTGATACCTCAGAGTTGTTTTAATTTGCATTTCTTTTATCAATAATGATCTAGAGCATTTTTTCATATGACTATAGATAGCTTTGATTTCTTTGTCTGAAACCTGCCTGCTCATATCCTTAGACCAATTACCAATCAGGAAATGACTTTTATTTTTATAAATTTGACTCAGTTCTCTATATATTTGAGAAATGAGGCCTTTATCAGATACTTGTTTCAAAAATTCATTCCAAGTTTTCTGCTTCCCTTATAATTGTGGTTACATTAGTTTTGTTTGTACAAAACCTTTTTGATTTTATGTAATCAAAATTATCAATTTTATATTTTGTATTGCTCAATCCTAAATTCTTCCTCTGTCCATAAATCTGACAGATAAACTATTCCATGATCTCTTAATTTGCTTATGGTATCACACTCTATGCATAAATCATGTACCTATTTTGACCTTATTTTGGTATAGTATGAGGTACTGGTCTATGCTAGTGTCTGCCATACTGTTTTCTGGTTTTCCCAGAAGTTTTGTCAAATAATGAGATTTTGTTCCAAAAGACTGGATCTTTGGTTTTATCATATACTAGATTACTATAGACATTTATTATAGTGTAAGAAAATGAGCATCCTGAATCCATCACTTGTCAGGAAGTAGGTAGCATGTTTCTTCATCTTCAGCCTTCTGGAATAGAGCTTGGTCAATGCACTGATCAGAGTTCTTAGGTCTTTCAAATTATTTTTTTTAAATAACACTGTTCCTATACCAATTGTTCTCTTGGTTCTGCTCATTTTACTCTAAATCAGTTCATCATCAGTTATCTTTAAACTGCATAAAGGTTTTTCTTATGTTATTCATAATTTTGAAACCAAGTATTAAAGAATGGGCTAAAAGTCACAAAGGGGTTTCAATATTTAATAACTCCTTTATTTTTTGTTTTTAATTTATAATACCATAGTATCATATACCATATATATAGGAAATGAATTTACATTATGTGTGGAAAATCAAGTCTTATAAATGGTGAAAAATAAAGAAAAAATAATTTTCAAAAAGTTATTAAAACATTGTGACTGGAGCAGCTAGGTAGCACAGTGGATAAATCACGGCCCTGGATTCAGGAGGACCTGAGTTCAAGTCCGGCCTCAGACACTTGGCACTAGCTGTGTGACCCTGGGCAAGTCACTTAACCCCCATTGCCTCCAGGAAAAAAAAAGAAAAAAAAAACCATTGTGACTTTGGGCCCACTCTGTATAACCAGAAGCATTAAGTTTGTACACCACCACTGAAATAGTTTCACTGCCAGTCTGACCCGATCAAATGTTGGAAGGAATTTCATTAGTGACATTTTATGAAACTAATCTTATCACACTGCTATTTAAACCTCTTCCATTATCTTCGAGAATCTGTGCAATACTTTTTTTTTGTCATAAAATCATAACTAAAACTCGTTGCATAAATCTAGTGAAAAATATTCAAGAGTGAAGAGTAATCAATTAGATTGAAATTCTACTTGGATAAAAGGAAAGATGGCATGTTGATGTTTATCCAATTTGCACAAGACACAAAGCTAGTTCTAGTAGTCTTAAATAATATGCTGGATGAAAGAATAAGGATCCAAAAATATCTTAAATAGGTTGGAATGACAGACTATTATCTAATAAAGTGATATTTAGTAGGGATAAATGTAAAATGTTATACTAGGGCTTAAAAAATAAACTTAAAAAATAAAAGATGGGGCAGACATGGCCATAGTTAACAAATCTTCAGAAAAAAAAACTAGAAAGGGATGAGTTGGCAAACAGCAAACTCAATGAGTCAACAGTATGACATGGTAGCCAAAAAAAAACAAATTCAATCTTAAGACTATATTAAAAGAAGCTTAGCAGACAGGGCAAAGGATGTCATAGTCCTGTTTCACTCTACCTTTGTCAGACCACATCAGGAAGTAGGGGTGGGAATTGGTGAGAAAGAGTACTATATTTTTAAAAGGACATTGATGGGGCAGCTAGGTGGCGCAGTGGATAGAGCACCAGCCCTGGAATCAGGAGGACCTGAGTTCAAATCCGGCCTCAGACACTTAACACTTACTAGCTGTGTGACCCTGGGCAAGTCACTTAACTCCAACTGCCTCACTTTAAAAAAAAAAAAAAAAGGACTGATAAAACAGGAGGATGAATAAGATGGCAAAGAGCCTCAATATCACACCATATATACATAAATTGAAGGGACTTGGGGTGTTTAGCTTTGAAATAAAAAGACTTAGGGAAGACACATAACAGATACAACTTCAGATATTTGAAAGGCTATCACATAAAAAGGGTTAGACTTGTTTTGCTTGGACCTGGGGCCAGAAATAGAAGAATCAGTTACAAAGAGCATGTGGAATGGTCAACAACAAAAGAAAATGGGAGTATCATGTGTGAGGAACAAAGAGAAAGCCAGTTTGGCTGGATCAGAGTACAGAAGAAGGAATAATATCAAATGAGTGGTGGGGCAGCTAGGTGGCGCAGTGGATATTGGATTCAGGAAGGCATGAGTTCAATTCCGGCCTCAGACACTTGACATTTACTAGCTGTGTGACCCTGGGCAAGTCACTTAATCCTCATTTCCCCACCAAAAAAAAAAAAAGTGCCCAGATTTGGAAAATGACTGGCTATGAAATGTAAGGGAGAATGAGGAGTCAAAGATAATGCAGAGGTTTCATACCTGGGGGATGGGAGGATGGTGATGCCTTTGACAAACAGAGAAGTTGAGAAGAGATGAGAGAATAGATCTATGATCCTATCATCCTACAAGTAACAGACAAAATAAAGAAAAAAAACACATTTTATACACCAAATATAGCTAATTCTACCTGGATTCCAAATCTAAGAGAGTGCTTGCTATTGTTTACAACTGGCGGGAAGAAACCTGGAGATCCTGAACCATTTGGAGCTAAGAAGGAGTCGATGTCATAGGACTGGTTTTTAAACCACACTGTGCTACACCTACCCCACAAATATGGTACAGTAGAAAGAAAAAGAGATTTGGAGTCAGAATGCCTGGGTTCAAATCCTATGTGATAATTATCCACATTTAATATAGCTCTTTACTGTTTACAAAGCAACTGCATGCACCTTCACAACCCTGTGAGGAAGACACTACTAGGATTATCACCTACAAAGGAGGACACTGAAGTTCATATTGGTTCCCTAGTTAAAGTGTCAGAGGTAGAATTTGAACCCAGGCTCTCTTGACTGAAGGTTCAGAGCAGAGTTTTTAGTTTTTTTAAAATATCTTTGGGAGTGCCTAAAACTCTATCTATAATTGAAAGTGATGCAAATATCAGCTAAATTAAACTGGTTCAGATAAGAACTAATGTGTTCAGATGTGGTTTTAAAAAGCCACAATATAAAAATTTTTAGAAAGCCATCATTTAATAGCAAATATTCTTAAAAGAATATTTGCAAAACCAAGATGGTGGAGTAACTCATCTGAGCTCTCCCAACTCTCCCTCCAAATTTTTAAAAGGTAAAGGTGAGGGGCGGCTAGGTGGCGCAGTGGATAGAGCACCGGCCCTGGAGTCAGGAGTACCTGAGTTCAAATCCGGCTTCAGAAACTTAACACTTACTAGCTGTATGACCCTGGGCAAGTCACTTAACCCCAACTGCCTCACCCCCCCCCCCAAAAAAAAAAAAAGGTAAAGGTGAAACAATTTTCTAGCCCAAGACAACTCTGGACAGCAGCAGGAAAAAACTATCTCACTAGGGTTGGTCATGCCTTGGGGGTGGCTGCAAGGAGGGAGTGGCGACTTCTAGAGCTCTCAGACAATAGATGGCATGGGAGTCAAACAAGTGGTCAGAAGAAAATTACAGGGGACCCTTTGCTGGCAGTAGGTGCAAAACTCTGTTACATTGCCCATACTCAGTTCTGGGTCAAGGTCCAAGGGTGAGGAGAAGCACCAGCAATACTTGTGCTTTAAGCCAAAAGGGAGTGGGATCCTGGTCACAGTTTCAGGGTAGAGAAGAGTGTTGGTGGTTTTCTCACAGGGGAGCAGAGGTCCTGGTCACAGTTCCAGGGTAAAGAAGTGTGCTTATGGTTGCTCACAATCCAGAGCACAGGTCAGGAGAGCAATAACCACACCTCTCCTTAGATCATATCACCTTGGAAGAACCAAAAACTTACAGGTCCCCAGAATTATCTCTGAAAACAACTACACCAAAACCTTTAGCTTGGGACAGTGCCCCCTCCACCCTGGGAGCACAGTCTGACTTAAATGGGCTGAAAAAATGAGCAAACAAAAGAAAAATAACCCAACCATAAAATGTTACTATGGTGACAGGGAAAATCAAGACAAAGAAGAAGACAAGGAAGTCAAAACAGCTACATGAAAATCTTGAAAGAGAAATTTGAATTGGTCAAAGAACCAAAATGAATTTCTGAAAACACTCAAAAAAGGATTTTAAAAATCAAGTAAAAGATGTAGAAGAAAACCTGGGAAAAGAAATGAAGCTGATGCAAAAATCACAACAGTTTGGTAAAGAAGACACACACCTTAAAAAACAGAATTGGCCACATGGTAAAAAGGCACAAAAATCCACTGAAAAGAAGAACTTCTTAAAAAGCAGAATTGGTCAAATGGAAAAAGAGGTACAAACATTCACTGAAGAAAATAAATCCTTAAAAAGTAGAATTGGGCAAATGGAAAAGGAGGTACAAAAGCTCACTGAAGAAAACAATCCCTTAAAAATTTTAAATTAGAATTGGGTAAGTAGAATCTAATGACACCATGAGACATCAAGAAACAATTTAAAAAACAAAAGAATGAAAAAATACAAGAAAATATAAAATATCTCATTGGAAAAGCAACTGACCAAGAAAACAGATCAAGAAGAGATAACTAAAGAATTATTGGACTACCTGAAAAATAAGATTTAAAAAAAAAAAAAAAAAGAGCCTAGACATAGTATTTCAACAAATTACCAAGGAAAACTGCCTTGATGTCCTATGACCAGAAAAACAGAAATAAAAGAATTTACCAGTCACCTCCTAAGAAAGATCCCAAAATCAAAACTCCCAGGAATATTATAACTAAGCTATATAATATTATAGCTAAACTAACTTCCTTACCTCCCAGGTCAAAGAGAAAATTATTGCAAGGAGCCAGAAACAGTTCATAGAACATGTGGTCAAAGTCAGAATAACATAAGATGCAGCTTCTACATTAAAGGATCACAGAGGGCTTAAAATGTGATATTCCTGGGACAGCTAGGTGGTACAGTGGATAGAGCACCACCCCTGGAGTCAGAAGGACCTGAATTCAAATGCGGCCTCAGACAATTGACACTTATTAGCTGTGTGACCCTGGGCAAGTCACTTAACCCCAACTGCCTCACCGCCCCCCCCAAAAAAGTGATATTCCTGAAGGCAAAAGAGCTAGGATTACAACCAAGAATTGCCTACCCAGAAAAAAATGATTATAATCCTTCAGGGGGAATAAAAATGGATATTTAAAGAAACAGAGGACTCTCAAGCATTCCTGATAAAAAGACCGGAACTGAATAGAAAATGTGATTTTCAAATATAAGACTCAAGAGAAGCATAAAAGGGTAGACATGAAAAGAGAAATCATAAGAGATTCAATAAGGTTAAATAGTTTACATTCATACAGGGGAAGATGATACTTGTAACTCCTCAGAACTGTAACGATTGGAATGACGCCACCTGCTGGATACTTACTGTAGAAGAGTTCTGCCCGTGAAGCGAAGGTCTTTGAGGGCAAGACCAGGAGTCTTTTCTTTGGCGGGAGGAAGTGACGCGGACTAGTGGGAGAAGGAAGGAAGAGACTGGCGCTGACTCTGGGGCTCTTTCCTCTGGACTCTGGCGGAGAAGGGAGCTAGAAATGTGCTCTCCCTTTAATAGATAGGAATCTAGGCCTTTTTCTCTCTCTTTACCAAATTCTTATTCTCCTTAATAAATGCTTAAAAGTCTAACTCTTGCTAAAGCTTATAATTTATTGGCGACCACTCATTAGATATTTTAGACAGTTTAGCTAGAATTTTAACCCTTAACAGAACTTTATCATTATTAGGACATTTAAAGGAGCTTACATAGACAGAAGGCATTGGTATGAATTGACTATGATGAGTTCAATATTCAGGGGTTGGAAAGAGAGATGCACTGGAAAAAAGGAGGAAGGGAATGGTAGAATGGGGTAAATTATATCACACAAAAGAGGTGCAAAAGGAGAAGCTTTTACAGTGGAGGGAAAGAGAGGAGTGAGCAATGCTTGAATCTTACTTTCATCAGGACTGGTTAAAAGAGAGAATAACATACACACTCAGTTTGGTATAGACATCTATCTTGCCCTACAGGGAAGTAGGAGGGAGGGATAAAAGTGGGGGGCTAGGAAAGGAGGGGTGCTGATAGAAGAAAGAACAGATTTAGGGAGATAGTAGTCAGCAGTGAAAGGAGAGATAGAATGAAAGGAGAGGGAAGGATAGATATGGAGAAAATAGGATGAAGGGAAAACCAGTAATCATAACTGTGATTGTGAATGGGAAAAATTCATCCATAAAATGGAGGTGGATAGCAGAATATATTAAAAACTATAATCCAAATAATATGTTATTTATTAGAAACACATTTGAAGCAGAGAGACACACACAGAGTAAAGGTAAGGGGGTCAGAGCATAATCTATTATACTTCAGCTGAAGTTTAAAAAAAATTCTCTAATGTTGACATCAGGGCCAAGACTTTAGTAACTTTATCCATGAAGATGTGGTTCAGCATTATCGATATGAATTTCCAAAATACTAACATATAAGGTTTTATATCTTAATTTTCTAATTCTTGGATTTTACTGATTTATTTTGAGTCTCCCATAGTAAAATGGACAAAAAGGATTAGGTATTTCTTTTCTTCTGAATAAATTTTTAAAATCCTGTTTTTACTGATATCTTTTGTTTTTATATCATCTTCACATGGAAGAAATATATCTACATTTTCCCCTTATTCTATGAACTATGCCTTGATAATAGATATTTTAAAAAGAGAAAAAAGCTATCCAGCAACCAACCAATACATCAGCCATGTCTGACAATAAGGAATAGGCATTTGTATATTGTTTTAAATTTTAGACTCAACTTTTTTAGCAAATATCATAACATTTCTACTACCTGGTCATATTCCAGTGCTCCTGGATATAGTGGCCATCCAAGGAATAACTCAGCAATCACACAACCCAGCGACCACATGTCTATGGCTTCACAAAATGGCAACCCCAATATGATCTCTGGAGCTCTGAAAGTCAAACAAAGTACATTTGAAGAACTTGCTAAATTAAAACCAAAATCAGAAAAAAAAAATTAACAGTTTTATTACTTTAAAATGGCTTTAAGTTAAATATCTACTGATGATAAAATGTTTTGCCTCTTTCTATTTAAAAAATGATAAATATGATCTTTCACCTTTATAGTTTCTTGAGATTCTCTTACTCTCTTTGTAAGCCTAAATGTCAAATCATAGACTTTCTTTACACTAATACCCATTTGTGTCAAAATTCCCTAGAACAGGACTTCTTAAACTTTTTCCACTCACCACCCCTTTTTGCCTGAGAAATTTTTCTGTGACCCTGAGTATATAGGTATATAAAATAGGTATGCATAACCATTTACTGTTGCCAGATTTTTCATGACTCCTATATTCAGTTGTATGAGCCCATTTGAGGTTATGACCCAAAGTTTAAGAAACTACGCCCTAGAACACATACCTAAAACCAAGTAAAAGAGATTTGATATTCCAAAGTATCTGTCAAAGACCCTGCAGTTCTAATCTTCATATTTAATTTTAATAAGTTTATCTAGATTCCCAGATCACAGCAGATTATAAACAGAAATTAGAGAGGGAAATGCAACCTTTAGAACCATTCACTAGGTAGTAGGAAAAATCAACGATAGTTGAAAGTTGACAAAAAGAAAAGCTGAAAAATCTCTTAGAACACAATAAAATATTGGGTAGTCATGATGATAATTGCAAATGATTATTAATTTTAAAATAACTAAATTTTAAAAGGCTTTGGCACTTTGTTTGGAAAAACCTATCAAAATGGTTAAAATAAAATTAGCCTTTTGGCCCTTGAAAGAGTACTTTGGTTATCAGTAATTATATCCAAACCCAACTATTCCTGCATTTCCCAAGAACACTAAAATGATACTTCAAGAATGCCCAATGACACCTCAAGTTAAATCTTGATCTAGTCCTTATCAAAATGGTAGGCATAGAATCACAATCCCATTCTAATCCTAACATGACTAGAAAAGATCTATTAATGATTAAATAAATAAATAAAATGATATTATTATCTATTTTATTGAGATTGTGAGAATAAGGAGTTTCATGAAGACTCAATGTCCTTTTTAGTTTTTTGGTTTTTTTGGGGCAATTGGGGTTAACTGACTTGCCCAGGGTCACACAGCTAGTAAGTGTTAAGTGTCTGAGGCCGGATTTGAACTCGGGTCCTCCTGAATCCAGGGCTAGTGCTCTATCCACTGCGCCAGCTAGCTGCCCCTCAATGTCCTTTTGATCCATTTCCAGATCACTTTTATATAACGTGCAGAGTTCTGGGAAATACAAGAGACCAAACAATTTCCTAAAGAAGCTTACATTATAATGAAAGACAGGTTACTGATACAATCAATTCTGAATTTTCTAGGTACAGTCAGACCACTGGAGGGGTAGAGGATTTTCAAGTTTGCACAGTCAGAGAATAATGCCAGAAGTTTACTGAAGTAAATCTTAAAAAGACCTTTATCATCTAAACCACCCCATACCAGAACAACAATTCTCCCATAACATAGTCAACAAATGTTCATTCAGCCTTTAAAGACCTCCAATGAGGGAGAATCCATCATCCCCTGAAGCAGACAACTATACTGTGCGCATAGCTCCATCTGATAGGTGGGAGGGTATGTACACTGAATATGTGTGGAATGTTATACATGCTGTTATATACATGGTCAATCTGTTGGTTAGATTTATGGAATTTTTTCTCTTTGACTTTTTTTCTTTGGAAAATGTTTATTGCAAGGTTAGGCTCACTGGGGAGAGAAGTTAGAGGTATGTTTAGTCATTAATATAAGAAGAAAAGGCATCAAGGGGACCCAAACAGAAGGACAACTACAGGTTGAATTTACTATAGAAAGAAAAATTAAGTTGTACAAAATAGCGATTCACAATTTCACATATAATCCTGCCATTTTTGTTTCCATTTTGTATTTGGAATACTATTTTATTTGGTGTTTAAGTTCAGGCTAAAAAAATGGAAATAAATTTTAAAAGAATAAAGCTTAAAAAAAAGGTATGGTGTTCTACAAATAATACTCAACAAATACTAATCAATCAAGGGTTCTATTACCAAAACAATAAACATAATGATTATTTCAATTTTTAAAGTATGAAAATGTTACTAATGAAGGAGAGAGAAAAAAGCAGCACAGAAATTTGCATAAAACTAATCTTTATATAATCAAAGTTATATTTGTTTCCTCTTCTGAAAAATGAGAAAAATATTACTGACCTAAACTACCTTTACAGTATGGCAGAAAAAAATTGATTGTTTTTTACACAAACTCTGATTAGTTTTCACATTTCTAGGTTAATCAAAATGACAGGTTGAAATTGCAGCATTACTAAAGGCCATCAGATATTTTCTAAATAAACACTAAAACATTAAGCTACCGTTTTAGAATGCTTTTTAATATTATATAATTCTTTTAAAAATATCAATCTGCTCTGCTATTATTAGATTATCTGTAATACTGATGTATTTCTCTTCCTTTCTCTTTGGTAGATATGTATTTTGATTTTAAAACTAGCCAGGTATGGGGCGGCTAGGTGGCGCAGTGGATAAAGCACCGGCCCTGGATTCAGGGGTACCTGAGTTCAAATCCGGCCTCAGACACTTACTAGCTGTGTGACCCTGGGCAAGTCACTTAACCCCCATTGCCCTGCAAAAAAAAAAAAAAAAAAACTAGCCAGGTACAATAAAAAAGTACATATACTACTGATTTTATAACAGTTCTATTTTTTTTCTTTTTGGTGAGGCAATGGAGGTTAAGTGACTTGCCCAGGGTCACACAGCTAGTAAGTGTCTGAGGCCGGATTTGAAGTCAGGTACTCCTGAATCCAGGGCCGGTGCTTATCTACTGCATCATCTAGCTGCCTCTAACAGTTCTATCTGACATTTTAATTAAATCCTTCCATGACTCAAACATTTCTTTATAAAGTGTTTTTAACATTAAATACACGGTCACCATTTTAATATCCTTTGGTTAAAACATCCTATTTTGAGAGCTGCTGTGATCCCAAAAGAAATTAGCATAAATAATTTTACTCAAGAGTAAGTCAAGTAAAAAGCATTTATTAAGTACTTACCATGTGTCAGTACTAAGCTAGGCACTGGGGGATACAAAGAAAATCAAAAGATAATCTCTGTTCCCAAGGAGCGCATGATCTCATGAAAGAGACAACATGCAAATGATGTAGGTAAACTTGGAATTAATATCAAAGGGAGGGGCAGCTAGGTGGCTTGGGGCAGCTAGGTGGCTCAGTGGATAGAGCATTGGCCCTGGATTCAGGAGTGCCTGAGTTCAAATCCGACCTCAGACACTTGACACTTACTAGCTGTGTGACCCTGGGCAAGTCACTTAACCCCAACTGCCTCACCAAAAAAAAAGAAAAAGAAAAAAAAATATCAAAGGGAAGGCACTAGCATCAATGGGAATTGACAAAGGCTTCTTGCAGAAGAAGGGGTTTTAGCTGAGACCTGAAGGAAGCCAAACAAGGATAGCAGACAAAGATGAAGAGAGAATTACAGACATGGGACATGTCCAGTAAAAATGCTGAGTCAGGAGATGTAGCATCTCATGAGAACAATGGCAAGGTGGTCAGTGTCACTAGATGGAAGAGTATGTTGAAGGGAGGAAAGTTTAAGAAAACTGGAAAGGTAGGAAGGGCCGGGTTTATATTTGATTCTGAAGATAAAAGGAAGCCACTAGAGTTTATTGATAGGGGAGGATATGGTCAGACCTGTATTTTAGGAAGATGAATCAGATAATGGAGTAAAAAATGGACTGAAATTGGGGCAGCTAGGTGGCACAGTGGATAAAGCACCGGCCCTGGAGTCAGAAATACCTGAGTTCAAATCCGGCCTCAGACACTTAACACTTACTAGCTGTGTGACCCTGGGCAAGTCACTTAACCCCAATTGCCTCACTTTAAAAAAAAAAAAAGAGAGAAAGAAAGAAAAGAAAAATAGACTGAAATGGGGAGAGACTTGAGGCAAAGAGACCAAGCAGAAGTCTACTGCAACAATGCAGGGGTAAGGTAATGAAAGCCTATACCAAGGTAGCAGAAGTATTAGAGGAGAGAAAAGGGCTTATATAAGTGATATCAGAAGAGCAGAATCAACAATACTAGCCAACTAATTGGAAATTGGGGACTGGTTGGTGTTTGTTCTTCGTGCTTGAAAAGAACCACAAGACATCGCTATGTCGAAGTCAAGGGACAGTGTCCAAATGTGGCTGATCAAATCAAGATGAGCTCAGAAGGCTCTACCATGGTGAGGTACAAATAGTCCATGTGAACATTTGGAGTGGAAATGTCTCTAAATTAGCACATCTCACATTTCTTTTGAGCTACTACATTTCTGCTTTGCTCACAGAGCATAGCACTTTCTTTGATGTAGGCATATCATACTAAGCAGTCCTGTGCTAGTGTCTCCCATGTCTCCTAATTGATTCCAAAGATCTTTGGAGAGACCTCGAGAGTGTCATTGTATGACGACTTCTGATCTCCATGTGAGTACTTGCCTTTCGTGAGTACTCCATAAAATAGTCTTTGAGGTAAACACATTTGGCATTCAAACAACATAGCTAGCCCACTGGAGTTGCATTTTCTGCAGTAGAGTTTGAATGCTTGGCAGTTTAGCTTGAGAAAGAACCCCAGTATCTGACATCTTATCCTACCAGGTGATCTTCAGAATCTCCCTAATATAATTCAAATGGAAGTGATTTAGTTTCCCGGCATGGCAATGGTACACTGTCCAGGTTTCATAGGCATACAACAATGAGGTCAGCAAAACAGCTCTGTAGACTTTCAGTTTGATAGACAGTCTAATATCTCTTCTCTTCCCTACTTTCCTTTAGAGCCTCTTAAACACTAAGCTAGCTCTGGCAACACATGCCTCATCATCTATGAGTACATCCCTGGAAAGCATGCTGCCAAGGTATGTCAACTTAGCCACAGCATTCAATATTTCATTTGCCATAACCAGTGATTCTATGTATGGATGCTGTGGTATTAGCTGGTGAAGAACCCATTTTCTTGGTGTTAGTTGTTAGGCCAAAATTAGCACAAGCAGCAAAGAATTGATCCATACTTTGCTGCATCTCGGCCTCAGAGGCTGAACTGAGGGCACAATCATCTGTAAACAAATAAAAAATAACGCACCAACTCTCCTTCCTTTTTAGTCTTGGCTTGTAGCCTTTTCAAGTTAAATAATTTATTGTCAGTGGAGTAACTGACTTTGATGCCATTTTTTTTTAAGTGAGGCATTGGGGTTAAGTGGCTTGCCCAGGGTCACAAAGCTAGTAAAAGTGTTAAGTGTTTGAGGCCAGATTTGAACTCAGGTACTCCTGACTCCAGGACTGGTGCTCTATCCACTGTGCCACCTAGCTGCCCCGTTTGATGCCATTTTAATCCCTTAAAAACATCAAGCTAAAAAGCACAGGAGTAAACAGACAGCCCTGCTTCACCCCACTGGTAACTGGGAAAGCAGATGCATCACACATTACCCAGAACATCTGCAAGCATGCCATAGTGAAATCAATGTACAATACTGATGAACTTCTCCAGGCAACCAAACTTTGACATAATTTTCCACAAGCCCTTGTAACCGATAGTATCAAAGGCCTTGATCATATCAATGAATGTTGTATATGTATGTCTGCTCTGCTCCTAGCATTTCTTCTGGAGCTGCCATGCAACCAACACCACATTGACCTTTTCTCAGCCTTTTTCGAAGCCACATTGGCTTTCAGGTAGATGACCATCTTCCAGGTGAAGGATCGGCATGCTAAGGAGAACTCTGGTAAGAATCTTGCCAGCAATGACTACAAGACTGCCCCCCATCACTCATGAATGTCACAGAACAATCTATTTCCTTTACCTTTATATAGATTGACAATGAAGGCATCCTTATACTATTGGGGTATAAACCTCCTCCTGTCATATAATGCAGAAAAATTTCAGTCAGCTTTTGTATAAGCAGTAGACAGCAGCAGCAGCAGCAGCAGCACCAGCACCAGCACCACCACCACCTTGTAACTCTCAGCTGGAATAGAATCAGCACCAGGTGCTTTGCTATTTTAGAAGCACCTAATGGAATTCAAAACCTCTTCTTCACTTGGAAATTTGGCTAGAGATAAATTGACTTCAACCTGAGGAAAACGGTCAGTGGCTTCAGTATTGACTGAGGATGTCATGGAGGTATTCAGCCTATCTCTCCAGGATCATTTCATCACTAATCAATATGGTTCCATCAACACTGAGTAGCTGAGATGCACCATGGGGTCTTTGGCCCATAAACAGCCTTCAAGGCATCATAAAAGCACTTTGGATTGTTACTGTCAGGATAAAACTGAAAATCATCTGCCTTCTTACTGAGCCAAGAACCCTGAATATCTCTAAGCTTTGCTTGTACTTTATTTCTGAATGCAGTGAAACACTGTTGTCTTAGAAACAGATGCACTGTCCGCTGGCAAACTCTGGGGAGTCCTCATTTTTTGTTTAGGAGCTTCTGAATTTCCCCATCATTTTCGACCAACCAATCTTGATGTTTGCAAGTGTTTTGGCTCAGATGAACAGATGCAGTGCTGTACACCAATCTCTAAAAGTTGCCCACTCCTTTTCAGCTCCACTGTTGCCAACTGTGTATTGGCTCAGCTTCCTCTCCAACTTAGCAATGAACTGTTCACCTCTTGAGAAATACTCTAATCTGTTGCCATTAAGTCTTCTTGGTGATGAGGTCATGAGACACATAAGTCTTCAGTAGTAAGGGTCCAGTGCCATTGCTGTTTCTGACTCCATTCCTCCAAATAACTCCCTGACATGTCTAGTTGTCTGTACCTACTCTTGCATTCAAGTTACCCAGAATTATAAAGTTGTCTTCTTTCGGTGCATTGATGATAAGGGTCTCCAGGTCTTCATAAAATTATTCTTTGATCTGATCTGGGTTCATCATAATGGAAGCATGCACACTGATGACAATGGCATGCTGCTTTCCTGCAAGTGGCAATCACATTCTCATGAGCCTGCTATTCACTCCTTTTGGTAGGCAAACAAGCTTATTGACTAACTTAATTTTTATTGCAAAATGTACATGAGCTTCTTGGCACTCCCCTTCATTACAGCCACTCCAGAAAAACATGTGTTCAGTTCCAACTTCAGTAAGACCTTCATTTGCTAGCTTTGTTTCAATCAGGGGCTGCCAGCTGGATGTGATACCTGCTGAGGACTCTGGCAACAAGAATTGTTCATCTTTCAGGTCTACTGGATTTCATGTTGTCCATAACCATGCAAACATTCCATGCACCAATGGTGAGAGGAGTCATCTTTGCAAAAATTTTTGTACCTTTTCCTGTATTTCAAGCACAGGGTGGAATCCCCACCTGCTATGATAGCAGGCCAGGGTTGGGTGAAGCAGACAATTTTTAGGTCTCCTTTTCTAACTCCTTCCTCATGCCAGGAGATCAGCAGTCCAGTTCTTCAAAAAGGCTTCTCAGACACGTAGGGGCTGCTGAACCCCACTGCTGCTTCAGTCCAGTGAGACGACAACCCTAAGGCCTGGGCTGCCTACGGTCAGGGTTGTGACTACAGCTCCCAGTGTATCCACCCCTGCTGCTTCGTCACTTGCCTGTTGCTGTAGGACTTTGAGGTAGGTAAAAAATGCTAAAATGGCATGGTTTATGTCTTTTGATTCATGCATAAATTGTATTTAAGTGAGGCTGAGTTGCACAAAGTCATCAGCCTCACTCTCTCTTCCAAGTCCAGTGGCAAGACAAAAGTCAGGATGACTGGTGATGGCTCTGGATGCAGTGGATGAACTTGGCATCTCTGTTGTCTAACCAAGCTCCAAGTGCTCCATAGCACCTGCTTCAGCCCCCTTCATGGGCATCAGAACAAACTGTTTTCATCTGCTAGCAGAAATCTTCACAGGCTTGGGGTAGAAACCCCCCTAACTCACTGAAGGGTTTGAGACCCCTTGGTTACCCTGAACCTAATTCAGCCAGACTGCTGAAGAGGGTGTAGCCACTGTGCACGCTACCGCTATAGCTTCTTGGAGCTACAGGGGAGAGTTGGGTGAATGAGGTAGACACCAAAGGTGGAAAGTAGCCCTGAAAAGGGCTCAGCAGCCCTCACACCAAAGGTACTTGTCCTCCCTGAACACATCCTACACTCCATATTGGGCATAAGAGAAAGTAAAAAATGAAGGATAACAACTAAGTTGTGAAAGTAATCCAAGCAACAGTAGCTAAAGGCTTCTCTATTTTGTGGTAGGTTACACTTCAAATGCAATGGCCAAATCAAAACAACATTAATTAACTGTTTATTGTATAGCACTGTACTTAATAATACATATGTTTCATTAAGAGAATAGAGCTATGGTTTCACATGAAGAAGAATCTAAGGGAAAAAAAGGATTAACTGTTCATCATACCAAGAGGTTTGAGCCATCCAGAACTTTATAAAGATACATAATTTGCCAAAAAATAAGAGCTTTAGGTTTGTTTGGTGTTCTTTTTTTGGAGGGGGGGTTAACAGTTCTCAAAAGGTTAATCATCAAGTTGAGGAATACTGCATGTTACTTTATAATACTAAGTTTAGATAAGCTAGTCCCTGTCATCATAAAACTTATATATAACCATAAGAGGATATTACGTAACTACAAAAGAGTTTCAAAATAAGAGCAAGATCCTAGGGATAAAGGCTCTAAGAGCTTGATAGAAAAAAAGGATATATAAACTAAATTTGCTGATTGAAGTGAATGGAAATAGAAGGCTAGAAATACATTTCTTCCCTCTGGGTAACATTCTTTTAAAAAAAAAAAAGAGTCAAGCTCAGTATTAACACTTATTTATCTTCCCAAAACGAGCACACATATTTTTTTTACCTTTCAAATTTTTCAACTTTCACTTCTGAATCTGTGTCAGTTCAGATCAGAACATATCTAACCAGAACACATCACCTGAAGGGCAGGAGTGAATCTTATATGTAATAAACATTCTAAGGCAAGAAGAGCTGTCAATAAATCACCCTAACAGACAATATTGCATACACATATGCCTATCCAAACAGATCTTTTCACACCTAAAATCAACTTTCATTCTTTAAGCAGCCAAAATGCCTAGTAACATTTTCCTCAGAACTCACTTACCAAAAGAAGTCAAATGTCAACCAACTCCAAACATGAACCATATTCTAAAAATGAGAGGAAAGGAAAAGTGCGCTGAACTTCAAGTCAAGGAGAAATGGAACAAATTTTGGCTTTCTCACTTAAGTCAGATGTTTAGAACTCAGAAATTCACTTTCCTATAAAAACCATAATAATTAGTGGGCATATTCCCACAAAGGCCTATTCTGCCCACAATATTTTTAAATGGGCCATACATATAAAAGGGGTTATTTCCATAGATGTCTTGGTATTATGACAATACTAATAAAGGATGCTGGTCAGTCACTACTATGTATATTTGCATGTGCATGTGTTTTTCAGCCTTTCAAATACTTTCATCTGGACTACCTCAAATTATTTTTACAGATAGCACTATTAACTGCATTTTATCTACCAATAAAAGGCAATAAATCTACAACTACTGAATACTTTGTGATAGAACCGCTCATAGTGGGGGAAAAATAGCTGATATAATTTAGGTTTGCAAATCACTTTAAATAATCTCATTTGATTTTCTCAATTCATTTAGTAACACCAGCATTCTATGTGAATTTGGGGGATGAAAGAGGTATAGTGACTTGCCCAAGGTTCCTACAGCAATAGCAAATGAAAAGTTATAAGCTCTATTTAATTAAAACCTTTTGTGTCCAAGTAGATGACAAAAGCCAACATATATGGATCTCTCCAACTGCTCTTATTTGGCCTTGGGAGGCTGAGGAAGATGCCAAAAGCAGCCTATAAGGAGGATATTTATACTCTGAGCTCCAGTAACATCAAAACTCAAAACCACTGGACAATTTTTCTCCAGGCCCTGCCTCTTCCTAAAAGGAAACTGAAAACACAATGAGAAAATCACAGGTATCAATTCACAAAACATATCTGTTAAATTTAAACAGGATTGTGATAAATAGCATGAACTTCATTGAGCGTAATTTTCTTAAGTTGTTTCTTCCTTGAAAATTCTGGCTTTATTTATGGCACTTGAATAAATAAGTGCTGTCAAACCCCAAACATGACAAAGCATGAAAGCCAATAAATCAACCCACACCAGTTAACAGAAAACATTATTTTGGAAAACAGCTGTTCACAAATATGGAGAATGAATTTACTAACATTCTTTTCAAGTCAAGTTACATTATCGATGCTTTACATTTTCAAACTGGACTGAAATAGAATGTAGTAGAAAAAGCATAGGGCTGGAAGAAAAAAAGCTACCCGAGGTTCAAGTACTGGCACTGCCAGGATACTCCTGGGGCACCAAGACCCTTGATAATCTGTCCTGAAGCTCCCTTTTCCAGCAGACTTCTCCCCTAAATATATCCTACATTACAGCCAAACTGGACCAATTTTTGTCATTCTCCGAACAGATTTGGCATTACTCTCCATGATCTTGTCACTTTTCTCACACCATTCATTCTGCCTAATTCCACAAAGACCACCCTCTTTTGTCTATTACATTTTCTTTGAATCCCCTCTTTGGAAGTGATGTTTGCTTCTTTTAAACCCTTGTAGCTGTGTCATTATACTTCCTTATGGCCCTTACCACATAATACTTTTTGTATTCATTTCTATTTCCACAACTTTCTTGCTATGTTTTATATCCTTGATACCAAGGGCTATTATCTTTATGTTGTCAATAAAGCCTAGTACAAAACAGGCAACTTAATAAATATTTAATGATCATAAAAAGAATACTGAGGGACAGCTAGGTGGCGCAGTGGATAAAGCACCGGCCCTGGATTCAGGAGTACCTGAGTTCAAATCCGACCTCAGACACTGAACACTTACTAGCTGTGTGACCCTGGGCAAGTCACTTAACCCCAATTGCCTTACAAAAAAAAAAAAACTGAAAATGTATTGTAAATACATATAAAGTATTTCCAACTTTGTAACATGCTTCCACATCTTTTACAATTCAATATTAAATGAATGAATCAAATAGTAGAGTATAAGTGTTATGTCTTCAGAGGAAAAACAAATTACCGTGGGAAGAGACAGTCAGAGAAGCTTGATTCATGGAAGAAGTAGAGATAACTGTTCTGTTGATTTTAATATTAAGAACCCAAAATATTATAAATTACAAAAGATCAAATATCATAAATAGGAATGATTTGTGGTTTTCCATAATGGACCACATGCTTCTATAATTCCTGGAATAGTCTTGACATCTCCAGTTTTGTTCTAGGGCTATGAAGCTGAGAGCACACACTACTGCAACATTTCGTTTAGAAACCTGCTGCATCACAAATGCCCCGACTACAGCTGGCTCTAAGGCTAACAGGAGCTGTGATCCCTGGGCCAGGGACACGAGGCAGTTTTCCTCACCAATAAAATGAAATGATGAGATTAGATTTCAAAAATCCCTTCAGTTCTGTCTGTGATTTAAATTACTCTAAAATGAGAGGCTGTCCATCAAATAGCTGACCTGAAAATTACTAATGCTTTTTAGAGACCATAGAGTAAACACTATACTGGATGAAAGAGCAGGACATGGGTCCATTTCCTGTCTCTGATATTTACTAGCTATGTGACCTTGCAAACAAGTAAATTAATTTTTGTGTGCCTGAGACAACCCAAGAGGATGATCTAGAAATCAGCAGAATAGTTGGGATTTACCTCCAATGGGAGAGGGAGTTTCCATACTGAGACTTCTTCAGCTAATAAAACCAAAGATCCTTTAATACAATTGCAAGCTCTAACAGCCCAGTTGTTAGAGCACATTATACATTCAAAATATATTAGGAATCCAGTGATGTTTCCTTTGCAAAAGTTATACCATATGGGCTAGCTGTATAACATCTGAAGCTATACTATAAAGCAGCAGTCATCAAAACTATTTGGTTCTGGCTAAGAAATAGAGTGGTAGATCAATGGAATAGGTTAGGCACAGGAGGCACAATAGTAAATAACTATAGTAATGTACTGTTTGATAAACCCAAGGACTCCAGCTTCTGGGATAAAAACTCACTATTTGACAAAAACTTCTGGGGAAAACTAGAAGATAGTATGGCAGAGAATAGGCATAGACCAACATCTTATGCCATATACCAAAATAAGGTCAAAATGGGTACATGATTTAGACATAAAGGGTGATACCAAAAGTAAATTAGGAAAGGAAGGAATAGTTTACCTTTTAGATCTATGGAGAGGAGAAGAATTTATGACCAAACAAGATATAGAAATTATTATGAAATGTAGAATGGATGATTTTGATTATATTAAGTTTAAAAGTTTTTGTACAAAAAGAAGCAATGCATTCAAAATTAGAAGGGAGGCAGAAAGCTGGGAAACAATTTTTACAGCCAGTATTTCTGATAAAGGCCTCATTTCTAAAAGATATAGGGAACTAAATCAAATTTATAAGAATCCAAGTCATTCCCCAATTGAGAAATGGTCAAAGGATATGAACAGGCAGTTTTCAGATGAAGAAATCAAAGCTATTTGCAGCCATATGAAAAAATATTCTCAATCACTACTGATTAGAGAAATGCAAATTAAAACAATTCTGAGGGGGCAGCTAGGTGGTTCAGTGGATAAAGCACCGACCTTGGATTCAGGAGGACCCAGGTTCAAATCCGACCTCAGATACTTGAGACTTACTAGCTGTGTGACCCTGGGCAAGTCACTTAACCTTCATTGCCCAGCAAAAACAAAATAAACAAAACACCACTCTAAGGTACCACCTCACACCTATCAGACTGGCTAATATGACAAAAAAGTAAAATAATAAATGTTGGAGAAGCTGTGGAAAAATTGGAACACTAATACATCGTTGATGGGAGCTGTGAACTGAATCAACCATTCTGGAGAGCAATTTGGAACTATGCCCAAAGAACTATAAAACTGTGCATACCCTTTGACCCAGCAATACACCACTATTAGGGTTTTGTTGTTTTGTTTTGTTTTGTTTCTGCAGGGCAATGATGGTTAAGTGACTTGCCCAGGGTCACACAGCTAGTAAGTGTCAAGTGTCTGAGGCCAGATTTGAACTCAGGTCCTCCTGAATCCAGGACTGGTGCTTTATCCACTGTGCTACCCAGCTGTCCCCCACTATTAGGTCTTTATCCAAAAAAGATCATAAAAACCCACATGTACAAAAATATTTATAGTTCTCTTTTGTGATGGCAAAGAATTGGAAATTAAGGGGATCCCATCAATTGGGGAATGGCTAAACAAGTTGTGGTATATGAATGTAATGGAATACTACTGTGCTGTAAGAAACGATAAGCAGATGGATTTTAGAAAAACCTGGAAAGACTTATATGAACTGATGCTGAGTGAAATGAGCAGAACCAGAAGAACAATGTATACAGTATCAACAACATTGTGTGATGATGAACTGTGATAGACTTAACTCTTCTCAGCACTACAATGATCCAAGATAATTCCAAAGGACTCATGATGCAAAATGCTCTCCACATCCAGAAAAAAGAACTGTGGAATCTGGATGCAGATTGAACTGCCCTGTTTCTACTTTTCTTTTGTGAGGTTTTTCCCTTTTGTTCTGATTCTTCTTTCGCAACATGACTAATGCAGAAATATGTTTAATGTTATTGTACATATATAACCTATATCAAATTGCTTGCTGTCTTGGGGAGGGGGGAGGGAGAGGAAGGAGGGAGAAAAATTTGGAACTAGAAATCTTATAAAAACAAATGTTGAAAATTATCTCTACATTTAACTAGAAAATAATAAAATGTTTTTATGACTTAAAAAAGTTATACCATAACAAAAAGTTATTTAAGTAAAAAATAAAATTTCTGATTATGTCCCACACATATACCATGTAATGACTCTTCACCAAACTACTCCAATGCTAATTCTCTCAATGGCTATTTTTTCTTACATGTTCTTAAAGCAGAGTATATTAAAGCAAAAACTTATCTTGCTCTCAGGTTAGATAATTTTTATAAAATCACTAACTCCAACTTCAACTTTGCTGTATTCATATTTGTAAAGGACATGTTGCTATACTTTCCTTTGTTTTTACCTTGAAGATTCCTCAAATGAAGACCATCGATATTATTATCCTGAAAATAACAGCACATACTAATTCAGAGTTGAGCACACTACTGATGATAAGCAGCTATCCACAAAAATTCTACTCCAATTCCTCATCATGCTGCAGATATAAACTGAGTTTATATCTGAGTTTTCCAGGTTCTAGCTGTGGTCACACAAGCTTTGTTAGACCCTAGAAAAGGCCATATCTCAGTACAGGTCAAGAGACCAGTCCTACATAATTTCAAAAGGACCAGAAAGTTAGCCACCATGTAATGTAGTTTGGGGCCAGAGGAATTCATGAATATATTTATCACAAGAATATCTGCTAACAACATTTTCTCTCTTTAGCAACAGGAATGTAACCCAGCCTGGGAAAAGTACAAAAACTTGTTTAAAACAAAAGCCACACTTAAATATACTAGACCAATTTGCCACACAATTACATTTCAGTCTTCCCTAAGTAAAACAATGGTACTAGATGGGAATCAGAAAGAGAAAATACTAAAAACATTTTAGAGAAGTGTCAGGGGAATTTTTGAATACTTCAATCACAAAGCTACCTACTACAGGACTAGTTTAGAGGCTAGTGAGACAGGAAAAGAGAT
This sequence comes from Dromiciops gliroides, assembly GCF_019393635.1. Taxonomy (NCBI): domain Eukaryota; kingdom Metazoa; phylum Chordata; class Mammalia; order Microbiotheria; family Microbiotheriidae; genus Dromiciops; species Dromiciops gliroides. Next base: position 37,555,135 of record NC_057866.1, read on the forward strand.
TTTCTTGATCCTCTTTAATTCAAATACTTGCGGCTAATGTTATCAAGACCATGTTACAAACATATAAAAGTTTCCGAATATATAACAGGCACAGAACAATACTCTAATCATTACAATATAACATTCAAATCAATTAATTGATTTTTGCAATCTCTCCAGGTAGAAAACACTATACAAGAGCTAGTGATATCCAAAAACCTAGTTATGCCAAGTCATGCCCAAACTATTACTATTAGTCTTTCATTCGGTCTCTGATTTACACTTAATAAAACATACGCAAAAGTGAGCAAGTACACAGGAATAGGGAGGACTATAACATCAAACTACCTAAGTAGTACATAATATAATATTTTTAAAAGAAGTTTAAAGAAGAAATCCAATTCATAACTTTACTTCAAAAATCAGGAATTTTTTTGAAAAGAAACTTTTGACCCAGACAAATTTTTATCACATTCAGACTCTGAAATAATCAATATACAAGTATTAAGTGACTACTAATTGCCAGGCCCTATGCTAAATGTTATAGGAATACAAATACAAAGAATGAATTGATCAACAGATCAAATACAACGGACAAGGTTGTTACCAACATTCAAGAACACAGCCATCAATTCTATCTAAAAAACGAACTCCAAGGTAAAAAGTAACAACGGCTATCAGTTACAATCACTATTTTAGGTGATTTTCCTTAACTATTTTTGGAGAATGTATTTTGTGAGAGACATGTTTGGGTGTCATAACAAATGTATCAAAGATAATCATTAAAAATACCAAATGGACAGACTATCCTAAGCAAACTATAACCAAAGAAAATTTAACCAACCTACGACCTTTTTTTTTTTTACTGTATATAAACTGTATCTACAGATCTTTCTATGAGACATCTGAGCTCTAGTTCCGGTTCCCATAACTGTGCCAGTATGGATAAGTCATCTGGTTCTACCACCATCTGTGTAAGCACACGTGCACGCACACGCACACACATGCACACACACATACACACACACAACATGACATATATTCTGAGTACCAATTTTTCTGTCACTTATGATTTTCTTCTACAATAGATAAATTTGTTTTTAATTTATATTTATCTTAGGAGAAAAACCTATAGGAGGAAATATCTATGTTGAATCTATTTCCTCTTTTTAAAATATATTTTGACTTTTCTACTACCTAAAAGAAAAAATTTTGAAATAATATAGTATCGAGCATGCTCACATGATTATTTTGTAAAAAAAACCAGCACACATAATAGTAAGGAAAATTTCAATTTTACTTTCAGTTAATTAATTCTTAACGTTCTATTCTTTTTAATCACAAAAGTTGAGCACATATTACATTCTCTCTCTTAAGTAATACAATCTTGTTATATCGGCTGACATCTAAATTATTTACTAGCCACTGAACTGGCACTATTCCATCCTAAGACTTAGTCCAACTAATAGTATCCTGGGAGCTGAATTCCACTCTCAATTAAAATGCTGAAGAGTCAAAAAACACAAAGGTGTGTAAGTGCTGAGACTCCATCCTTAGCAAAAACATGAAATTTTACTACCATGTTGGAATTCTGTACTTGAGCATGGGCAAATGTAACTTTTATAGAAGGGCAAACATAACAACAAAAAATTAAATATGCTTTTAAAATATTCACAAAAAGAATTTATATGAACATCAATTACTAAAAAAGAATTGAGGTTTCCTCCCCCTGCAAATGAATAGCTACATAATAGGCATAAGCAATTCTGGACTCACAATCTGAAGCTGATAAAAAAAGTCTTGTATTTGTAGCATACTTTATAGGTACAGACTATACAATTACCATAATGTCACTATGCTAGTAAGCCTTTAAAAATATTTCTCACTCCATCATTATTTGGCATTTAGATATTATGTGGCTTTATACCTTTACCATCACTCATTCAAGGAAGATGATTGAGAGCTATTATCTGTTTTTAACCAATGAGTAAATCTAGCAATGGGAAGGTTAAGTAACCTGTTCAAAGTTATAGACAATGAGTCAGTGGCAGAATTAGATTTGAATTGAAGGCTCCTTATTTCAAGTACTGCTTTTAAATTCAATTGAGTCATATTAACTTTTCTATAATGTTACTAAGAAGGATCACTGATTTTTTTTCCCCAAAAATGGCTATGGAATAAACACAAAAGTTATTCTATGAAATATTGTTTAAATCTCTCCAAATCAATTACATTGCTTTATCTTTATCTAAAATTGGGGGTGGAGAGAAGGTTCTCAGAAGGCAAAAGAAGAGTCACTACAGAGGATATTAAATAGTAAGAAGAAAAAAGTATGAACTGTTTCAACTGAAAAGAGAAGCTATATTGTGAACATCATATGCACTTCTGAAATTACGAATACCACAACCCTTTAATTTTGTTCATCCAAAATTATAAGAGTAAAAAGTCACTCTGTCTATTAGAATCATAGAATTTTAAGCTGGAAGCGACTTTAAGGTTTCTCTAATCAGTCCTGCTGTAATATTACTCCAAGTGGAACTTAGAATATGGCAAATTATTCTTTGGATTCCACCAAAAGGGATTTAATCACCCAAGTATTAAGAGAATCTCATTCTTCCCCAATTGAGAAGAGGTCAAAGGATATGAAAAGGCAGTTTTCAGATAAAGAAATCAAAGCTATCTACAGCCATATGAAAAAATATTCTCAATCACTACTGATAAGAGAAATGCAGGGCAGCTAGGTGGTGCAGTGGATAAAGCATTGTTCCTGGATTCAGGAGGACCTGTGTTCAAATCCGGCCTCAGACACTTGACACTTACTAGCTGTGTGACGCTGGGCAAGTCACTTAACCCCAACTGCCTCACAAAAAAATTAATTAATTAAAAAAAAAAAAAAACTGTGCATACCCTTTGACCCAGCAATACCACTACTAGGTCTATATCCCGAAGTGATCATAAAAAAAGGGAAAAGGACCCACATGTACAAAAATATTTATAGCTGCTCTTTTTGTGGTGGTAAAGAATTGGAAACTATGGAGATGCCCATCAATTGGAAAATGGCTAAACAAGTTATGGTATATGAATGTAATGGAATACTATTATGCTGTAAGAAACGATAAGCAGATAGATTTCAGGAAAACCTGGAAAGACTTATATGAACTGATACTGAGTGAAATGAGAAGAACCAAGAGAATGTTGTACACAGTTATCAACAACATTGTGTGATTATCAATTGTGATAGACATGAGTCTTCTCAGCAATACAATAATCCAAGACAATGCCAAAAAACTCATGATGGAAAATGTTCACCACATTTAGAAAAAGAACTATGGAGTATGAATGCAGATTGAAGCACACTACTTTCACTTTTGTTGTTGCTTCTTTGTGGTTGCTGTGTTTATTCTCTCACTTTGTTTTTCCTTTTTGTTCTGACTCTTCTCTTACTACATGACTAATGTGGGCATATGTTTAACATGACTGTAATGTATAACCTATATCAGATTGCTTGCTGGCTTTGGAAGGGGGAAGGGAAGGCAGGGTGAACTCAAAAGAAATATCTTTACATGTAATTATAAAAAAAATTTATAATAAAATTTTTTAAATCAACAATAACAAAAAGAATCTAATTCTGAGACAGTTTTACCTATATTAAGGGCCCACACCATGAATCCAAAAGCCAGTGTTGTTAAATAGCATGACTTTAATATTTGATAATGAGGGGAAGCTAGGTGGTGAAGTGGATAAAGCACTGGCCTTGGATTCAGGAGGACCTGAGTTCAAATCTGGCCTCAGACACTTGACACTTACTAGCTGTGTGACCCTGGGCAAGTCACTTAACCCTCATTGCCCCACCAAATATATATATATTTGATAATGTGCCTGTCCTGGTATAATTAATTAAATGAATAGCCATCCCTGATCAACAAGTTGAAACTTCTGTCAGAAAACCTGGATATAAGCTATACATGTACTTACTAGTTCTATGACTTTAGACAACTGACTTACACAATATTTAGTTCTCAAGTTAATAGTTTATTGATTTCATAATTTTCCCTAGGAGCTCTTAACATATTGGAAAAAATTTCTTGAAAGCCAACAATTACTCTTGGTAATAAAAAGGATGACTACCAAACCAACGTAATATTTTGCTGGCCTTAATAAATAGTATTTTGATATCCTAACTGCAAGACATTAATTTCCTGACTGATCAACATCAGCTAATTGATTTATTTACCTGACTTACACACTGGCCCAATTCTAAAAGATAACTGAATCCTATTCTTTCAAACATTATTTAACAATCCTAAAATGATTAGGTCAATGTGAGATTTCAGTCTACAAAACCCTTCAATTTCTGCAATACAAAATCAAGAGAAATGTTCACAAACAAGATATACAGAGAAGTAATGTGAAAAAGAAACACAAATGTAGAAAGTATTTTTGCTATTGTAATATGCCTATTTTTCCAATAATATCTAGTGCTTTTATTACATAATTATATCTCAATATCAATATATCTGAAAATGAAACCAATTCTTAAATCAATTTTTTAAAAAAATATGACTAAACAAGAAAAAAGGTCTACCACTCCATCTAACTTAAAGATTTCATCTTGTACTAACGACAAACAAAAATACATCTCGAGATGATCTAAAATTAGTTACGGAAGTTGGAAAGCTTTTTAACAAAAGCTACTGTTAATATGCTTCTGGTGCCCAATAAAAGAGTTACTGTATATTAAAATGTTTGAAAGATGTTTAAAGCAAACAAACCCAACAACTCCAGGAAATTGGTCATGGCAGCTAATAAAAAACATTGAAAAATATCAAAAGGGATCATGAAAGCTTAAGAGAACTAAAAGATCAAATGATGATTAAGTCTCCAATCCTCCACCACTAAATAAAGCCTACTGAATAGAGAGCACAAGATACTACCAAAGGCTGAATCAGCACTTCAGATACTTAACATTAAAGATAGTAGTTTAATAATTATGCCTAAAATAATATTTTCAGCATGAAACATTTTGTTTAAAATTTAAAAGGTAAGCTTTTGGTACGTAACTATATGCCAAATTCAAGTTTTGTTCTTTTTCAAAATTTTTTCCCTTGTGCCTAACACCGATCATTATGTCATTATAGAATGTACATTATGTGTACAAAAACATACATTACATAGTTACCAAAAATGCATGCTAAATGAATGTAAATGAGTGAATGTCCTCAAAAATGAAAATTTTTTTCTGAGAAAAATCAGCAAATTGGCTAACAAATTGTCTGTACTACAGAGAAAAAGGATCGCTTCATAGATAAAAGTTTACTTGAAAATCCATGAATAAATTTTGATTTGCAAGGCTATAGTAACAGCAGTTCTCTGAGTCTGTACTCACAAAGCAAGGCTCATTTCCAACTGGTAAAGGGGGGAGGAAAAAGAGGCTGTGAAGCCTCCAAACTTAGGCATGAGAGATCTGGATTCTGGGTATGGCCTCCAGATGACCCTAGAGGAGTCATTTAACCCTGTGAGGCTCAGGATTCTCAACTGTCAGACTATATCATTCCTGTCTTTCCCATAAAGAACAATGTGAGGATCAAGTAAGAAAACCCCAACACTGAACAGTTGTGATTTCCTCAGCATGGCAGCTCCCTCCACCAACAGACAACCCATTTATGGCTTAGCAAGAAACGGTAAGGCTATGTGTCTTGCCTAGGGGAAACAAGAGTTACTCAATTTCAGAGTTAGGATTTGAACCCTGGTTTCTCTAATTCTAAACCTACCATTCTATTTACTATAAGTCAGGCTGACTCTATCAGAAGAGATAGTATAAGTGAAAATGCTTTGAAAAAATATCAAGTTGAACATACAAAGCATTATAAAATGCTAATCTACTATATTGTTTATAAATAAGTGATTGTGCAACTATATTTTATGTGTATTTTAATTATGTTACATTTTTTTAATGTTGTAACTGCCAATTTAGCATTTAATATGGCCTGCGAAACTAAAGGACTCTGTACTAGGCTGTTTAACACAATAATCTTTATCTTTCCGTAAATAGCCAGCATGTATACAATGTGTTAAGATTTGGAAAGCACTTTGCAGATGTTATCTTATTTTATCCTCACAACCACTCTGGGAGGTGAGTGCTATTATTTATCCCCATTTTACAGATGAGGAAACTGAGGCCAGCAGAAGTTCCGTGACTTGTCTACGGTCACACAGCTAGTGCCTGAGGCAGGGTCTAAACTGGAGTTTTCCTGACTAAGGGTTCACCTCTCTGTACCTCCTAGCAGTCTCAAAGAAGCATTTAAAATACCACGAGGGGGGGCAGCTAGATGGCGCAGTGGATAGAGCACTGGCCCTGGAGTCAGGAGTACCTGAGTTCAAATCCGACCTCAGACACTTAACACTTACTAGCTGTGTGACCCTGGGCAAGTCACTTAACCCCAATTGCCTCACTAAAAAAATAAAATAAAATAAAATAAAATAAAATAAAATACCACAAGAAAAACTGTTGAGAAAATAAATTATTTGTGATATAGCAGATAAGATAAATTCATGAATTATTAAAGTTTGCATCAAGAAAACATAAAAGTTCTGAGTAAGCTCTCGGAACTCACGACATGATCGTTCCAGAAAAACCTCCAAATAATGCCATAAGAAAACACAAAAGTTCTTAAAGAAAGCAAAAGAAAGCAAAAAACAAACCGAAAGGGGGTATCGAGTTTGGTCTGTGTCCCCACTTTCAAATGAAAAAGGGTAAATGGAAATTAAGTCTTGAAAGGACCCAAAACATTGAGGCCAAAGTTTACCACTTTAAAAAAGAAATTCATGACCTGAATCCAGTAATTACACCTCACAAATGTGGCACCTACTTGCAAGGCCTTTTTATGCATGCAAAAGCCCTACATGTTCCTGACAGTAGCCACATTCATAAGTATAACAGCTGACTTTAGAACATGCTGACCTTGAGCAATCAACACCCTTAGCAGCATGCATTTCTGGCTTCTTTCACTGTAACAGTGAGACAGCCTCGCCATCTATAGTAGTCAACAGTGTCTGGCCACCACCCCCTGCCTATTTTAAGATATTCCCCCACTACATTTCTGTGATGCACAGTTCAAAGTGATAGAATAACATTTGTGGCTATTCCTAAGAACAAACTGTTTACAGGGGGATTGTGAGCATTTGTGCTCACTGCTTCTCTTCCCTCAAGGTTTACTTATTAAAGTTAAGTCTCTTAAATTTAACTGCCATTTCCTATTTACACTATTATCTAAAAATCAAGTTGTTAACACACAACAGGGGTGCTAAGTTTTCATTTAGGCCCCATGTGAACTAATGCAATACACATGCAAAAAAGTTAGCAGGGGCACTCCTGGTATTCAAGTTCTAAACATCATCATTACATTTTTGTAAACTACTAGGTAAAATAAATTCCTGGCCAAATGATGTTTTTCATATAACAATTACTAGAACTCATGAGTTGAGGGTATAAAATATAACCTATTTTCCCCTCATAATTCTCCTCAACAATTGCAAATGATGCCTTGAAAGTTTAGGTCTAATTGTATTGGGATGAAGACAAATTACCAATCTTTTTCCTTATTTATATGACAATTACACCTTTTTACTGAGGAAAGATTTTGTTCTTTAAAAAGATCATACAATTATCAAGATCCTAAAAAAAAAATCTAAAAAATTATGATTAATTCCCTGCATGAATATACCTAAACACACAATTTTACATTAAAAGTATTTAAACTGTATTATATACTATAATATTGATATCTTAAATTTTTTAAATAGTTTAACAATTACTCCATGGATAAATGTAAATTCTAGATCAGATTACCTTAGTAAACTTAAGTAGTTTACTATGGTTAAAGGCTACCAGTGCTATGCTAATAGTATACTATGAAAAAATATTTCAATTTACACACTTTTAAAAAATATTTCATATTTGTCCACTCAACAAATATTAGATGGCAAAAATTACTTAGAGCCCATTTCTTCTTCTTTTTCTTTTTTCTTTTTTCTTTTTTTTTTTTAGTGAGGTAATTGGGGTTAAGTGACTTGCCCAGGGTCGCACAGCTAGTGAGTATTAAGTGTCTGAGGCCAGATTTGAACTCAGGTACTCCTGACTCCAGGGCCAGTGCTCTATCCACTGCGCCACCTAGCTGCCCTGAGCCCACTTCTTCTTAAAGCCAGGTAATACAACATTTCCAAGTTTAAAAAAATAATCCAGATACTAAAAGGTCCTTAAATCTAAGCTACTGAAGAATTCAAGACCCAAATATAGTACTGTCATGTAAATAACAGGTGAACTAAACATAGAGACAAGGCAACTGGAAATTAAGTTACATGAAGTTAGAAGAATCTAGTCAAATCTCAAGATAGAAGCTATATAGAAAAAAATTATTATTCTAACTTATGTTGAGACATGGGAGAAATATTCATCTACATTACCCCCTCAACCCGAAAAATTCTCCAAGTTTGAGTTTCATGATTAATGTTGATTAAATTGAAAGAGAGCACAAATATTTAAAAGAGTAAATTTATGTTCCTTTCAATTAATTTAATCAACTTGAGTATCACCACTTCTGAGCAAAACAAAAATGTATTCTCCTTTAGATAGATGATCTTAGTTACATATGCTGAAAGCACGTATTAGGAGTTGATTTTTCAGTAACAGTAACTTCTGCCAAACTGTCCCCAGGCTTGGCCCTATACAAACCATCAGGACAACATCTGCACAAGATTGCTGACTTGCTCTTGTGGAGATCAAAACAAGAACTTCAACTTCACATTCTAATCACTAATATAAATCGTCTATACATTTCCACACACAAGAAAAAATCATATTTAATGTTAGTCATGAATTGTATATCAATTGAGGATAGATGCTCTATAAATGACAAGAGAAAACCACCCATGTTAAAGGGTTATCAATTTAAATTGAGAAGTCATTAGGGAAAACATGTCTGTTCATACGTTAAATAGATTTTTTGGTGATTTATTATTAATCCTTCAGGAAAATGTCAAATAATCATTTACTGTCTGACAAGTATTTATTAAGAACCTTTCTAGGTGCTGAGGAATAAAAAAAGATGAAAATGAAAATAGTCCCTACATTCTCCCACAAAAAGAAGTGGTAGGTGATGGTTGAGGGATCAGGAAGGGTTTCCCAAAGAAAGTGGTGCCTCAAGTGAGGATTTTGAAGATGAGGGGGTGTAAAACACACCAGAGCACTCTCAGTACAGAGCCCAACAGCTTTCTTTTTTTTTTTTGGTGAGGCAATTGGGGTTAAGTGACTTGCCCAGCGTCACACACCTAGTAAGTGATAAGTGTCTGAGGCTGGATTTGAACTCAGGTCCTCCTGAATCCAGGGCCGGTGCTCTATCCACTACGCCATCTAGCTGCCCCCCAACAGCTTTCTAAACCAAGCAAAGCAATTAACCTGCCTGTACCTCAGCTCTAATGAGAATGGGCGTCCTTGCACTGCCTATTTCACAGATGTTGTGAAGAAAGCTGTTTGTTCCTACTAAAGCACTATTGTCTAATGTGAGCCTGCCACTGTTAACCAGAATCTTAAAACCCAACTATCCATTTTTTAAAAGCAGTATCTGTGCAAGGAGGATGCTGGAGGGTAGAGGGTATATGCTGTGCTTTAAGGGTATTAGGAAATCATTAGACTGGTCTGTGTATACATGTCTTGATTTCTATACAAGTCTTAGAAATGCTTTTCCCACCCTTGAAATATGATTAGTTCTTAAAACACAAATTGAGCATTCCTTTGGTAACCCAAAACAGTTCCCACCTACCTGTAGTAGCGAGACTGTAAATAGGTAGAACAAACAGTCTTTGATACATGGCTAGCAGATCCAAAGTCTATTACTTTAACCCTGTATGGCTGCCGGACAGGATCTACCAACATAATATTCTCTGGTTTGAGGTCAGCATGAATTAAACCAAGACTTTTCAGTTTTTTCAGTGCAGTGGCTACTTGTTGAAGAATAGGTCGTATCACTTTAAGCGGCAGCGGACTAAATTTATTTTGCTTCAGAAAATCATATAAGTTCTGTTCCAACATCTCAAAGACCAAGCAAGTATGATTACGGTGTTGAAAGCATTCATAAGCTCGTACAAAATTAAATTCATCAGCATTTTCAGTACTGAGTCTTGATAATATGCTCACTTCTATTTGTCCTTGGCGTGCATAAGAAGGGTGATTCTTCAGAATTTTGATTGCCACAATCTCATTTGTCCCTCTTTTCCAGCATTTGACTACCTGGCCAAAAGTCCCTCTCCCAAGAAAATCAAGGACCTCATATGTATTTTTCAGTGAACACAAAACTTCATGCTGCACTAACTGATAATCTCCTTCTCCACTGGTACAATTCTGCTTTGATGCTGCTGTAGTTGTAACAACCGTCACTGGATTTCCCATGTTGGTTTGCAACATCGCAGGCAGTATAGACAGTTCATCAACAATCTGCATTGCGCTACTTTGATTCTCCAGCTCTTTACTCTTACGCTTCAATCCCCATCGCTGGGCACCTTCCCGGGTCCCTGATGGAGTTGCCTCCACATGAGAGGGCTGCGCCCGCACAGCTAAAACCTTGGTAGCACCTGCAGTGTTTTTAAAAGCAGCAGTATTTGTCTGCAACAAAAAGTTATGTCCTCGTGATCTGTTCAATGGTATTTTTGTCTGAAAAGTACTCTCCTTAATAGAAGGATGAGAAATTCCAAAGTTTCTACCATTCACATAGGTCTGGGGATAGGTTTTCTCATGGTATACACAACTGCTTGGCTCTACTTTGAGTTTTTTCACACTACAAAAGGCACTTGACTGAGTTTGATAAACATATGGTGGGTAGACCAAGACTTGTGAGGCCATACCTACAAAGGAAAAGGAGAAAAAGAAATAATTAATTTACAATTCATAAAGAAGGACAACCTATGTGAAATTTTACTGTTAAAGACCCTTTAAAAATGCACAAAGTAGATATGCCTCAAGCATATGTATAGAAAATTCTATATATTAGAATTTCAGAAGCATAATGTTTCATCTGCATTCATTATATACTGTGCAAAATGTCTCCAAAGGAGACGAACTGGATGTCTTGAGCATTCCTAGAGTGGTTCTAAATGTTTTTCCCTTCCCCTTTTTTTTTGGCGGGGCAATGAGGGTTAAGTGACTTGCCCAGGGTCACACAGCTAGTAAGTGTCAAGTGTCTGAGATCACATTAGAACTCAGGTCCTACTGAATCCAGGGCCGGTGCTTTATTCACTGCACCACCTAGCTGCCCACCAAACTGAAGCTTTACTTTTTACCCAACAAGATTAGAGAAGAAGGGGTGGTATAACAAGATCTAGAACTTCATCAGTGCAAGGAGCTCCTAGTAAGGCCCTTCTTCTACCAATGTAGACCTTACACCAAATAATTCTTCTCTCTTTTCACCTATTTCCTTTGTATTTTTTTCACCTATTTCCTTTGTATTGTTCCATACTTATTTTATTTCCTGTAAAATTCTTTAAATATTTATCCAATATCCATAGGAAATGCATGTATATGCAGCTAATTATAGATTCTAGGTGCAAAATCTGCTAATTAGAAGATGATTCTATAAAATATTTAACTGTAACTTATCATTCGAACATTCATATAAAGATTGGACGTAACATTCTTTACTGGCATTGATATCCTACTATTCACCAATCTAGAATTTTTGTATAATGAAATCATTATAATACCCAGCCCATCTAAATACTCAATGCAGAAATAATATAAAACATCAATTTTACAAGAGCATTACATTATTTCATTAAAGAGTTCAGTTACACCTGCAACATAAGTATTTAGAATATCAGAAGACATAGGGGCAGCTAGGTGGCACAGTAGATAAAGCACCAGACTTGGATTCAGGAGGACCCAAGTTCAAATCTGGCCTCAGAAACGGGACTCATACTACCTGTGTGACCCTGGGCAAATCACTTAACCCTCATTGCCCCACAAAACAAACAAACATACCAAAAAAAAAAAAAAAAAGAGTGTTACACATACACAAATAAGGACAAATGAGCAGTCAAGTCAAATGTCTCTAAGAAATATTTAGACCAAAAAAATCACTTTCAGCTGGAGAAGACCAGGAAGAGCTGGCACCTGAGATGGGACCTAAAAAGGAACATCAACTGGAATACAATAAAAGTGCATTAGCAGCAAAGGGATCATCTGGGGGCAACTAGGTGGTGCAGTGGATAGAGCACCAGCCCTGGAGTCAGGAGGACCTGAGCTCAAATGCAGCCTCAGACACTTGACACTTACTAGCTGTGTGACCCTGGGCAAGTCACTTAACCCCAACTGCCCCACAAAAAAAAAAGGAGGGGGGTGGGGAATCGTCTGAACTAATGCAGAGATTCAAGAGATGGCAGGACCTAAAACAACCATTATAAGTCAAGTTCTGGAGCACAAGAGTTGAAAGAAGGATGAAAAATATTTTGGAGTCAAATTATAGAAGGTTTTATATTCTGGGCCAAAGAGAATTTTATCCTACAGACAACAAAACAGCCAAACATTTTTGATTAGAAAAACAGCCAAGCACCCACATTATGGAAATGACTATGATTATATGAAGGATAGATTGACAAGGGGAGAGGCTAACGGCAAGAAGACTTGTAAGGAGACACTGATAATAGTCAAGGCCAAGTCTTTTCTACCTTTTTTAATCATATGCCCCAAATGTAAAAACCAAAAAATTTAAGCACACATCCTCAATGTGTACATTTATTTATTTAGGTATTATATTGTGTGTTGCTGTACTAGTAATTAGCTACATTTTTAAATTTAAGCAAAATAAATTTTCAAAAGATGAATTAAAATAAAATAAAAATCGAATACTCTTGATTCTAGAGTCAATAGGGAGTCAATGGAAGGAGTGAGATGACATGGTCAAATCTTCACTTTTAGAAATCAGTTTAGGAAATCTGTGTACAGAATGAATGGGAGAAAGGAAAGACTTGAAACAGGGAGCTCAATTAATTAGGAGGCTATTACAATAGTTGAGGGAAAATGATGAGAACCTGAGCTAGGGTAATAGCTATGTGAGGAGTAGAAGCTGGATTCAAGAGATACTATGAAGAGAGAAATTACAAGTATGGCAACCGGCTAGAAGAAAACTAAGTATCACACTGAGGTGATGAATACCTGCGTGACTGAAGCATTGACAGTAAAAGAAAGGAGTGTCGGGAAGATGGATAGGTTTGAGGGAAAAGATAATGAAATCTGAGCTCCAATCCCAATCCAAATCCACACTTATCCTGTGTGACTCACTAAGTCCCACCCAAAATGAAAAGAGAGAAGGTAGAGCTCTTATTCACTGGTCCCTACCGCCAAACTCAGAGCCACTCGAGAAAATGATCTCGGAGTCAGGGGATGGGGGAAGAATTTTTATCAAGTCCATCTCCTATTGGTTTAAAAAGAAAAAAAAAAAAGCAGATGCCATGGGGGAAACAGGGAAAGAAACAAGCATTTATTAAGTGCCCACTATGTGCCACTATGTTACATTCTTTACAAAGATCTCATTTTATCATCACAATAATCCTATTAGGTAGAGGCTATTATCCCTATTTTACAATTGAGGAAACCAAAGCAGATAGCAGTTACATGACTTACTCAGGGTCACACTGCTAGTAAGTGTCTAAGGCCAAATTTCAACTCATTTTCCTGATTACTGGCCCAACTCAATCTGTTGAGTCATCTAGCTGCAAAAGGGCAACCAAGGAGCTTACACAGGAGAAGGAAGAAAAGATAAAAAGTATTGGGAAGAGATATGGGTAGATGTGTTTGTGTCTTCCCATTTTTCCAGTTGGTTAATCACATATGCTCCTTGGGATCAAGCCCCAAATCCCCTCAAGTGATGGCCCTGACATCCCAGGGAGCCCCAGTCCCAACTCTAGAGACCACTAGCCTATAATATGGTTTTCTACAACTCAATAAGTTTTCTTGCTTGGTTTTACTATGGATATAAATAAAATGCTTTGATAAACACAGCCATTTGTAAAAATAAGAAAGGCTCTTTTTTCCCATGATTTTGCAGTGCCTATGCAAGAATCTTACTAACACCTCAATATAAAATAGAGGCAATCCTGGGACTGTGAAGATGACAAAGAGTACAGATTCTGGCAGGTTCTAGAAATTTTAGAAAAGCTGTCAATAGCCTAGGCCAACTTTCTGAAGGAAAGCATAGCTAAGTATAAAGAGGTTCATCACTACTAGACTGGCCACTCACTAATAATGAATTCTTTGGGGGTAAACATGAAACAAAAAAAAATTATAAAACAGACCCATTCTACTTCTACAGTGATAAAGGACTGACAGAAACAAATTCTGTTTTCAGAGTCAATAAACAATTAAATGAGATGTTTCCCTAACTAAAAATGGGTTAACGTATTACTGGAAGAAACAATCCAACTACATTATATTGATATTTTCACTATAAATGAAACCAGCAGACATTAAGTTGCAGCCAAACAGGAAGGACAGCTCAGTCGATCCTTAGAGAAGCAAATCAAGAAGTTGGAAGTTTCCTCATGCACACAAAGGCAACAAGTATCATTTCACAGAACACATGGTCATATTTCTTTCAGGGTTCAAGATGAGCAAAGGAAAAAAAGGGCATTAAGCCTTGTAGATAATTGCAGCTAAAAGAGCAAAATTAGTTGCCAAGGAGAAATTTTACAAAGCACTTAGCCACATCCTCCAAGCCAAGTTAATAAATACATGAATAATCGCTAACTTCAACATAATCATGGAGAAAAGGATGACAAAAAATACTGTTCATGATTAAAAAACAAAAGAAGCCAAAGGTTTATTGATGGATGCTTATAACTTATATGATATGAATACCTTTTCAGGATATAAAGATGGAAGGTGTTGACATGGTGAAAAATGAACATAAACTGGGTCTAAGAAACAACAAATTTATTTTTAAACTTTAGACTGATTATTTAAAATATTCAACAATAAGACATCCTATTACATGGGTTTTGTTCTTGCTTTCTTAATGAGTGGGAGAAGGGCAAGAGGTGAATTCAAAACTGAAAATAAAATTGAATGGAAAAAATACATCCTATTACACTTTCTTTTTGACTAGCTTTAAATAAGTTAATTTAAATGCATAAAATCTTAACTTTTCTGTTATTCTCTCCAGGTCTGTATCAAGGATATTTTGTCCATTCCCATATTCTATCCCAGTCTTATATTCTGTACTTTTGGTTCTGCTTTTTTTTCACTTTGCCTTATTTCATACGACTTTCCTGATTCCCTTATGTAAGTGTATTTAATTACATGAAAATGTCATGATTTATTTAAATACATGAAAATATTAAAATTTATTTAAATATTTAAAATTTATTTCCTCATTACTTGTATATTTAGGTTGCTTCCAGTTTTTTGCATCATAGCAGTGGGAAGAGAAGGCCAATTTTGACATCAGGAAGAGCTTTATTCTAGTTTCTTTGGATATATACTATGTGACCATGGACAAGTCAACATTTGGGCTCAGGATTCCCAGGAAACTCTCTAAGACTAGAAATTGCGTATTACTGCCAATCTGCAGCATTGGAGATTGTTTACAAACCAGGAATTCCCTCAAAAATTTCATATGGATCTATGTTCTTATCAATCTGGACATTTTCTCCCAACAATACAAATTAAAATCCACCCATGCCTGCCCATTTGTATGACTCTAGTCCATGTGTCGTCATTAGTTTCCACTCTCAGGGCTGAAGGTCTTCCTCACACTCTCTCTACTCTGATTTCCACAAGTATACAAGCAGAACACTCTAACTGATCACTTGTCTTCCCTCATCCTGATCCTATGGCCAGACCACCTTTTCCTTTTTATAATTTCCTGGATATCACAGTCCTGTTCTTTGAAGTTCCTGAAATTCAGAAAGGAATTTCCTACACTAATGAAATCACAAGTTTAAACCAAAACACAGCCAACTATTTTGAAAGTACACATAATCTCCAACAAATAGTTATTTTTTTATATAACACCTTTATTTGTTAACCCTTTCAGGGTATATTATCAACAATGGAATCAGTTGGTCAAAGAGAATATTTGTAATTTTATTATGTAGTGCTCAGATTGCTTTTCAAAAAAAGACAGTGCAAAATTATAATTTCATCAGCAATGAAAACCACCTGTTTTTCTACAAATTTAAAGATTATATTTCATTGCTTAATTATTAGGCTACCTCAATACTATTTGAATTTGTATCTCTAGTCATCATTTTTTTCAATTATCAAGTATTTATTTTCTCTCCCTTCCATGAGATTTAAAAGAAGTATAGTCAACCAAAACAACAAATTCCCACATTAGCTACTTCCAAAAAATGTGTCCCATTCTACATATTAGTCCATCATCTCGGTGTTATGAGGTGGGGCAGCATTCTTCATCACTTGTCCTCTAAAACCATGGTCGACCATTGATCATAGTTTTTAAGTCTTTCTGAGATGTTAGTTTTTAACATATTGATTTTATAATAAAAACTGTTCTCTTGGTTCTGCTCACTTCACTCTACAACAGTTCATACAAGTCTTTCTAGGTCTCTCTGAAACCATCTCTTCCTTTCTAATAGCACAATATTATTCCATTAGATTTATATACTGTAATTTGTTCAGCTATTTCCCAATTGATGGGCACTTCCATCAGTTCTTTCCCACTACATAAAATGCTGCCACAAATATTTTGATACATAAAGGACCTTCACCTCTTTCTTTGATCTCTCTGTGGTACAGCCCTAGTGCTGGTATTACTAGGACAAAGATCACACAAAGTTTGGTAATTTGGGGAGTGCAGTTCCAATTCACTGATCCACTAACATTGTGCATCAATGTGCCTGTTTTCCCACAGGCCCTACAACCTTTGCTATCCTCCTTTTTGGTCCACTTTACCAATCCAATAGCGTGAGATAGTCCTGCAGAGTGGTTTTAATTTTCACGTATCTAATTATTAGTGATTTGGAATATTTCTTCATATTGCTATATATAGCTTGGATTTCTTCTTGGATTTCTTTCTTTCTTGAGAACTGCCTATTCATATCCTTTAACTGGTGAATGGCTCTAAATTTTATAGAGTTTAATTACTTCCTTGTATATCTTGGAAATGGGACCTTTTTCAAAGAAATTTGTTGCCATAATTTTTTTTCATTTGAGCAAAAATGTTTTCAATTTATATAATCAAAATTGCCCATTTTATTTTCTGTGATCCTCTGGGATTGTTTGGCCATGAACTCTTCCCTATCCATAGATCTGAAAGTCTTCCTTATTATTTTTATTTCTTTATGATGTGACCTTTTATATTTAGGTCTTGAACCATTTAGAGCCTATCTTGATAGAAGGTGTGAGGTACTGATCTAACCTAATTTCTGCCAGACTACTGCTGAGTTTTCCCAGTTTTTGTCAAATAACGAGTCCTTAGCCCAGTAGATGAGGTCTTTGGGTATATCACATACCAAATTACAAAGTTTGTTTCTGTATGTTGTACACATAATCTGTTTCACTGATTGACCTACTTCTTTTTAACCAGTACCAACTTATTTTGATGATTATTGTTTTGTACTATACAGTCTGATATGCTATGTTCCCTTCCTTGCCCCCCACTCCTGGCCTTTTTATTAATTCCCTTAAGATTCCTGACTTTTTGCTTCTCTAGATGAAGTTTACCATTTTTCTATCTCTAAAAAGTAATCCTTTGGTAGTTTTATTGTCAAAGAATTCAATAAGTAATAAAAGGACTAGTGTCATTTTTACTAGATTGGCTCAACCTAACCATGAGCAATTAATTTCTTCAATTATTTAGGTCAATTTCTAAAAAGTTTTTTAGAGTTGTATTCATACAATTCCTACTTATATCCTGTTATTTTGTACATCTTGTAATTATTTTAAATGAAATTTTTCTCTCTCCCTGCTGAGTTTTATTTATAATACATAGAAATATTCATAATTTACATAGATTGATTTGCTGGGAATACAAATACAAACAAAAAAGAAAGACAGTATCTGCCCTCAAAAAGGGAGGAGGAAGGGAGAGAAATGAAAGGTTGAGGGTAGGGGGAGGCACCTCAGTATGGCTCTGAAATTCCCAAAGTCAGGAGCAAGACAAGAATAAAGGCTGACCAGCCTGGGCCCACTACAAAATAGGGGCCCCAGGAGGAACTCACAAATGTGAAAAGGGTGTGGGCCTTATGGAGCATTATTCCAGGGAGATAAGGTTGTAAGGATGGTTGGTGCTCTAGGGTGAAGATGCCCCAAGTACTGAGGAAGTTCCAGGAAGATAAAGCAGTAGAAACATGTCTTGGGTTAGGACTACATTAAATAACACTGGTGACAATAACCAAAACCATCCCTGCTTCTCCCCTGATCTTAATGGAAAGGACTCTATTCCCACTATAAATAATGCTGGATCTTAGTTTTATATATGTACTATTTACCATGCCAAGGAAAGGCCCATGTTCCTTTATTTTCTGATGTTTTAAGAGAAATTACTGACACATAGTTGTCAAAATCTTTTGTTGTTCTTTTATTGCTTTTCTATTAACACCAACCCTATACATTCCAAGTATAAATCCAATCTGGTCATAGTATATAATCTCTATGATATACTGCTGAAGCCACTTTGCTAATATTTTATTTTAAATTTTTCAATCAATGTTTATTGGGTTTATTAGTTATATAGATTGGTCTGTAGTTTTCTCTGATTTGACTAGCCTTGGTTTAAGTATTGATACCATTTATTTGTATTATATAAGAAAAACTGGGAAGGATCCCTTCTTTTGTGTTTTTTTTTAAACCAACAATTTGTATAATTAGAATTATACTTTGAATTTTTGATAGAATTCACTTGTGAAGTCACCTAGTCCCACAGTTTTTTCCTTTGGATGTTAATTTATGGACTGTTGCAATTTCTTTTTCTGAGTTGTTTATATTCTCTTTCTTTTTCTATTAATATAGTCATTCATTAGTAAATGACTAGTAATCATTTGTGTTTCCAAACTTGAAAAATGTTTACATTGTTTAACCACTTATCTACTGTCCAATAGAAGATACCTTTGTAAACTTTTAAGAGTTTCTTATATATTTTAGATACCAAGTTTTTAATCTGTCACAAGAAAGGAAGAACAGCACGATAGAGATGAGCTCAGAATCAGAAAAACCTAGATTTGAATCCTGCCAAAGACACACTGACTGTGTCACCTAGGCCTACACTTGTGAGGGCCCTGGGAAACACTTTAAGAATAAGCTATAGAGCAGGTACTAATCTGCAATGGTAGAGAGAGTGCCTTAGTCACCTAGGAAGTCACAGGTCCAAGTATCAGAAATATTTTTCTCAATTTCTTATATTTTTTATTTTGATCACATTGTTTTCTGTTGTAAAGAATTGCTTTGATACAATAAAACACATCCATCTTGTTCATTATACTTCCTCTATAACAGAAAGCCATTTCCCTACCATAGTAGATTAAAAGCTCATTTCATTTTCTTACTACTTTTTTATATTTTATGTTTACATCTATTATTCAGCTAGAATTTATTGTACTAGATGATATGAGATGTGCCTCTAAATCTACTTCCTACTAAATTGATAATCAAGTTTTTTCAAGTATATTTGTTCAATAATAAATCCTTTCCCCAGGTTTTCATTAGCTCTACATTTATCAAACACTAATCTTCTGCATATATTTGTGTGATTAATATCTCTATTCTATTCCATTGATTTCTTTCTTTTTGCCCGGTTCCAGATAGTTTTGATAATTAGCTTATAACATATTTTAAAGTTGGGGAATATAAGCTCACTTTCATTAGTTTTGTGTATTTTTACTTTTTTTCCCCCCAGTAAGTCACTCAATGTTCACACCCACTTGTTCTCCCATATAAATTTGCTTAAAATTTAATCCAATTCCATGAAGAAATCCTGTCATTTTGGCTGATATTGCATTAAAATATAAAAATCAAAAGTCTTATTTTTATTATATTAATTTGGTCTGTTCATGAATACTGAGTGTCTTTAGACTTATGTCTTCCCTTAAGTAATTATTATTCAGAGTTGTACTTATATAAGTCTTATATTTCATATTTAGGCTAATTCCCTATTATTTTATGATTTCTTATTTAAATGAGTTCCCTTTTTATGATATTTTCCTTACATTTATTATTACTAAGTAAGAACGCAAATTATTTTTATTGGGTAATTCTGTATCCTGCAACCTTACTGAACTAATTTGTTGTCTCCATTAACTTTCTGGTTGACACACCTATGTTTTCTAGATATTATGTCATCTATTATATCACCTACAAAGGTATACATTTTTAACACTTCATTTTAAATGTTAATTAATAATAATATCTTTTCCTCTTTCTGCAATTGCTGCAATTTCTAATATTATTCAAATAAAAGTGTTGAAACATGATATTCCTATAAACTTGTATACTAGGTTTTGTACCTATGATTAGTGAAAATGTCTCTATTGTTTCTTCTTTGCCTATTATGTTTGACTTTTACTTTAAGACATATTTTAAATTGTGTTACTGGAAAATTCCCCTATTGTATTTCATGTGTTCATCATGAATGAATGTTGGATTTTGTAAAAGATTTCCGGAAAGCAGTAATAGAGTATTTTAAGTTGATAACTTTTCTGATACTGAAATATAGTCTTGCATAACTAGTTTAAAGCTTACTTAATGAAGCTATATTAGATATTCCATTGCCTAAATTTTATTTTGTACTTCTACACCTATAATCATCAAGGAAATTGGTCTTAAATTTTTAAAATGCATTTACCTAAAGAATATTGTGATTTTTCTCTGGAATCATGAATAAACTATAAAATACAGAAACTAGCTATTCTTGGACTACTCTAAAAAATTAACCTGGGTTAACAAACATTATCAAGAACTTGCTCTCTGCTGAGCATTATGCTACTGGGGATTACAAAGGAAGGCAAAAACTTAGTCCCTGACCTCAGAGAACTCACATTCTAATGAGAGAGACAACAGCCAAGCAACTAGGTAGGTTAAAGACATATGAAGTGTGTGGGAGGCACTGAAAGTGTAAGGAAGGGAGAGTCACATAGCGAGTATCTCAATCTGAATTTGAACTCAGGGTTTCCTGACTCCAGCATTCTATTCATTATACCATCTCCATAAATGCTTATTGTTGTTGTTGTGTTGTTATTAATCTGACTACCCTCATCTTCCAGATGAGGAAACTCAGAAGTTTAGGGGACTCATCCAAGGTCATACAGATATTGAGTAGTAAAGTCAGGATCAGAACCTTGGTCCCAACACTATGCTGTTTTGTGCTGTGAAGTCAAGACCAATTATTAGCAAGCATCCTTCTTCCACAAGATGAGCCTTCAAATACACAAATGAGACAATAATGTGCCCCATAAGTCTAATCTTCTCCAGGCTAAAGGTCTTTCTTTCAATTCTGTCAATCTATAAAATGTATTAAATGCATACATACCATGTGTCACATGTATTAAACTGTCAACCTGAACATTAATAAAACAGTCAATATAACCAAAAATTGAATTAACCCAGAAAGTGTTTGGGAATTTTGGGGGGAGGGAGAGGACTCAGAGTGGAAGAAGAGGAATTCTTTAACTACAAATCTTACCTCTTCCTCTTAGATCTACCAATTTAAATTCTACTAAAACTATTCATTGCATTTGAATTTATATATTTGTCAAGAACCATCTATTACCTTCATCATTTCTCTAATTCATTAAAAGAATTTAGCTATACAAAGTATTCCCTAACAGAATTCTTTATTTTATTGTTTGCTGTGACCTCTCCTTTTCATGGCCACAGAAAAAGCCTCTAGCCAAAGGTGGGAATTTGATCTCTTCTTGAAAATAACCAGAAAGGTTAGGAGGCAACTTAAAAACTAGTTAGAAAACAAAATGTAAACATAAGCAAATAACTAACAACATAGCCTGTAAAACACAGGCTAAGTGCCAAAGGAGTTAGAGATCATTTATTTAAATAGGTCAGGAATGGTCATTCCCCTTTCATTAGAAGAAGAGCATTCCAGGGATGGGGGACAGCCAGCCAGTGCAAATGTATCACCAGAGATGGAAAATTCTGTGGGAGAAAAAGCAAGAAGGCCAGTATTGCTGGACCTTAAAGTGTATGGATGGAGGAGAGCAAATTATAAATAGAATAGAATGGCAGAGAAACAAAATCAATGTCCATTGACTGGGAGAACAGCTAAAGAAATTATGGTACATGAATGGAATGTAAAATAATGAGTATGATCGATACAGAGAAGCATGGAAAGACTTACACAAACTGATACAAAATAGAGCCAACAAGACAATATACACTGACACAATGTAAATAAAAAGAACCACAAAACAACTGAAAATAAATGTTGCAAAATTACAAAGGACAAGCATAGCCTCAAAGAGATATGAGAAGACATCTCCCTTCACTTCTTTGCTAAAGTGGGAGGTCCACAGATGTGGAGCACTGCATGTTTTCCTTTTTTAATGTATTAAGCAGTTTTGCTAATTAGGTTTTTTTCCCCTCTTCTTTTTTTTCATTGATTTTTTGTTGTTATATGGAAGGATTCTCTGGAAGGAGGAAAGTTAGATTATATAAAAACAAAAGATAGCCACAAAATTGTTTTAAATCTTCCAAATCACTAGTGAGAAGAATATACATTAAAATAACTCTGAGGATCCACCTCACATCCATCATATTTGCAAAATAACAAACAAAACAAAACAAAAAAAGAAAATGAAAATTATCAGAAGGTATGTGGGGTAACAGGCACACTAATATACTCTAGCTAGAGTTATGAACTGGTCCAAAAGTCCTGGGAAAATAATTTGGAATTATACCCCCAAAATCACTACTAACTATTCATACCCAGCTAGGCCACTACTATACATACAGTACATAGAGAAAAGAGGGAAAGGACCCATATGTACAAAAAGATGTATGGCATCATTTTGTTTCAACAGAAACCTAGAAACAAAGGGAATACCCATCAATTGGACAACTGAACAATTTATGGTACATAAATGAAACATCCTTGTACCACAGAAACATAGGGATAAAAAGATCTAAGAGATGGATACAGAGAAACCTGACAAGACTTGTATAAATTGATACAAGTTGTGAAATCAGCAGAACTAGAACAATTTATACAAAAGCATTATAAAGGAAAAACAGAACTCTGATCAATACAAGAAAAACTGTGATTCCAAAACACAGATAATGAGTCATATTTCTCATCTCTTGAGAAGGAAAGTGATGGACTACAAGTGCACGATGAGACATACATTATAGACAGAAACCATCTGTGGATTTTTTTTTTTGTTTGACTGGACTTGTTATAAGGGAGGACAATTTTTTATGTATGTATATATATGTATATATATATGTATATATGTATGTATGTATAATGGAGGGGATGTTATAGGAAAAACAGAGGACAGAGAAAAGTTTCAATGAAACATTAAAAGGGGGGGGGGGGCAGCTAGGTGGCAAAGTGGATAGAGCACCAGCCTTGGATTCAGAGGAACCTGAGTCCAAATCCAGTCTCAGACATTGACACTTGCTAGCTGTGTGACCCTGGGCAAGTCACTTAACCCTCATTGCCCAGCCAAAAAAAAAACCACACACACACACACACAAAGAAGAAAGCAGGATCAAAAAGAAATACAGTCAAGGCAGTTTTTTGTTGTTTTTTGTTTTGGTTTTGGTGAGGCAATTGGGGTTAAGTGACTTGCCCAGGGTCACACAGCTAGTAAGTGTCAATCGTCTGAGGTCGGATTTGAACTCAGGTACTCTGACTCTAGGACCAGTGCTCTATCCACTGTGCCACCTAGCTGTCCCAGTTAAGGCAGTTTTAAAACAACCATTTTAAATCTATCAGGTTCGTTTTTCAAAAACTTGTACATAATAGAAATCTCTGGTTTCATACACAATCCTTTTTCTCTTCTTTGAATATGGACACCTGTTGATGTTTGTCAAGTTAATAAAAAAGAATTTTCAAAAATTATATAAAAATAAAATCCCTTAATCTTTTAAAATTCTAACTTTTTCTTCCTTTTTTGAGAGTATAATCAACTATTTCCTGAACTTCTTTAACCAGGTACAAGCTGGGGAAAAAACCAACTTGTGACTCACCCATTCTTTTTTTTTATTTATCAGGTTGCCACCCACTTCATTCCCAACCTGTTACTAACCAAACAAGTTACAAAGTAGCGAGATCTTCACCAGCATGTCTAATGAAAACATAACCAGCGTCTCTAAAACCTCAAATTTTATTAAAGCTTTACAACCACATGTACATTTCCCTATAAAATGCTTAGAACTATGCTATAATATATTTATACCTATTCCACAACATTTCAATACTCTCATACTGTTATTATACACCAATTAAAGGTAGAATTTCTTTCTGTAAACTGGCATGTATAGTAAGGAATGAAAAAGTGTAAAGAAAACTAAACCCACACAAACTATAAGCATGCAGATGGCTTTTAACAACCCCATTGCAAATGTAAATAAATGCAATGGAAATAAACCTTCCAAATCTAAAAGTGGCACAATGCTTACACAGATTTAGATAGATTAAAAGGAATGCTATAAATACTTATGCATTTTATTTTTGGTAACTTGTTTGTTTTTTTATCAAATCCATTCAATTTTTAGGGCTTATGAATACCTATTAGCATAGTTATCCTTTCCTCCTATAAGTATCCAGGATTTTATTTTCAATAAATTCACATTTCATATTGTGTTTCTAATTTTTTTACGGGAAAAGATTATTTTAAGGGCTTATGAAGTACCTTTTTTAATGACATGCTGGACATGCTGAGGAATCACTTAAAGGCTATTTGCAGCATGTAAAAACTAGAAAATAAAATTAAATTTCTCAGTAATGTACAGGTTCTACCCCCCCCCCAAAAAGGCAACCAAGATTTCTCATCTTACCCTAACATTGCTCATTTCCTCTATTTTTAAAATACAGAGTAAGAAAAAGATAAATGGTGAAAGCTGGAGATAAGGAGTAAGGTATAAAAGTTCTGGGCACTTTTTAGTATAGAAATCATAATATATCCTGATGGTTCATAAATAAAACTTGCAGATGTGCACACTGAAACATGTAACTGAAATATGCTCAGGTCTTGGGCATTTTCCAGTGGTATTGTAACCAAAGCATCCAGAGAATGTGTTGACTATAACACAATCAGCACATTAAATAACAAGCTTCATCTGACTTTGCAAAACATCCCCACTTTGGGAACAGAAAAATGACATGTTGGACATTTCAAAGTTGCTGGAAAATACATTGTCACCCAACTAGCAAGGATGTATTATTGTCTTATCTATCTGACTAAGGCTCTACTCAACAAAGTAACACCATCCTGGCTGCCACTTTCTTATATGTAGAGCTACTCCCATTCATGAATATAAGCTCCTTGAAGATAGGAACTCTTCTCTTTTGCACAGCTAGATTAAGATTAATGTAAAGTGCTAATAATGCAAAATTTTATTTAGTACCAATTGTAAAATGATACCAGGTCGTTCTGGTATGGCAGGAAAAGATTTTAACACTCTGCTCTATTATCAAACTGCATTTTCCAATCCTGAAATATGATTATGATGTACTACTATATATGATGTTACCAAGAATTGTGTTAACAACTGCACGCCATATTACCAACAGTTGTGGTGTTTTTTTTTTTTAATAAATCCTTCACAAAATGGGCAAAAGAAGGAATACTTTAGAGGAAAATACTGCCAATGAAAAAAGACTTATAATAATAGAACAAAAATTTGATGTCATTGAATGGCATGTGATAAAAGTAACTCTAAAACAGGATGCCTGACTCTATGGTACAGAAAATTAGAAAACACAGAGACAGAATAAAAGAAAAAGTCATGTGGACTGAAGATTTCAGGCAAAAACACATTCTTCTTAGAGCAGTCATTCACTTTATTTATGCTTTAGGTTTATTTAAGGCAAGAAAAGAAAATGGAAATGAAACTTTTACTGCAAAAGTTAGTTGGCTGGATCACTTTAAAAATTAAGTTCAATTACATAATGTTAAAATTACCAAAGAGACAGCCATTGCACATGAGAAAGCAGGTAAATAAATACTTGGATATTTTGAAGAAAATAAATATAGACTGATCAACATATTTTTAACATGGATGAAATAGGCTTACCCTGGAAAAGGACACCTTCAAAAATCTACATTTCTAAGAAAGAAAAAACTCAACCTGTAATTAAAGTTTCTAACCATAGCCTAACCATTCTATTAGGAAGTAATGAAGGGGGGTTTTAATTAATACCAATGATTGTTTATTAGTCTCAAAATTCCCTGCTCTGAGAAGTTATAACCTCTGTCATTTCCAGATCTTTGGTGGTCAAATAAAAAAGCATCAGTGATTAAAGCTGGTTTTGAAAAGTGGTTTTCAAGTTCTCTAGCCCAGTTGTGGAAAAATATTCAAAGGATAACAATCTCCTCACATTTAAAGCACTGATAATTTTAGATAATGCCCCCGGTAGTCAACTATACTTGATTCACAGTGTGAGGATGCAAGCATGTAAATTCACTGAGATATGGGTAAAGTTCTCTGCACCTACCAGAGTTATATATGAAAATGTAAAGAAAGAAGATAGTTCAATTTATGCTGCTAAAAGATTTTAAACAATAAAAACATTTAATCACATTGTTCATGTAGGCTTATATTTAGATATGATAATTTAATTTTTTCATTTTTAAGCTGTGGTTTATATAACTATTCTGTAATAAAATGTAATCAGAAATGTATTTCATTTTGCTATTGTATTATATTGATAAATAGATAAACTTTAAAATTTTTATTTTTGATTATATATTTCCATTGGGCTAGAATCAATTACCAAATTTTACATATAATTACAATTTCAAACAGTGAGAATTTAAATAAGGCAATGATTCACACTAATCAAGACTTAGCTGTATTTGTATCTCCACCATTCAGCACAGTGCTGATACATATTAAACATTTAATAAAATGTTTTTTACTCAATTCATTTATTCTTTTTTTTTTTTTAGTGAGGCAATTGGGGTTAAGTGAATTGCCCAAGGTCACACAGCTAGTAAGTGTTAAGTGTCTGAGGCCAGATTTGAACTCAGGTACTCCTGACTCCAGGGCCGGTGCTCTATCCACTGCACCACCTAGCTGCCCCAATTCATATATTCTTAAAATGCTCTATATCTAAACTCCAGTTGACCTAAGAATGTTTGAAAATGAGGACAAACACAGATTATCTGTATCTAAGACTTTTTGACCCCAATCTACACTTGAAGTCACTAGAATTAGAAATACTGAGTAACTCATTAAAACCAGATCAAATGTCTGATGTGGGGAGGGTGAAAGAGGGAAGAGATTGGGGGTGAGGGGGAGGTAAAAATAGGCTAACTCTGTTAAACACATTTTCATAGTGGTAATAAAGAGACAAGAACTTTAATGAAAAAAAGTCACCAAATGTATATCCAAAGATAAATTTAATATAATTATCTATTTTTATTTATTCAATACTATATTTCTAACAAAACATTTTAGTGTCCTGTCCTAAATTAAAATATTTTTTAAAAGCACTTAAGTTTTAGAACAGAGGCAAGATGGCAGAGGTAGAAATCCAACTGAACTCTCCCAACATTCTCCTCCAAACAACTTTAAAATAGCATCTCAAATCAAATTTTGGAGGGGCAGAGACAAGAAAAGGTCAGAGAAAGACATTTCTCCAGTCTAAGACAACTTAGGAGGTCAGCAGGAAAGGTCTGTGACACTGGGTGGGGGCTGGTTCAGAACACATACAGGGACAGCATGAGTGGTGGGTCTTGGAAGCAGCTGTGACCTGCCGTGGCTTTGGGAACTCTCAGCCCAAGGAAAGTATGGAAGGGGGCCGGACAGTTGGTCAGAAAGAGATTACAGAGGATCCTTTGCTGACACTGAGTGCAGAACCTGGTGCTATATGGCAACCCTATTGCCCATAGATAGTTCTGGGTCACATTTCCAGGGTGGAGAGGAGCACTTGTGGTTGGTCACAAGGGAGCAGGGGTCCTGGATGCAGTTCCAGGGCAGAGAACACTAGCACTTGCAGCTACAGAAGAGCAAAGGACCTGATCAAGTTCCAAGCCTTTAAAGTACAAAGTCAAGGAATAGACTGGAAAAATGAGCATACAAAAAAAAAGAACTTAACCATAAAAGGCTACTACAGTGACAGAAAAGACCAAAACACAAACTCAGAAGGCAATAGCAATGTGAAAAAAGCTACGAGCAAAGTCTCAAAGGAAAAAAAATCTGTTAATTAGACAAAAGTCCAACAAGAATTCCTGAGTTAAAGAAAGAGATGACTGGTAGAGAAAAACCTGGAAAAAGAAATGAAAGTGATGCAAGAAAATTAAGAAAAGAAAATTAACTGCTTGGTAAAAGAAGCACAACAAATAACAATACCTTAAAAAACAGAATTGGCCTAATGGAAAAGAGGTACAAAAGCTCACTGAAGAAAATCCCTTAAAATTAAAATTAGGCAAGTGGAAGCTAATGACTCCATTAGACATCAAAAAACACCAAAAGAATGGAAAAAAATTGAAGAAAATGTGAAATATCTCACTGGAAAATAGACTTAGACAATTGATCAAAGAAACATTAAAGAGAAATCATAAGAGATTCAAAAAAGTTAAACTATTTACATTGCTCTATGGGAAGAAGATACATGTAATACCTATGAACTTTATCATTTCTGAGAGAGAGAGAGAGAGAGAGAGAGAGACTGACTCAGATAAGTATAGAAATCTATCTTACCCAACAGGGTAGGGGAAGGAGATGAGAGAAAAGGGGAAGGTTGATAAAAGGGCAGGTGGATAAGGGAGACAGTGATCAGAAGGAAAATAGACTTTTGAGGAGGTACAGGGAAAAAAGAGTAAGAGAAGGATAAACAGAAGAAAATAGGAAGAAGGGAAATAAACAGTAATCATAATTGTGAATGTAAATGCAATAAACTCACCCATAAAATGGAAAATGGATTGGAAACCAGAATTCAACAATATGTTTTAAGAAACATACTTGAAAGTATGTTTTGCATTATATCACACACAAAGACACACAAAGAGATAAGATCAGGGGCTGGAAAAGAATCTATTATACTTCAGCTGAAGTTAAAAAACACAGGGATAGCAATCACGATCTCGGATAAAGCAAAAGCAAAAACGGACCCAATTAAAAGAGACAATCAGGAAAATTACATTTTGCTAAAAGGTACAATAGACAAGGAAGTAATACTGAAAATTTTTACAGCAAGTTTCTCCGATAAAAGCTTCATTTCTGAGTTACTTATAAAATTAAGAGCCATTCCCAAATTCATAAATGGTCAAAGGCAATTTTCAGAAGAAAAAAAAAAATCAAAGCTATCTATAGCTGGGGGGGGGGGGTTGGCAGGGAATGGTCCAAATTACTGTTTGATTAAAGAAATACAAATTAAAACAACTCTGAGGTACCGCCTACCAGTTCAATGACTTAATTGTCCAACATTGTAAAGACAGCAAATAATTTAAATCCAAGTCCTCTCATGTCAAATCACATACCCTTTCCACTATACCACTGCTATAAAGTATCGAGAAAAATTCCCTTCCACACCAAAGATTTGAAAGAAGGGGTATGTAGGAGAACTCCAAAGAGAGCCAAATGAAGAGAATAAAAATTACAATGATTATTCAAGGAATCTTAAGTGATTTTAAAATACCTTAAGTAGTACAGTAGTAGGAGTTTCATAAAAATCACTAAATTTAGACAATCATTTATCAATTTGGATAATACATGGGGCAACACAGTCCTAAACAGAGTGAGGCCATCAATTTCTTTTTTTCAACCAATGGCTTTTTATTTAAAATAAATTTGTACCAATAGATTTTGGTTTATCAGTTACATTTCCTACTATATCCCTCCTTCCACTCCTCTTCTAGAGACCCATCTTTTATAATAAGGAATTTTTTAAAAGGACAACAAAAAAGTAGACAAAATTAATCAACATACTGAAAAGGTCTGACAGGGCTATATGCTCTCTTCTGTATCTGTGGTGTGCAAAGACCTAATTAGAAGTATTTTCTCATATCTCTTTTCTTTGAGTCCAAATTAGCTCATTATAATTTTAATGCATGAAGTTTTGTTTTGTTGTTGTTCTTTCCATTTACATTGTTGCAGGCATTGAAAATTCTTCTCCCAGTTCTTCTGGCTTCACTTTGCATCAATTTGTACGAATCATTACAAGATTTTCTATTCATCTCATTCATTCACAGGAGCACAGTAATATCCATTATTCATGAACCATCATGCTGTTTTATCCATTCCCCAAACCAATGGCCATTTACTTTATTTATAATTCTTTACTGCCATGAAAAGGGTTGCTTTATTTTGTTACATATGGTGTCTTTTTGTCTTTCATCTCCTTAGGACTTAAATTAGCAGTGTTATCTCTGGAGGAAATGGTTTGATAATTTTTGGACACCTATTTCAAAGCAAAAGAGTGATTATCATTGCTCTGAAGTTATTGATTGATTTTTCAACAAAAATTTAGAAATTTGGATTACATTACATACTGCCAAATCAAATAAATCTTTATTTTGTTTTTCCTAGATTCTTTTTCAAACAAAACAACGTATAATCAAATCTCAAAAAGTATATTCTTGGGGTTTTTTTGGGGGGGAGGCAATTGGGGTTAAGTGACTTGCCCAGGGTCACACAGCTAGGGTCAAGTGTCTGAGGCCGGATTTGAACTCAGGTCCACCTGACTCCAGGGCCAGTGCTCTATCCACTGCACCACCTAGCTGCCCCAAAAAGTATATTCTTAATGAAAAAATTTGCATCCACACAAAGAGAATCATCCTAAGAATTCACAAGGTTACCACATGAATCTTTGAAAATAGAATTCAAAGGGGGAAAAAAGACATATATTGATTATGTTGAATTTCAACAAGTAACCAGAAAGGAAAAATGGTAGTTTTGTGGGAAATATAGCCCCCAACCCCCCAAGTTAATTGAAACTGTCTGGGGTTCTTAAATGTCTGAGTAGTGAATTCAGATCCAGCGGGTAATGGAAGGGGTGCTTAAAATGCTAATATCCACAAATAGGGGTCGGCTCCTCTCAGTCAAAGAAAGGGCTGCCTCCCCACACTTCCCCATTGAACAGAATCACATGATAAGGGAGACCCAGGCTGGCCACTTGGGGGAGGAGTTTAGAGGGCTGTCTCTTGGTTACACCAAGTTCTGATTGGCTAGTTTTGGGCACTAACTGCCCCGCAGATTGTAACTGAGGAAGAAGAGAGGGGCCAGTCACAGAATAAAAGGGGCTCGCAAACAACCATTTTCGCCATTCCATTAGGGAAGGGGCCCATTCTCGGCAGAATGTAAACAAAGTTTTTTTCTTTTTTTAACATCCCAGTGCTGGGATCTCAGAAAATTTTTAAACGCTGTTTTTCACAATTCTCATATGCATTTTGCAAACCATTCTTTCTTCTGACTCCCCCCACAAAAAAAAAAAAAAGGTATTTAGTCTAACACCATGATCTTTCTTAATATCATGAAGATAATCAGCAATCATAAAACAACCTTAATGAAAACAGCAGCAAAGAGTATTAGATTTAGAATCAGAGGTTCAAATTCCAGCTCTGCCATTTATTATCTGTACCCTTTGGAAAAAATCACGAAACCTTTTTGACCTTCACGTTTCCTTCTCTATAAAATAGAGGGAGTTGGATTAGACAACTTCTACAGACCCCTTCCAAATCTAAATCTATGATAGTAATCAAATTATAACATTTGTTCCTTAAACTGTATTTAAAAATTCAAAATGAATTTATTGGTTAGGCAATAGGTAACAGCTAAAATAATTTCTGAAATTAAGAAAGCAAAATATTTTTCCATTATTCAACTGTACACCAACAATTAAGTCAGATTTCATCAATCTCAGGTGTTACTGATGTTACATTATTATATTGTTTCCTTTTTCTTTCTTTCTTTTTTTTTTTTGGCAAGGCAATGAGGGTTAAGTGACTTGCCCAGGATCACACAGTTAGCTAGTCCACTACACCACCTAGCTGCCCCCTATTACATTGTTTCTTACAAAAGTTTTCCAGATTCACTCGTGGCCATGAGAAGACTGGTAGGAAACTAGCACCATAAGTTCTTAAATTCATAAATTGCTATAAAATGTTATTAATGTATTTTTTAATTCAAGATGTCAATGTTGTCAATGCAACAAATAATACAGTTAAGAAGTGGAATAAAATAAGCATTCTTTAAGAAAACAAAT
The DNA here is from genome assembly GCF_019393635.1 of Dromiciops gliroides. Taxonomy (NCBI): domain Eukaryota; kingdom Metazoa; phylum Chordata; class Mammalia; order Microbiotheria; family Microbiotheriidae; genus Dromiciops; species Dromiciops gliroides. The sequence continues at coordinate 37,587,498 of NC_057866.1, forward strand.
GTGTCAAATTTTTGCCATGTGTAGCATAGTCAAAGTCTTAACCTACCAGGTGTAAAGGCAGATTCTTTGAATATGGAGTGAGTATAGCAACAAAGACTTTTCTGCTTTTGTTCTATTTATACTAGCTGCTGGAAAATTTTAATGTACAAAGTAACAAAGTTAAAAGAATGATGAACTTGGGAGACACAGAATTTGAATCCTGACTCTGCCACTTGTTGCTCCTTGACCTCCTGCAAACCATATAACCTTTCCCAGACTTAATCATCTGTAAAATGAAGGGCTGATGTAGATAACTCCAATGGTCCCTTCTAGCTCTAGATTAGTTCTTAATCTGGGGTCCATGAACTTATTGTTTAATATTTTAATCACTGTATTTTAATTTAATAATTTCATGTTATATATTTGACACACCACCCAAAAAAAAAAGGTTAAGACTCCTTGCTCTAGATTTATGACCTAAGATCTTACATCAGACCTCTCAGAGAAACCTGAGCATCCTGTGTCTCTTCCTTCTACCTTATCCAGTTACCAGACCCTATCAATAGAAATGGAAGGCAACATAACTTTGCCTTCCAACCAAATTGTCCAGCTCTCTGACTCCTTAACACACAACTTGTCTTCCCACCTCTGTCTTTTCTCACCCTACTCCCTCCCTATGCTTAAAATGTCTATTCTCTTTTTCTCCTATTCATCCTTTTAAGTTCAGCTCAAATTTATGGGGGGGGGGGCGGCAATAAGGGTTAAGTGACTTGCCCAGGGTCACACAGCTAGTAAGTGTCAAGTGTCTGAGGCTGCATTTGAACTCAGGTCCTCCTGAATCCAGGTCCAGTGCTTTATCCACTGTGCTACATAGCTGCCCCCTCAGCTCAAATTTAAAGTCCTCTGTGAAGACTTCTCAGACTCTCCTTTCCCCACATTCATAAAAACTCCCCTTTGCCCCCTATGATCTCAAATTATACTGTTGTGAAGCTCTCTAATGCACTTACTTAATACTGTGCATACCTGTATTAGGCTTCAGAACTACTTAAAGATGTGCCACATCTTCATTATTTTGCGTATGTTCCAGTTCAACAGAATAGGTGCTTAATAAATTATTGTATTTTCATTCTTTAAAATTACTAAAAACCACAATTCAAGAGCAAATACTATTAAAACACCGAATCAAAAAGAAAGTGTATAAGGCACTGAACCAATTAACAAGGCTGTACACTACAGGCTGTGTGCTTAGTGCAGGGACCCAAATGGCCCAACTTCAAGGAGCTTACGTTACAGTGGCAAGTATATAAGCCATGTTAGAAATTGTTTCTGTAACCCAAAATCTTCTCCACGTATTTTCAAATTTAGTACACAATGATAGCTGACATCTCCAGATTGAGAGAATCATACAACAGTTAAAGCTAAAGTTTTCATTTATGCTAAAAAAACAAAAACAAAAAACCCTGAAGAACTGTCAATTCCCTTGTATCAATGAGAAGCCATAAAAGAAACATACAAGTACACAAAGGCTAGTTTATGTGCAAACAATAAGTGCCATATACAAGGTTTTTAAAATATTTCATTTTCTTACAGTCAACCTAAGTTGCAAACTTCAAATTTTTCAGGAAACCTTGTTGGATTTTGAGCTACTTCTTTGGCTTTGCACTCATAAATATTAAACTGACCAAGTCAAAAAGAGCCACAAATACTATAAGTAATTAAAAGCAGAGTGATTTCAGAAAAACCTGGAAAGACTCATATGAATTGATGCATAGTGAACAGAACCAGGAGAACGTTCGTTGTACACAGCAACGGCAATATTGTATGATGACAATGAAAGACTTAGCTGTTCTCAGCAATACAATGATCCAAGAAATCTCAAACAACTAATGATGAAGCATACCATTTACCTCCAGAGAAAGAACTGACATTGTTTGAATACAGACTGAAACATGCTATTTTTCGATTTCTTTCTTTCTTTTTTCTTTTTTTTTTAGTCTTCTTGTACAAAATGACTATGAAAATATTTCACATGATTGCACATGTATAACCTATGTCTGATTGCTTACCATCTCAGAGAGAGGGGAGGGGAAGGAGGGAGGCATAAAATTTGGAACTCAAAATTTTAAATAAAAATGTTTTTAAATTTGAAAAAAAAAAAAAGGGGGCAGCTAGGTGGCACAGTGAATAGAGCACTGGCCCTGGAGTCAGGAGTACCTGAGTTCAAATCTGGCCTCAGACACTTAACACTTACTAGCTGTGTGATGCTGGGCAAGTGATTTAACCCCAATTGCCTCACTAAAAAAAAGAAAAATTGAAAAAAAAAGCCACCAACAATTTAACTATGAAATATAACAAGAATCTTAAAGCTTTTGAACTTTCCAATCTAATTCAACAAGCACTAGATCTCTGTTATATTTAAGCACCTACTACATACAAGGCATAGTGCTAGGCACTGGCAATATAAACACCAAACTAAAAAACAGTCCCTTCCCTAGAAATGCTGATGTTATTATAATAGAGAAACATATAGTTGGACATATACAGGATAATTTGAGAAAACAGAGAGCACAAACAACGAAAAAGATAAAGGCTTCACATAGAAGGTGGAGCATAAACTAATAAATCTCGAACAAATCTGGAGAGTAGATTCCAGGAAATCTGGGAGATAAGCTATATAAAGGCATGGAGGTGGAAGATAGTTTAACTGTCATTTGGCCAGACTGAACCATTTAAGATAGATAAGAGCCAGATAGTAAAGGACTTTGGCAAGCTGAATACTTTATAATTTTAATCCTAAAGATGAGAGGGAGCCACTAAAAATTCTTGAGCAAGGAGGTGATATGTCAAGCTTTAGGAAGATTGTTTTAGCAGCTGTTTGGTGGAACAGGAGGAAATAGAAGCCAGGAGGCCAATTAGAGGAAATTATAGGAGTTCAGGTAAAGAGGGAATGAAGGTTTGAACTAGCTGGTGGCCATATGAAAAGGGGAAGATAAGAGATGTTGCAGAGATAGACTGTTTGGCATATGACTGACTGTGGTAAGGGAAAGAGTACTTGGGGATGACTGCAAGGCATCAACCTGAGTACCACAAGTAGGAGTGTTGTCCTTAACAGAAGTTTAGAGTCGAGGTGGGTTTCGGTAAGATTTCATTTGGGGGAGCAGCTAGGTGGCGCAGTGGATAAAGCACTAAGCCCTGGATTCAGGAGGATCCAAGTTCAAATCTGGCCTCAGACACTTGACACTTACTAGCTGTGTGACCTTGAGCAAGTCACTTAACCCTCATTGCCTGCAAAAAAAATTTTTCATTTGGTACTTTCTGAGCTTGAGAAGCCTATAGCTGATGTCCAAAAGTCAAGAGTACATAGCTCGAGGGAAGCTAGATGGCACAGTATATAAAGCACCAGCTCTGCAGTCAGGAGGACCTGAGTTCAAATCTGGCCTCAGACACTTGACACTTACTAGCTGTGTGACCCTGGACAAGTCACTTAACCCCTATTGCCTCACCAAAAAAAAAAAAAAAAAAAGAGTACATAACTCATGAAAGAGTTGTAACGATTGGAATGACGCCACCTGCTGGATACTTACTGTTCTGTTCTGCCCATGAAGCGAAGGTCTTTGAGGGCAAGACCGGGCGTCAGGAAGTGACGCGGGCTAGTGGGAGGAGGAAGGAAGAGACTGGCGCTCGGTCTCACGCTCTTTCCTTTGGACTCTGGTGGAGAGCGGAGCTAGAAATGTGCTCTCCCTTTAATAGATAGGAATCTAGGCCTTTTTCTCTCTCTTTACCAAATTCTTATTCTCCTTAATAAATGCTTAAAAGTCTAACTCTTGCTAAAGCTTATAATTTATTGGCGACCACTCATTAGATATTTTAGACAGTTTAGCTAGAATTTTAACCCTTAACAGAGTCTAGGACATTATCTTACCTGTACAAAGATAACTAAACCAAGGAGAACTGATAATATCACCAAGAAAGAAGTATCAGAGAAAGGAAGGAAGAAGGCCCAGGGCAGAGTCTTGCAGGACCATCAGCAGTTAAATGGTTGGTGATCCAGCAAAAAAGACTCAGTGCACCATTTCATGAATAACTAGAGAGTACACAGGAGGAGAGGGCAGTCACACTGTCAATGAGACAAAAAGCTTGAGAACTAAGAAAAGTGCATTAGATTTTGCAACTGAGAGATGTAGTAACCTTGGAAAGACTAAGCTCACTGATTCCCAGCCCCCCCCCCCAAAAAGTGAAATGAGACACCAGATTGCAAAGTGTTAAAGAATGGGAAGAGAGGGAAATGGAGGCAATTGAGTTTAGACAGATTTTTCTGGGAGTTTTGCTATTAAAGACAGGAAATACAGAATAATATCTTGTGGAAATGGCAGGATCAAGTGAAGTTTGGGGTTTTTTTAAGCTGAGGAGACCCAGGCATGTCTGAAGGAAGAAGGCTGGGCACCAGTAGATAGGGAGAGAATAAGCATTAGACAAAGAAAGAGTGATTGAGGCTGTGGGAGGGGAGAGTACAGGATCTAAGGTACAAGCAGAAGTCCTTTGGCAAGGACTGGGGAATGATGTCAATGACTTTTGAAGTGTAAAATAAAGGGGAAGTATGACAGATGGCCTCTATTTCCTCAGTAAGCAGTAAGCAAGGTTCTCTGCTGAAAAGGGGAGACTGAAGGGGGAAATGGTGGTATAAGAGAATTAAAGAGAAGAAAGAAGGTTTGAGAAAGTTACTATGGGGAATACTACAGAAAGTCAATTAGGAAAAGAATAAAAGGATTGCCAAACGCAGCAGTGAGGGCCAATCAGAGATCAAGTAACAGAAATTTGTAGTGTACCCAGTCAACATGGTTGTGAGACTTCCTCCAGTGCTGTTCAGCCTGTGAGTAGAAGTAGGGAAAAAAGATAGTGGGTGTAACTCAAGATTAGGATCTGGCAAGGCATGAGTGGAGTCAGGACAAGGAGGCAAAGGATTTCAGAAGAAACAGTAAATTAAACTGGTTAACTATAGGGTCCACATTGGGAAAGAAAATGAGGCCTGAGCAGTGGATAGAATGACAGGAGGTTGTGGTGAAGATGAAGAACAGGTTTAGAAGGGGTAAAACACAGGGAGAGATGGATGGAAGAAGAGCTGAAAAATTTAGGAGTAGAGAGCTTCAAGTATCAAATGAAAAAGTGACTGTCTTACAGAGAATCAACAGTTCCTGACCTCTGACAATAAAGAAAATGTGTTTAAAATCTGATGTCATCAAAATGAATATAATTTAAAATTATTAAGATCTTCTATGCCACCAGATCAATTTTCAAGTCTAAACACTTTCCACTAACATATTGCAAGTCACATTAACTTTGATGATGTAATCACTTTACTATAGCTATAGTTGTAATCACTTAAATTTGCAATTCTACTTGTACATACACAAGTAAATAATTTTGCTGTGGTATAATCATTATCCTTCCAAATCTTATTGTAGGATTTTTTTAAATTTTCACTTTCAATAAGATGTGGTTCAGTTGTTTAACACAACAATTTACTAGCTATCTGTCCTCAAGCATCTGAGACTAATAAACACCTTTAGGTATTTTAAGATTATCACAAACCTTTACATATCTTACAGGCAAACTGCCCAAAATGCTTCCACTAAATTACATCACTAGAAGAAAAGGCCCAATGAAAGTTTAGGTGCAGATTTAGAGTCATCAGAAAAAAAATTCATATTACACCATACAATGAACAAATTTCTCTAGGACATCCAATTCCATTTCTAGCATGGAATCTCTACCTGGCTTATTAATTATTTAAAACTGGCAATGTTATACATTTGAAGTCATATAGTCTTCCAAAACTATAAGAATATTTTTGTATTATTAAACAGATGACAAATCAGTATGTAGAGACATAAATATCATTTTCACGCTCTTAAAGGATTATTTATAGGGTTCTACAAAATCCTTGCATTAAGTATTTAAGTCCACCATTCTACAAAAGTTTTTTCTGCATTTTATTTCATATGTCCCTAGGAAAAACACTTAAGAAAAGAGAAAAAAGCAAAATAACTTGGAATTATTGTAATTGTTTGAATCAACTCATTTTTTTAAATGTCTAAAATGGAACTATTTCACAAATCCAAACAAATTTTCCTTGTTTACTATCAGGTTTTAGTTTACAAGTAAATTTCATGATCTATCACAAATAGAAACATATCTTTTAGAAGAAATAATCACAGACACAAAAATGATTTTAAAAAACCTCTTTTTCCATAATTGTAAAAGCCAAACTGAATTTTACTGAACACATGAAAGAGTTCATGTGATAGTTATGCAAAATGCAAAGGAATTATATCTGAGTCTTCTCTCTATGCTGGTGATCTCCACCTCACTTCATGCCCACCACCCCAATCTCTGATCCAGTGACACTGGCCTCCTGTTCCCTGAACAAGATACTCCATCACCTGACTGCAAGCATTTTCACTGGCTGTCTTTCCTATCTGAAATGCTCTACCATTTCATCTCAGCCTCCAGATCTCCCCTGCTTTCAAGTCCCAACTAAAATCCCACCTACTACACAAAACCTCTGCCAACTTTTCTTAATTCTAGTGCCTTTCCTCTGTAGATTATTTCCAATTTACCCTGAATGTATAGGCTATTTGTATATAGTTGTTTCCATGTTGTCTCCCCCATTAAACGGTACACTACTTGAGGCTAGGGACTGTCTGTATCCACAGAGCTTAGCACAGTGCCAGGCACACAGGTGCTTAATAAATATTTCTGACTGACACATGACTTTGTGTTTCACCAGGATTTATGCTAAGAAGTCCTTCATGACAGTCTTCCCTACAGGAAAGGATAGCAGTAAATGAGGAGAAAGGTCCACATCATCAGTCTCATTCATAAATTCCTCTTTTTCTTTGTAATCTTTTTTTAAATCACCAGTGACTTAGTAGTTACATTTCTACAGGTGATACAATCTTTCACACCAATTCCACTGATTACACAAAAGGGGCAAAATGCATGGTGAAGTAAACTGCAGTATTTTTCCTCTAAATAATATGTGAAAAGTGACTTGACTTCTTAAAATCAAATTTACTAGCAGTAATCTTACCTTAAGGTAAAACAGGTCAAAACAAAAGAGAGATGTTTAAGTTACCACTAAAAATTGTCTAAGTAACACATAAAAATAGGAATCATAAAAATGGAAAAATCAGGAAAAAAATCAGGTTAAACCGAACGACCTAATTAAATGATGACTACAATAGCAACAACAGTGTCGAAGAACTTGTCAAATGACAAGTTGTAGACCAGAACTAAGTTTTAATTAAAGCTCCCTGTTTCATGCTCTTAATTAAGCTGCCTTTACCTACAGCATAAAACTTTAACTGTACACAAAATATCTCATCATTCCTAGATACCACACCTTAAGTAAATCCTTTCCATGCTGAAGAAGTAATCCAAAAAGGGGAGTTGGGGAGAAGTGGAAGTTAGGAGGAAGAAGCACGAGACAGAAAGTAAAGATGGAAGCAGAATCCAAGGAATATAAAACCAGAGAGAGAAATGCAAATGCTATTTCAACTAGACTGATCGGTTAACAGGTGTCATTGGCCTATTCTTATCCTTCCAGCTACCACAATTGCTCACTGACTTTGTCTTCATAAATAAATGAACTTTGATCTCCAGAAATTTGAGCTTTTAGGACAAAACATATTTCTCATTTTTTCCTTCAAATCAACCCAATATCCCTGGTCTCTTTTCAGTATCTTTCACATATTTATATGTGAAATGACAGTATGTTTCACCCACATGGAAATGGTTTGCAACCAACCAAATAATACCATATGCTTAAAAATTTTTTAAATTTGGCCCTTGGTTCATATAAATAAAAACATACTTTATGCCCCCCCCCCAAAAAAAATAAAGGTTTGGATCCAATTCACAGCACATTTAAAAGTCTAACAATTTGGTCCTAACATGGCTGGAAAAAGAATAAAAGCTTTCAGAAATAGTGGCTTGGCACCAGAAAAATATAACTAATTTTTTAAAGGTAATCTTCTCAATAACCTATAAGGGAAGCTTCAGGAGAAAAAGAAAAAGAAAAAACCTGACACAGCTGTGTCCCAATATCAAGTCATATAAATACAAATATCCATGGCAAGCCAGACTTAAAACCATTAAAATATGATTGACTCAATTTTCTGTCAGTTCTTAACACCATACAAGCAATGTTTTCATAATCCCAACTGGAATGAGCAATACTACTACCTTGATTCAGTTTCCAAGGCACATAGACAGTTTAAATAACTGAAGAGAGTAGCCTGACCTGCTAAAAAAAAAAAACACACACCACAATATCTAATTTAACTACAATGTATGCAATACAGCTTTTATCCACCACACACAAGAAACAGTTAAAACTCAAAATAAGGAAATTACAAAGCTACAAAAGCTATGTCCTAACAGGTAATTTTTCCCCCCAAAAGCACATTTAATTTAAACTAAATCAACCAAAATAAGTGGACTATGCTTTCATAAGATATGGATTCTAAGTATTTCCTCCCCCCTCCCCATATCCTCCACTCATACAAATGTCATCAAACCCTCAAAAGTTCAGTTCCAAATTGTACCATCACTCATTTGATATTAACTGCTTAAGGTATTACCTAAGAGGTGATCTTTTTTTTTTTCAGCAGCTGGATCCCAAAGCATAAAGAGCTTTATAGAAGATTCCTATTGACCTAAATTCCCCCTATAAACAAATGGTTGACCATAGTAAAGATCTTAACAGTTTAAGGCAATTCACATTATTTAAAAGGTGAACAGCAATACCATATCATGCGTCTTAAGGATACTGCCTTTAAAAAGAGAGGCACAGACAGGCTGCCTCATTCTGGACAAGCTGAAGTTCTACTTTGTCTTCAAGAGTAGCTTCCATGTAGAGCATATCACAATGGAGGTCACAAAGGCTTAGAAGGTCCATTTACAAGGTTCATTTCAGAGAAAAAAAGTTGTAACTTACTACAGTATTCGTGCCAAAAGAAAAAGGCATTCTAAGTTTTAGTAAGACAAGACATCAGGAATTAGGAGAACTGCAACCCTGGAATTTTACAACATCCTAATTTTGGCAACATTATAATGATCATTTAACACGTTATTCTATGTTCTCTATTCTTTATAAAACCAGAGTAACAAATTTAAATATGCTGTTACAAACCCCTTTGACCACAAAAGGATCTGACATAAATTGTCATAACATCTTTTCATTTTCTCACTCAAATCTGAAGATACCTCAAAATGCTACATCTTCATGCTTCTGAATCAACTTAGTGGAAATTCTGTTCTAAACATAGATTTGACAAATTGCTAGTGTACAGTGAGAAGAGGAAGACTGAAAACACAGTGTAAAAACTATACTTCACCTTGATTAAGAAAGAGGGAGGAAGAAAGGAAGGAAGGAAAGGGGGGGGGATTATTCCATAGGTATGACATTTACTCATTAGTTAATTTACAGAACATTAATGAACAGTTCCAGGTTTCTGAAATTGATGTTTTTCCCTTCCTGCATTCTTCCCACATCTGTCCAAACCCATACTATCTTATCATTGAGTTTATGCTTCAGATATTTAAAACAAAAACAAACTAATCAGGGCACCAGTGTACCAGTCAATGTTAGCTTGAAAGCTGTTTCCTAAAGTTCCTACAAAAGACTGGTTAAAAACAAGAATCTATGGCCATTATATCAACCTAATTACAATTATTTTATTTTGGAGTTTTCCATCAACAGAATCACACAAAAAGCAACATCCTGGAAAGAAGACAAAGCTTCTTTCTGAACATATGAACAAGACTCCCACCTCAAAGAAATCATACAAGAATATGAATTAAAATTCCAGTCCCAGAAGCTAATGACAAGGTTTACTTTAAAGTCACAATGACTAGTGAAAAAGTTCATAAAAGAAAATAAGGTGGATTCTGCTTGCCTGGCATGTATGTTTAGTTATCATCTGAGTCTACATATAAATTCAAAGTATTTAATAAAAAAAACAAAAAGGATCATAATCCATTACATTTGGGGGGGGGTGAGGCAATTGGGGTTAAGTGACTTGCCCAGCGTCACACAGCTAGTAAGTGTTAAGTGTCTGAGGCCATATTTGAACTCAGAGACTCCTGACTGCAGGTCGGGTGCTCTTTCCACTGCACCACCTAGCTGCCCATAATCCATTACATTTTGATCTGCTTTTTACTTTCAAGCACATCTTACCTTATTCTAATACAATTCTAATTTACTTTCATTCTATTTGGTTAAAAATTATTTAAATTACTATGCAGTTCTCCCATGCCTAAATTGGAGTAACAACATATGTGAGGCATTAGCCCAGGGGTCTCAAATATATTGGTTTAGTTGCTTGGCACACTTTATATCCTGACCCTAGTGAACCATCAGTTTACCTTTTCACCTCTTCAGCAATAAAACAAATTTCAAAAATCAAAAAAGTTCTAAAGTAAAAATTGGAGAATGTAAAAAAAAAACAAACCACCACCTCATCTTCATATATAATGTACTATATAGTCCATAAAGGTTAAAAAAAACCCTTTAATGACTTAATGGTGTCTTTCAACTTTATTTGGTTTTCTTACTCAAAAAAGAATAATGTATAAGTGGAACTATAATAAATAATTAATGGAATTTTGTTTACTTTAAATACTAAGTATAATACTGGAGCTCAATTACGACCTATCAAGACCTTATTATTGCTCATTGTATAAAATTAGCACTGCACTTGCAACCATAAGCAGAATCTGGTCTTGTCAAGTATATGTGGGATGGGAGAATCCCAAATTCTTAAAAGTCAAATCTCATAATCGAGAATGAAAGTAGGTTCTAAAAAAATTATCACAAAAGTAATTATGGAGCATGCTCAAAATCTTAATCAAACAAGAAACTTACTTCTTTGGGGAAACTCATGTTCAATATGAAGCAATATGAATTTCAGAAATGAACTTGGCGGGGGAGGGGAGTTTTCACCCAAGTACTTCCACTAAGGGAAGAACCAACAGTAAGAACAGCCCTAAAAAAAGAATTTAAGCAATTCTTTCAGAATTCAGATCTGAATTTTTACGCCTAGACTAGCCAATGTTTAGTTCCCAAAATGCCCCAAGTACAAGAAAACAGAGTTTCCAACAAAACAGAACAAGCTTTCTTCCTAAGCCAGAAGCAGCTCGTGAACAGAAACAGGGCAAGTGGAAAACGGCCATTCCTATCAGAGCTACCACGAGTTTGTGAAAACACTGGTTCAAGGACTCGCTATGCTAGGACTTCACGACGACTTCACGACGCACAGGTCCAAAGGAGTTTAAAGGCAGAGACCCACACCCCTCCCCCCCCCCTTTTAAAGCGCAAATCCCTTCACTCTTCGCCCAGATCCATTTTACCATTTTAAAGCGTCCGTCTCCCTCGCGACAAGAGAGACATATCTTGACACCCTCGCAAACGTCTCTGTCCCGCTCCCGAAAGGGCAGCGGCGGCTGCGACGGCCCCGGCAAGGGGAGAAGTTGGGACGCCAGCAGCAGCAACAACAGCCGCCGCCGCCGCCGCCACGCCTTCCTCCTGCCCCGGCAATTGGAAGCCGAGCAGCAGGATCACATTTCTCTCTCACAACAATCACACACACACACGCCTCTCTCGGGGAGTTTGACACACTCCATCCTCACCGGCTCCTCCGCGCCGCCGCCGGCAGGGGCAGTGGGGGGGCTCCAGCCCGGGGGGGGGGGGGGGTTCTAGGGTAATGACAAGAGGGGAAGGTGCGGGGGAGGGCTTTTAGGGGGGTCTAGGGTAATGACAAGGGGGAGAAGGTGGGGGCTATGGGGGTTCTAATGTAATGACAAGGGGGAGAAGGTAGGGAGCTATGGGGGGTCTAGGGTAATGACAAGGGGGTGGTGCTGGGGTGAGTTTCTACAAGGCGGGAAAAGGTGCAAGGGAGGATTTTTACGGGGGTCTAGGATAATGGCAAGGGGAGAAGGTGGGGGTTCTAGTGTAATGACAAGGGGAAGAAAGCGGGGGGGGGTATGGGAGGCTCTCGGCTAATGGCAAGAGTGGAAGCACGCGGGGAGGGGGCTTTTGGGGGGAGGGGGTCTAGGGTAACGAATGACAAGGGGGACCGAGTTTTCGAGGACGAAACCAAACTTTGAGCGGCCGCTAAGTCGGGGGAAAGGGGTCCGGGGGGTGGCCCTCCCTTCCGAGCGCAGGCTTCCCCCGGAGCGAGCACCCCGCCGCCGGACGAGGCCCACGGAAGTGGGCCGGGGGGAGCGGGGAGAAGCCGGCCCGGAGCCAGGCGAGGCGGGGAGGGGCGGCTCCGGGAGGTCCGGGCAGCCGCGGGGGGGAGGGGGAGGGGCAGGTCAAGTTGGACCCCGGGTCGGCGGCTGCCCGGAAGCGCGCGCCCCGGGCGGTCCTTACCTTCCTAGAGGCCGGCGCGCTCCCCGGGGCATGTCCGGCGCGGGGACGATCGCGGAGCCAGGCGCCTCAGCAGGCGGCACCACCCCGCCCGGCCTCAGCCCCTCTCGGCGGTCGCTGCCATCTTGGGCCGGCGGCTGAGACCAATCTGCGGAACGACGACGCCCCGGCCCCGCACCCGCTGCTGCCGCTGCTGCTGCTGCCGTGGCGAAGCCCCGCGACCGCCCGCCTCATCTTCCTGCCCGGGGGCGCGGCGCGGCGCGGGCTCGTGGGGCCTACGGGCGGCGCGGGCTCCCGCGACCACGGCGGTTGGTGGCCATGCGCGGCGCCCGGGCGCGCGCGGGAACGGGAACGAGGCGGAGGCGACGGCGGCGGCGGCCCTCAGCTCCCTGCGCGGCTGGCTGCAGCGGCCGTCCCGCCCGCCGTCCCTCGGCCCCGGCTCCTCCTTCCCCTGCTCCTCGTCTTCCGCCCGGCCCGGCCCCGCGGCCTTAGCCCCCTACTCCCGCCGTCGCCTCAGCAGCGCCGCCGCGCGCCGGAACCCAGGGCTTCCCCGCGTCAGAATCTGCCAGCCTCTCCTCGGCGCGCGTGCGCGGCAGTGCCCGAGCACGAGCCAGCCCCGCCCCGCTCCTTGCCTCCCCCCCGCCCCATCCCACCCCACCCCACCCCCACCCCCTCCTAGGCCCGAGCGCGTACAGGAGCGGGAACCCTCCCCCCCCCTCCACCCCTGTCCCTGCTCTCTCCTCCTCCCCCGCCCCTCCCCTCTGCGCGAACCTGGGCGCGAGCTGGCCCTCCGGACTCCCGGCTCCGGAGCACGGGCGCGAGCCCGAGCCGCACCCTTATCCCAGGCGCGACTCCACCGCGGGCCAGCCTCCCCCACCCCACCGATGCCCTTGAACCCTGTCTGGCCCACTCCCTCCTCTTCCTCCTCCGGAGCACTACGGAGAAGCCTCGTCTAGTCTCTACGGAGAGGGCGTTTGCAGGCTTCCCGAGCTGCGCCACGCACCGGCCCCTTGGGTGGGGAGCTGGGGGGGTGGGGGGTTCCCTACATGCATGCACGACGTCCCCCACAGCGTCCAAGAGCACTAAAGGCCTGGGGAAAGAACACCTAGAAAAAGGAGAGAGATGCGATCCCTTTTTACCCTGAGAGCCTCCATCCAGAGAGGCACCGTTCCTTCTTCCTTGCTTCCTTCTTCCCCTCCCGTCGGAGGTCAAGTGCATCCGAAAATCCAGCGACAGGGAGGATGGAGCCAGAAAGACCCCTGTGTAAACATACTCCGAGAAGACCCAGGATTCATAAAACCCCTCCCCGCCCCGAAACCCGGGGAATTAACGAGAGCTCGAGATGAAGTTGGCCATTTCCACCCCCCATGAACCTCCTCCACTTTTTCCAAAGGAAACCGATGCAGTGACTCATCTCAAACCACAAATTCACAGGTCTGAGCTAGAAGAAACCTTAGATCCCCTAGGCAGAGCACCGAGGAAGAACCCGAGCCAGAAAGGTGAAATGACTTCAAAGGGGGAAGCGACCTCCAGCCGAGAGCGCGATTTCACCTCCAAGCCAATTGTCTTAACGCGTCGTACTCTTCCACGACAGCCCCTCTACCTCTCTTTTTAAAGAACCATACAATTCTGGGATTGATAGACACATCTGAGATCATTCAAATCCACGCCTTCTTTTAGAAATGGAACCAACTAAGGATTTGTTTTGGGTCAGCCCGGCTAGCTAGCGGCGGGATTCAAGGCTAGAAGTTAGGTCTATCTTGCCCTTTCCACTGGCCAGGCTTGTATTATATCTAAATAGTCCTTCTAAATTCAGGAACTCGGGGGAAATTAACGGGATTAATACAATAACACCTCTAACTTTTTGTTTATTTTTAGGTTAGCATCTCCTTCTTTGGAAATCTACAAGCAAAGGTCTATGACAGCTTACAGAGATAGGGTTGGGAAGATATTATTGGTTGGACTAGATGGCTGCTGGGGTCCCTTCCAACTCCGGGATTCAATAATTCTGTCAATCTCTAAAACTTGGATTTGAACTACTATGTCAAAGACCATCCTTACAAGTCCCAGCACTCTTCCTTCCATTCCCTACAGTCTTGTAGGAGTCATCTGTGTGCCTGGAATTTGCTCCCTCCTCAACTCTGCCTCTGAATTCTTATCTTTCAGGGTTCAGCTCAGAAGCCACCTAACCCTCCCACACACACCTACCTTCCTGCTAGCTTTCCCTCCCTCCTCAAATTACTTTGTATTTATTTTGTAACCTGCTTCCAAGCTTAGAGTTTTTCCTGCTATTATTGAGATGTCATACACAATTGCTGCAAAAAGCAGTTACACGGCTGTATGAGGGACCAGGTTGGCACAAGAGCTTTGCAGAGGAGAGGCATTATCCTTCATTTCTTCAGATTCTCCCGTAGGAGGGATTCATCGTGCCTGACTCAGATCTGTGTTCTCTGGGAGTTAAGGTTCCATATTGGAATAAAATGAGACACTCACAAAGCATCCAACAGTTAACAAAAGATTTACTTAGCCATTGGGGGAGAAAGGTCGATATTGAACAAAAATATTTCATTGAGGACACAAAATGGAATCCGATGAGCCTAGCTGAACCCTTGCCTGAGTTGCCCATCATTTCCCACAAGCCGAATATTAGAGGGCATAAGGGCTAATTTTGTAGTCAGACCTTTCCTTCCTTAAGCTAAGTCCTAAGGATAGTCTCAATAAGTTTTTTTTGTTTGGTTGGTTTTTGGTTTTTTTTAGTGAGGCAATTGGGGTTAGGTGACTTGCCCAGGGTCACACAGCTAGTAAGTGTTAAGTGTCTGAGGCCGGATTTGAACCCAGGTATTCCTGACTTCAGGGCCCGTGCTCAATAAGTTTTAAGGAGAACTAGTCTAACTTGCATGGTGGCAGGGGTTAGAATTTTGTTCCTACCACACCCATGAAGGGGGGTGGGGGAGGGCGTTGGGGGGAGGGGAGGGGAGGTGACTGGCTGACAGGTAGAAAAGTGGGCACCTAAACATATCTCTGATATCCAGTTTATCTACACACACACACACACACACACTTCAGGATTTTGGAAGATCTGAAACAGTTTGCTCCCATTTAAAGAGCTCATTCACTCTATGTTTTCTGGTATATTCTCATCTGTATAACTTCTTTTGTTTCTGTTTGCTCTCTTAGATAAATGGGTTTACTTGCTAATCACAATTTGAGATGGCCTTTGATATAACTAGCTTTATTGGGGAGAAGTCAAGCCTTCTAATATTCTTTTAAGGGAGAGCACAAAGCAAAAGTTTTTAAATCTTTTTTTAAAAAATCATTTCTCTGGCTCAGAAATATTTGAGGATGGGGAGAGGGGGAAATATAAATTTTTAGTCTTTACCCTTCTCTCTCCAAAGATAATAGAGTGGCCAGCCTCATAGCCCCTTATTCTACTTCCCTATGGGCAGGAATTAAAATCTCCCTTGGAGAAGGTTGTGCAATATTACAAAACTATCTCTTCATACTTTCCCATAAATAGAATTTAGACAATCCACGTGGACAGATACTTTTTACATAGGCAACACACACCCTGCTTATTTGTTTGGGAATGTACTATACCCTTATTTTCTTAAGAAAATAAGCTCCTTAACTTCAACTAGGCTGCTAGGTAGTACAATGGATATTGCAACTGGGCTTGTAGTCTGAAATATCTGAGTCCAAATCTGGCCTCAGACTCGTATTAGCTGTGTGGCCCTTGGCAAGTCATTTAACCTCTGCTTGCCTCATGGATAATGATATCACCTATCTCCCAGGGTTGTTGTGAAGCTCAAATGAGCAATTTGTGAAAAGCACTTAGCACAGAGCCTGGCACACTGAAGGTGATTAATTAATGCTTGTTTCCTTCCTTGAAGTTAAAAGCTGTCCTATTTTCATTTTTATAATGATGGTGATGATGATAAGGATAGCTGAAGCACTGCTCATGCCTTATCTCATCTGGTACAACCTTGTGAGATAAGTTCTTCAGATATCATCTCCATTTTACAGATGAAGAAACTGAGGCTTCAAGAACTTTACCTTGCCCCATGTCACAACACTATAGTTAGTAGCAAATAAGGAATTATAACCAGGGTCTCCTAATTCCCAGTTGGTAGCTTCCACTAACCTTTGCTGTCTTCATTTAGGAACTGAAACACATTCCTCTCAGGCCCTGTTGCCTGGAGGAATATTTGTATTTACAAACTCCTCTGTTTGGCATTTCTCGAATCTGGTTCCAACTTCTCTTTCCAGGGTGATTATACATGACTTCCTCCCTACCCTCACCCCAGCACTCCAGTTCCAGACAAACATACCTGCATGCTATTCCTGGTATAAATTTCTTATCTCCAGCACTGGCACAGGGTGTCCCCCATGCCTGCAATACACTCCCTCCTCATCTCCTCTCCTTGAAACCCGAAGTTCCTGTCAGGACTCACCTCCAGAGTCACTTTCTACAAATCTTTTCTGCCTCATGAAAGCTTAGACATACATCTCAATTCAATAAATCAATAAACAGTAAACTAAGTATTTGAAAGAATCATAGGGGCTTCAGACCATTGGATGAAATCAGATAGGCTCATAGATTTAGACCTAAAAGGACTTTAGAGGCAGTTAGGTGGTCCAGTGGAGTCTGGACCTGGGCCTGGAGTCAAGAAGAATCAAGTTCATATCTGGCCTCAAACATTTACTAGGCATGTGATCCTGGGCATGTTACTTAACTTCTGATTGCCTCAGTTTCTTCAAATGTAAAATGGCTATAATAATAGCACCTACTCAGTTGTGCTGTTGTTGGAACAAATGAAATAATATTTATAGAAGTGCTTAGCATACTGCCTGCCACATAACAGATGCTTAATACATGTTTATTGCTTCCTACCCCCACCCCAATTCATGTTTAAGGAAACTGAAGCTCAACAAGGCCCAAGGTCACACCAGTCCCCAGAGCTACTCTTTTTTTTTTCCATTGGAAGATGATGCCACCCACCCCAGAAATGTCTTGTGATAGATTGAAAGGAATTAGTCATGTTCTTTGAGACTTTCCGTAAAAGAGCAAGACTATCCTGGATTTCAAACATTCCAGTTGCAGGCCAGTTGAGTGATAGTCCTATCTTGCAGTGATGAAGGAGTCCTGAGACAGTCTCCTTTTCTCCCTCTCCCCTACTCCATTGACCTTGTGAGAAATAAAACTACTGGACTTTCCCTTTTGGTGAATCTATGAAGGCTTTATTAACTTCTTGAAAGAATGGGCACATACTCGAGAGGAGTGGCACACTTTGCCACAGCAAACTAATCTCTTTAATCCCTAATCCATCACAAAGGTCCCTCCCTTCTTCGTCCCATTGGTTGAGGACTAAGAGGGGTACAATCTTCCTGGAACGCCTCTACATATATCCCCTTAACATGTCCCCCCTCCTGTTACATACATTACATGTTTGAAAATGGCAGCAGTCTCAGCCTTTGGGGTGTTGGCAGTTGGCATAAGCTAATTAAGCAAGCAAAGAACAAACTAGTTTTAACCTTTGGCACACTTGGACAAGTTAAACTACTAGCCTTGAAGTTCTCTCCTATACCTTTTAAGCACCTCCAAGACTCTTTTTTAGCCTTGAGGTCCCTTTCTGCAATCTTCCTTTCTTACCCAGACTCCCTCCTGTTTTTTTTTCTGAGATAACAGCATTTTTTTTGGTGTGACATTATTTCGTTTCTCTCAACCTGATGACAACTTTGTGAACTTCAAATGGTTAGATCTGGAATTCCTATTCATATTGGTAGCAATGTCCCCACAACAAGCTCACCTGAGAGATACAAGGACAAATAGGACAAACCAAGGAAAGGGAGCTTTAGGACTCAGCAAAGACATAGATATTTCACACACACACACACACACAATTACACCCAATGGAAACTTCAAAAGGTCTCCACAAATTGAGATGAGGATTCCCAGTAACCAGGAACTAACTGTGAATTTACCCTTTGGTCACATGTCCTCTCTAAATTTAAGCCCATTCTTCCTAGAAACCTTGTGGGTACAAAAAGAGAGTTTGCCCCCTGTTTGGTGATGGGGGGATGGATATTTCTGTACAATTGTCCTTGCATACCTGCTTATTAAGTAATCTTTCTAAAAATAATTCTTTGACTGATAATCAAATGGAAGCACACCAATAGGGGTTCATTAGCATCAGTTCTAGAAACTTGCAGCCACTCAGGGTTAACCATAGAAGCCTGAGAAAAGCAATTTCCTGCCCTTCTAAATACCTGGCCGGTCAATGTGAGCATACATTAAAAAAAAAAGAAAGAAACACAGAAAGGTTGCTACACATCTTGTTTTCTTTCCCTCCCCAATAAGAAGTAGACTCATCAAGGGCATAGGCTGCTCTATGTTGTTTTTGTATCTTCAGCCCCTGAGACAATGCCTGGCCCAAGGTAGGCACTGACATAATAAATGTTACCTTGAATTGAATTCTTTGGAATGGAAAAATTCCCATCAATAACCACTCACCATTTTACAGCACTTTCTGGTTTGCAAAAATTCTTTTCCATACTTTTCCACCACTCTTTTTTGTATAATGCAAGTGTTGTTATCCCCATTTTGCAGATGGGAAATTTGAGGCTCAGAGAAACATGCTAATGGCCACATAGCTAATAAATATCTCAGGGAGAATTTTAACCCAAGTCTCCTTACCCTGTGTCCAGGATTTTTTCCACCCCACCATACTGTCTCTCACTGCTTTCACAAAGGAGAATAAAACGTACAGGATGATTATCTCCTCACATTTTTCACTATTGTAACTAGGACAGGACTAAGGGTGAAGAGAAAACTATTTATTGCATACTTAACAAGACATTTTTATTACTTGCTGCTTCCCAACCTGTGACAAGAATATTTTAGATGATGCTTTTAAAAGGAGGGGGGAAACAAACCAGTAGACTCCTCATCAGTTGTAAATAAAATTTAGGGTTTTTTTTTTTTTACTTTTAAATACACGAGGGGCAGCTAGATGGCACAGTGGATAGAGCACCAGCCCTGGAGTCAGGAGGACCTGAGTTCAAATCCGGCCTCAGACACTTAACACTTACTAGCTGTGTGACCCTGGGCAAGTCACTTAACCCCAATTGCCTCACTAAAAAACAAAAACAAAGACAAAAACAGAAACAAATAAATACACGAAGGCACTTCCAAAATGGATAAACAGAATTGTGCCTAGATTTGGGTGAGATAGCGCATGTAAATCATTCTTTTCCCTTAATTTCTGGTGGCATTTGGCTGAAGTAGTTGAAGAGTAGAAAACACCCCCCCAAAAAAGATAACTTATTTGAAGAAGAAAAGGTTAACATGACAGAAAAAACCCACCCCCAGAACAAGATAAAATATGTTTTCTCACTACTTCCAATTCTCAGACTCCTTCAGACCAATTCTCCAGGGATAAGAGATCTTTAGAGGGAGGGATGCATGCTCCATACTTCAAACATTGTTCATCATTGTTCAATACAGTCATCTCTAAAAAGGAGAAGGAGGGAACTTTTTTTTTAATGAAAAGTAGAACAATCTCAAACATTGTTTGTGTTTACTTGTGCTTCCCACTGTTACCATTTTAGTTAAGGTTATTATCTACTCAGGGCTCGACTATAACTGGTTTCCTTGGCTGTAGTTTCCTTCCAGATGCCCCCACTTTAGTCCAGGGCACTCCAATCCATCCTGCATACTATTGCCAAATTCATCTCCCTTTGATCTCTGTGCTCTGCTCAAGAGTGTTCCCCATAGCTCACTGGATAAAATCCAACTTCTTCAGCTTAGTTTACAAGGTCAGTCACCAGCTGACCCTAGCATACCTTTTCAGCTTTGTCTCTTATTGCTCCCCTGTAAGTTTTTCTATATACTATAGCCCAAAGCTTCTGAAACTGTGGGTGGTGACCCCACATGGGGTTGCCTAACTGAATGTGGAGTCACAAAAAATTTGGAAACAGCAAAAGGTTATTTATACCTATTTTATATGGATATATACCTGTAGTTGTGTTAAAATTTCTCAGGCAAAAAGGGGTCATGAGTGGGAAAAGTTTAAGAAGCCCTGCTCTAGTCAAGCTAGTCTATTCCCCATTGGGCACACATTTCTGGTGCTTTCCTAGTTCTGACTGTTCCTGTTGTTTGTTCCCTTAATTGTGGCTGTAGCCATCTTCTTCATGTAGGAGGCAAAAAGGGCTTAATAGAAAAACCTAAGGTCCGAGCTCTAACTCAGATGTGAGCTCTAAAAGGGATTCAGACCCCAGTTAATGGATAAGTTACAAGTCAGGATGCTAGGTTCTTTTACCCACAGTGATCAGTACCCATAACAGGAACAAAGGGAGAGAGGCCATGAAGACCTGAGACTATAATAATAAAATGGCAGGCTATAGAAATTTAGACGAGAAATAAACAAAAAATGAAGATGTTTTGGGGGGCGGCTAGGTGGCACAGTGGATAAAGCACCGGCCCTGGATTCAGGAGTACCTGAGTTCAAATCCGGCCTCAGACACTTGACACTTACTAGCTGTGTGACCCTGGGCAAGTCACTTAACCCCCATTGCCCCGCAAAAAAAAAAATGAAGATGTTTTGAAACTAAGCATGGGAAATGGAAAGAGACATGCGCAGAAAAGGCCAAATTTGTCCCCAGATTCACCTTACAACATGTAAACCCCCAAAACCCACCTCCATGGGAAAAGGTACCTGCCTCGGGGGTTGGCTTAGGACCCCAGGAGCTCCAAATTAGGATAAGCCCTCCCCTGTGCCTCCCCAAGGTGGAGATTATTATAATGAGACTGATAATCAATTTATCCATATAACTGTCTTTCCTTTCCTTATTGGAGAGATACCTTTCCACTTTTCTGCTTCTTTCCCTGTTGTCACTCACAGTATTGCAATAAAACTGGGGAAACTGAGTCTTGTAATTCTTTTGGAATGACTCACGATCAATTTGACCCTAATTCCATCCCACATCACTCCCACTTGCCCAATAATCTCACTATATTCCACTTCTTAAGATTTTAACCTTTCTTCAAAGTTTAGTTCCAATCTCACCTCTTCCATTTGAGACCACCATGCTCCACATCAGGGGTGACAAACTCAACCAGAAACTAGGGCCACTACATAAGGACTTAGAAATTGACACAAAGGGGGCAGCTAGGTGGTGCAGTAGATAAAGCACCGGCCCTGGATTCGGAAGTACCTAGTTCAAATCCGGCCTCAGACATGACGCTTACTAGCTGTGTGACCCTGGGCAAGTCACTTGACCCCAATTGCCCCCCCCCAAAAAGAAATTGATACATTAACAATTATCTATGTTCTACTGTATTTTTATTTCTTTTGTTAAATATTTCCCAGCTACATTTTAATCTGTTTTGGGCTACATGGAGAATTGTTGTAGGGATCATGTTTGACACCTCTGCTCCACATTGCTCATTAATTTGTTAATGATTCTTTTAATGAGTAATTTATTGAGTACTTACTCTGAACATTCTACCCTTCCCCCAACAGATGTAAGAACCCTGAGGTCAGGAACTGTTTCAATTTTATTTCTGCATCCCTAACCTAGTGCCTGGTACATAGTAAGAGCCTAATAAATGCTTTTTAAATGAGTGAATGAATGTATCCATGTACAGTTCTTGGAGGTGAAATAAGGTAGTAGATAGAATGCTGAGCTTGAAGTCTTACTAATTGTAAGTTACTTAACTTCTATATGCCTCAAGCAACACCCTAGCAATTAACTCTGCACTGCCTTCTACTTGGCTGGAAGGAGTTTCACACACTTAAGAAATCACCGATATTTTGGAAACTGTCATCTTCATGCCTTATTTTACCTACTAGATCTCAAACTCCAGGAAAGCAGAAACTCCCTCTTATTAGTCTGTCTCCCACCTAGCCTCCACCAAAATTTTATCCTGTTGCCTCATCATGCCATGGAGATAACCTTGAATCCACCCATACTTAATAAGGTCTGAACCCTGGCAGGTCCAAGTAAACTAGGGAGTATAGGGGCAGTGATGGATTGTTTGTCTGTCAACTGAGGACTAACTAAGCTAAGTTTAGAAAGGCTCATTTCCAAAAGTTTGGCCATCAACTGATAAGTTATTTTTGACACAGCAACTCATGAAGATTTGCAACTATGGTATGAAAGGATTACTCATACCTATAAAGTCACACCTGTTTAGCATATTGAAGAGGGGGGAAATGGAAAGAAAAAGGCTGAATTTTGAAAGGTCTTTTATGTAACCAAAAATTGACCAAAGAGGGAGAAGGGAACTGTCTAAAAATAAGAGATAGCAGACACATATTTCTCAAATCCATCTCTTCTTTTAAACTCCCACTTCTACTATCAGCATTAAATCTTTTCTCATCTCAGGGCTGAACTACCACTGGTTTTTGTCTTTGTATCGGATATAGGGTTTAGGACATTAGGAATTAAGGGACTATTAAAGTTTAAACTAGCCAACTAGATAATAGGACTGAAGCCCCTAAAAAGTAAGAAGAGATGAAATTCTACAGCCATTAGTCTTAGATACTACCTGGGGTGGCACCAGGGGACAGAGATAACTCCAGAAGTCAGGACCCACCCCCCCTCATTCAATCTTTTCCCACCCCACCCCCAAAAGGAACCTTCCATTGTCAGGTGGCCACCCCATCTATCTACTATAAAAGCTTTTGCTTTTCTTCTGTTCTCGGAGGAGAATGTTTCTAAACCATCTTTTCCCTCACTGTCACTTTCTCTAGGACCCAAATAAAAGACCATTTTATTCTAATTAGGAATACCTAAGGACCCCCACCTCCTATTCCCCCGTGACAGTATCCCTAGTTCCTTTTTTGTTTGTTTTCTTAGGCAGTTGGAGTTCAGTGACTTGCCCACATTTGAACTCAGGTCCTCCTGATTTCAGGACCAGTGTTCTATCCACTGAGCCATCTAGCTGCCCCTTTGCAAATAGTAGAGACATAATAAATGTTTCTCCCATTGTTTGCCAACTCACCATGCTCGTTTATCATTGTAAATGGGAAGGGTTTAATTGAATGTGAAGAAAATTTTTATAGAATGGAAGCGATCACCCTTTAGAAATAAGTTAACTGCGGGGCAGCTAGGTGGCACAGAGGATAGAGCACTGGCCCTGGAATCAGGAGGACTTGAGTTCAAATCCGACCTCAGACACTTAACACTTACTAGCTGTGTGACCCTGGGCAAGTCACTTAACCCCAATTGCCTCACTTTAAAAAAAAAAAAGAAAGAAAGAAAGAAAGAAAGAAGTTAACTGCTTCTACCCAACAGGCCTACCTATCAGACTCGTAAAGTGTACTAATTGGTCACAACAATTCACTTCTAGACATTGTCATAAAACAGATTGTCATGATCATATTTTACCACAGGAATAATGCTATATAATTGTATGTTATGATCCTAACTGAGGACTCAGCATCAAGTAAATCATAGATATGATCAACAACATGTCATAAAAACATGCACAACAGCTACAATCACTTAACACAGTGAAGTTATTATGCTCCAATTCATGTGGATCATCCCTTTCCAAGCCTATCATTTGATAAATCAAGCTGAGATCCACACAGGTTAATTGACTTGCCCAAGGTCATGTTGCTATATTTTGGCAGATCTGTAATGCAATCTTTTCCCAAATTTAATGTTTTTCTCCTTAATATCACATTTGCCTCCATTATAAAAGCCCTTCAAAATGGGTATAAAAGTACTGTTCAGTTGACTGTATGAAATGCCTCAGTGTACTACAAAGTATAGAAAGAATGCATAAAGACACAACTATTGTATTACAAATATAAACTATTTAAAATGAATATTCTAATAGCAAACATCTAATTCATGATATAATCTTGTTTTGTCTCTTTATAATTTAGAAGGACATTTTGCCAATGATTAGGATGGCCAGAGTCCCTTTCAAAAACTGTCTAGGGAGCCTCAGATACTTGACATTTACTAGCTGTGTGACTCTGGGAAAGTCACTTATCCCTCATTGCCCTGCCAAAACAAAACAAAACAAAAATTATATAGGGAAGTCTGAACTGCTGCCTTATTTTTTTACTTGATAACTTTTCCTGTAGCTAACAAAAGCCTTACAGCCTATTCCATGGACCATTAAAAAAAATAACCATTGTGCTAAAGGGGTGTTTCACATACCCTCCCCCAACCTCAATTAATGCAATTAACAAGTTTATCAGTAGAAAATCCATCTTTCATTAAGTGTAGAGTGAATCAAACATGCAAACTATGTGTGAACAATTCCTAGACACCTCTATTGACTCAATCCAAGCTGTAAAATAGGTTCAAGGAGTGAAATGCTCCCAACCATTAGATGAAATTGGATGACAGATATATTGGGATTAATTGAAAGAAATAGACATTTCTCTGAGCCCAAAACCAGATAATAGAAAGTGATTGGGTTGGGTAGAGAAGGAAATGATCTCACTCTCCCTTAGCCCTCCACCACTGATTATGTCACTGAAGAGACTGGACATCCAGCTAGGAATTAAGAGAAAGCAAATTAGATAAACTGAAGAAAGATGGCCTTAGGGAGCATGACCTATTTGGGGGCAAAGAGAAATGTAGCTGCAAGACTCTACCAAGAGTTGTGAATTGTCCCTTTTTCACATGCGCTGTAAGCTTGAACCCTTTCCAAATGACTCTGTAGGGACTTGTGGGAGAGTCACTGACACCTAGGAGAACATTTTGGTAACAATTCTTGCTATACCACATTTTAGAATAACTCTTCATAAAATCTAATTAATTCTGGTTGAGTGGTAATCAATGGGGAAAACATCAGATGGGGGCTCATAAATGAGAGTTAGAAATCAACTCCAAACCTTTAGAGATACCCCAACCATAAAGGGAGAAATAGACAACCACACTTTAGGGACCTAACCTAACTGTAAAAATTGGTGTCAGGAAAGTAAGCTCAAAATGGAAGCTACAATTATACTATCTGATTATTTGAAGGTATCGGTAAAGCCTTTAGTATTGAGAGATTTGGAAAGCAAGAGATTCCCTCCAAATATAAATATATAATCTGTGATTTTTCTCAGCCTAACCCCACCACAAATAATAATAATAGTAATAAACCTGGAGAAACATGACAAATGCCAAGAAGTAAGCCCAAGAAGATACAATGAAAAACAATTCCAATAAGAAGGAAAAAGGGGAGTTTTCTTAACAAACAAACAAAACTGATAAAATTGCATAGAAAATTCATCCAACTTAGATTTTTTTAAAGTGATATGTACACTCTTGGTGAAGCTGTGAATTAGTCCAACCATTCTGGAGAACAAATGCTATCCGCCTCTAGCCAGAGAATTGATTAACTCAGAGCACAGATTGAAGTATATTTTTCCTTAATTTTTCTTGCCTTTTTTTTCCCCCAGAACATGGCTAATGTAGAAAAATATTTTGTATCACTTTATAGGTGTAATGAATATCATATTTCTTTCCTACTCAATGGGTGGGGGAGGAGTTAATAGGAGGGAGAGAATTTGGAATTGAAACTAAAAATTAAGTTTAAAAAATGTGTGTGTATAAAAGGGAAATAAGGACAGTTAACAGAGGATGAAAACAAAACAGCAGCAGGGTCCTTTAGAAAGAATACCAGAGGGGCAGCTAGGTGGCACAGTGGGTAAAGCACCAGCCCTGGATTCAAGAGTACCTGAGTTCAAATCCAGCCTCAGACACTTGACACTTACTAGCTGTGTGACCCTGGGCAAGTCACTTAACCCCCATTGCCCCACAAAAAAAAAAGAAAAAGAAAAAAGAAAATACCAGAAGCACTAAAACTCAAAGTGAGCTGAGACAGATAATCAATGATTAGGACAATGAAAATGGAGGTTTTAACTGTACAGGAGAATAGATAAGATTAAAAGCAAGGAGGAAGGGCTGCTACTTGGTATAGATGAGACAGTGATAATCTTGGATGATTAAGAGAAGGCAGTATTAACTAGATCCCTATTTTACCTTTATTTTCTCTTCCAAGAAGAATAAACCTTAGACTGGAAAGAAAAGAAGAAAAATAACCATTGGGGATTTGAAACCCAACATAAGTAGGGAGATCATAAAAGAACACTTAGCCGACTTTGATGAGTTTGAGCTCTAGGCCAAGATGAAATATTTCCCATATCTAAAGAACTAGGAGATGTTTTTGTAGAACCACTGACAGTATTTTTTGAAAGAATTGTGCTATGCTACTAGAGAAGGGCAAGTGTCATCCTAATTTTTTTTTAATGGAAAAGGATTGAGTCTGCAAATTATAGACAAGGAATTTTGATTTAGATTTCAGAAACAATTTTAGAATGCATTATTAAAGGCATTAAAGATAAATATCTTTTAAAAAAGTAGCAATCACAAAACATCAACATGGCTTCATGAAGAATAGGTCACGTAGCCACACTAATATGCCATTGATGAATCTGTGAACTAGTCTGCCTATTCTGGAAAAGAAATTATAAAAAGAAGGGACTAGGGGAAGCTAGGTGGCACAGTGGATAGAGCACTGGTCCTGGATTCAAGAGGACCTGAGTTCAAATCCAGCCTCAGACACTTGACACTTACTAGCTGTGTGACCCTGGGCAAGTCACTCAACCCCAATTGCCTCACCAAAAACAACAACAACAAAAAAAAAAGAAGGGACTAAACAGTTCATACCTTATGACCTAAAGATCCCATTGGTGAGTATTTATCCCAAAGAGGTCAAACACAGAAATGAAAGTTTCATATATAGTGAATTATTAATAACTTATGGTAGTAAAAAACACTAGAAGCAAAATGTAGCCTAATAATTAGGTAATGACTAAACAAATTTTGGTATGTAAATGTCATGGAATGCTATTGTGTAGTGTAAGAAGCAATAAATATGAGGAATTCTGAGGAAATGGGAAAATTTGCATGAACTGATGCAAAATGGAATAAGCAGAATTAGAAAAATAATATATACCTATTTTAATACCCTTTTAGCTAAATCCAATTAATTTTTTAGAAAAGTAATTCTCTTTTCTTCTTTTGATTGACAACTAGGAAGAGAACTAGGGAAGGATCGAGGCAAAAGTTTGATTTGTGTGAATGTAAATACCCCTACACCTCTGGCCAGAACCTGGCAAGGCAGCCAACCAAAAATAAATAAAACCCAGGTACTGATGAGTTAGTGACAATCAGCTGCCTGGCTAAGGAAGCCTGGCTAAACTCACACCCTGATGGTAATCATACTGCTCCACTGTTCCCCTCACCATCCTGGTGACTTCTCAGACCAAAACACCCTCCCCTGACCATCATTCCCCCATATCCTGTTGTCTCATCCTGTTAAAATAAAAATTCCTTTTTGACATGAACTGTCTTGCTTCTATATTTGTATCTTCAGATCTTAATACTGTGTTTAACATGTAGTAAGCACTTAATATGTTTTCTCATTGATTCACACAATGTATAGTCCATATATTCTGGTGGGAGAAATAGATACTGGTTGTACCATCACCCTTTCTTCCTAGAGCTGGTCCCAGCTTGTACCAATAATGCATGTCATGAAATGATCACATTTTTCAGGTTTGCATTCCATGTTTCCATTGTGCTGGAACCAATTTTGCAAAATTATAACTTCAAATAGTATACATGTGAATACACATGACTACTTCACAGGGTACATTGTTCAAACTAATCAGGACCTAGCTGTATCTTCCTATGTAGTGTCTAAATAGTAGCCTTACCAGATAGACCTGAGTGAAGGTTGCCTTACTCCAAACATGATACTCCAATGTCTGCCCTGTCTTGGCTCCTTATATTAAAACTACAAGTGCCCACTTGAGAAGCTCTGGTAGGATTTCCTGGGCCACTTGGTTGTGATTTAAGAATCTTCACAGCTCAAAAAGTTGCATGATTCAAACTCTTTCCTTTCCACTGAGCTGAAATTATAAATGTTTGATTTGTTTATACATAAGTCTATTCAAGGATTCTGGGAAGATGACGGAATAAGACAGGAAATTATCTCGCTCTCCCAAATTCCCTCACAAATGATTTAAAACAATGTTTCAAAGTGAACTGCAGAGCAGCATAAATAATTAAAAGTCTGGGTAAATCAGTTGTCCAGCCTAAGACAATTTGGGAGGATGTTAGAAAAGATCTGACCCTCCCAGGGTGGTGGTCCAGCCTGATTGAAATGTAGATACTTCACAGCTGGTTCCTCAGAATCAACAAACAATAATCCCTGTGTGCTGTGTTGGTGGCGGCCTCAGCTTCAGGAATTTTTGTGCTGGGGACAGTGAGAGGGTCCCACAGATTATTAGGGAAGATTTCAAGGCCCTTCACTGACACGCACCATTGCAGAGCCCAGTTGCTCTGATCAGTCTCAGGTGCAGTCTATGACTGTGGGCGAGGAGGAGCAGGCACACCTCAGTGAGTGCAGTCACAACGGCTGGGGTCCTGCTGGCTGTGATCACTTGCAAGAGAACAAAGTCCCTGGTTTTGGATCCAGGTTAGAGTGGCGAGCTGACTCTTGCAGGCACCTAAGGGACCATGAAAGCATTTGTGGTGTCAGTGTTGCTGGGGGCTCTGGTCATGACTCAGAGGAGGAAAGGAGTCCATGAGGTTGGGCTCCCAGATAGATCTCAGAAAACAACAGCAGGAAAAACCTGAAGTTTGAGACATGATCCCCTGAACCCTGGGACTACTAGAGCCTAGCTCTGACAGGAAGTTAACAGGCAAAAAATAAGCTGCTAAAAAAAAAAGTAAGCAAAAGAGAACAAACTCAACCATTAGATAGCTAGTATGATGATAGAGAAGATCTAGGATCAAACTAAGAAGACAGTGTAGTCAAAATAGCTACTTCTACTTCAAATAAAAAATGTCAAATGGTCACAAACCCAAAAAGAGTTGAAAAGAAAGTTGACCAATGGGAAAAAGTAATCCAAAATCTTATGGAAGAAAATAACTCCTTAAGAATTAGAATTGGGCAAGGGAAAGCTAATGATTTCATAAGACACCAAGAAATTTCAAAAAAAAAAAAAGAATGACAAAATAGAAGAGAATGTGAAACTTCTCATTAAAAAAGCAACTGATCTAGAAAACAGATGAGGAGACAAGATAAAGTATTGTTGGACCCCCTGTAAGTTATCATTTTTTTTTAAGTCTAGGCACTATACTTGAAGATATTATTAAGGAAAATCGTCCAAGTTGTATAACTAGAGGGCAAAATAGAAATTGAAAAAGATTCACCAATCACCACCTGAAATAGATCCCAAGATGAAAAATTCACAGGAACATCATAAGTTTCAAAGCTCCCAGGTCAAGAAGAAGATAGTGCATGCAACTAGAAAGAAACGATTTAAACAATTTGGATACTGTGTATAACACAGGATAACACAAGATTTAGTAGCTTCTACCTGAAAAGACCAAAGGCATGGAATAACTTACCCAGCAAAGCTGAGTGTGATCCTTCATTGGGGAAAAATAGATATTTAATGAATTAAAGGACTTTCAGGTATTCGTGAGGAAAATACCAGAACTCAGTGGAAAATTTGACCTACAAAAATCAGGAGAACCAAAGTAAACATGAAAGAACAATTATGAAGAATTTTAAAAGGTCAGACTGTTTACTTTTTTACATGGGAAAATGTTATCTGTAACTCTTAAGAATGTTATCATTATGCAAAGTGAAATGAGCAGAATCAGGAGAACATTGTACACAGTATCAACAACATTGTGTGATGATCAACTATGAATGATAGCTCTTCTCAGCAATACAGTGATCCAAGACAAGTACAAAGGATTCATAATGGAAAATGCTACCCACATCCAGATAAAGAATTGATGGACTCTGAATGCAGATCAAAACATACTTTTTTCACCTTTTTTTTTGGGGGGGGGGTTCTTTTGATCTGTTTCTTCTTTCACAAATGTGACTAATAAGGAAATCTATTTTATATAACTGCACATATATAACCGAAATCATATTACCTACCATTTTAGCAATAGGGTAGGGAAAAGGAGGGAGGGAGAAAAAAAATTGGAACTCAAAATCTTGTAAAAAAAAAACAAATGTGAAATGTTGTCTTGAAATATAATTGAGAAAAAATAAAATACTATTAAAAATAAAAGCAAAATGACCTTAAAAAATAATGTTATCATTACTAGAGTAGTTTGAAAGAGCATATATAGATAGAAGGCTTGGGACTGAGTTGAGTATGATGAGATAATCCTAAACAATAAAATTGGGTAGGGAGAGGTTAAATGGAGCAATTATTTCATACAAACAATACATGAATGGAAGAACTGTTACAGTGAAGGAGAAGAAGGGATAGAGGGCTGGTAGTACTAGAACCTTATTCTCCTCAGAACTGGGCTAAAGAGGGAATAATATATACATCTCGAAGGGTATAAAAGTTTTCTTAACTTACAGAGAAATAAGAGGGTGAAAGGATAGGATAATTGAAAGGATTGTTAGAAAGGTAGATAGATTAAGGAAAACGAGAGCAGGGGGAGATAATAAAGGAGAGATTCTTAGAAGGGGTGTGGATTAAGGCAGCAGTGGTCAGAAGTAAATTAGATGTCCAAGGAGGGATAAGGTAAAAAAAAAAAAGTAGGAGAGAAGGATAAATAGCAAGGAAAAATAGGGTGGAAGAAAATACACAACTAGTAATTAAAACTTTCAATGTGAATGGGGTGAACTCACTCATAAAACAAAAACAGTAGAATGGATTAAAAACCAGAATCCAACCATATGTTGTTTATAAAAAACACATTTTAAAATGAGAGCTACAAATAGAGTAAAGATAAAGTAGAATTCATTATGATTCTCCTGATGCAAAAAAAAAAAGCAGGGGTAGCAATCATGATCTCAGACAAAGTTAAACCTAAAAAAGATCTAATTAAAAGAGACAGGGAAACTACATTATAATAAAAAGGTACCATAAAGAATAATGTAATATCAATACTAAAGCTATAGCCACCAAATTCTATTGTATCCACATTTTAAAAGGAAAAGTTAAATGAATTATAGGTGTAAATGGATACAAAAACTATAATAGTGGAAGACTTCAACCTTCTCCTCTCAGAACTAGATAAATCTAAACAAAAAGCAAATAAGAAAGAAGTTGAGATGAATAGAATCTTGGATAAATGAGATATGGTAGCTATCTGGACAGAAATGAAATAGAAAGCAATATACCTTTTTCTCAGCAGTACATGATACCTTTCTAAAAATTGAGGGAAAAGACCTTCCTAGTTAAATGCAGAAAAATTAAATACATACTTTTCAGATCATAATATAATAAAAATTATATTTAATAAGGAACCATGGAAACACTAATTAAAAATCAACTGGAAGGGGCAGCTAGATGGCGCAGTGGATAGAGCACCGGCCCTGGAGTCAGGAGTACCTGAGTTCAAATCCGGCCTTAGACACTTAACACTTACTAGCTGTGTGACCCTGGGCAAGTCACTTAACCCCAACTGCCTCACTAAAAAAAAAAAAAATCAACTGGAGACTAAATAACCAAATCTTAAAGAATAAGTGTCTTAAAGAAAAAGTCAGAGAAGAAATAAATAATTTTATTACAGACAATGATAATAATGAGACAATATACTAAAACTTATGGCATGCAGCAAAAGCAGTAATCAGAAGAAAATCTCTAGCTCTAAATGCTTACATCAACAAAATAGAGGAAGAGTGGAGCAATGAATAGGGCATGAATTTTTTTTTAAAGGAAAAAAACAATTAAAAATCTCCAATTAAATAACAAATTGAAAGTCCTAAAAATTAAACATAAGATTGATAGAGTTGAATATAAGAAAACCATTGAATTCATAAATAAAATCAAGAGTATGTTTTATGAAGAAAAAAATTAAAAAGACAAACCATTGGTTAAAATGACTTTTTAAAAAAGAGAGTAGAAAACCAAATTACTAGTATCAAAAATGAAAGAGGTGAATATGAAATCAAAGCAATTATTAGGAGTTATTTTGCCCAATTACATGCCAATAAATTTAACAATTTAAATGAAATGGAATACTTACAAAAATATAAACTGCCTAGATGAATAGAAGAGGAAATATAATGTCTAAATAAACCTATTTTAGAAAAAGAAATTGAATGGGCCATAAATGAGCTTCTTAAGAAAAAAGCTTCAGAAAAAAATTTTTAAATAATAAAAAATACTAATGAAAAAGAAATTAAAAAGCATCAGGACCAGATGGATTTACAAGTGAATTCTGCTAAAAAATTTAAAGATTAACTAATTCAATGTTAAATAAATTATTTGGAATAATAGGCAAAGAAGGAATCCTACCAAACTCTTTTTATGAAATAAATATGGTGCTGATAGCTAAACCAGGAAGAGCAAAAGCAGAGAAGGAAGATTTTAAACCAATTCTTATTCACTAATGAATAAGAATGCAAACATCCTAAATAACATACTAGCTAGGAAAACACAACAACATATCACAATGATCATACATTGTGACCAATGGAATGAAGGGATGGTTTAACCTAAGGAAAATTATCAACAAAATTGATCATATCAACAACAAAGTAACAAAAATCATATGAGTATATTAATAGATGAAGGGAAAAAAAGCTTTTGACAAAATTCAACAAGACTTCTTCCTATTAAAACACTTAAAAGCATTGGTATAAATGGATTTTTCCTTAAAATTACAAGAAGCATCTACCTAAAACCACCAGCAAGCATAATTTGTGATGGGAATAAGCTAGAAGCCTTCCCAATAAGATTGGGAGTGAAACAAGGATGCCCATTATCATTAATATTATTCAATATTGTATTAGACAATGAGCAGGAGAATTTCAGAGAAACCTGGAAGGACTTACATGAACTGATGCTGAGTAAGATGAGCAAAACCAGGAGAACATTGTACATAGTAACAGAAACATTGTGTGAGGATCAAAGGTGATAGACTTGGCTCTTCTCAGCAGTGCCATGATCCAAGACAATTCCAAAGAATTCAAGATAGAAAAAAAGAACTGTGGATCTGAATGCAGATTGAACCATACTGTTTCTACTTTTTTGCTGTTTTTTTCTTTTGTGAGTTTTTCCCTTGTGTTCTGATTCTTCTTTCACTAATGCAGAAATATGTTTAATGTGATTGTACATATATAACCTATATCAGATTGTTTTCTGTCTTGGGGAGGGGAGAGGGAAGGGAGGAAAGGAGAAAAATTTGGAACTAAAAACCTTATGAAAACAAACGTTGAAAACTATCTTTGCATGCAAATGGAAAACAATAAAATACTTTTATGATTTAAAAAAATTGTATTAAAATGTTGCAATAGCAATAAGAAAAAAAAGAAACTGAGGGAATTAGAATGGGCAATGAGGTAATAAAATTATCCTTTTTTGCAGACAATATAATGACATCTTTGGGAAATCCTAGTGATCCAAATAAAAGCTAGTTGAAACTATTAATAATTTTATCAAGGTAGAAGAATAGAAAATAAACCCACATATGTCATAAGCACTTCTATATGTTACCAACAGAAGCCTGCAAGAAGAGATGGCAAGGAGCAGATAGGTGGCACAGTGGATAGAACACCAGCCCTAGATTCAGGAGGACCTGAGTTCAAATCTGGTCTCAGACACTTAACACTTACTAGCTGTGTGACCCTGGGCAAGTCACTTAACCCCAATTGCCTCACCAAGAAGAAGAAGAAGAAGAGATGACAAGAGATAGATATCCCATTTAAAATAACCATAGACAGCATAAAATACCTACTAAGACAAAGCCAGGAACTACATAAATAGAATTATAAAACATTTTTATACAAATAAAGTGATTTCAACACATGATACCCACAAATATATTATGAGAGTTTCATCAAATATTTTGCTAAAATCTAGACTTAGTGTCTTCATGACATTTTTCCCTGATCAAAAAGAGAAATGAGGTTATATTGGTCTGACCAAGAACAAGTCACTAAATTCTTTCCTGGTCATAGAATATGCGTGGCATTTTGTTCAGTTCTGGGTGCCATGTTTTGGAAAGAAAACATGAATGGGAGAGTGTCCAGAGTAGGGCAGCAAGGATGATAAAGGCCATGAGTTCATATCATGTGCAGATTAGTTGAAGGTCCTAGGGGTGTTTGCCTAGAAGAGAAGTCACAGGGAGAAAATGACAGGTCTCTGCAAGTATTTGAAAGCCTCTCCTATGGAAGAGGAATTACATTTGCTGTGCCACACCAAAGAGCTAAGGAGAAATGGGTGGATGTTTTACAGTGTGAAGTCTAGGCTCAAGGAGAGAAAAAACTTCCACAGGTCTTTGTCTCCTCTCATAAGAGGTCTTCAAACAAAGGCACAAAGATTGTTCATTGGTAGAGAATGTTACGCAACACATTTTACAGGTCTTCAGGTAGGACTAGAAGGCTTCCTGGACTGCCTCTAATTCTGGTATTTTGTGGCTTTTTCTTAGTGAGGATGGCATGGCTTTTAACAACCACATTTTGTGTTCCCAAACCACCGCTTTAAAAAAGCATTCCAGATTTTCTACAGGAATTAGCGGTAACATTGGTCATCCCACTCCCTCACCATTTCCCTTCCCTTCAGATATAGCATGCAGAAATGTACATCCTTGCATCCTCATTGACACATTTGTATCTACTTTGAGGCAATGTAATTAAAAATCACATGGGTAGCTCCGAGCATTCCCCAGAATGAATTATGATACCAATAAGTTAGATTTTTTCCTGTTTTTAAACACATTCACATACAAAACAACACATACATACATACAGAGAGAGAGAGAGAGAGAGAGAGAGAGAGAGAGAGAGAATTTTGAAGTATAACCTAACAGAATTTCATCTCTACAGATGTCGAAACTCATGATATATTAAAGGACACCCTAAACCAGATATTTCTATGAGTCAAAGACATCATCTTGGGCTTCTCTACAACTGTTCGCCTTCTCTTCACAGTGAGCTCTTTCAGAAGGATGATGAGTAATTGTGTGAGCATGTGTGTTAGCAGAACGTGTGATAAATATTCAATAAATTAGAGGATGGTATTTTTTTGGGAAAAAAAATCTCTTGGGTACAGTGTTCCTTTCTAGTAGATAAACATCTTGCTAAGGGCTAATGTTCTTTTGAGAAATTTTCCCAAACTGACATTACAGCAAGTTGGCACCATTCAGAATATAACATTCTTGTCATTCCCTTCTTGTAAGCAACAGAGTAATATTCAGAAAAAGAAAGGAATCTGAATGAATTTGTAAACATTGGGGTTTTTTATTATTATTCTTAATTTTGAGTCATTGGCTCAAGACTAAACTAGCTTCTGGGACATTATTTAATTTTTAAAAGATGTTTCTTGGAGGTGGGGGAAGGCAAGAATGTTTGTGTTGAAACTTTGTAGACCACAACTGCTGAAAATCCAACAAGAATATTCATAGTTCAGCAAAGGTTGGGCTTTTGGCCAAGTGTTACAGAATATTTCTAGCAGCCACTGAAACACTGTGGAAATTGTGTTACTGATTTCCATATGTCTCCAGTAGTCATGTTAAAACGGGCTAACTTTCGCTTGTGTTTATTTCATTTTGATTCCATGTTTCAGAGTTCTTAAAGTAACTTAAGCTATTTAAGCTAACGTTCACAGGGGAAAAGACCCATTTCTAAAACTGATAGTATACTTTAGACTGTCAGAATGACAGCACCATACAAAATATAAAAGTATTATTATCTCATATTCTAGGACCAGCACTGCAACTGCTTTATGTGAAAGTTCCTTAAAAGGAATGACTACTTGTAGAGTAAAAATCATCTTCATGAATTAAAATTAAAGCCACTCAACCAAGAATCCTAGATTTAGGTCCATCTAATTCTGTATAAAACAGGGGTTTGTAATTTTTTTGTGTGTTCTCAGGCAGAGATGGGAAAACTGAGGCAGAAAGAAATTAAGTGACTTGTCCAGGGTCACACAGCTAGTAAATGTCTGAGACACGATTTGAACTATACAACTATAATGGAAGAAATGTAGGTATAAATCAATTAGATATAATTAAATTCAATTGCAACAAATATTTAACATAATATGGGAAGAACCCAAGCTTGCTCTGTAAATGAATTGTAAAATCAGAGGTGTTCGACCTATTCATTTTTTGACTTTTGGAAAAGTCAGTGGGGGAAGAGGCAGTGAGAATTACTGACACTGAAAAGCAGAGAAAGGTGGGGGAATTGCTAGCCATTCTCTATAATGGAAATCCTTTTGAGCCCCAGAGAGCCAGGGCATATATCAACATAGCATGTCCTGAAACTCAACCAGGTAAAGCCAATTAATTGCAGTGGCCTTGTTAGAGAGACTCGTTTTAATCATCACTATTTTCTTGTTTCCCTCTATCCCATGAGGAATATTACAATGTTCTCTTCCAATATAGTCTCTAATCACTCTAGAGGAAAGAATAATATCAAAGAAAAATATCAAGAAGAATATCAGGAAGAATAATATGAGGGTCTGTTAATCTGGTTTAGAATCTATCAATAAAGATTTATTAAGGGTAGACTATGTGCCAGTCATTGTGCTAAGCACTGGAGATACAAAAAGAGGCAAAGGACAGTCCCTGACTTCAAGGAGCTAACAATCTAATAAAGAGACAATCAATAAACAAATATATAAAAACAAGCTAAATACAAGATATATAAGAAATAATTAAGAATAATTAAGGGAAGGCACTAGGATTAAGAAGGGTTGGGAGAGAAGGGTTGTAGAAGTTGGAATTTTAGTTGGGACTTAAAGGAAGTCAGGCAAGGAGAGACAGCATTTCAGGCATGACTGCAGCCAGAAAAAAATGCCTCAAGCCTGAAAAGAGGAGACCTTCTGTAAAAGGTCTAAAAGCTATGCTGTGGATAATCTGAGTGCAAAGACCTAATCCATCCACTAATGTTGTTTACTTTTTGTACTTCCATGATACAATTCAACCAATATTCTGTAAAGTGCTTTAAAAACTTTCAGGGTGCAATAGCACATTTTCAGACCCCCCTTTTTTGTGAGGCAATTGGGGTTAAGTGACTTGCTCAGGGTCACATAGTTAGTGTTAAGTGTCTAAGGCCGGATTTGAACTCAGGTCCTCCTGACTCCAGGGCCGGTGCTCTATCCATTGCACCACCTAGCTGTCCCTCAGACCCCTTTTTGCCCAAGAAAATTTGTACAAATTATACATATAGGTATAAAAAATAGGTATACATAACCTTTTACTGTTGCAAAATTTCTCATGACCTCAACATTCAATTATGTGACCACATATGGGGTCACAACCCACAGTTTAAGAGGCTTTGCACTTTACTTACAATGCCTCTCCCAAAATACTACATATACCATAAAAATTTTCTTTTACTACTCCTATAGGAGGAGGAGGAGGAGCCTTCCCATAACACTGCTTAAACACGGCATGAGTCATAATGAATTCCAACCTTTCTACATTAGAGGACTTGTACTTAGATAAGAAAAATCCCCATTAAGAATAATAGCGGGGGGGGGGGGGGGGGGGCGCAGCTAGGTGGCACAGTGGATAGAGCACCAGCCCTGGAGTCAGGAGGACCTGAGTTCAAATCCGGCCTCAGACACTTAACACTTACTAGCTGTGTGACCCTGGGCGAGTCACTTAACCCCAATTGCCTCACACACACACAAAAGAAAGAAAGAAAGAAAGAAAGAAAGAAAGAAAGAAAGAAAGAAAGAAAGAAAGAAAGAAAGAAAGAAAGAAAGAAAGAAAGAAAGAAAGAAAGAAAGAAAGAAAGAAAGAAAGAAAGAAAGAAAAAGAAAATAATAATAGCTAACCCGGGGCAGCTAGGTAGCACAGTGGATAAAGCACTGGCCCTGGATTCAGGAGGACCTGAGTTCAAATCCAGCTTCAGACACTTGACACTTACTAGCTGTGTGACCCTGGGCAAATCACTTAATCCTCATTGCCCCCCCCCAAAAAAAAACAAATAAGATAATAGTCCTAGAGCTTGAAGGGATCTCAGAAGTTATCTAGTCCAATTTCCTCATTTTACAGATGAGAAAACTGAAGAAGTTAAATGTTTTGCCTGTGGTCACAAAGGTGGTAAGCACCAGAGGCAAGATATGGACCCAGGTCCTCTGATTCTAGAAGCACTGTAGTTTACCACTCCCATAAAATTACAGGTCAGGGACCCCCCAAAAAATAAAAGGAATTTTTACCTTTGAGAAAATGACATCTAAGAATCCTGAATCCTTTTTGGAATACTCCATTAGAAATAGACATGACTGCAGGAGCATCTTATTTCCAGCAAAACATAGCAATAAAACAAACTACTATTGGGGGCAGCTAGGTGGTGCAGTGGATAAAGCACTGGCCTTGGATTCAGGAGGACCTGAGTTCAAATCCAGCCTCAGACACTTGACACTTAACTAGCTGTGTGACCCTGGGCAAGTCACTTAACCCTCATTGCCCTGCAAAAAACAACCAAAAAACAACAACAAAAAAAAACCCTACTATTTCATTTTAAAAGTTATGAAACCAAGATGTTCAATTTGCAAAAAGTTTTCCCTTTGAAGTGATAGGACATTGTGCTGAAGGAAATACTGAAGGATTACTGAAAATTGAAATCTGTTATTACTGTTCTTAAAATGTTGAAACATTTTGCAAAAGTGCCCTATGGGTCTTTTTCTGTTGGTTGTGCCATCCTCATTCCAAGGCCATTAATTCTTTATAATTTCCTTTATTTGTTCGTTTATTTATTTTTCTGGGGCAATGAGGGGGTTAAGTGACTTGCCCAAGGTCACACAGCTAGTAAGTGTCAAGTGTCTGAGGTTGGATTTGAACTCAGGTCCCCGAATTCAGGGCTAGTGCTTTATCCACTGTGTCACCTAGCTGCCCCCAATTCTTTGCAATTTCTTTTAAAAGCAAAATGAGAAGGGGCAGCTAGGTGGTGCAGTGGATAGAGCACTGGCCCTGGATTCAGGAGGACCTGAGTTCAAATCCGACCTCAGACACTTAACACTTACTAGCTGTGTGACTCTGGGCAAGTCACTTAACCCCAATTACCTCACTTTAAAAAAAAAAAACAATTATACATAGTCTCATAGATCTTTGGGCATAGTTCCAAATTGTTCCCCAGATCAGTTCATAACTCAAACCAACAGTGTATTAATAACCCAATTTTCCTATATCCCCTCTAACATTTGGAGAAGATTGTTGACTGTCCAAAATACAATTCTTAAACACCATGAAGCATTCCCTTAAAACACAAATGCATTTATAATTAGTTACATTAAGAGCACTTATCCCTCAGAGAACAGAAACACATTGTAAAATCCAGTCAGAATAGGAACAGCTCTGAGAAGACCATTGGGGAAAAGGAGGGCCAAATAGTCTTGAAGCATTTCTAGTGCCCTTTTTCTACTGATAAGGGAAGGTGGAGGGAAAATTGACTATGTTTACATTCATTTTGGGGTGTTGGAATAAATTGTTGTCTTCATTCATTTCAGGAAAGTAAACAGTTTGGGAAGACATTTTAAAGAGTGTTTGAAAGCTACTGGGCTTTTTTTTTTTTTTGCCTTCTTATTTGTCTTTGTGGTTAACCACATTTCTGGAATTTTATGGCTTTTTAAGATGACAAATTCTGAAACTTCCAACACAGCTTCTGACACATTGCAACCTCTAAATAGACTTGTCTCCTGTTGATGTTATCGGATGCAAGAATGGAAAATGCACTGGGAGGTTATTTATGGAAAAATAGATTGAGATAGAGCCCCCACTTTTCTCAAGCAGCAATTTCCAGTCTTTATCAGAAAGCAGGAATTTGCAGACTTTTGAAAGTTCGTTTAGAGATATATCTATTGCTTTCATTAAAACTGAAGAATGAATCTATTGGGAGGATAGTCCCAAGTGAAGTTTAAAAAGCAAGAGGAATGAAACATATGGATTTTTTTTTTTTGGTGAGGCAATTGGGGTTAAGTGACTTGCCCAGGGTTATACAGCTAGTGAGTGTCAAATGTCTGAAGCCAAATTTAAACTCAGGTCCTCCTGAATCCAGGGCCAGTGCTCTGTCCACTGTACCACCTAGCTGCCCCAAACATATGGATTTTAAACTGGAATAAAACTTAAAAGTCATGTAGTCTAAGCCCCTCGTTTTATATGTAGAGAAAGTGGAGCCTAGAGAGATAATATGACTTGTCCAACATCATGGAGCTAGTGGGATGTCTCTGAGCTCAACTTTTTTTTTTTTTTGCTGGGCAATTGGGGTTAAGTGACTTGCCCGTGGTCACACAGCTAGTAAGTGTCAAATGTCTGAGGCCGGATTTGAACTCAGGTCCCCCTGAATCCAGGGCCGGTGCTTTATCCACTGCACCACCTAGCTACCCCTGAGCTCAACTTTAAATCTGTGCTACTGACTCAGAATCATAACTAAGAATTTGAACACTTGGGTCTACTCAGCTGGGCAGGGAGCAAGGATTGGTGGAGTGTCTAAGGAATGGTCTCTCCTATAGGTGGTTAAGGTAGACCAGAGACAAATGTCACAGTGCTTAAAACAGTCAGAAAACTGGGAGGTCAGAATTTTCAAAGGGGCCAAAGGTTGGGATGAAGATTGTGAATCCTGTACTGAACTTATTGTTTAGGATTCAGTGACCTGGAGGTCCATAAAGATTTGAATAGGACAGAATTAAATTTAATGAGGACTAAAAGATTTAAAAATATGAGACTAGGCCTAGGGTATAAGATCAGAGATTTAGAACCAAAACTATGACCTTCGAGGTCATGTAGCCCTAGTTGTTCTTTGTATGCATGTGTCACTGTTCAATTGTTTCAATTGATTCTTCCTGACCTCATTTGGGGTTTTCTTGGCAGAGATACTGTAGTGGTTTGCCGATTCCTTCTCCAGTTCATTTTACAGATGAAGAAACTGAGGCAAACAAGGTTAAATGACTTGCCCAGACGGGGCAGCTAGGTGGTGCAGTGGATAGAGTACTGGCCCTGGATTCAGGATGACCTGAGTTCAAATCTCACCTCAGACACTTGACACTTACTAGCTGTGTGGCTCTGAGTAAGTCACTTAACCCTAATTGCCCCACAAAAATAAAAAACAAAACAAAACAAATATGACTTGTCCAGGGTCACAAGTTAGTGAGTGTCTGAGCCATATTTGAACTCACAAAGATGACTCCAGGCTGAGCACTCTCTCCACTGTACCACCTAGCTGCCCCCATTTTTTACACAGAGAGTAATTCAAAGCCTAGGATACTTATTACCACTCATTTATAGCTAATGTAACCATAGCAGCCCATTGGCATGGGACTCTCCTCTCCGTTGAAGATCAATCTCCCATACCTATATGAGGGCAAAGTGGAATTGGCAAGAGGGAGAGAGGAAAGATCCAGCTCTTTGTGGCTCCATGGTCCCTTCCAGTGTTTTCTGGCTTCCAGCTTCAAGAAAGTTTTGGTTGGATTGAGTTACAGAGCTCCTTCACTCTGTATCATCTGATATATTCTCCTGTATCTACTTTCTCTGATTTCTGTTTTGCTATGTGAGAGTTGGAATGACGCCCCCTGCTGGGAGGAACATTGTCAGCCCCTTACAGCTATCAATTTGGATAAATGGGTTCTTTGCTAATGGCTACATGTGTTCATTATAGAACTGGCATTTGATGGGAAGAAAATCAAGCCTTGGATATCAAGTGTGGGGCTTGTTTCCTTCCAATTAATGAAATGGTGATCAGAAGTTCAGCTTAAGCCTAAAACTAGAATCTCCTAGACTAGACATGTTTGAGGGAGCAGACAGATATCACTCTAGCTCTCTAAGGACATTAGAGTGGCCAGACTTCAGACACCAACCTCTTGCTTCCCTTCCTGGCAGGAATTAAATTTTCCTTTGGACAAGGGTGGGGGGAGAAGAGGCTAGCAACATCTCTTCTACCTCCTTTGGAACCATACAATGACAACTCCATGCTTCATGTGGCAGGGACAGCTCTTGCTGCACTAATAAAGGCAGGAATACAGATCAAGTGGATTTCACTTGGCTTTTATTCTACCTCCAATTCACTTGCAGACCAAGCTGCAGAGAACCTAGTGAATTTCTAAGCCTAAATCAGATTCTTTTTTGTCTAGGATAAAAAAACTGAAATTTAGCCCCAGATTATGAAAGGACTTAGTCTAAACCTAGGATTGTTATATTGGATTTTTTTTTTTTTTGGTAC
Source organism: Dromiciops gliroides (assembly GCF_019393635.1). NCBI lineage: Eukaryota > Metazoa > Chordata > Mammalia > Microbiotheria > Microbiotheriidae > Dromiciops > Dromiciops gliroides. The sequence goes on from NC_057866.1 coordinate 37,630,088, forward strand.
AGTAGGCTCATTGGACTGAGTGCGATGGTTCATAATTTCTGGTTAAGGCTAAAGAGATGTCAGTCTGTCCTTATGAGGGAATGAATTTCCTTCACAGATGGGAATTTAAGTGATTGGCAGGTAATCCTGAAGACTCCAATCATGTTAACCATCAGAAATAGAAGCAACTACAAAACCAAGCAAGGACTGTCTGCTTCAGGGGATGGGGCAGGGGGAGACTTCCAGCAGAGAGTATAGCCCTGCTCTTCAGGGAGCAGGACAGACTGGGGAGAATGATGATATCACCGGGAGAAGCAGGCAGCAAAGAAGTCATGAGTAGTATCTCTTAAATATGTATCATAGCCACACATATCCTTTATTTCTGTACCTCACTACATGTGCTTTTACATGTGTGTCCTATATATGTTTTCTAGGTGTGGCCATGGATGACATACATACATTATAGAAAACTGGGCCCCAGATTTATGGGGGGGGATAATTTACTACTATTTAGCTTACACTGATATTTCATTAAATACCTTTGCTTTTTTAAAAAAAAATTTTGGTGAGGCAATTGGGGTTCGGTGACTTGCCCAGGGTCACACAGCTAGTAAGTGTTAAGTGTCTGAGACTGGATTTGAACTCAGGTCCTCCTGACTCCAGAGCTGGTGCTCTATCCACTACACCACCTAGCTGCCCCAATACCTTTGCTTTTTAACTAGTTACTTCCTCTGGATGACTAGTAAAAGTAAACCCATCAGTGGGAGCTTATGAGCTATGATTTTAGAATAGATTGAACTTGGGTTGCATTTTCGGGGGACCCCACATATGAGCCCCAGACACTATATTTAGAGGAAGAAATTGAGGCCTTAAGAAATAAATGGCAAGGGGCAGCTAGGTGGTGCAGTGGATAAAGCACCGGCCCTGGATTCAGGAGGACCTGAGTTCAAATCCAGCCTCGGACACTTGACACTTGCTAGCTGTGTGACCCAGGGCAAGTCACTTAACCCCAAATGCCTCACCAAATAAAAAAAATGGCAGAACTAGGATTCATACTCAGTTGTCTGACTATATTCAGGGATCTTTCCATTATACTTAAATAGTGGAAAGTTCCAGGGGATATCTTCAAAGAGGAACACAGAGGAAGACAGGAACTGGGGAGAGGTAGAGGTGAGTTTACAATGAACAAAGCAACTGCTGGTAAGACCAGCATGAGATTCCTTCCCCAATGATTCCCACCATTCCTCCCCTAGCTGATCTCATGCTGATATCCCATGTGATGAGGGTCCTTCTTCCTGAGGCAGCTGGGGGCAGCAGCCTGAGAGAATCAGCAGAGGCAACTGACAAGAGATCAATATGGCAGCTGGGGGCGGGGAGAGAAAGTTGCATACTCCACTTCTCTTCACCAAAATAATTTCCCCAGCAATGTCATGTTTGGATTCTTCTTGGACTCCAAAGTTAGCATTCATTTCCCTGAATCACACTGCCTCTCAATCTTCCATTTCTTCCACGTCCAAATTACAGTTACATTTTTTCCTGAGATTTTAGGAAGACATTTCCAAAGAGAACTCCTGCTCCCCATAGACATGTTTCATTGATCATCTCATATGGTTTCAAGCTCAACTTAAGGGATCATTCTGCAATCAGGTTGTGCCACATGGCTTAATCATGGATTTCTAAGACACAAGCACATTTCAACCGATTTGAATTTTGCTCATGTCATGTTCCCAGTCCCCCTTAGTAGAGGTTATAACATATTACAGTACCTCCTTTGTAAAGGTGATTACTCCTCTCATGTGTGAGGTAAAGTGGCTTGTCAGAGTCCATATTGGAAGGAAATTCTTCCCAGATTATCATAATGTTCTGGTCTTTCCATGTTTCTTAAAATTTCTACCATTTCAGGACAGCTAGGCGGCGCAGTGGATAAAGCACTGGCCTTGGATTCAGGAGGACTTGAGTTCAAATCCAGCCTCAGACACTTGACACTTAACTAGCTGAATAATAGTTCAGATTATGTCATGCTTTTATAGCATCTGTCAGGGTTGAGGAGGAAGAGGACAACAGACTGGACTTTGGAGAAATAACAAAACTCCTTTAGTGACCCCAAGCCTCCCATGGAAACAGAGGCCCATCTTTTTAATGCCTATGTTCTACTGGTGTTGCTGTATAGTAGGAAGAAATGAGATGCCATGGCCTCTGAACAATTTTTTTTTAAATGAATACCAATACAGAAAGATATGGAGAGATGGGAGCATGGCGGGTAGAAACAGCTACAAGACACAGCATGTCCCCAAAGTCTTAGTGTAGTTTTAAAATTTAGTCGCTGGAGTAGCTTAAAACCCTTTAAAGCTGGGGCAGCTAGGTGGTGCAGTGGATAGAGCACCAGCCCTGGAGTCAGGAGGACCTGAGTTCAAATCCAGCCTCAGACACTTAACACTTACTAGCTGTATGACCCTGGGCACGTCACTTAACCCCAATTGCCGCACTAAAAAATTTTTTTAAATTAAATTAAAAAAAAAACCTTTAAAGCTAAATGAAGAACTTTGGAGTACAGAAGTAAGACAACATCCAATAGTTGTATAAGAAGAGAAGATGGGTAGGGCATGGCGCAGAGGTGAGAGATAACAAATGGACAGTCAGAGTGTTTCCCCCAGTACCCTGATAACACCAGGAGAAAGTGAGCAAGGCCCACAGCACATTGGTGGACCTCCGTGGCAAATGTCTGGCAGGAGATGGACAAGTCATATGGGATGAGAAGATATGGATGGGTCCCAATCTGACTTCTTAGAAGAATCTCTGAAATTTGAGGACTATGAGAAATGAATCTCCCAAGTTGAGATCACTTATCCATTTACAAAGGTCATTCCTCACAATTCAAATGTCCCTCCCTGATAGTTAATTGGGCATTTAAGGAGGCAGCTACTCCCAGTGGTATCCCAGGTGACTTGAAGAATTAAGGTCCCTCTCTCCCTACCTTGCTCAGGTACTAAATAGAAGCTGACTCAGTTTTTCTTGGTTTAAGCATGGACAGGACAGAGGAGCTGTCTGTAGCTTCCATGACCACTTTAAGCCCCTCCCAGCATTAAGATGTTTTGCCTTAGTCTGAAACTGCAATGTGCCATCAAGAAGTCATGGGGAGGGGCTAGATCATAAAGCCCAGCCCTCTGTGAACAACTCTGGCCATCCTGAGCACTTGCAAGCCTAAGAGGAAGCCTCTCCTTAGCAGATAAATGGTCTTTTCTTCTCATGTTTAAAAGATACAAACATTTCATAGAAGACAAATGAAGAAAACCATCACGGTGCTGAGTAATCATTAGTACCTAGGAAACAGGTGTTCTTCTTTCAGTAATAGAGAACTGCAATTAAAACACTTTTAGTCCAGTTGTACTAAATCCAGCTTAATTACATAGCAAGCAATCCCATTATTTTTTTTAAGTGAGGCAATTGGGGTTAAGTGACTTGCCCAGGGTCACACAGCTAGTAAGTGTTAAATGTCTGAGGCCGGATTTGAACTCAGGTACTCCTGACTCCAGGGCTGGTGCTCTATCCACTGCGCCATCTAGCTGCCCCATTCCCATTATTTTTAATGATATTTTCTTTTTTTCATTACATGTAAAGACAATTTAAGCATTCATTTGAAAATGTTTTGAATTCAAATTTTTCTTCCTCTCTCTCCCATCTCCCCACTCCCTGAGAAGGTAAGCAGTTTTATATAGGTTATGTATATGCAATCATGCAAAATATATTTCCATTTTAGTCATGGTGTGAAAGAAGAAACAGAGCAAAAGAAAAAAACATGAAGAAAATGAATAATAGTATGCTTTGATCTACATTTAGACTTCATCAGTTCTTTCTCTGGATGTGGATAGCATTTTTCATCATGAGTCCTTCAAAATTATCTTGGATCATTGCATTGCTGAGAACAGCTAAGTCATTCATGGTTGTTCATGATGCAATGTTGCTGTTACTGTGTACAATGTTCTCCTGGTTCCACTCACTCAACTTCGTGTCTGTTCGTGTAAGTCTTTTCCAGGTTTTTCTGAAATCAGACTGCTCATCATTTTTCTTATGAAGTGCTCCCATTATTAAACTATTTGATTGTATTCAACAAATATAAATACACTGAGTAAATAAACTAGACACTTCAAAAACATTAAGTCATTCAACATGTATTAAGTCCCTGCTATGTACAAAAGAGGTAACAACAAAATAATCCCTGCCTTCAAGAAACTTACATTCTCCTGGAGAGATCTGAAATATATACAGATAAGTAAATACAAGTACATTTAGATAGATATAAGACAAAATAATTTTAAGAGGGATAAAGCATGAATGATGTTCCCATCATTGTCATGAGTCCCAGTAAGAGAAACTCGTGAAAGAATGGACATAAATAGGTGGTATCTGATCTGTGTTTAAGAGGAAACTAGTAATCTAGAACGTCAAAGTGAGGAGGGAGTGCATTCTGGACATGTCTGTGCAAAAAGTGCAGAGAGATGATATAGAATATTCTGCAAGTTCCCTAAACATATTTCAATTTCACTGGAAATTGGGGTCTGCTCAGTTATGAGCATCACATTTGGAGTGAAATTATGTGGAGCTCACAATTACTAAAAATGCTCCTGAATTTTACCTGGTTTATGGTGAATGAATTGCTCCTGAGTGAGAAATATCTCCAGGCCTAATTACTCTCAGCTATGCTATTTATTAAACCTTTCTTCTTAATACTTCTCCAAATAAACCTATCATAGGATGATAGTCAGAGGAAGAAGGGACCTTAGATACCATCAAGTAAATCTTCTTATTTTATAGATGTGTAAAGAGTAGAGAGGAGAATGTTACATCCTCATCATGATGCTAGCTAGCATATATTGTTTATATCTTCGTATGAATTATATGTATATATATATATATATGTTTATGTTGCTTTAAGGTTTGCAAAGTGCTTTACAAATATTATCTCATTTAATTTTCACAACAACCCTGGAAGGTAGGTGCTATTATCGTCCCAATTTTGTAGATGAAGAAACCGAGGCAGACAGAGGTTAAATGACTTTCCTAGGGTCATATGGTTAGTAAGTATCTGAGGCCAGATTCAAATTCAGGTCTTCCTGATTCCAGGTCTAGTGTACTAATCACTGCATCGTCTAGCTGCCAATCAACTTTCTTGATCAAGATCACTCAAATGACAGATGTCAGATTTGAACACAGGTCCTGACTCCAAATTCAGCACTCTTTACACTATATCACATACAGAATCTCAGAGTTGAAAAGGACCTCAGAGGTCCTCTATGCCAACCTCTACCTGAACAGCAACCCCCTCTTCCATATCCCTGAAAAAGGGTTCTCCAGTTTCTGGGTGATGGTGTCCAGTGAGATTAAAGTTACCACCTCCTAGCTCTGACACTTGTTCCCTGTGTGAATTTGGAGATTCTATTCCCTCTGGGGCTCTCATCTGTAAAATGAGAGAATAGGACTAGACAATTCCTAATGTCTCTTTTGTCCCTGGATTGTACAATCTTATGACACTAAGAAAACTCATACCACTTCTGGATGGCTCTAATTGTTAGGAATTTTTTCTTTATAATGAAGTTAAATCTATTTCATTAAATGCCTTTGTCATGAACTAATTAAATCTTCTGGCTAATTAGTAAAAGTAAATATATCTTTGGGGATTCCTAAGTGTTGGGTTTTGAGCAGATGCCTAAACTTTGGGTAGTGGTAGTAGTAGTAGTAGTAACCGCAACAACAACAGCTAACATTTGTATAATGCTTACTATGTGCCTGGCACTGTGCTAAATGCTTAACAATGATCATATCATTTGATCCTCACTCAGGGAGGTAGGTGGTATTATTATCCCCATTTTACAGTTGAGGAAACTGAGGTTAAGTGACTTACCCAAGATCATATGGTTGAGATTGTGTGAGGGCGGATTTAAACTCAGATCTTCCTCACTCCAGACCTAACACTTTATCTACTTCATTGCCTAGCTGCTCCTGAGGGATCTTCTATGTGAGTTGGGTTCCACAAGTTGGATTGAGTTGGATTCCCCAGATGCTACTGTGTAAGAGAAATTCTATATTTCATATGCTTGGCCCCAAGAGTATAGAGCACAGAGCAACGAATGGATGGGCAGAATTTGGTCTCATCAATGTTTGACTTTCCTCCATCAGTAGTCCATCAGCTTTCCTATCCCCATTTCTATCCCATTAAGCTTCCATTTCCTCACTACCTTGCTGCTGTTGCTTCTTTCAGCTGTTTGCTCTCTTAAAGGCAGCACAAGACAGTGGATAGTGCACTGCACTTAGTGTCAAGAATACTGAGGTTCGAATACTATCTCTGATGTTAGCAGTTATGGGAGCCTATGGACAAGTCAATAAGTCTCTTTGAGCCTCAGTTTCCTAATCAGCAAAATGATGATAAAGCCTATAGTGCCCCCATCACAGGGTTATTTTAAGGTTGATATAAGATCATAAGGAATATAAAGTGCTCTTGCAAACCTTAAGGCTCTATACACGTATCATCTATTATACACTAATTGATGCTGTCAGTTCCCAAGCAGCTGGACCCCTGAGAGATGACAGAAGTATAATCTGTATTATAGCCCTGTCAGAATTAAATAGCTAAGACTAAAATACCTCTGGACTATTTGAAAGTTTCCAGCTCTTACAAGGAGGCTGGGACTCTGAATGCCCCTCCACCATTTCAAGGCTTTCTGCTCTTCTACCCAAATCCCACAATCCTGTCCTCTGTACAAAGAGCCACACTGGTGCCTCTGAGGACTCTATTCATTCTACTCTGCCAAGAGTCTCCATTTCCTTTGCCTAACTTGAGTTAGAACAAATTGGTCCCATTCATCAGTTCTATTCCCCCGTGTCCAAGTAGCATGCCTCCTACTGAGTCATTTTGGGTTTGGAAATGTACTCGTGTCCCCTTTCTATTTGCTTGTCTGCCTTCCATTCTCCTAATCAGCATTAGACCACTCCATCCAAATTCCTCAGTAACTGCTCTGAAGGGAGGGAGGACAATGTGTGTTTGTTTGCTTGTTGTTGGGATAATACGTTATTATAATAATTAGTTCATTCTAAGCCTAGGGGTTGATACAATGACCCTTAAGTTTTTCTTGGTTCTATGTTGTGATGAATATTATTGTGCTATAAGAAATGACAAGCAGGATGATTTCAGAAAGGCCTGGAAAGACTTCTATGAACTGATGTATAGTGAAGTGAGCAGAACCAGGAGAACATTGTGCATTGTGACAGCAATATTGTTTGATGAAGAACTGTGAATTGGGGCAGCTAGATGGCGCAGTGGATAAAGCACCAGCCCTGGATTCAGGAGGACCTGAGTTCAAATCTGGCTTCAGACACTTGATACTAGCTGTGTGACCCTGGACAAGTCACTTAACCCTCATTGCCCCATGAAAACAAAACAAAACAAACAAAAAAAACTGTGAATGACTTAACTATTCTCAGCAATAGAATGATCCAAGACAATCCCAAAAGACTAATGATGAAGCATACTATCCACCTCCAAAGAAAGAACTGATATTGATGGAACACAGACTGAAGCAAGCTATTTTTTACTTTGTTTCTTTTACTTTTTTCTTTTATTTGAGTTTTCTTGTACAAAATGACTAATATGGTAATGTTTTACATAATTGCATATGTATAACCTAAAACAATTTAAATAAAATAAAATATTTTTAAAGGCCTAGCATTTAGCTCCATATCTGGCAAATAGAAGGTAATTAATAAATGCTTGTTGATGGTTTGATTATAATGTTTAATGGATGCTCAGAAAAGTTTCTCATCAGAAGGTTGCCTAGCAAAAGATGACACTTTTGGCCAGAGTAACTCATGAAGATTATCAAAAAAGTTCCATCTCTTAATAACTAATCTTTTAGGAAATGAACCTCTCCAAACTTAGCTCAGTCTGTCCTTGGCCAATAGACATTCCATCTATTTCCTGAAACACAATCGAAGGCCTGTCAGAATGGTGGAACATACCAGAACCTGCTGTGCCAAGGATATCATAAGTAGGATTTCAGTGTATATTTAAACCAATATTCTGTAAAATTCTCTCAGATACTCATCAAATCCCCATTAGCTCGATAGGAATAATGTAAAAAAAATTCAGATTTTTATATAAAGTTTGTATCTTTAATACAAAATCCATTCATATGTATTGAATTCATTGGTTTTCTTCCCTTTATTAAATATGCATCCCTTATTTTGAGCCTCTGGTTATATATACACAATGAATGCCAATTCAATTAAATCCAGCAACTAAGATGTTTCCAAGCAAAGTCAAACAAGGAAAACTGTAGAAATGTAATAAACAAAGAAAGAACACAATGGCAACTGGCATCTGAAAAAAGGCTGACAATTCCAAAACAGAATTAAGCTACATTAAGCTATGTAGCAATAAATGGGTCCATTTCCAACCTATCATATCTATATATAGATATATAGATATATACACACACATATGTACATGTACATATACATATAGATACACATACATACATATATGTACATATACATATAGATACATAGATATACATATATACACCTCCAATATTCCTACAAGTCACACCATGCTTTTTGGAAAGAAACATTCATATATTCAGACATTTAGATTATTAGAGGTGGAGGGAACTCTGTTACTTACCATCTGGGTTACCTTGTGCACATAGCTGAACCTCTCTGGGGACTAGTTCCTCATCTGTAAAATGAGAGGGTTGGACTAAGTGGCCTTTTGTTCTCTTGCTGCTTTAACTCTATGATCCTGTGCCTATCAAACCCATTCATTTCACAGATGAGGAAGCTGACACTCAAAGAGAGGAATGTATTTGCTCTAGCACATAGAGGAAGTTAAAATAATTGTGTATATTCAACCTGAGGAGGAATCTCAGGAAGGACACAAGTTGCCTTGAAGAATGTGGAGGGTTGCTGCTTCCATTCCCTGTTCCCTTGTGTCCCTCTCCCTCAGGAGTTGCTCTGGTATCTTTTCTTGAACTTCAAGGACAGAAAGTCTTTGGCCTTTCCCATAATACCTTGTGACTCTCACACGATGTTAGCACCTTGTTAAAAGTCCAACCATGTTGTTCTCATTCCTCTGAGCTTTCTGAATGAGCATACAAAGAATCCCTCTGACTTAACATGGGTTTGTCACTTGAGAATCATCTCAAGAGGACTTCTGAGCAATAGATATGCCCACATTTTCCAGGCTTCAAAAGTAATTCATATCATGCTCAATTATTCATTGTTGGATTATCTTCAGTGATTGGAAGCTAAAGGAGAATAGCATATAAATATTTAGCAGAGCAATGAGAACACAATGGAGTTCATTTCAGAGCCCTGCTGAACAACATGTTCATTTCCCACATGTTCTAAATGATATATTAAAACTACTCAGAAAAGAAGGAATAAGTCAATTATTTATATCATATATGCTGATTCCTCTTAGCTTATTCCTTAGCCTATCATAATATTATTGTTGGGGTTTTTTTGGTTTTTGCAGGGCAATGGGGGTTAAGTGACTTGCCCAGGGTCACACATCTAGTAAGTGTCAAGTGTCGGAGGCCGGATTTGAACTCAGGTACTCCTGAATCCAGGGCCAGTGCTTTATCCACTGCACCACCTAGCCGCCCCCAGCCTATCATAATATTATAATAATGGCTGATTGATCCATGCAAGGCATTCTTAACAGCAGAACCAGATTGTCCTGGGAAGATACTCTGTGTGTGTGTGTGTGTGTGTGTGTGTGTGTGTGTGTGTTATCCCAAAATAATGGTTGAGTTCATTCAATGCTCAAAGCACTGAGTTCAGGATGCCAAGAGATTTGACCCAGTCTTTGCTCCTGAGGGGCTTATAAGGAAGTTAGGGAAATATTTGCTTAAAAAGATAATAAGGTGGGGAAGAGTTTAGGAAATGAAGTAACCTGCCTTGCTTGTAGGAATTAGTGCCTTTTCTCCCTTCAGCTGCCTCCATGGAACTACAATAGCTAAGTAGTTTCAGCTTTACCCAATCCATTGGGTAACTCCCTTGGAGCTGCCTAGAATTGTGGGGACAGAGATACTAATGAAATATATACACCTGATGCTGTTGGTGATAAGGAAATATAGGTACCATTGGGTGAAGCTAAAAGCAGTGGATCTCATTCTATTTGTGCAGTCCATGCTGTCTTTTGAAAAGAACAGCCTGTATTACACCAGTGGACACTGATCCACCAGGGCTTTTGTGTCATAAGTAAAAAGCCTTAGATGAATATTTTCACTTGCTCTCAACTAAGAGTAATGGAGGCTAGATGGAGGATGGGAAGAAAAAGACTACCTATTCTTGGGAAGTTGATATAAAAACTAAAGGAATAATTTGTGCATTGATGTGAATTTGCTTTGATTCATTTCTGTGATTCTAATTACTCTTCTGATACAAATCCTGTATATAAGTCTAGTGGGGATTGACCTCTCATTCACTGAGTTCCTCAAACCATTTGATAAAGTAAGAACATAAGAGGGAGCAGGTAACAGAGACAATGAGGTAAAAGATAGCCAGGTAGTTGCGTTTGTATGCTGGAAATGGTGGCAGGTGTTAAATAGCGTCCAACTGGAGTGACTTATTCTAAGCCCTCTCTAGATTTTGAGTGGATCAGTTTGTACTTTGTAAAGGGCATGAGACCTTGAGCTGCTCACACCCTGAGCGACCTATTCTCAGATAGTAAAAAGTGTGATGCTGAGAGCGTCCCATTTACAGCCATAAAGGAGGTGTAAAGAAGTGTTTACAATTCTAGGAAGTATGAAACAGTGCCTCCATCAGTTTAATGGAATTTGACTAGATTTGGGATGACTAAAAGAGCAGTCACATTGCTGGAGGTCTTAAAAAGTCAGCTAGCTCTACACATAAGACACTCCTTAGGGAGTCAGTAGAGAAAGGATCAGATAATATAAAAAGCAAACAGAACAGAAGACTTATAAAGTAAGACCTGGTAGCAAAACCATTTCAGAAACCATGTGGTATTTAGACCAGTTCTACAAAAATAGAACTGAAAGGCCAGACACTGCTGACAAAAAGGAAGCCAGTGCTAACTTTGTCTCTGAGATAGGACCTCTGCACTTTGAACCAATATGCTCTGGCATAATTATCAAAAAGAAGTCTCCAGATAATGATAGCCAGTCCAGGTAGTCAATGAGCCACTGAGAGTTGAACTCAGACCTGGGTGTTGGGGATAAGATAGAAGGAGACCCAATGCCTGTCATCAAGATGTTTGCAGTCTAAGGGCAGCTAGGTGGCACAGTGGAAAGAGCAGCGACCCTGAATTCAGGAGGACCTGAGTTCAAATCCAGCCTCAGACACTTAACAATCACTAGCTATGTGACCCTGGGCAAGTCACTTAACCCCAATTGCCTCACAAGAAAGAAAGAAAGAAAGAAAGAAAGAAAGAAAGAAAGAAAGAAAGAAAGAAAGAAAGAAAGAAAGAAAGAAAGAAAGAAAGAAAGAAAGAAGAAAGAAAGAAAGAAAGGAAAGAAAGAAAGAAAGAAAGAAGAAGAAAGAAAGAAAGAAAGAAAGAAAGAAAGAAAGAAAGAAAGAAAGAAAGAAAGAAAGAAAGAATGTTTGCAGTCTACCTGGGGCTAGGAACCATTCATTGATAGATATTCCAATGTCTCTTCTAAGGGAATAAGAGGGAACAGGACTGGATTTCATTCTAGGGAGCTCCCAATGTGGAAATTTTTCCATGAATATAAATGAGCTACTTGATAAGAATTTTACACAGAAGTTTGGGATTCTGGAACATCTACCACTTGACCACAGGGCTTCTTTCTGCATGGTTGCTGGCTCTTGCCCTGAATGGGAATATTACTGCTTCTCCATCCATCAGTCCAAGAGAACTCCCCCAGAAACTGTTATCTGTGGAATGTTCCTCTGCCCCAAGGCAGCCATCAGCAGCTTAATGTATGTGTACATACTTCCAACAACCTTCCCTCTTCCTCCATGTGGAGGACCAAGATCATCTATCTGCCTTTGCTGCTCTCTCAGCTCTCTCTGGATTTCTCCAACAAAGAACCAGCCCCGCTCTACAAATGGCCTTCATTTTTACAGGAAGACCAGAGCAAACAGGAAGCAGTGGGGGAAGAGGGTCTGACCCACAACAGGGTGAGCTGACCAATTCATCCTCTTTAAATGAGATTGAAAGGGGCAGCTAGATGGCGCAGTGGATAGAGCACTGGCCTTGGAGTCAGGAGTACCTGAGTTCAAATCCAGCCTCAGACACTTAACACTTACTAGCTGTGTGACCCTGGGCAAGTCACTTAACCCCCATTGCCTCACTTAAAAAAAAAATGAGATTGAAAGAGTTTGGGTCCTTTAGTAGATATCTGCTAGCCCTCTCAGTGGTTGTCAGGGGAAGGCATTCACATATTCCAGAGGAAGATACAGTCAAGGTCCCAAACAAAGGCTTAACATCCTATAAACTCATCAAGTTATTTAATTAACCTTATATAGCACTTCCTATGTGCCAGGCACTGTATTAAGTGCTTTAACATTATGATCTCCTTTGAGTCTTACAACAAACCTATGAGGTAGGTGCTATGTTTATCTCCATTTTACAGATGAGGAAACTGAGGCAAATGGGTTAAAGTGACTTGTCCAGGGTCACATAACTAGTAAGCATTTGAATTCAGATTTGAACTTGGCTCTTTCTGAATCCAGACCTGGTGCTCTATCCACTGTACTAAAATCAATAGGATTACAAAGGAAACCAATTATATTAGGATAAATTTATAAGAATTTTTTTAAAAAAATAAGTTAACAAGCCCCAGGTTCATAACCCCTGATTCTGGTCCAACTCTTGTTTTGCAGTTGAAGAGCTTGGGCAAGGGAGGAAGGGAGGGAATGGCATAGTCAAGATGTGGGCCCTGGTCACCTGACTTTTTGCCCAATGTTTTTAGCATTAAAACAAATGTTTCAATATATGTGAAAGCACTTGATAAACCATAACAGTCCTAACTGTTGCAAAGGAGTCTTATTATTATTATTTTTTTGCAGGGCAATGGGGGTTAAGTGACTTGCCCAGAGTCACACAGCTAGTAAGTGTCAAGTGCCTGAGGACGGATTTGAACTCAGGTACTCCTGAATCTAGGGTTGGTACTTTATCCACTGTTCTACCTAGCCAACTCCCAAGGGAGTCTTATTATAATGACTTTGAGTGTATAAATGCACTTTCTTTTTTTTTTTGCGGGGCAATGGGGGTTAAGTGACTTGCCCAGGGTCACACAGCTAGTAAGTATCAAGTGTCTGAGGTCAGATTTGAACTCAGGTACTCCTGAATCCAGGGCCGGTGCTTTATCCACTGCGCCATCTAGCCGCCCCCCCTATAAATGCCCTTTTTCCATAGAAACAGATCCAAACTTGTCAGGAGTTCAGAATCCCAGAGTTGCCTGAAGCTCAGCGAAGTCAGGTGACACATCCATGAACACAATTCTAGGAATGGATTGTTGACTAGATCCGCCCTTCTGATTTTATCATTCTCAATGCCTCACATCTGACCATGTCAGTGATTGGCACCAGGTGAGCCCACTGTTGTTGTCAATCCTTATCTTTTTCCTATGCAAATGGACATTCCAGGTGTGAAAGGGGCATGCTTTTATAACCTGAGAATTTCACCACCCGTTCTGAAGTATTCTAGTCCTAACCTCTTTCGGTTACCTGCCCTTCCATCTTGTTGTTTCATCAAGTGGATTTGGGAGGAACTCAAGTGATCAGGTCTCCTAATCAAACCATCTCACTACATTCACATATATCAGAGTAATAAAAATTAATCAAAGCACGTTAAAAGCCATTTTCCTTCAGACCCTGCACCAATCTTCCATGACACACTTATGGGAGGTCATGGATAGGACTCATAAAGGAGAGATAGGAATGATTTGGTTATGATCTTAATTACTGGATAGACTACCTTCATCAGTGACATCATAGACTCATGGGAATAGCCGCATGTCCAATATCCCAGTACTCTGCCCCTCAGAGGGCTAGAGGGTAGAGGAAAAAACTCCTACCAAAGTCTCCATTTACAGAGGGCTCAGAAGCCCAGCCATCTCTTAATTTTCCACCAGCTGAAATCCTTGGATTCTGCTCCACCATCCCCATCATTCCCCGCCTCTACACACAAACCATTCAGCTTCCCCCATTCAACTGTAAGCTCTTTGAAGGCAGGGACTATCTTGCTTTTTCTTATCTGTAGCCCTAGCAACTATCTAGCACACAATAAGCACCTAACAAATGTCTAGTGTATTGTGTTATTATTGTACTCAACTAAGGGAACGGTAGAATTAAAGCATAGTTTCTGTATGTTTAGAATTGAGACAACTTGCCTTAACTCACCTTTTCTTCCGTAGCTAGATTTTGGAAATTCCTCTTCCCCAATTCACTGACCAAATGATCCCTTCAAAACCACCTTAGAAAGAAGAGAAAGGGGGAATGGAAGAAAAAAAAACTCATCAGTTTTACGAATTAGTTATCTTCAAGCAACTTTTCACCCTTAAAGATAGAAATTTACATTTTAAAAATTTGTTGCTTCTTAGTTTTGTCAAGGGTTAAATATACCATCCCTTTTAAAAAAATCTTAATAGTATTTATTTTTTCCAGTTACATGTAAAGATAGTTTTCAACATTCCTTTTTATAAGATTTTGAGTCCCAAATTTTTCTCCCTCCCTCCCTTCCCTCCCCCCGTCCCCAAGAAAGCAAGCAATCTGATATAGGTTATAAAACACATCCAACCTAACAAAAACTAAGGAAAGGTATATACCCAGAATTCTTACTTTATATTATAGGTTATAATCTGGGAAAAGAATCCCCACCTCTTACCCCAAACAATTTGTTCATCTTAGAGGAACCAGCTTCTAGCTGAAGGTTGACAGCAGTTGGCAGGATTATCAGACAGAACTATCTATAGTAATGTAACTCTCCATGTGGGAAGGTGTCAATTTTATCTATGATGTTTCCAATAAATCAGAAAAAAGAGAGAGTTACCAAACTAAAACTACAGTAGAAACTTCTGATAGAAAAAAAAAAAAAAACCACCCACATTTGTAGTTTCCAGCAATGAAGAAAAAAAAAAACAAAACTGTGGATCTAAGTAAAAAAAAAAATACTTGTAGCTTTCAGCAATGAAAAAAGAAACTGTGGCTCTAAGTCATGACTAATTAAATCTTGTATGATTTGCAAATTAATCCTCTCCTTCAGAGCCAGGGTTACTGCTCCTCCTATAAACTATTTATTAATTAATCCTGGCTTTGTAGGCCAAGAATTGTTTCCTTAAGCTTAGCTGAGAAAAAGATAACTGCATTTTAATAAGAAATTAAATTACTTCATGTGTATTTGGCTTTTTTTAAAAAATTTTCAAATATACAAGCTCTTTCCTCCTGGAGGGTGACATCCAGCTAGCAAAACACTGAAACCAAAGTGAGTTCTCACTGATTGGGAAGTAGCTGAGCAAATTGCGGTGTATGAATATGAAGGAATGTTTTGATCTTGTATGAAATAATAAATACAAAGAATTCAAGGGGAACCTGGGAAGACCTGTATGAACTGATGCAGTGAAGAATGCAGAACCAGGGGAACAATTTACATGATGGCCACAATAATGGAAAAACACCACCAAATGAGAACAAAATACATATTCTTTCAACGTCTTTCTTTATTCCAGTGAAGTGACTATGAAGTTTATTTCCATCTTCTTGATAGAGGTTGTGGACTTGTGGATCATGGCTTTTGAACACTGCATGTGCTGTGTGATACCTGCATATGCTATTAAATGTGGTTGATGTTTCAGTTTTTGCTTAACTCTTTCTCTTTGTTACAGGGCAGGGTTCTATTGGGTGGAGGAGAAGGATACTGAGAAGTAAGTGCTAAAAAAAAAACATAGCATCAATAAAACATTTTTTTTTTTTGGTGAGGCAAGTGGGGTTAAGTGACTTGCCCAGGGTCACACAGCTAGTAAGTGTAAAGTGTCTGAGGCCAGATTTGAAGTCAGGTCCTCCTGAATCCAGGGCCATTGCTCTATCCACTGCACCACCTAGCTGCCCCATCAAGAAAACATTTTAAAAGAGAGAAGAATAGGTATCCATGACATAGAATCACTTTTTCCATCTACAACCATATGTATCTTGTATGTGCCTAGTTATTTACATGTTGTCTTCCCCTATTAGGATGCATATTCCTTGAAGACAAAGACTGGTTCTTTTAGATGGTATGTGTGTATTTGCCTTTCTTTGTATCCCTAATCTTAGCACAGTAACTGGCACTCACACCCTTAATAAATGTTTCTTAAACTGACCAGACACCCAAGGCCTCTGTATTATCTGAGTCTTTGGTCTCTCCTGAACCATGTTTTCCAACATTTTTTTTTCTGTCCTTCTCTATGTATATCTCTGAGTTAGGTCAGTGAGTTTTAAGATATATGTTAATCATATATTGTGTGTTTGTATATATACTTACATACATACATATATAAATACATAATTGGAGCCCTTCTGATCATAATTAAACATCTGGAAAGAATTGGCAAATTTAAAAAAACATCACCCACATATGTTTTTATCAAAGGAAATTGACAATATCACCTTGAAAAGAAATTTAAACAATACCCTTTGAGACATTTGTCCCAACTTGAATTATTCATTGCAGATTAAGGATAGTCAAAAGAAGTGTACTCCTAGAAGAAAGAGCTAGTTGGCAAAGGCTGGAAGAACTTATTCTTTTTCACTTATAGGTGGACAGGATGTGACAAAGAGCACCCAGAATGCAGCAGGTGGAGGGAGAAGGCTGCATATAGCCTTACAGACATAAGAAAAGAAAACATATGAACAGATTAGAAAAAAAAAAGATTAAATGTTTTCTAAGCCACTGCTTGCCTACACTCACCAGCTGAAGGCTTTAAATAATTAAATCCCTCTAGCAACTGCCAGGCCCAACTGGAATATTGAAACAAGGCCCGAATTCAGTTTGAGACCAACAGGTGCAGCCTAATCGTGCCTCCTCCATTCAACTCTCGATCTATGTTTATGCCCGGGGAGGACATCTTATTCTTAAATTCAGCATGGCATTAATTAAATTAGCCTAAGTGCCGCTTGTTTTGTCCCATCTTCCCAGATCAGATTACCCACAGACAGACATCACTCTATTTTCCTCCATGGAAATGCTCAGCATAAGAGGGAAAAATACAAAGGAGGCTATTTTTCCAAAACCACTTTTTTTTTCTAGGAAGGAGATTTCTTCTCTCTGGATTCTTGGAAACTGAATTAACAGCTAAGGAACATTGTTTTACTATTGATTATAATACGTCAGCCTCTTCCTACAATGAGAGCTCTTTATGAAGAGACTGGCTGAGCTCTTCTTTAGCTGAGAAGGGTGGAGTTGGGGGTTTTGAATCTCAGATCCACGGTTTACTAGCTGTGTGACCTCGAGTATCTTCTTATACCTCTCTGAGACTGTTCCCTCATTTGTAAAATGGCGATGACCATGGTTGTACAAGTCCTCCTCAGCGTTATTGTGAGAAAGGAGCGTTTAAAAAACTATTCTTTTTATTATTTTAAGATTGTAGATCTAGGCTAGAAGGGAATTTATTAAGGTCATTTATTCAACCCCACCCTTGTATCTGAAACAGGAGACTGTCCGAGACAGGCCCAGTTCTTATTCACAATCTGCTCGGCCTAATGCTGGGGATCCGTGGGCTTTTGACTTCTGGAAATGCACGATGTTGTATAATCGAGTGCTCTGCCCTGCATTTCAGGGCACGCACAGATATTGTGTAACTGTTTTCTGTCTGCTTAGCTTTGTGATGATGAAAAAAATGCTTTTAATGCTTGTGGAGCCAGAGCTGAATCTGCTGTTTCTCTCCATCTCTTCCTCTTCTCTCCCTGTTTTTCCCTCTGCTTTCTGTCTCTGTCTTTCTGTGTGTGTGTGTCTTTACATCTCTCTCTCTCTTCCTCTTTGGCTCTGTCTCTCTCCTCTCTTGCTCTCTATCTCTGTCTCTGTCTCTCTCTTATTCTTTGTCTCTCTCTCTCTGGTTTGTTTTTTGTTTGTTTGTTTGTTTTTTGTTTTTAGTGAGGCAATTGGGGTTAAGGGTCACACAGCTAGTAAGTGTTAAGTGTCTGAGGCCGGATTTGAACTCAGGTACTCCTGAATCCAGGGCTGGTGCTCTATCCACTGCGCCACCTAGTGCCCCATCTCTCTCTCTCTCTCCTCTCTGTCTCTGTCCCTCTGTCTCTGTCTCTCTATCTCTCTCTGTCTCTCTCTCTCTGTGTCTCTGTCTCTATTTCTGTTTCTGTCTCTATCTCTCTCTGCGTCTCTGTCTCTGTCTCTCTCTCAGCTATAGAATAAGGAGAATGAACTGCTGCTTGTAAAAATACATTCCTGTAAAAAAAAAAATGCATTTCTCTGTTGCTCAGTAAACTCCAGTGACTCTCTATTCTCCCTAGGAAACTCTTCTTTTTCTTGGTTAAATTCCTTCACAGTCTGGCTCCAACTTACCTTCTCAGGCTCATTACACATCACTCTCCTTCGTGCATTCTCCAGTTGAGCCAAAAGGGTATTCTTGCTGCTCTGTACATTTCACTTTCTATCTCCTCTCTCAGAGTCTCTGTACAGGCTGTCCCCCCATGACTGGAATGTTCTCCCTCCTCACCTTTGTTTCTCGGAATCCTGTTTCCTTCAAAGTTCAGCTCAAGTAACAGGCCTTTCCTGATCATGCCAGTCACTAGTATCTTTTATTTATTTTGCATATAGTTATACATGCTTCTATATGTACGTGATCCCTCCAGGTGAGCTGCTTCATTCTTTTTCTTTGTGCATAATTGTTTGCATGTTGTCTCTCCCAATGAGACCGTGACCTCCTTGAGAGCAGAGTCTGTCTTTTGCCTTTCTTTGGGTCCCCAGAACCTATCATGAGGTCTGGCATACAGTGAATGCTTAATAAATGCTTGTTGATTGGTTGAAATAATAATAACTGACATTTTTAGAAAATCTTAAGAATGTTTATAAAGTACTTCATATATAATATTATATCAATAATATGTGATGTGTTATAATAATTTATATCACATATTTCCCTAATATATAATATTAATCTATATTTCTATAATATCAATACTCTCTATTTATGTATTATATTTATTATATTATAATATACTTTATATATAATTTTACTTAAGCCTTATAATAGCCTTGTGGAATCAATGTCACAGATACAGTTATCACCATTTTACAGAATAGGAAACTGAGACTAAGAAGGCTTGGGTTACTTGGCTGGAGTTAGTCTAAAGGCCACTTTTCTATTCTTCCTGAATAAAGGATGCATAGCTAGTTCTCAGGTCAATGCATATGGGGGCAAAATGAACCCCAGCTTCCCCAGATCTGTACCACAGCTTCCTTGCTCACAACAGTACCAGTCAATGTTGAGAGAATGGGAGAATTAACTCACACCTCCCCAGTTCCACCAGCATCCTGGCCAAAAGCACTAGCTGTGTGACCTTGGGCAAGCACTTAACCCTGTCTAAGGCTCAGTTTCCCCATCTATAAAATGAGAGGGTTGAACCCCCTGACTTCTAAGGTCTCTTCCAATTCCCACTCTATGATCCTCTGATGCTGGGTACCAATGCCAGGATTTAAAACGAAGTCTCCTGCCTTCCCAATCCAATCCTCTTTTCACTAACCACAGTGATGAGCACTGATATAATTACACAGACATATACATCCATCTTCCTTCCTCTTTGTGCCTGTGTTTTGTCCCCAATAAAGATGTTTTTCCCCCTTCCCCTCTATTTGCCTGGTACTGTCAGGCCCACACATGCAGTTCCTTCAGTTCCTCCAAGCAATGAAAATAATACCCATTTAGTTTTTGGGTGATGGTGACAGATGAGCCCTTCTTCACCATCGGTTGAGTCATGGCGGTGCATGGACCTGTATTAATTTATAATAAATACAGAACCAGCTCTAGGAAATCAATGGTCTCATTTAGAAAGCTATCTTGGCAGGTAATACATGCACAGGCACGATCAAGATAGCATAACAACTGGTGGAAGATACTGTTCATTCTTTGGCACTATTTTGGGTGATATTTGTGAAATTGAAAGACACCCCCCCCATACTTTTGCAAAGGGGAAAAATGAGCTTTCAGGGCCCTGGAGCTATCTGACACTACAAAAGACTTCACCTAAAATTTTGCTATACCTGAGTCCAAGTGGTCCACGGTGGTTTGTCTGCTTCCTCCATAATGTATATGAAGTCTGGGCTAGAAGCAAGACCAGAAGTCTACTGGGTGCCACCACTTTATGTCCTATTTGCCTGCTGCCTGTTGCCTAGCATTTCTGCAATAATAATATGGAAAAAGTTGAAATTGGTCACATTCACTAGAGGCCAAAAAAGGTTAATGAGTCTGATCTTCCTTATCGTTCAGTTGTTTCAGTTATATCTGACTCTTCATGACCCCATTTGGGGTTTCCTTGGCAAAGATACTAGAGTGATTTGCCATTTCTTTCTTGAACTCATTTTATAGATGAGGAAACTGAGGTAAATAGGGTGAAATTATTTGCCCAGGGTCATACAGCTAGTAAGTGTCTGAGGTCATAATTGAACTCAGGTGTTCCTGACTCTAGTCCCAGCACTCTTATTGACTATGTCACCTAAATGTCCTGTGTGATCTTCAGTGTGTAGCTAAACTCTGGGTGGAAATCAAGTTGTTAACGGGGACATTATTCAAAGTAATAGCCAACTCATCTTTGGAGAGACTCTATTTCTGAAAATAGCTTAAGGCAGAGCTGTAACTAGCAATTTTGGCACCAGAAGTACAAAGTAGGCAAGTAGCAAATAATATGTCCTCCCCAAGGGCAAACAGCATGAAAAACCTCTCAAACCAAGTTTGTAATTTATAATGTGAAAATAGCACAACAAGAAATGGAGACACATCTACTTGAACGAGAATTACTTGGCTTCTAGCAGATGAAGGAGTATATGTGTTCAGTTTTTTGCACCCTCTAAATTTCAGTAGCCTAGACCACAACCCTAGTTGTCCTGACCCAGTTATAACATGAAGCTTTGGGGAAATGGAAATGATTCCATTGAAATTGAAAACTGAAATGAACATGTTATAATCTCTGTGGTAATCTACAAAAACTCAGGGCATATTTGGTTGGTGTTTTTTTTTTTTTCAGATCCATCTGTTTTTCTATCAGAAGCAATCTCTGCTTTAGACATCCCTTTACCTCCTTAGAACTATTTTCTCCCGCCTGAACCTCCCCATACTGGGACTCTTTCTTGCTGCAAATTTCCAATTTCAATGGTGGCTCCTGCCCATGGCATCACAATGGGAAAGCCAGTGTGAAGCACATTTCCCTCCCCATCAAAGCTCTCACCTTCTTCTAAATATCTAAATCGTTTTTGTTTTTTGTTTTGTTTTAGTTTGGTTTTCCAGGGCAATACGGGTTAAGTGACTTGCCCAGGGTCACACAGCTAGTAAGTGTCAAGTGTCTGAGGTCGGATTTGAACTCAGGTCCTCCTGAATCCAGGGCCGGTGCTTTATCCACTGCACTACCTAGCTGCCCCTAAATTGTTTTGATGTTCGGAGTGAAGTGGAGAAAAGTGGGAAGAGTTTGACCTAAGGATGCCCTGAGTCCTGGAGACAGCGTACAGTAGAGCATCCATAGACTTCCTCTCTCTGGAAACCTCCTCATTTGTAATATATCTTCTCTATCCCACTCTGGAAGTGTTCGATGCTTCTCTCCTATAACAACAACAACAACGACGATAATAATAATTAGCACTTACATAGCATTTTTTTTTGCAGGTCAATGGGGGTTAAATGACTTGCCCAGGGTCACACAGCTAGTAAGTGTCAAGTGTCTGAGGCCGGATTTGAACTCAGGTCCTCCTGAATCCAGGGCCAGTGCTTTATCCACTGCACCACCTAGCCGCCCATTTATATAGCATTTTAAAGTTTGCAAAGTATTTTTAAAATATTATCTCATTGAACCTCACAAAAACCTGGGAAGTAGATGCTATTACTATACCCATTTTGTAGTTGAGGAAACTGAGAGCGACAGAGGTTAAGCAACTTGCCCAAGGTTACAGGGCTAACAAATATCTAAGACTGGATTCAGACTCAGGCTTACCTAACTCCAGGCCCAGCAATCTGCCCACCTCGCTGCCTTTTGTATCCTTTCTGTTCTCCCGGCCATGGGTGTCCCTGGTTAAGCCACAAATCTCTCTCTTGTGAGTTAAAACATGGTGGTCATAAAAGCTTATTCCTTTGCATCGCTGGTCCATTTAATTCTCCTCCATCTTCAGCTTTTATTTAATTGGAGTGGCTGCATATCACACCCTAGACTGAGTAAGGCAATATACTATAGTACATCAAGTCTGGATCTCAAGCCTCATCCCCTGTGTGGTCATGGGCAAATCATTTGACCTCCCTAGGCCTCAGTTTCTTTATATGTAAAATGAAAACATTGCAGTTCCCTTTTGGCTCTAAATCTACAACCCAAATTCTCTCTGGAATGTTTTCTTTTTTGACCTTCTCTCCATTCTAGTTGCTATATAGAATTTTTTTGGTGAGACGATTGGGGTTAAGTGATTTGCCCAGGGTCACACAGCCAATAAGTGTTAAATATCAGAAGCCAGATTTGAACTCAAGTCGTCCTGACTCCAGGACCGGTGCTCTATCCACGGTACCACCTAGCTGTCCCTCCTCTATAGCTTTTGAGAAAAATGCCATAATTCTTTCAACCCAGTGAGATTTCTAAGTTCTGCATATATTTTTCCCCTAAGCTATAATGAAAAAAATTTGTGTAAGAATCTAATTCCCCAATCTTTCTCCTCCATAGTTACCAGTAAGTGAAATTTCAAATGCTATAAGCCCTTGAAAGGAAAAAATTTTAACCTCATTTTATTGGAGAAGCAACTGTGACAGACAAAGATAATGCTACTTATTCAAGGAGACATGTTAAGCCAAGTAGTCTGATGGTCAACCCTTCTAGAAGAACTTGGGAGTTTCACAATACGCCATGAATGCAGCTTTCATACCTATCTCCATCTGGTAAAACTTGATGAATACAGAAAAACAAACTTCCTAATATCCACCTCTGAGCTTTAATTCCCACTTCTAGCCTCACTCAAATGGAGTTAAGATAAATGAA
The DNA here is from genome assembly GCF_019393635.1 of Dromiciops gliroides. Classification (NCBI taxonomy): domain Eukaryota; kingdom Metazoa; phylum Chordata; class Mammalia; order Microbiotheria; family Microbiotheriidae; genus Dromiciops; species Dromiciops gliroides. The sequence goes on from NC_057866.1 coordinate 37,653,257, forward strand.
AAGGAAAATATAGAACTGAACAGGCTGTTGGAAAAATTAGATTCAAAAATTTATAGCATCTTCTAAATGAGACCTTTAGAAAATAAATATCCTTTTTTTAGCATTGCATGGTACCTTTCCAAAAAGAGACCATTTGCTAGGACTCAGAGAGACCATAAATAACCATAAGAAAGGAAAATGTTAAATACATTCTTTATACATCGTGACATAATAGAATAACCATTAATATTGTTAAGGGTTAAAATTCTAGCTAAACTGTCTAAAATATCTAATGAGTGGTCGCCAATAAATTATAAGCTTTAGCAAGAGTTAGACTTTTAAGCATTTATTAAGGAGAATAAGAATTTGGTAAAGAGAGAGAGAAAGGCCTAGATTCCTATCTATTAAAGGGAGAGCACATTTCTAGCTCCGCTCTCCACCAGCGTCCTCAGGGAAGAGAAGCGCGAGACTGAGCCCAGTCTCTTCCTTCCTCCTCCCACTAGCCCGCGTCACTTCCTGACTCCCTGGTCTTGCCCTCAAAGACCTTCCCTTCATGGGCAGAACTCTCTACAGTAAGTCTCCAGCAGGTGGCGTTATTCCAATCGTTACAATAATAAAGGTCACAAGAAAAAGATGAGATTTAAATTGGAACCCAAATAATGGTATCCTGAATAATGACTGGGTCAGAAAACAAATCATGTAAACAATTAATAACAACATAAAAAAGAATGAGACATAAATGATGGATTTGGGAATGTCACTAAAGAAGAAGGGAAAATTCGCCTCTAAAAAATGAATATAAGCCCAGTCTCAAAGACCAGTGGTATGCGACTCTGTCCGTGTTGATGGAGATCAATGTCCTTCACCCATGTAAAGGACTTTAGTCTCTTCAATTAATCAACCAGAGTTTCTTCTTTCAGCAACCTTGAAGTAAGTTGACATCTTTCATCTTCTCTCTCAAAGCTGGAAGCCAGAAGTGCCTTAACAAAAACTTGACAAAAACTGAAGACACTGAAGCTCTCTCTTGTGTTCCTCGTCCAACCGTGCCTTGACCCTTATTCAGTCTCAGGTCACTGATCTCCCCCACTGAGATAGGGTCTCATATCAATAGGCTTTGGGGTCTGAGGTTATATATATTTACAAAATAGAAGAAGAAAAGAAAAATAGGATTAATGAACTTGCTATGCTATTTTCAAAACAGAAAACCAACAAATTAACAAGATAAAAATAAACACAAAAAAAGGAATACAAAAAATTAGAGAGGGACATTAACAAAATGGAAAATGAAAAGACTATAGAAACAACATAAAAACCAACTGATATTTTGCAAAATGATAACATCTATATACCTTTAAGTAATCTGATGCAAAGAAAAAGAAATATAAAATTCAAATAACCATTTAAAAAAGTATAAGTTGAATTTATAATGAGTGGAGAGAAAAGAAAATGGTGTGGACCAAACGTGTCAAATACATTGTCTGTAGGCTGGCCCAAACCAGGTTAAACATATTTGAGAAATATTTAACAAGATATATACAAATACAATAAAAACATAGATAACATTACATTTTAAAACCAAGTCAATATGCAGCCTGAGAGGATGATTATACATAGATTAAGTGGCCCCCATTTCTATTTGCGTTTGACTCTACTCATGCAGACTATTTGTTATGTTTGGCCTCAAAGGGAAAATGACTAGTTAAAAGAAGCCAAATTTAGGCTTTGACTTCAAGAAAAAATTCCTCACCATTAGAACTGCCAGAAGTTAAATGGGCAGTCTCAAGAGGTAGTGGGTTATCCCTTCCTTGGAGGTCTTCAGGCAAAGGCTGTACTATTGCTGGTTGAGTATGGTGAAATGGGGATTCCTTTGTAGTACCTCTGACTATACACTCTATGGCTGCTTGAGGTCTTTCCAACTCTCAAATTCTGTGATTCTGTGATTACTTTCTTTTATCACCATTTTGACTGCAGTTATTTCACTATTAGAAATAGTAATAGTGGGAAGACCATTAGGAATGTTATCATTAAAAATGTCAGAGTTTAAGAAGGGTACACAGAATGGAATGACAAGTCTATTTGGGAAATCAGAAGTCACATATAGGTTTGGCATGGAATTTTTAAAGATTCCTCATAATGACATTAGAGAAGACAAGTTGGTGAAAAAAATAGACAAGAAGAGAAAAAAAATAAAACAATGTTTTTCCCTCTTTGGCTATGTAATTCCATCTCCTGGAGGGATGCTTCGTGCTTCACTTAAGGAAGATTGACATCACTTGGACCATTTTCAGCATGAGAGGTGACCACAAATAAGCATGTTTGCTGATAAATGATGTATCTTTTTAACCCTATGAAGAAATAAAATTTAATTTTCCAAATCTGCAAAATACTAAAAACTTAGTTCTAGGACAGACCTGACAGGTTATTCTAGACTATATCACTCATTTTGAAGTTGAGGAAAACAGGACCAGAAGAGTGAAATGAGTTTGACTTTGGTTTCCTGGCAAAATTCTAAAAATGGATTAGTAAAGGTTGGGGGTTTTAGTACTTAGAAAGGGAAAGAAATGAATTAATATGAACCAAAATATATTGGGTTATGAACGTTGAACTATTTTGTTCAGAAATTCCCCAAATAATAGGAGTTCTGCTATGAATATTTTCGTTTAATTAAACTTTTTCTTTCTGTCTTCAACCTTCTTAGAGTATTTGCCTAATATTTTAAATTGTTTTTCTAGAACACTGAGACTACTTTACAGCATTGTCAGGAGTATATTAATGTACCAATCCTTCCTTATCCCTTTTACAGTTATTTCTGTATTTTGTCATCAATGTCAATTTTCTGAAGGTGGTTGTAAGATCTCAGAGTAATGTTAATTTGTATTCCTCTTATTAACAATAACCTAGAGCAATATTGCATATGGTTGCGATGTACAATTCTTTTGATAACTACATCCTGTAACCACTTTTCTTTTGAGGAATAGTTCTTGTTCTCATAAGTTTGTATTCCCTATCTTATATTTTTCCTAGAGATTCTTATGTAAAATATTTTCCCCAGTCAAAAGTTACCTTTTTATACTGGCTGCATTCATTTTGCTTGTGCAAAAGCTTTCTTACATTTCATATAGGTCAAAAACTGTCTATATCTCTTTTCGTGACAACCGTGATTTATTGTTTGTTTAATAATTCTTTCCCTCATTCATAACTGTGAAATGTCATTTCTTCTGTTTCCAAAACTGTTTATGATATGATCTTTTATATTTAGATCACATATGCATTTGAAACTTATTGTGGCATATAATGTAAAATGCTAGTCTAGTTTTTTTTTAAAAACTGCTTTCCAATTTTCCAAGAATTCTCTTCAAATAGGCTGGGTTTTTAAATTTATTATTTTATTTTTTGGAAGCAATTGAGGTTTAAGTAATTGCCTAAGTTCACATAGATAGTAAGTTTTTGAGGTCGTATTGAACTCAGATCCTCTGACTCCAGGGAGGTGTTCTATATTCTTGGGTTTATTGAACAGGGTGTTACTGAGTTCAGATGTTTCCTGATCTTTGCTAGTTTAATCTGTTCCACTAAGCTACTTTTCAATATTTAACCAGCATCAGTTAGTTTGAATGATCACTGCTTTATAATATGGTTTGAGGCCCAGAACTGCTAAGCCCTCTTCATTCCTACATTTTTTCAGTTACTTCCCTTGAGATTCTAGATGGTTTTTTTTCTTCCCAATGTGTTTTGTTATAATTTGGTCTTGTTTTATAAAACAACTCATTGGTAGTTTGATTAATATAGCCCTAAATCAGTAATTAATTTAGATTTATATCACAATGTTTATCATGTTGACATTGCCCAGCCATAAGTAATAGAATATCTAATTACCAAAATATTTATTTCCAGAAAGAGCATTTCTATTTACCATGTGTCTTTAATGTGTCTTGGGTGGTATCTTTGAAGATATTTTATGTGTTTAGTAGTTATTTGAATGTGATTTTCTGTTTCTATCATGTTCTCCAAGTTTTTGTTTTTATTATCATAATAAAAAGTTGATCGAGTGGGTTTACTTTGTATCTGACTATTTTACCATTAATTTTCACAATGAATTCTTTCGCTGATCCTCTGAGAGCAGTCACCAAATTGAGACCCAAGTCTGTCATGCTACTTCTCCCTCCAGTTCTGCTTCTGATTTTCCAGATTTTCCCTGCAACCATACCCCTCCCCTCCCTCTCACCCTTTTCTAGATATCTTTTTACGTATTATCTTCTTTCCATTAAAATATAAGCTCCTGGAGGTCAGGAACTATCTTTCTTTTTTGTCTTTGTTACCCAAAGCTTAGCAAAATGTGCCTGGCACATTTTAAGTACCTTAATATAATTGTTTGTTTTCTCCCCTCTACATCACTCTCCCTCATCCCACATAATCGATCAAATGCCAAGTCTTATCAATTCTATCTTTACACCATCTCCAGGAAAAAGGACAGTAAGTAAAGCAACATTGGCTTTGGAACAAGAAGACTTAGACCTTGTATGTTTTGGAACATACGGAAAATAGAAGGGAATTGATTTGGATGACCTCTGAGATCCCTTCTAACCCATAAATTTATGAGGTTTTTACTCTAGAATCCAATTCAAATTCTCCTCTTCGTCACTTAGAGACTTTTATAGCCTGACTCTAACTTGCATCTCTGACCTTTATCAAATATTAATCTGCTTCATGCAGTCCTTGATCCAGCCCGACTGATTCCTTTCTATTCCTTACATAGCAACAACATTCCATTTCCCACCTCCATACGTTTGAACCAAGAGTACCCATGCCGGGAATATACTCTCTCCTTCCCTCTGCTTCTTAGAATTCCTAGTTTCCTTCAAAGATCATCTCAAGTGTACTTGAGACTTTTCATCCCTGTCTCCCAATAGAATGTAAGTTCCCTGAAGACAGGACCTATTGCTTTTGTCTTTCTATCCTTAGCACCCGGAATTACCCAACACATAGTGGGCACTTTATACTTGTTTAATTGATTACAGAGCCAACTTGGCAACTGAGTAGATGTGAAGAGTGAGGGAAAGTGAAGCATTAAGGATTGATTTTCCAAGGTTGCAAAACTAGGTTACCGGAATGCAGATGGTGCCTTCCACAGAAATCAGCAAGTTAGCAAGAGGTGACAAGTCTATGGGGAAAACTAACGTTGTTCTGTTGTGGATGTGTTGGGTTTGAGGATGCCTATGGGACATCCACTGAACCCTCCTTATATGAGATATATCAGGTGGGGAAAAAGGAACACAAAATCATACACCCACAAAATGACAACCCTGGGAAGCTGTTGGTGTAATAGAAAAATCACCGACTGAGCTAGGAGAAAAGAAACTTGAGTTCTAGTCTCAGTGCTGCTAACCAGCTACTGGGATCTTGGGCAAGTCACGTCCCTGTCTTAGCTCCTGACTCCGTGTTCTAGCTCTACCATGATGAGGTTGAAAGGACTGATCTTTGGTGCTTTCCCAGAACTAAAGCTTATGATTCCCCAGTAAAAATACACATGTATGCACTGACAAAGAAAAGAACCAAAAGGGAGGGAGAGCTGTCAGTAAAGTTCCATGTTCATCGGGTTCTTTTGGACATGTTCCCAGAACTGTTGAGTTAGAAGGGACCTCAGAGGGCCCTTTGGGCCTCCCTATACTCAAACAAGCCTTCTGAATGACAATGGCTCATGATTTTTAAAAAGCATTATGTACACAGAACAAAAAGTCCAAGGGAGAAGACTTTCAAGCCATTCTGTCTCTTGCCCTGATGGAACCAGGAAGCCACATGGAACTCGAAGTATACACTCAAGAAGAAGAGAGATATAACATAACACCTACTTCTGAAGCCAGAGGTCACAACTGGAATCAGTGGCCATGGGACTAAGGGAACAGAAGAAATTGTTCTTGACCCCTTCTCCCACCATGGAGCTTGGATACCTCCCACCCTCCCCCAAATGCCAAGAGACAGCTGGGATGAGTGACATATATGTGACATGTCTCTGTTTTGTTATGGGACATCATATACCCAGGGAAGCTAGGTGGCACAGAGGATAGAATGCCAAGCCTGGATCCAGGAAGACTCATCTTCCTGAGTTCAAATCTTACCAGCTGTGTCACCCTGGTCAAGTCACTTCACCAAGTTTGCCTCAGTTTCCTCATCTGTAGAATGAACTAGAGAAGGAAACGGCAAACCGCTCCAGTATCTCTGCCAAGAAAACCCCAAATGGGGTCATGGAGAGTCAGATGTGACTGAATGACAACAAACATACACCCATCTACAGATTTGACGTAGAAATGAAAAACTTCACGTAGAATAAGTTTTTGAGAAGTTGTCATACTTCAACATTATGCCCCTAACTTGACTCATGTGGCAGTAATGTTATTTTTCTCCCATTCATCTTTCAGAGGGGATGATGATCCATTGAGATTTTCCAGCCTAACTAGTTATGAATAATTCTGTGCAAATCAGCATCAATCAGGGACTCAAGAAATCTAAATGTCTTCCTGGAAGGAAGATGGCATATATTAACTCTTTCAGCAACATTATGCCAAATGATACTTTGAGCTGAGGCTTTTAATCTCTTAAGATTTTCTTGCCCTTTCCTCTTCCCTAAGACTGTAGTGAGAGACAGGGCAGTAGAGTTAGAAAAGTGCTGGTTTAGGAGGGACCTATATTCGAATCCAGTCTCTGACAGGTACTTACTTGCTATGTGACCCACCAGCCAGTTTTCTCATTAATCAAGCTACCAGAATTGTTATGATGAGAGAATAAGCTTCAAAGAAGTCCATCAGTCTGTAAAGTCATCATGGTGAGGATGATTTTGAAGGGAATAATTATATGCCATAGAAGTATAGTAGAGGAAGCTAGGTAGCAGCCTGGATAGAGTGCCAGGCCTTGAATCAGGAAGACCTGAGTTCAAATCCAGCCTCAGATATTTACTAGCTGTGTGACCCTGGGCAAATCACTTTACTTCTGTCTGCCTCAATTTCTTCATTTGTAAAATCTGGATAATATTAGTACCCACCTCCTAAGGTTCTTGTGAGGATAAGATGAAATATCTGCCAAGCACTTTGTAAGCCTTAAAACACCATATAAATGCTAGCTATTTATTTCTGGCAGTGGGAGGAGGAGGAGGAAGAGGAGGAGGAGTATGTACATTTGTGTGTACAGAGGGAAATGTTATAAGGCAAAGGACATCAAGCTAAAACAACTAAAATAATTAGACTTAATTTATCAAATTAGTAGCTAAATTTTACTTTAAAAGTGAGGCATGTCATACCAAATTCTTTTTGACACACCAGGGTGTGCGTGGGTACACCCAGTACACATGCCTATACCTGGTCCTTGCCTTTTTCTCGTGTTTGACTCTTGTTCATGTTTTCCTGTAAATGCTCCATTGGGAGTTTGCTCCACATGCTGAATGCCTTCCTGGGCTTTTCTTGACATTGTGTGTGTTTGGGACAAACTGCTTCAGTTTATCCAAATAACTTGAGGAGACCACCAAGTCAAGCAGAGACAGATTTATTACATCCTCATGAGGACGGGCAAAACCCAATTACACATTGAAGTCTTGCAAAGATATGCCCAATCCTCTAGGTTTTTATAGTAATCTTGAAAAGGACTGTCCCCACGTACACCTAGGGTGGATGAGCTCACAATCTAACATCCAATCCTGTCTCATCCAAGGTGCGTGTTCAGCTCGTGATCAATGTATAGAGACATGCATATGTGTTCCAGGAGCAAGGGGGAAAAGGGGAGGGGGAACAAGGTCAAACCAAAGGAAGAGGAAACAGGGGAGTGAGAGTCAGATGTTTCAGATCTCACAGTTCCCACTGACTCCCCTCTCCAGGCCCCTGTCTCTAAAGATAAGGATGACAGGGTTAAAATTTATCTTCGGCCATGTTGGGAAGCCAAAGAAATAATTGGCAATAAAACTTAAAGGAGACAGTGAGAATTTGACAAGCAATAAACTTCTAAACTAACTATATTGGGTCAGGGCTGGGTACCTTCCAGACCCCATCCTCAGAGTTTAATCTGACTCAAATCCATAATCATATCATACATGTGGATACCAATGGAGGACAGAGACCGTTCACTGGTTATCCCTCATTCTTGTTACATAATGGGCCCCTCTCCTTTCTATGGATCCCTCTGAAGAGACTCTGCAACCCTTCTCTTTCACAATTCTTTGTTGCTAATGGGTTGTAGTTTCATGCCCATCACGAGCCCTTCCAATGCCCTTTGGGCGATCCTCAGTTTTAATTCTTCAGGGACTGTTGCATTCCATGCCTTTCCAGCCAGTGGTATCAATACTTGATAAGCATTTGTTAAGTATATACTGCGTGCCAGGCTCTGTCACTGGGGGGGTGCAAATATAAAACAGGTAGCCCTTGCCCTCAAAGATCTTACAATCTAATGGGAGAAGACAACACAAAAAAGGAAGCTGGATAGCAGGGGATTGGAAGGGGAAAGACACAATGGTGGGGATTCACGATGCAGTCCAGTCCAAAGAATGAAGGTGGGTAGAAAGCAAAGATATGGCTGGCTTTGGGAGGAGTTTTTAGCTTTGCCCTCCAGCTCTTCAATCAGAGGAGCAGAAGGTCCTGATGAGGTATGGATACCAAAGCTGATGAAATCTCACTGGATGACAAGAATGGTTTGTGGTAAATGTTTAATAACTGACTCTTGGAGGGTAAAATGCATGCACAACACACTTTAAAGTTTAATCTCCCTTATTAATATTTTTCCATCACTTCTAAAGTCTAGACAAAAACAAAACAGTAAATCAAGACCTGATTTGCAGTGTTTGCTAATTTCCAAGATATAAATGCTCACACTGAAAATTTAGCCCTCTCTAGAGCTGGTTCAAGAGCTGGCTCCACAATTTGAAACTATGCCCAAAAGGCTATGGGACTGTTCATACCCTTTGACCACTGCTAGGTCTGTATCCCAAAGGGACCATAGAAGAGGGAAAAGGACCCACAGGTACAAAAATATTTATAGCAGCTCTCTTTGTGGTGGCAAAGAATTGGAAATCGAGGGAATATCCAACAGTAGGGGGATGGCTAAACAAGTTGTGCTATATGAATGTAATGGAATACTATTGTGCTGTAAGAAATGATGAGCAGGAGGAGTTCAGAGAAACCTGGAAGGACTTACATGAACTGATGCTGACTGAGAGGAGCAGAACAAGGAGAACATTGTACACAGTAACAGCAACATTGTATGATGAACAATGGGGATAGACTTGGCTCTTCTCAGCAGTGCAAAAATCCAAAACAGTTTCAAAGAACTCATGATAGAAAATGTTCTCAACATCCAGAAAAAAGAACTGTGGATTATGAATGCAGATTGAACCATACTGTTTCTACTTTGGGACTGGTTTTTTTTTTTTTCCTTCTTTTTTGAGATTTTTCCCTTGTGATCTGTTTCTTCTTTCAAAAGATGATTAATGCAGAAATATGTTTAATGTGATTGTACATATATAACCTATATCAGACTGCTTTCCATCTTGGGGAGGAGGGTGGGAGAAAAATTTGGAACTAAAAATCCTATGAAAACAAATGTTGAAAACTATCCTTAGGGGGCAGCTAGGTGGCGCAGTGGATAGAGCACTGGCCCTGGAGTCAGGAGTACCTGAGTTCAAATCTGGACTCAGATACTTAACACTTACTAGCTGTATGACCCTGGGCAAGTCACTTAACCCCAATTGCCTCACTTAAAAAAAAACAAAAAACAAAAAACCTATCCTTATATGTAACTGGAAAATAATAGAATACTTTAAAAAAAAAGAGCTGGCTCCAGCATATTACTGCTTCTAACCATATGGTATCACCTGAAGAATATTTAAAAAGATGGGCCTTTGTTCTAGGGAAGCTTAAAGTCATGAAATTTATAATTACCTTTGAGAAATTGAGTAAAACTATTAATGATCCTCCTCTCCAATAAAACCTTAAAGCTCTACAGAAATGTGAGGTATTGCTTTTTTTTTTTTTAAGTGAGGCAATTGGGGTTAAGTGACTTGCCCAGGGTCACACAGCTAGTAAGTGTTAAGTGTCTGAGGCCAGATTTGAACTCAGGTACTCCTGACTCCAGGGCCAGTGCTTTATCCACTGCGCCACCTAGCTGCCCCTGAGGTATTGCTTTTTTCAGTAATAGGACCATACTGTTTCATCTATGGTGTTTGATCAATTGTACCATCATACAGATGGACCACAGTTACTCTGATGGAATAGTTCTACAGCAAAGTCAATAGCTATGGCCAAAAAAGCATGATCTCTGATCTTGCCTTCTGATGGGATATGAACAAAGTGAATACGATGAACTCATTGTCCACAGAAAAACATTTTGGGTTCATTTTTCTCATCCTGTAGCAAGAACAAGAGATAACCAATGGAATGAATGAACACATGCAAAAGCATTCATAAAGTACTTACCATGGATCGTGGAACTCTGGTCGGCACTAAAAATAGGAATAAAATCAGCTAAGACAGTCCTGCCCTCAAAGGGTTTACACTCTAAAAGAGGAAAACAGCATATGTAAAGGTATAAGAGTTGGTAAGAGAAGTTGGCAAGGAGGGGGACATGTGATAGGTTTGGAAATGACAAGAAAGTATCATGGTTCACAAGGGATCAGGCAAGATAAGATGAAAGCTTACGAACTGATGTCTATGGTCAAGGGTTGGGAGTCCAAGTTCCAGTGGGGAGAAGGCTGGTGTATAGGCAGCCAGCATGGTTTAGAGATGCCCCATATGCTCCTGGATCCTACATGATGGCAAGAGCACTCTGTGTGTGCCCTCTGTGGCAAACTTATGGAAAGACATGAACAGAATTCCACAGTGCCAGGTACTATCTAGGGATACAAATACAAACAAAAAGACAGACAGTGCCAGCCATCAAGGATCTTACACTCTAAGGATGGAAGAGAGGACATAAAGGGAACTGAAAGGTGGGGGTAAAATGGAGGATGGTGCCTACATTAGAGCGTGGTGGCAAAATCCAAAGAATGTAGGATGGCTGGTCTGGACCCTTCCTAATATGGTCCAGGAGGAACCAAACAGTGGGAACCCACAGGGAGAAAGGGAGAAGGCAGCTGACACATGGTGGCAAAGAGTCTCTCATTCTAAAGTATGACAATATTCAGTGCAATCCTATAATAATGACCCTATAATCTGGACGGCAACTTTGATATAAAAACAGCATTGCAAAATTCCTTTCACAAAGCAACACATACTTGGACTGCGTGTCAGGCCTTTCATTTTCTGCCAGGAATAGTACTTATAGGGAGGGAATGTGCTATCTCTAGCACAAGGAGTTCTGCTGAGAGTTGAGAGAGAAGGAAATGTCTTTATATTTCACTGGCTAGAAGGAAAACACTTGTGGAAAAGATAAAAAACAAAAGGTCTGAGAAGTGTATGTTACCAAGGGGTGAGAGGAGAGGTGGTTGGTTAGGGAAGAATGCCAATGATGTCATAGGTTTGAGTCCCATGTAAGTCAACCAATTTTGTTCTGTCCCCACATCTATGAAATGTATCCCAAGCCCCGCAATCTGGCCCACAAACATGTCCCTTTGGTCAATTCAACAAGCATTCAGTTCATCAATTAATGTACCAGGTGCTGGGTATACAAAGATAAAAATAGGACAATTCTTGCCTTCAAGGAGCTTATATTCTGATGGAAAGTCTGGTAAGAAGGAGTGAATGGGTAAAAAGAAATCAATCGGGGCAGCTAGGTGGCGCAGTGGATGGAGCACCGGCCCTGGAGTTAGGAGTACTTGAGTTCAAATCCGGCCTCAGACACTTAACACTTACTAGCTGTGTGCCCCTGGGCAGGTCACTTAACCCCAATTGCCTCACTAAAAAAAAAAAAGAAAGAAAGAAAGAAAGAAATCAATCACTACTACTCCAATATGCCAATGGGTCTGTGAGCTCACAAATGTGAATATTCCCACAAATGTGAGCAGGTTCAACTCTTATCCTTGTCTAACCACAGGTTCACTGCAGGGGGTTCTCTCAATATGCCAGGGGCCCTTCCATTCTCTCTTTGTATGGTTGAGTACGTAGGCTATCCATCAGTTACCTCTTGCTCTCATCACATCGTCAGTGCATTTGTTTTGATCATCCATTTCTCTGTTGACCTCCTCTACTGTAGCTCTCCCTCATTTGCTCATTGAACCCTGCTCACACCCATCTTGTACCTCTCCCTCGCCTCCTTAGTAGTGCTCATTTTAAATTCTTTGGCAGCTATAACGTTCCCTGATTCACAATTACACAATGAGAGATACTGGCACAATATTGTTATAAAAAAGACAGGCCTTTATTTCTGGGAGAACTTTGGGATCTTTAACAGAGCTTTGCAATTTCCTGAAGGAAGAAGCATCCCAAGTGACTTTCCTTCTCCTATTTGATTTATAGTACAATTCATTGCCCATTTTTACTGTCTGTCCAAGACTGATGTCCTGACAGACAAACTCTAAAGTTTGTCCATCTAGCTACATGCCACAATCTAGAGAATGGGCATTCATCATCAATTGTCATTGTGCACACACTGCTATCCCTTAGTTAGCTCTTATTATCTTGTGAGCCAATAGAACTTAAAGAATGTATCGTAACAAAGGAATCATGGAACACCACCATCTCAGAAGGATTACAAATGAAAGGAGCCCAAAGAGTAATGGAAAGAGGCATGCTGGGAACAAGTGGGGTTCAGTTCATTACTGAGGATTCTTCTGCAGAGAGTAATTTAAAAGATATCACTAAAAACATGTATGACTGTTCGAGGAGATGCCAGGAGGGTATTATGTGGTGAGAGGGACAGATATCTATTGATGGACAGCTCAGCGATGCTGCTATCAGAGAGATATTAAAAGAACTTGGGAAAAGCCTCAACCATTTGGGCAGATGCCCTTCAGAATAGTGATGTAGAACTCAAATAGAAATAGGGCCAACTAATGTGTATATAAAGATCCCTTTGGGCCACATATTGATTTAGTTTTAAAATGTAATGTTAGCTATGTTTTATTGCATTTTATTTATTTTATTAGATATTTCCGAATTACATTTTAATCTGCTTGGGGCCAAGTGTTGGACACCCATGCCATAGAGGACCTCATTTAGGGAGGATGATGCAGCTAAGACCTTGGCCTCCATGGTAATCCTCACACAATACACTCCATGTATTTTCTTTCTTTCTTTCTTTTTTCCCTCCATGCATTTTCATTTTTGTTTTGTTTTTTGTTTTTTTGTGGGGCAATGAGGGTTAAGTGACTTGCCCAGGGTCACACAGCCAGTAAGTAAGTATCAAGTGTCTGAGGCCGGATTTGAACTCAAGTGCTCCTGAATCCAGGGCTGATGCTTTTATCCACTGCGCCACCTAGCTGCCCCCAGTCCATGCATTTTCACCAGCTGTCCCCCACCCCCATGCCTGGGATGGTCTTCCTCCTCATTTCTACTTCTTGGCTTCCCTTAAAGTCAACTAAAATCTCAGCATTCTGCAAGACGCTTTTCCTGGTCTATCTTAATTCTAGAGTTTTCCCTCTGAGCTGATTGATATCCAATGTTTCTTGTATATATCTTGTTTGTATATAGCTATTTGCATGTTGTTTGCCCCATTATATTGTGACCTCCTTGAGTTCAGAAACTGGTTTTCCATTTGTATCCCCAGTGCATATCAGAGTGCCTGGTATATAATAGGTACTTAATAAATGCTCTTTGACTTGACATTAGATGAAAAGGCATGGATGAGGGCAGCTAGGTGGTGCAGTGGATAGAGCACCAGCCCTGGATTCAGGAGGACCTGAGTTCAAATCTGACCTCAGACACTTGGTATTTACTAGCTGTGTGACCCTGGGCAAGTCACTTAACCCTCATTGCCCTGCAATAAAAGAAAAAAGAAAAAAAAAGAAAGAAAAGGCATGGATGAATTAATGTCCACACATGTTGTTTCTCTCCCAGCATGCATAATGTAGCTCCCTGTTTCATATCACCAGTGCTAAACAGAGGGACTGGTACATAATGGGCACTTTAAAAAATCTTTGTAATATGACAAAAATAGAAAAACACGGTAAGAAGTATGTGAACAGATGCAAAATGAAGTAAGCAGAACCAGGAAAAACAATACACACAATGATATAGATGGGAAGAACAAGAAAACAATTGAAACTGAATGTTATGTAATTCAGAGTGCCCAAGCTTGGCACAGAGACAAGATAGAAATAGGCAGCTCTTGAGCACTTTGAAGATGTGGAAGACTATATTTGTGAATCACTGTATATGGTGTCCGACTTTTTCAATGTGTTGGTTAGTTGTGCTAAATTTTTTTCTCTTTTCCATTTTTTAAATCTGTGTTGGCTCTCTGAAAGTGACACAGGGTAGGGATATATTGGGAAATATAAGTCAAGTATATACAAAAGATTACATTTTTTAAAAATTTAACTTACATTTTTAAAACTTTAAATGTTTGTTTAATTGAGTTGAAATAAATTGAATTACCCAAGTGGAAAGAATGTCCACACTAAGGAGATCCCAGGTGCCCTGAAGTAAGACAGAATTTAAAGTGATTTTTATTTTGTTTTATTTTTACTAACTACATTTAAACATTACCACATTATTCATTTTGTATATGAAAACTTGAATAAAAGAAAAAAAATTAAAGAAAGTGAAAAATAACCTGCTTCAGTCTGTGTTCCATCAATGTCAATTTTTTTTTTTGGAGGTGGATAGTATGTTTCATCGATAATCCTTTGGGATGGTCTTAGTTCGTTGTATTATTGAGAATAGTTAAGCTAAAAAGTAATTTTTTAAAAATCAATTTTTAATCATTCAAACCCAAGACCATCTTGCTGCATTACAGCTTCAGCATGCCTGGGAGAGTATCATCCATTTTGGAGTATATTTTAAAACACTTTAAAAATAGACCCTCAAACATATATTTTGGTTCCTTTCACATGAGCTTTTAAAAATATTCGCCCATCCCTCCGCATAGCTCCAGTCATGTGCTTGTTCACTCACTAGTCTTTTTTGTAAAACAGACCAAATATAAAAAGCAGACAGAAAACCAAACTGCTGGGGTGGGGAGTTGGAGGAGACTTGGTGTGCTGTTTCTATGTATAGATGTACTCCCCGTACTTGCTAAGAATTTAACTTAGGGCCGATTTCATATATGCCTTATGGGCGCCTTTAAAAAATTAGAAACAGAGATGTTCAAAGAATGTTCCTCGTGAATCTCAGTTATCTTGAGCAGGACAGCCACTACTTGTGTATCAGGAGTACTTCGCCAAACACTTCAGCTCCCAAGCAAAGGTCTAAAATTGATATGCACAGTCAAAGAAACCACATATTTGGTGGTGATTGAGCTGATTGATGAGGAAAGTTGAATATTTTTCAAGATGGCATGACTAGGCGCAGATAGATGGTGCAGTGGATAGAGTACTGGCCCTGGAGTCAGGAGGACCTGAGTTCAAATCTGGCCTCAGGCACCTAACACTTACTGGCTGTGTAACCCTGGGCAAGTCATTTAACCCCAATTGCCTCACCAAAAAAATAAAATAAAATAAAAAAGATGGCATGACTGGAGGTAGTTCACTAGCACAGTAGACAGAGAACTGGGACTAGAGTCAGTAAAACCTGAGTTCAAACCCAGTTTCAGACACTTACTAGCCTTGAGTGTGTCCTTTGCCTTCTGCTTGGCTCAGTTTCCTCAACTGTAAAATGAGGGTAATAACAGCAAAATGAAATAATAGTTCTAAAGTGTTTAGTGTAGCGCCTGGTTAATAAACAGTTTCCTTCCTTCCTACTCTGACTATACAAATCAGTCCCAATGTATGTGAATAATTAATCCCCTGAAATAGTTGCATGTATTCCAATTTGTATTTTTCAATATTATAATTATGGGAAATACGGTAATCAGTTCCATCTCAGTGGAGACATGTAGCACAAATACTGCAAATTCAAATAATGCGATTTACACTCAGGAGCTAGCTGCACAACAAAGTTTATTATAATAGTCTCTTATATGTCTAGGAATCCCCAGTTTCCTTCAGGATTCAGTTTGTGTAGGACTTCTTTCCCCATCCCCTAACTTTTGTTTGTTTGTTTTTGTGGGGCAATGGGGGTTAAGTGACTTGCCCAGGGTCACACAGCTAGTAAGTGTCAAGTGTCTGAGGCCAGACTTGAACTCAGGTTCTCCTGATTCTAGGGCCAGTGCTCTATCCACTGGGCCACCTAGCTGCCCCCATCCCCTCCCTTATTAACACTTTCCATTACTTTGCGCATATTTCAAATGTACATATCTATGTATCTGTTGTTTTCCCTTCCCCCACCCCAGTAGGTTGGAAACTTCTTGAAAGAAAAAAATTTCACTTTTTGTCTGTGAATCTTCAGTACCTAGCACAATGCCTGGAAGATTTAATAAATTTAATTTATTAAATTATTAATTTAATAAATCCTTTTTGAATGGAATCAAACTGAATTGGGTAGAATAGCAAAATTCTCCTCTGAATTTTGAGATGGGAAGTTGTCTTAAACCATTTGTTAAATACATTCAGACTAGCATTTTGAACAGGTTTTTTATTGGGATATGTTGGGTTTTCCCTTTCTTCTAACCAACCTGGCTCACTTAGGTCCTTGGTGGAGGCTAGGTTAGTCTGCCACCTGGAGGAGTAGTGGAAACATTACAAGAGGCAAATTTCTCATCCTAAAATCAGTGTGATGAAATTTTATCAGTTCGGTCATAATCTAGGAATTGTTCTATTGGAGATATTGAATGATACATGCAAACAGTAGCTGTGAGGTCTGGTTGAAAACGCTCACCCAGTTGCAATCTGAAACTCACTTAGAAAGAGTTGTTCTCTCTCACCCTACCACCCCTATCATTTCCATCTATCTTTCTTATTCCCCCAGGAGTCCCTTAAGGAGCCAGTTTAGAACTGAATGAATGTGACTGAGTGGAGGATAGATAATGATTTCTACACCTCAAAGATGTGGAATTTCACTGGCTTGGGTTCTCTACTACCTTTCAGGTTTTACTCCCTTTTCAAAGTGGCAAATGGTCACCAACAGTTGCTGTGGTAGGGGTGGCTAGATGGCGCAGTGGATAGAGCACTGGCCCTGGAGTCAGGAGTACCTGAGTTCAAATCCGGCCTCAGACACTTAACACTTACTAGCTGTGTGACCCTGGGCAAGTCACTTAACCCCAATTGCCTCACTAAAAAACAAAAAAGAGTTGCTGTGGCCTGAGAAATTCATCAACCTGAGACAAATGTGATGATGAACCTCTCCAAACTCACCTAGGTTGTTCCCCTGGTAATAGACCTATAATCTGTCCCTGCCCAAGCCTACACTCAAAGCCATTCCAAGTCGTAAAGACCTACCACAGTTTATGCTCCTCTCATCTTGGAGTCAGTGTCAACTCTCCGCTATGATGAGGCATCAGAAGGAGAGGATAGGCTATCTAGCGCTAAGCAAGATACAGGGGAATGAGCTTGGAACTAAGAGTTAGAAGGATTCGGTTTAATTTAATTGATCAACTACACCACTTGGGAACCTTCCCAGGGAGTTCTGTCTTTGTATCCCTGACACATAGTAGATGTATATTAAAAGCTTATTGATTTCTGTATTCCTCCCCTCAATTCACTGTACACTCCAGCTGCACTGCATGAACAAAAGCCCATGCAGTATGGTAGATTCAACAGGGCTCTTATCTAACTCTGGCGCTTTTTAACCAAGTGACCATGAGAAGTCATTCTAGCTTTCTCAGATCCTTCATCAAAAAAAAGTGAGGGCCTTGAACAAAATAATAATAACAATAACAGTGGTAATAATAAACAATTCACATTTACATAGCACTTTAAGGTTTGCACACTTCCTCACAACAATCCTCGGAGGAAGATCGCATAATTATTATTTCCCCCATTTTATTGATGAAGAAACAAAGGCTGGGAGGGGGGAGTTGATTGACTTGCTCATTGAAGAAAAATGTGAACCCAGGCCTCCTAATGTCCAAGTGTAGCACTCCATCCACTGAGGCCTCTTAGAGCTGTAGAAAGAAATAAGAACCAATTTGGAACAAGATTTAGAGATCTGGAGTCTGGAAAGACCGATGCAAGTCATAAGTATAGTCAACAATGAAAGTAACCCTTTGTGCAGCTTAGAAGTATCTAATGAGGTCACTCATTTTGTGTTCAGTTAGCACAATAACGGTTAAGCTCAGGTATTAGAGATAGAAATTAATAAGGATTTGTTAATCTGGGCATGCAAAATATCTTCTATTTATTTACTCCTTTATAAATCTATCTCCTCTAATAATAATAATTATTATTATAATTATAATAAACTAATATTTAAATAGCGATTACTTTGTGGCACTATGCCAAGTGTTTTACCGTTTTTATTTCATTTGATACTCATAATAACTCTGGGAGGTAGGTACTATTATTATCCCCATTTTACAGAGGAGGAAACTGAGGCAAACAGGTTAAGTGACTTGTCCAGGGTCACACAGCTAGTAACTTTCTGAAGTGACATTTGAACTCAGTTCTTCCTGGCTCTAGGCCTGGTACTCTATATCCTCTATGCCACCTCAAATGCACATTCCTTGACCATAAATACTGTTTAAAATTTTTTTTGGTTGTTTTTGTGCTTAGAAACATTAAGTTCTTAGTCATAGGCACTTAATAAATGTTTCCTAAATTAAATTATGTAAATCATCTGCTTAAAGTATTCACTGAGACAACCTAACATTTCAATGATTTTTTTTTAAACCACATTTATTAAGTGCTTACTATATACAAAGAACCATGCTAAATACTGGAGATGCAAGACAAAAAATAAGTCAGTCCGGGTTCTTGGGGAACTCACATTCTAATGTGGAATAAAGCGCACATGAAAGATTTCAGCTGCAATTCTCATGATCCTCTAGGTAAAGTAGCAAAGCAGATAGCCCTTCTTCATCAGCACCAAATATATTTAAATCTTAAATAAAACTGACATTGACATTCAATTGTACAGAGAGAATATTTAAAGTTCTCTACAGCACTCCACAGTTGCTTTAAAAATAAGGAAAGGGCAACTGGTGGAAAATTGTTCCTCTTGTTTGGAATTCCTTGGAATAGCTTGGTGATATGTAATGCAAAATGTGAGATCCTTTTTCATCTTTCTTTTCCTTTCTTTTTTACTTTAGGCTAAATACCAAAGTGACTCATCCCTATGCATGAAAAAAATGTAAATACTAGGAGGGTGGATTCCCTAAAGGGAAAAGTCATTGTAATATTTAAAGCAAAGAACATTTTAGAAAATTATTTTAGTTTATTTATTATTAGTAAAACATTCCTCAGAGCCTGGAGTGGGGTGTCCAAAATCCTAACCTGAGCGGGTAGTGCTGATGCAATGTGGACCAAGGGCTGCCTCTTCACAGCAGGGCACAGTCTTCTGGGAATTAGAAACTTTTAAAAGTCCAGGCCTTGGGGCAGCTAGGTGGTGCAGTGAATAAAGCACGGGCCCTGGATTCAAGAGGACCTGAGTTCAAATCCGACCTCAGATACTTAACCCTCATTGCCCTGCTCAAAAAAAAAAAAAAAAGTTCAGGCCTTGATCACAGGCAATGAAACAAATAATCCTTGCACTGCCACAGAGCAACTAGGGGGCGCCATAGTGCACAGAGCTCCGGGCCTGGAATCAGGAAGGCATCTTCCTGAATTCAAATCTCACCTCCAGATATTTGCTAGCTGTGTGACCCTGGGCAAGTCATTTCCCCATGTTTGCCTCTGTTTCCTCAACTGTAACATGAGGATAATAACACCACCTACCTTACAGGGTTGTTGTGAGGGTCAAATGAGGTAATAGTAGCAAAGCTGTAAAAAGCACCATACAGATGCTAGCTAGCTACGGTAATCATGAGCGTGATGGTAGTATTGATGGTGATATAGAATGGCTTTATTGTTGTTATTTTAAATGAATTCATTGATATTTTCAAAATGTATCAGTTTGAATTTCTAATATGACAAATAGTGATAACTATGAACCCACATAAACAATAGTTCTTTGGGGTGTACTCATAAAGGGGTCCTGAGACCAAAAAGTTTGAGGACCACTGCACTAAAAAAAAATGTTCCCTTGATTCTTCATTATTTGGAGGACTAGAAAATGGCAAATATAAGTCTAGAAGAGTTGTTACATGTGTAGTCCTGACTGGACTGAACCACCCTCCTGGGTCTGAATCCCTGCACCAGAGCAGGGAGAGACTGCCAGACCCCAGCACATGAGCTGAATCTCAGAGCTCTCCACCTTCCCCCTTATTCCGTGAGAGGTAGCCAAAGCCCAGAGTTCCAGTTGACCCCAGGTCATTGGAAACCTCTTTGGTGAGTTGATTCTAGGTGGAGACTGCCTTAGGAGATATGTGCCAGAACCTAGTGCCTACCAGCTTCTGCCAAGAAGCCCAGCCTAAGGGCAGCTAGGTGGCACAGTGGATAGAGCACCGGCCCTGGATTCAGGAGTACCTGAGTTCAAATCCGGCCTCAAACACTTAACACTTACTAGCTGTGTGACCCTGGGCAAGTCACTTAACCCCAATTGCCTCACTAAAAAAAAAAAAAGCCCAGCCTATATCCTTCAAGACCAGCTAGAAACTATATAACCTAGTGAAGCTGCATCAAGCTACTCCCTGAGTAGACTGGATCCACCCCGGGTGGGAGCCCCTTGACTCTGCTGTGTATGCGGAGGAAATAATCTGCTGGCTGTGTAAGGGATCTCATCATCATGATCACTCTTTGACCCTCCCTACAACTGGAAGGTTCTCCTTCAGAAGAAGTGAAGATGACCTCCCCAATAACCCCAGACCAGTACAAGTGTTCACTCCCATTCCCAACATGCCCCTCCCCATTTCTCATCACACACACACACACACACACACACATGGATGTACAAAGATACTGCTTTTAGTAATTCTATCCTCATCTCTGGAATCTTCCCTGAGAAACAATACTTGGACCAACAATTGGCACCTTATCAATAAAGAGAGAATCCAAGATAGAATAAACCACCAGATTAGAGCTAGTTACCAAACTGGACTCTGTCACTTTGCTTCAGACTTTCTCTCTACTCATCTGTTTTCTTTGTAGCCTGAAGATCTTTGTCCCTTAGCTAGGAAGTAAACTTTGTTTTCCTCCTTAAAAAAAAATGCTTACCAAAAATTAAAAAATAAAAATAAATGCTTAAGTGTGAGCAAAGTTGAAAGTAGGCTAACTAGGCCACAACAATCAAGGAAAACTATCTGCCTACTAAGGGATGGTAAGTTCTAGGTGGAAGGAGGACCCACTCTGAAGAAATCACTCATCTTTGGAAGTATTAAGGAGGGTATCATAGAGGAAAATGATTGTTTTAAATATTGTATTGGTCTGAACATAGATTGGGTTCCCCCCCCCAATCTGGCTTGTTCAAAACGAAGTGCAGTCGATAATTGTGCTATTGTTAGGAAATCATAAAAAAAGAGACAAAGAGAACAGGGATGATTTTTTAATGAGGAAAATGCCTTTCTTTGAATTGAAAGTGATATTAAAATATGACGGTTTTATAGGAAATTTGTTACATTTTGATTTTCTATAATTATCTTTCGTTATGTAGTTGTACATGGGTGTAGCTCTATAGATATAGGTGCATATATGTATAGAGATAAAGATATACCCCCGTTCGAAGAGCTCTAATTTTAGAACCATAGCCCAATTTGAACCATTTTTCTTATGCAACACTTCATAAGTGGAGAGCAGACTTACTGTTCTTTTGTGCATTTACATGTTGTTTTTAACATTTAGTTTCTATTTTGAAAGGCAGCGGGGGTTAAGAGAAAGAAAGCAGGCCTCTGAATGAGGAAGACTTGGGCTCAATTCTTTCCTTCGACATAGACCAGCTCTGTGACTCTGAACTTGTCTCCTAACTTCTCAACGGCCCCAGCACTAGAACAATCTGAGAGCATCCTTTTTAACCTAAAGCAAACATTGGTGTTATCTTGGGAATGCAAAAAGCCTGAGAAATGTTTTTCTTGCTATGTATCAAGGGTTGAAACACTAGGCTTTGGACTTTAAAAAATAAATGGAAAGGGGTGGCTAGGTGGCACAGTGGATAGAGCACCAGCCCTGGATTCAGGAGGACCTGAGTTCAAATCCGGCCTCAGACACTTAACACACTTACTAGCTGTGTGACCCTGGGCAAGTCACTTAACCCCAATTGCCTCACCAAAATTAAAAAACAAACAAAATAATAATAATAAATGGAAAAGGAAGAATCAAGAAGATGAACTTGCTTCTTGATGTTTGAAAGATTAATTCATTTCCAAAGAAAATGTCACAGGGGTCAAGAACGGACTTTCCAGGTTAAGTCTTCCAGAAAAGTGCACAGCTTTGGTACTATGTAATGCAATTCCCAATTCTTCCCTGAATACAGTTCCACATTCTAGCCAACCTTTCCAACCTGGCATTTTCTGAGCTCTGCATCCTGTCTCCCTTCTCCAGGCCTTGGCACAGGTGAGAGGCCCAGAATGCACTCACTTCTCACCGGTCCTTCATAAAATCCCTTAGCTTTCTTTAAAGTTCAACTCAGGTTGTATCTCTTTTTTTTTTTCTTTTAAGTTTTATTTTTTATTTTTTGAGGGGAGGGGATTTTTTAAAAAATAATTTTTCTCAATTACAGTAAAGATATTTTTTGAGTTCCAAATTTTTCTCCCACCCTCCCTTCCCTATTGCCTCCTGAGGCTAGCAAGCAATTTGATAAAGGTTATACATTACTATCATGTTAAACATATTTCCACATTAACCAGAGCAAAAGGAAAAAAACCGACAGAAAGAATAAACAGGAACAATTACAATAAAGCAACAACAAAAGTGAAAATAGTATGCTTCAACCTGCATTCAGAATCCATAGTTCTTTTCCTGAATGTGGAGAGCAGTTTCCCAAGTTGTATTTCTTATAGCAAGAGATTCTTAGCTGTGGGGTCCATGAACTTATTTTAAAAAAGAAAATTAAGGGTGGGTAGGTGGTGCAATGGATATGACACTGGCCCTGGATTCAGGAGGACCTGAATTCAAATCCGTCCTCAGACACTTGATACTTACTAGCTGTGTGACCCTGGGTGAGTCACTTAACCCTCATTGCCTCACCAAAAGAAAAGAAAATTGATAAGTGCTTTTAGATATAACTGGTTTAATGCTTTTTTGGATACACTTAAAAACATTATTCTGAAGCATCCATGTTTTTCCAGACTGCCAAAGAGATCCAAACATAAAGCAAAGTTATAGGAAGCTTTTCCCAGGATTCCTAATTTTTAGTCCTTTCTTCCTCCTCAAATTAGATTATATTTGTGTAGGTGTTATTATATTCCTGCAATATAAATTCCTTATGGACAAAGATTGTTTTTGTTTTTGTTGGTTTTTTGTTTTTGTAATTGTCCTTGTATTTACAGTACCCATCAGAGTGTCATATGTAACAGACCCTTAATAAATGTTTGTTGAATTGAATTCAGAATTTCAAAGCAATTTTATTGAAAAGCTGAAGTTGTTGGAAATCTCCCAATTATGATTAATAACACCTACTTCACAAATTGAGTATTACCCAAAATTAAACGTTCAATTTAATTCAACAAACATTTATTAAGTGCCTACAATGTGCCAGGAACTGTGCTAAGGGCTAGGAATATAAAAAGAAGCAAAAGAAATTCCCTGCCCTCAAGGAACTTACAATCTAATAGAAATATTAGAAGACTTGTATACCACCTTGAGCCCTTTCCTCCCACACCAAAGATTTTTTTGATGTCCAGAAATTTATGAAAAATATTCTTACCATCTCTTGTCTTTTACCCAAGAAGCACATAATAGGGGGCAGCTAGGTGGCACAGTGGATAAAGCACTGGCTCCGGATTCAGGAAGACCTGAGTTCAAATCTGGCCTTAGACACTTGACACATACTAGCTGTGTGACCCTGGGCAAGTCACTTAACTCCATTGCCCCACGAAGAAGAAGAAGAAGAAGAAGAAGAAGAAGAAGAAGAAGAAGAAGAAGAAGAAGAAGAAGAAGAAGAAGAAGAAGAAGCATTTAATAAAAGCTTGCTGAATTGGTTGAAATGAAAGGATGAGAGAATGTTAGATTTCAGGGAAGTTTATAGTAATGAGAGTAGGGGACCAGGACAAGAGTGTATTCTTCTGTATTCCCAGTGATTATTCTGTAGGACCTACTTTCTTACCTAAGCAGAGGCTGCTCTGTGGTACACAAGGATCCCCTAATATATATAGTATGTAGGCAATGATGCATTGCCCCTTAAAATAGCTGCAAGAGAGAAGCAGCATAATTTGTGCTTACACATTTCTTGAAGTCTAAACCCACATAATTTTAAACATCCTACTCAGTTAATAACCTATAATCGGATAACAAAACTATCAGTAGCATTTGCCTACCCTTTTGGTCTCTGATTGGGTATAATTAGATTCAATGACTACTGTCAGATTTGGCTGGGCTTTCCCTCCCTCCCCCTGACAATTTAACTAAGCATATTTGTAGAAATGTAACCCTTGCAGTTCCATAAGCATGCTAACTTCTCTATACAAAGGATCTTTACCTTGTGCACTGATTTATCTGACCAGCTATCATTCTGAATCCCTCCTCTCTTTCACGGTCAAACTCCGCATCTCTGTATTACTAGAATCTCTTCTTTCCTTTAAAGCTCAGGTAAGGTGTCACACTATAATAATAATAATGATGGTGGTGGTGATGATGATAAACAATAACAACAATGATAAAATAAACTAGCATTCATAAAACACTAAGTTTTCCAAAGTGCTTTATGAATATTATTTCATTTTATCCTTATAACAACCCTGAGAGGTAGGTATTATTATTATCCCCATTTTATAAATGAGGAAACTAAGTCAGAGATTTTGTAACTTGCCCAGAGTTACACAGGTGGTAAGCGTCTGAGATCAGATTTGATCTCCAGTCTTCTTAACTCCCTGTTGTGACATTTAAAAGGTTCTAGAAAATGATGAGCATGGAGATTTCAGAAAAAACCTGGAGTTACATGAATTAATGTTGAGTGAAATGAGCAGAACCAGAACATTGTACACAGTATCAAATGGAAGCTAGTGACTTTATGAGAAACCAAGACACAATAAAGCAAATCCAAATGAATAAAAAAATAGAGGGCAATGTGAAATATCTTCTTGGAAAAACTAGTGACCTGGAAAATAGGTCCAGGAGAGATCATTTGAAAATTATTGGTCTACCTGAAAACCATGATCAAGGAAAGAGCTGTGTTGTTTAAAATCTAAATTGTGGGTTGTTTTTCTTCAACCCCTTTATTTTCTCTGTTGGTCCTTTCATAATACCAATGCTTTATAAAGTTATTAGTTAAAGGTGAAAGCAGGTAAAGATAAATCAAAATAGAAAATCCACAAAAATGAAGCATTAAAATGATCTTATCCCCCTTTGATTAATCAGACTAAAGTTAGAGAAAAGCAGGTACTTAGGAGGTACTTAGCAGGTAGAAGAAACCCAATTGAAAACTTAAAGGGACAGGCACATAGAATCAATGAAAATAGGAGAAACTTACAAACATAAAATTTCTTACTTCTTACCCAACTTGTTTCGCAAAGATCAGAAGTTTGAGGTTTCAAGTCCCTTTGTGGTCACCAAACTGTGTAATTTTAAAATTCTAAATGTGGGTTCTAATCTGTCCCCCCAGTTTGGGGGGTGGGGGAAACTGGCTAAAATCACTGATAAATGAGTTTAGGTTTTTTAAGGGTTTATTAAAAGATAGTAAAGGAAAGAGAAAGATTGAGAACAGATTTCTTATAGCATGGACATCCTAGCTTTCCTAAACTCCCACCTGAAGTCCTCTACCATGGTGATATCTCCAACCAAAAGAGGAAAAACTCCCCCGCCAGCTTCAACTTCCTCCTTCATGTTCTCCTCCCAGAAATGGGAGGTTATTCAAGCCTATTGGCTAGTGTCATTCAAATTCATTGGTTCACTGGACCCGGAGGTGGTCTCCATGTAAAGTTCAAAGTTTTTAGCTTTTGAGAACAATACCCTCTTAAGGACCAGCCAGATGTGCTTACAATCTAGTCAGCAGTTAGTCACTCTCATTTAATTCAATCAGTTTAGTTTAATCTCCAGCGCCTTTTAAATCCCCTTATCTACCACATTCCATTATCTTGACACAGAGCTTAAACATCATCTTCCAAGAAATTGTCAGGGAAAATTGCCCTGATATTCTAGAAGTAGGAGGTAAAATAGAAATTGTAAGAATCCACCAATCACCTCCTGAAAGAGATCCCAAAAGGAAAACTCCTAGGAATATTATAGCCAAATTCCAGAGCTCTCAGGTCAAGGAGAAAATATTGCAAGCTGCCAAAAAGAAAGAATTCATGTACTATGGAGCCCCAGTCAGGATAGCACAAGATCTAGCAGCTTCTACATTAAACGGCTGGAGGGCATGGAATATGATATCCCAGAGGGCAAAAGAATTGGGATTACAACCAAGAATCACGTATCTAGCAAAACTGATCATAATCTTTCAGAGGAAAAAATGAGACTTTAATGAAAAAAAGGACTTTCAGGTATTCGTGATGAAGAGACCTGAACTGAATGGCAAATTTGACTTTCAAATACAAGACCCTAGAGAACCATAAAAAATTGGAGTTGGAGGACATACCCAGGGTCGTGCAGTAGGTGACTGTCTTGAGTCTGAGGCCAGGTTTTGGATGGTATCCACCTGAGTCCAGAGTGGATGTTTTGTCCACTACGTCACCTAGCTGCCCCATGATGACATCTTTAGGGTAAAATTGAGGGGTGAGAGGAATGTACTGGGGGAGGGGGAAAGGCAGAGGTAGCATAGGGTAAAATCTCACATGAAAGAAACAGGAAAGGGCTTATGGAGTGGGGGAAGAGATGGGGGAGGAGCAGGGCAGTAAATGCATTTTACACTCATCAGAATAGGCTCAAAGACTTTAATTTCATCATAGTTGCCTCAAAGAGGGATTACCACACACACCCAATTGGGTGGAATAATCTAACCCTGCAGGAAAATAGGAAGGGAAGGGGATAAAGAGAGAGGGGCAAAAGAGAGGGAAGATTGGGGGAGGGGACAGACAGAACCAAATCCCTTTTGAAGAGAGAGAGAGTGTGAAATAAGATAGATAATAGAGTAAGGGGGCAGCTAGGTGGCACAGTGGATGGAGCACTGGCCCTGGAGTCAGGAGGACCTGAGTTCAAATCCGAACTGACACTTGACATTTAAGTAGCTGTGTGTCCCTGGGCAAGTCACTTAACCGTCATTGTTCCGCAAAAAAGAAAAGAAAAAAATAAGCCATTGGTAACAAGAACCCTGGGGGAGGGGAAGGAGAGGAACCAGGAGCCCGGGGTTCCCGTCCTAGGTCTGGGCCGTATTACTTTTGGGACGTTTGGCAGGTCCCTTTATCAGGAGGTGTTGGGCCAGCTCTAGAGCCGGTCGTTAAATTTTACGAGTGCGCCTTTACACCCTCCGTATCGGGGTTTGATCGGTTGCCTTGATGGTCTGGAATTAAGGGAGGGTCGGAGAATGTGTTTATATTGGAGGTTAGACCTAAGGGAGTGTCAAAGGTACAGGTTTCTTTGTTCCGAAATCCAGTGGTTGGTCCTTTACTAATACTGCCCTTCTGGTCGTCAATTTCCTCATCCGTCAAATGGGAGGGTTGGGCAAGTGCCCTCCGCTTGTGTCCCTACAATAGAGGACTAGTCAGTTCTCTTCCTCTCAGCGAGCCGCCCCTTCTCCTCCTGCCGGCTCCCTCGTAACCGGAAGGGAGGAGCGAGGATGCCGAACGAGGTGACGTCAGAGACACCAGAAGCCGCTTCACCGCCCCGCCCCCTCGCCAGGCCCCTGTGTTATCTAGGTGCCGCGTGAGGGCGCTGCCGGCGTCACGACGGCCCGCGGTGCCCCGGATGTTCTCCCTTCAGGCCCCTGACAGGGTCGGGGCGCCGCCATTTTGGCTCCTCTCAGAGTGGGTGGCGGCGGCGGCGGGTACTGGCGGTCCGGAGCCGCCCGCCGGGGACAGGCTCCTTGCCCGCTTTTTTTTCGGGAGGTGACTTCGAGCTTCCTTTTTCTCTTTTCCTTCTAGCCCCGTGCCGCGGGCCAGCTCGTACGCTTTCGCCAGGCACCCGGCGCGATGTCTGGCGACGGAGCCGCCGAGCAGGTGAGGAGGGGAAGGCCGGTGGGGCCTCATGGCCCCGGTCCCTAAGCCGGGGCCCGGCCGGGTGGGGAAGGGGCGGGGCGGGGAAACGCGAGTAGCTGCGGGCGTGTCTAGGTCGTGGTTAGGGGGCTAGCTTGGGGGTGGGTGAGCTGGGGAGGGGGCCGCGCCCCGATCCCCGGCCGAGCCGCGCGTGGGCCCGGAGGGGGCGGAGTCAGGCCGAGGGGGACGACCCCAAAAGCAGCCCCGCCCGGACCTCGGGTCCTCCTCCGGGGACCCGTAGGAGCGGCGGGTAAACTTTTTAACCGGTGTTGGTGTTAGAGTAGCCACATGGGGGTGCGTGGGGGGCAGGGCTCTCGGGGGGAGTCTCAGAGCCAACTTTGATTTAATAGTCGAGAGGGCAGGAACCTGCCATGTTCCACAGCCCCCTCCCTTCCCCCTCCCGTCACTGTGGGTCCGAGCATCTTGACCTGAGCGCATAAAGCCCGGGCGGCTTCGGGGGCGCCCCCGGCCCTTTAAAAAGCGAAGGGGCCTGCGCCCCTCGCGGTCGGGCCTGAGGACTTGTGGGCTGAGGTTAGGAGAGTCGGCCCCAGGAGCTGGCGGGGGCCGTGCTCTCCGCGCGGCGTCCTTGGGTCCTTTGGGGGAGCCGACTCCTCCTCCGCGTGGCCGGAAGCCCTCTGCCGAGCGGCTTCAGCCCGGAGGGAAGCGAAGGAGCGGGCGTTTTCGGGGTAGGGGGCCCTTGCTGGTGGCGGTACTGGTGCCGATCCGAGCGAAAGCCCTCAGTGGGGCCCAGTGGTGGTTGGGTGGGGCTGGCAGAGCGTCCGGTAGCAGCCATTTCGGCGGCAGGTGCGAAAACTGACCGATCCGCCCCTTAGTCCGTGCTTACCATCCCCGTGGCCGGGAGGCCGATCCCCGAGGCCGGAGGCGGCCTCAGACCCGCCAACTCGAGTGTAAAGTGGAAGGAGTGGTGGTCGTGCCTGCCCCCCGGGTGGTCGTGAGGCTCAGCCTCCCTTCCTTGGTCTCCTCCTTTCCTCTCTTCTTTCCTCTGTCCATCCCCCCTCCTTTTCTTCCTTTCTTCCGCAGATTAGCTCTTACGGGTATCCCTAGAACCCAGGGCATCAGGAAAGACATTTCCACAGGAAGTGGCTCACGGGAGAGAAGGGCGTCTTCCCCGACAGATTTGGAGCGGGAGAGCATTGCAACATGTGGAGAAGGGGAGGCCTCTGAAGGGAGAGCAAGAAGGCCGGGTTAGGGGGACCGTGTGTAGTGAGCTTGAGAAAGCAGCTGGAGGCAGGTTCTGAATTGCTGAAGAAAGTGTCTGTTATCCTCGGGGCCGCACGGAACCGATGACGTTTCTTTAGTAGAGGAGTGATAGGATTCAGTGTTTGCATTTAGGAAGATGGTTTTGGCCGCTGGGTTAGAGAAAGGAGACTGCAATCCGGGAGATTAATAGTCCTGGAGAGGCGTGGTGGTTGTGTGTGTGGAAAGAAGGGAGCAATTGCAAAACACTTTGTAAAGGCAGGATTGAGTGGGAGTGGTGTTGAGGGACAGAGAAGATCACTCTAAGATCGCATACCTGGGTTACTGGAAGGATGAAGGTGTCCTCAATGCAAGTTTGGTGAAAGGAAATGGGTAAATCTGGTGAAGGGGCAGGTTTGGAGAGGAATAGAGAAGATAATAAGTTCTTTGAAGGGAAGGTATTGAGAGATCTGTTCAGCAGTCAGTTAATCGTGTGGGACTGACTAAAGGTCTTGGGTTGGATAGGGAGTTATCTGTGTAGAGATTATAATTGCACTTTTGGGAACTGAGGAAATTACGAAGGGAGATGGGTGTACAGATAGAGAGGGCCCAGGACAGAGCCTTGGAGAAGCCGGAAGATTAGGTGGCTGCACCTAAGTGATAATCCAGTAAAGGAGTGGTCACACTGAAATAAAACCAGTATCATTAAAATCTAAGGGGTAAGAGTGTTCAGGAAGTGGGGAGGGAGGGAGTGGTCAATATTGTCAGTGGCTAAGATGTTAAGAAGGATGAAGACTGAGAATGTGCTTTATAGAACAATTTAATATAAATGATTTCAGCCCTCTGAAACAGATACTAATTCCAGTTTATAGATGAAGGTACTGAGCTTTTGAAGTTTAAAAGGGTGAGGGAAAGCTAGTTAAGTAACTGGAGCTCTAAGACAGATAAACTTTTCTCATCCAAGAAGAATATTTAAATCTTTCGGTGTTTAGGTAAGAGTTCAGCAGGCTGGCAGAGATGGGGAGGGTATGGTGTTATAGCAAAAAGCCTGAGCAAAGTCAAGGAGGTATGAGAGCACAATTTATGATTTAGGCATGGCGAACTTTGTCTTAATTTTCCTGTAGCATAGAATATGTGAAGGGAAGTTACATGAGATTATAGACCAGAAAGGCCCCGAAGATTTTTGTGCAGATGAGTGACAAGACCAAATCTCTGCATAAGATATTCTTGCTTAGGGTATTAAGAAATAATTGGAAGGCACACAAGTCCTCTGCAGGAAAATTTAAGCCCCTTGAGGGCAGGGTTTCTTCCAGCTTTGTTTCGTATTTTCAGTGCTTTGCATTTATTTATAAAATGTTTGTTGACTCGAGGTGCAGAAGTATCCGAGGCAGATGATTTTGGTGGTGGTCCTGAAAAGAAGAAAGCAACTATGCAGAAGATGTTTGGGGATAGATTTGACTCGACCAGGATTTGTCTAACCTAATTTACCTGTTAGGATTAGTTGTGAGGTAGATATGAGTCAAATATAAGTTTAGGGTTAGGATGATGGGACACTGGATGAGAAGGGTGCCACAGGGAGAAATAGAAAAGGTGGAAGGAAAAATAGGCTTAGGAGGAATGAATGAGCTTAGTTTGGGGAATTTTGAGTGTGAAGTGCACCTGTAATTTCAAATGAAAATAGCTGTAGGCAGTCCAAACCTCTGAGAAGTTGAGACTAGAGATTTTGATAAAGGAGGAAGTGAATGAACTTGCTAGACTGGCTTAGTAGTGTGGTGTATAGAAGGAAGAGAGGAGGGCCAAAGGGAGCATTCATATTTAGGGATTAGAGGTTCATTCTAACAAAGTAAAAAAGTAATTTGGAAGTGATTAATTCAGAAAGAAGGATATGGATAACTCAATCAGTTTGAACTTTGAGGGGAAGGAAAAAGAGTTAAGGAAGAATAACTTGCTTGAGATGACATGAAATTATCGGAAATGTATAAATTGTTTTTTAAAAAACTTAGTTAAAAAACAGAATTGATTTTGAAAAGGGTCAGATATATGGCTAAATGTTAAGTAAAAAGTGTGGTACAAAATGTGATCCTACTCTGATTACATGTTGCAAAAGACCCAATTATATTGTCAGTGTATAGAATAGATATTTTTCTTTTAAAAGTGTTTTAGTGATGTGGATTATGGTAAAGGAGGGAGAGAGAAAGGTTTGTAGATTTTTTTAGTCACTTGGTGTTAGGCTGCCTCAGAGAAAAATTGTTGACTTATGCATTGCATAAGACTGGTAATGAAATGTCATAAACTTTCTTATATCCTAATGTTAATTATTTGAAATGAGTGGTGACCTTGTGACTAATAATTTCAGGAGCCTGAGGTTTAGGAGAGGAGTTGCACAAGCCCTGGGGGTCTGGAGACCATTATAACTACGGTAGAGTGTGCTTTTTGTGAATTTCTCATCTCTTTAGAATATTAAGTAGTGTCAGCAATTTTATTTTCTTTTTCTTAGTGAATGATAAAGTAGAGCTTTATGTAGAATGTGCTTTATGTAGTCATTTTTATGAAACATCAAAGGCTTGTGATTCTTCGTCTAATACTAATATTCACTGCCTTTGCCTGCATATGGAGACAAAATTGTACCTAGGAAGTGACTTTTTACCAACAGAAATGGCAGGTCTTTGTAAGGAACTGGAGTTCAATTCTTTACTTTGAATGTCTTGGGGAGGTTGGCATCTGAACTTAAATTAGTCTGCAAAAGATTAACCCCCAAGACATGTTTTCCTGAGCAGCTGTTGTGCTGTTTTCTATTTCCTTCCTTCAGAAAGAAAGCTTATTTTATTATCTTTCATCATCCTCTAGAGAAGAAAATACTTAAAAGTATGCATTAAAATATGTATATATTTAAAAGTTCCTTACCGTCTGGAGTGTTTTGTTATATAATCAATTAACAAGCAATATTGAAGAACTCTAGACCCTGCTAGACAATGGAAATAAAAAAACAAAAGAAAAATGAAACGCTCTCCTCAAGCTTCAGTTTTGTAAAACAGAATAGAAGGCAGTTTTGAAGGGCAGCACTACAAGAGAAGGGGGAATTGAGAGAGAGGAGCTTGGACTGAACTTTAAAGGAAACTAAGTGTTCTATGAAACAGGTCATCCAAGTGAGCACATCTTAGTCATTAAGGTGTTCATCCAGTGGCCTTGGTGGGGAGTCTTTGCAAAGGCACAGAGAGGAGGAAACATACAAAATAAATTACTAACGGTTCTCAAGTACAGCATTCAAGGCCAAAAAGCATGTTTAATTTTGTATTAGTGAAAAATCAAAGCATGCAAAGTTATTCAAGGGAGGGAAATTTTAAAAGCCATACGTGTTTTATATTGTATTTATATTTTAATGAGTTGAGGAAAAGGTTACATTCTTCATATATGTTCATCAGCATTCAAAAGAAATTTCAACAATTACCAGAGTTTTAAAACCTGACTAGTGTGAAGGGTGTGGGGAAAGGTAGAAGTATATGTGTGAGAGAAGGGAGTTCTCATAGGATTATAGATTTAGAATTTGAGGGACCTTAGACATTATTTATTCCAAACTTTTCATTTTATAGGCAATAAAGCTAAGGCTCAGAGAGTTTAAAATAGCTTGTCAAAGAAACCCATAGTAAGTGGCAGAGCTAGAATTAAAATTTAGGAGCTTGTTGTATATAATCATACAGAGTGGTTAGAATATGGAAGAGAAGAGGGAAATTACTTCCAAGTAGGGAGATGAAGGAATGCTTCATGGAGATAATGTCTTTGAACTGGAGCCGAAGGATGGATAAATAGGAATCAAATTTGCAGAGGGTAATAGAGGATAAGGAGAGAGTCCTATGGGTAAAAGCACAAAGGTAGAAACAGGAATATTTGGGTAGACAAATAGTCTAGTGTGGGAAGTTTATGAAGGGGAATTAAAGGAGTTAAGACTAGAAAGGTGGTATGGGGCCAAATTATGTCTCTCTAGGATGTCCTGTGGACATCTGGAACTCACCATATCCAAAATAATAAAGCTTATCTTCCCTTCCTAAACTTTCTACTCCAAACTTCTCTATTCCTGTTTAGGATGTCATAGTCCTTCCCCACATTATCCAAGTCAACCTTGCAATCTTCCTTTGGTCTTCCTCTCCTTTATCATCCATATCTAATCAGTTGCTAAGTCATCTACTAAAGTCTAAACACTCACACCTCCTTCCTCTTCTCCCATCATTTCTTTTTTTTTTTTTTTAAGTGAGGCAATTGGGGTTAAGTGACTTGCCCAGGGTCACACAGCTAGTAAGTGTTAAGTGTCTGAGCCTGGATTTGAACTCAGGTACTCCTGACTCCAGGGTCAGTGCTCTATCCACTGCGCCACCTAGCCGCCCCTTCTCTCATCATTTCTTGCCTGGTATTTTTATAAGGATTCCATTAGGTAACAACAGAATAATTAATATTTGTATTATCACTTTAAGGTTCATGACCCTGGGAAGTAGGTGCTTTTGTTGTCCCCATTTTATAGGTAAGAAAATTGAATCTGAGAGAGGTTAAGTGACTTGCCCAGGGTCACAGGTCTATTAAATATCTGAGGCTGGTTTTGAACTCAGGTGTCTTCGTGACTCCAGGTCCAGCACTTTATCCACTGTACTGCCTTTCTGCCTTCAGTCTCTGCTTCCAGTCTGTCCCCTCTTCAGTTCATCTTCTCCACAATTGCCAAAATAATTTTCCTAAGGCACAGGTTTAAGCATATGACCCTCCTTCTCAAAAACTTTTGGTGGCTTCCCGTTGCCTTGATTAAATCTCTCTGTCTCATTCCATTACTTCCTTTCTCCCTCCCTAGTTTGGCTTGCAAAGCCTTTGATAAGTTGGCTCCCACTTATCTTAAACCTTATTTTATACTGCTCCATGCATTTTCACAAACCCCTTTCCATAACTGAAATGTACTTCTTAACCTCTGCCTCTCAGAATTTGTCTTCCTTCTGGATTCAACTCTACAATATAAGCTTCTTGAGAACAGGGACTGTTTTATTTTTTATTTTTGTATCCCTTTGCTTTAGAGATTTAGGTTTATTGACTTGATTAGAAAATGTAAATATCACCTTGAATATTAGTTGTAGGAACCTGGACTTTATTCAGTAGGCAGTAGAGAGCAATTAGAGTTTTTTGAACTGGGATGGTATATGGAATGATCACAGCTTGTGATAAGATTAAACTTGGAGCATTGTCAGTCAGCCCCTGCTCTCAAGGAGCTCCCAATCTAATGAGGGAGATGTACCCACAAGCAATATACAGGAAAAATTGGAAATGATCAAAAGTGAAGCCACTAATAGGATTTTAATTCAATGAGCATTTATTAAGTGCCTTCTATGTGCTAGGCAATGAGGATACAAAGGCAAAATAATTCCAACAGTAGGCTCTAGTAGTAAGGAGCTTACATTCCATAGGGAGGAAAAGATGGATTGGAGGAGGTAGGGTGATGAGGTAAGAAATTTATTTCAGTAATAGAGGCCAATTCCTTTTGCTAAGGTGAAGTAGGCTGCTTATAGAGAGTGAAGCTGAGAAAAATGGGATAATTACATTAAGGGCCCACAATAGGCCCATTGGATGAGATGGCAGAAACAAATGGGCAGTTAGCCATAAAATGGGGAGTGTGGGAATGAATGGAAGTTGTAAAGTAAGAGATGAGGGCATTCGTCATTATCAGGGTAAAACAGGTGGGTGTTTGAGAAAAATGGAAGTAGTGTGTAAGTCTTTGTGGGGAATGATAGTAAGTAAACAACTTTCTGGCAGCTGTGATAGGAACATAACTGATTGTATTCTCTTCCCTTTTACTTATTTTAATGTGATAATTGTAAAGTATGATTGGGAGTTCTTTAAGGAAAGCCTTAAAAAAGGGTGAATTGAGAGGCAACCAGGAGTTCTTAACCTTTTTTCTGTCATGCCTTTGGCAGTCTGGTAAAGCATATAGACAGACCCCTTCTTCTCAGAATGATGTTTAAATGCATAAAATAAATAGGATTTCAAAGGAAATTAATTATATTGAAATAAAATGTAATTGTTTTCCAAAACATAATAGCTAGCATTTATATCACACTTTTAAGGTGTGCAAAACACTTTATGTATTGTTCCCCACTCAAGATCAAGGACTCCCTGAAATCTGTTCTTATAAATCTCAGGCATGAGGGTTGTTTCAAGTGAGCATATTTTAAGAATCTTGAATACAAATCTGAATGGTAAATACATTAATTTGGTATTTTCAAAAGGTATCTTGTAACTTAATATTTTGACTACTTAGCCAAAGGGGATAGAGACTAGACTAGGGGCTTCCTCCACATGTGCTGATCATCACCTCTGCAAGTTGCCTAGAAGTTAAGAGGTTTGCTCCGTGTTGCACAGCCTGTCAGTGGTAGGACTTGAATCAGGTCGTCTTGTCTCAGGGGACAGCTCTCTCTGTCCTCTAGACCAAGAAATAACCTTTTTGTGTCATGGACCCTTTTAACAATCTGGTGAAACCTATGAATCTATTCTCGAAATGTTTTTAAATGCACAGAAATACAAAGGAAACCAATTATATTGAAATAGTTATCAAAATATTAAAAACAAACACAGATTCACAGATCTCAAGTTAAGAATCCCTGTTCTAGGCCAAAGCTTCTTAAACTGTGGATTGTGACTCCATAAGGGGTCATGTAACTGAATGTGGGAGTCATGAAAAATTTGGCATTAAATGTTTGATTTGTATACCTATTTTATATACTTATTTACCCGGGGTCTGGTAAAAAATTTTCAGGCGAAAAGGGGCTGTAAGTGGAAAAAGTTTAAGAAGCGTTGTTCTAGGCCTCGATTCCTCTCCTAGCTAAAATTCACATTCCCAGAGAAGGCATTTTTCTTGTAGTTTTTTTAAGCTGCTTTTTAAAACTTTAAGATGGTTTAAAGATAGATGAACAAAAAAAAAATATTGGAATGAATGATTATTTCTACAAATAAACAAATAGCTGAGAATCCAGGTTTTTTGTTTGGTTTGTGGTTGTTTTGTGAGGCAATTGGGGGTTAAGTCACTTGCCCAGGGTCACACAGCTAGTAAGTGTCAAGTGTCTGAGGCCAGATTTGAATTCATGTCCTCCTGAATCCTGGGCCGGTGCTCTATCCACTGCTCCACCTAGCTGCCCCCAGAGCATCCATTTTGATTTAGAGAACCTAGAGATGCCTCCTAAAGTTAAGCCTTTGAGCTGAACTGTCCACTTATCAGAGGTTTTTTAATCTTTGTAGAGCTTGGAAGTTAATTTTTTTTTTCTGTAAAATAAGTCATGTTATTATTTGACTGCTATAATACACATTTTGCCTTTTTTTTAAGCTTAGTATGTTTTGCTGGAGCTTCATTAATATCCCAGAGCAATTTTTTGGTTTGTTTCCCCGGGCAGTAATGGTTAAGTGATTTGCCCCCAGGGTCACACAGCTAGTGTCAGGTGTCCAAGGTCAGATTTGAACACAGGTCCTCCTGAATACAGGGCCAGTGCTTCATCCACTGCATCACCTAGCTGCCGCCACATAGCAGTTTTAAGTGACTGTTTAAGGGCACAGCTGTCCATTTTAGTTGGCATTGATCAGAGCCATGTGGCACCACCAAGTGTTTTATTTTGTGGGCATGACAGTTGATGCTGTAACTTAAAGCAAATTGATGCAATAACTAGGTTTGCAGAACTAACTTAACAAGTTAGCAAAACTAACTTAAAGTAGGTTGCATTTGATTATAAAAATAATTTCTTGAGAAATGCCATTGTCTCAAGCATATTGAGAGAGTATTTTTAGCTCTGGTTTCACCAGTTTAAGGAAACCTGATAGTATGAAAATCAATATTTTTAGAATGACTAAATTAGGAGACCATTTGTACTTTAGAATGACTCATTATCTTATGTGCTTCAGTTTCCTCAACTGAAATATTTACTCACATTATAAAGCTGTTCCAAAGCATTCAAATTTCTTCTTAGAAAAGAACTCTTAGGTAGCACAATAGATAAAGCACCGGCCCTGGATTCAGGAGGACCTGAGTTCAAATCTGGCATTAGACTCTTGACACTTACTAGCTGTGTGACCCTGGGCAAGTCACTTAACCTTCATTGCCCCGCAAAAAAACAAAAGCAAGAAGAAGAAAAGAACTTTATCCATACATCTCTTACATCCATCCATTTCTCACTTACATGACAACTATCCTATCTGACTTGGGCTACTAAAATAGCTTCCTTATTGGTCTCCCTGCATCTAGTCTTTCCTTCTCTAATCCATTCTCTATCCAGCTGCCAAAATAATCATCCTGACCATGTAGCATTTCTGTTCCACTTAGCTCTCTTGCCTCCTTTGCGGCTAAGATGAAATATAAACTCCTCTGTTTGGCTTTGAAAGTCCTTCACAATCCAGGTATAGCCTGTCCTCAAGTTGTGCACATTACTCTCCTTCCATTCTATCTTCCTGCCATACCGGTCAGCTTGCTGTTCTGTGTGCAGAAGCATCTATCTCCCCATCTCTGCCTTTGCACAGATATTTTCCTGTGATTGGAATGCAACTAAATTCAGCATCCTTATATTGTTAGTGCCTGCTGTATGCTAAGAACTGTTCACTGCCTTGGGTATACAGAGACAAAAACCCTAGTCACTGCCCTGAAGGAACCTAGATTCTATTGGGAAGCATTTATCCTTGCCTCCTTCAAAGATCCACTTGAGTCATCACCTACTTGTGAGGACTTTCCTAATTCCCTTCCCAGGCATCTAGGTGACTCACTGTGGCTTGAGCACTGGGCCTAGAGTCAGGAAAACCAGCCTCAAATACTTAACTGTTGAGCAAATCACTTATCCTGTTTCCTCAATTTTCCCAACTGTAAATTGGGTATAATAGTGCCTAGTAGAATAGTCAACAGGCTTGTTGTGAAAGATCAAAGGAGATATTCGTAACGTGCTTATCAGAGTACCAGCGACAGAGTAGGTGCTATACAAATGCTTATTCCCTTTCCTTTTTCTTCCCACCAACTCAAGTATACATATTATTTCTTCCATAGATTATAAGCTACGTGAGGAAAGGGAATCTGTTTCTTATCTTGATCCTCCAAGCCTGGCTCTATGCCTGGTACTAGTAGGTACACAATAAAAACTGATTTAACAGTTGGCATGTATATTGAATGATTGATTCTTCATTGCAAATGACCACCTAATATATCTGTTCTCTAACTGAAATAGCATATTTGTGGAATGTAGCATATTAATTGTATTTTAAAACTCTTCCCACATTATCATACATTTGGATAAAGCCTGGATTTGAAGTCAGAATTATTAATGTCATAAGTGCCTTCTATGTCCAGGCATTGTACTAAGTGCCAGGGATACAGAAAGACAAAAGACAGTTCCTGTGCTCAAGAAGTTCACAGTCTAATGCAGGGAGACAGGAGACAAGAAACAAAACATACATAATACACACAGACATACACATGTATATAGATAAATGGATAGGTAGAAAGGAGAGGGAAAGCAATAGAATTAATAGGGGTTAGGAAAGACTTCAGAAGATGGGATTGTATTTGGGATTTAAAGGAAGCCAGTAGGCAGAGATGAGGGCAGAGAGAATTCCAGGTATGGGGAATAGTCAGAGAAAATGCCCAGAGCTGAGAGGTGATGGAGCGTCCTGTTTGTGGAACAGCTAGGAGGCTAGTGTTGCTGGATTGGAGAGTTCTGTGCTGAGGTGTAAGAAGACTGGAAAGGCAGGCGGTGTCTAGGTTATGGAGGGATTTGAGCGCCAAAGGATTTTATTGAATTCTGGATAGAGTAGGGAGCTACTGGAGTTTTTTCGGTAGGGGGGGATGATATGATTGGACTTGTACTTTGAGAAAATCACTTTGCAGGATCTTGCAGTAGTTGAGGTGTGAGGTGATAAGGGCCTATACCAGAGTGGTGATGGTGTCAGAGGAGAGAAAGGGACATATTCCAGAGATGTTGAAAACAGGACAGGACAATCTAGTGAGGCATTGAAGAGAATGCTTAGGTTTTAAGTCTGAAAGACTGAGAGGATGGTGCACTCTCTGCAGTAATGGGAAAGGTAGGAGAAAGGTAGGCATAGGATGCAGTTGTAGACATGTTGAGTTTAAGATGTTTATTGAACATCCAGTTTGAGATATATGAAAGGCAGTCAAAGATGCAAGATTGGAGGTCTGCAGAAAAGATGGCAAGATAGGTAGATTTGAGAATCATCAGCACTGAGATGGTAATTAAATCCATGGGAGCTGATGAGATCTCTAAAGGAAGTAGTATGGAGGGAGAAGAGTGCCCAGGATCAAACCCTGTTAGACACCTATAGTTAGTTGTAGGATGTTATCTGGAGAAGACTGCAAAGGAATGGTCAGATAGGAGAAACAGGAGAGAGGGGCATTCTAAAATCTAATAAGAAAAGATTATCAAGGAGGAGAGCGTGATCATCTGAGAAGTCAAGGAGAATAAAGACTTGAGAAAAAGCCATTGCATTTAGCAATTAAGAGATTGGTAATTTCAGAGAAAATGGTTTTGGTAGAATAAGATTGGAAGCGGCTAGAATGTAAGAAAAAAGTGAGAGTAAGTGGAGACACATATTGTAAAGATGGTCTTTTCTAGAAGTTTAGCTTAGAAGAGAAAGGATGAGAAGTGAAGGTTCTCTCCCCCTCCCTCCCAAGGTTAGGGAGACATGGGCATATTTGTAAGCACTAAGGAATGAGGCCCAGGAAACAGGGAATTATTGAAAATAGGTGATGCAGTGGATAAAGCACCAACCCTGGATTCAGGAGGACCTGAATTCAAATTTGGCTTCAGACACTTGATAGTTACTAGCTGTGTGACCCTGGGCAAGTCACTTAACCCTCATTGCCCCTCCCCCCCCCCAAAAAAAATAGGTGATAAGAGGGAGGAATGACAGAGGAGGAGACAGGAAGGAATGAGATGACTTCAACAAGCAGAGTGGTAAGGAGTAGGGATGCCTTAAGTGAGATGAAGCCAAGGAGAAAGTGGCAAAAAGGCATCTGAGTGATAGTAGATGATGAAAAAGAGAAGAGGGAGCTTAGGGTGAATGGACTACATCTGCCTTAGGTACTTAACTGTGTGACTCCTGTTAAATCACAACCTCTCTGACTTTCGGGTTTTTTTCTATAGAAAATAGATCATAATGACACCTTACCTGTAGGTTGTAGTAAGGATGAAATGAGATAACCCATGTAAAACATTCCAAACGTTCCCTGGTAAATTCAAATTGTTTGAATTTAATTTACAAATTAAGTTGTTTAAATGGTTGCTGTATTCAGGAGATAAAAAGATAAATGACAGTGCCAGGAAAATTAGATTTTATTTTAAATGTTTCTCAGATGAATTTCATTGGACCTACTACTAGAAATATTTCCTGATACTTCCTGGGAGTGTCTTTCCTCAAATTTCCTTGTATGTACTTTATTTTAAATGTATTTATTTTATATGTATTTTTCCCTCATGGAATGTAAGCTCCTTGGGGACAGACACTTTTTGAGGGTTTGGGGTCTGTTTATTTTGAGGGCCTACCACAGTGCCTGACACATAGTAGGCACTTAATAAGTGAGTGTTGATTGATACAAATGAAAAATCCTTTTGTTCACTAGTAATTAGGAGACCTTAGTTCAAGTTCTTCTGCCATTTATTAGCCACCAGTACACCTCTCCATACCTGCCCACCGAATCCCGTAAGATTTAGTTTTTCTTACTGGTAAAAAAACAACGAACAACAACAAACGAGGGTATTTGAGTAGATAAGAGTATCCACAGACCCCAGGTTGTGGATACATCTTGGCATCTGTGAACTTGGATGGAGAAAAAAAAAATTACCTTGTTATTTCAAATATATTTGGTTTTCTTTGTAGTCTTACGTATTTTATTTTACGTATTTAAAAACATTATTCTGAGGGGGGTCAATAGGATTCACCAGACTTCCATGATACAAAAACTTATAACTGATATTCTGTGATAAAGTGAATAATCATGCCAAATCTGATGTTTGGATGGGTTTTCTTAATTACTTTTTTTTTTTTTCCGGGGCAGTGAGGGGTAAGTGACTTGCCCAGGGTCACAAACAGCTAATAAGTGTCAAGTGTCTGAGATCTGATTTAAATTCAGGCCCTCCTGAATCCAGGACCAGTGCTTTATCCACTTCCAGAGAAATAATGATTTTTTGATAGGCTTCACTCTGCCATCAGTACCACTCTCATAATATCCCCGTCTTATGAGAGAATGTATATCTTGTTTCTCTTTTGATTTCCCACCTCTTTTAATTAACTGAAACCTTGAAATAGCTAAAAATTCTCTACTTCCTCCCCCACCTCCCTTCATTTCAGTTAACCAAGATTCTATGCAACAGCACTTTTTTCCTTCAAGAAGAGAGCTTTTGAAACACTTTTTAATATGTCGCAAAATCCCTCCCTTTCCTCTTTTACCTCCCTCTCTCCTCACCCTTTAACCATGATTAATTCCTTCATGCTCTTCCACAAGTCTCCTTCCCATTTCTCTTCCTCGTCTGTTCCTTGAAACCTTATTATTGACTAATACTGTCCAGTAGTTTTGTCTAGTTTGTTGCCTTCCACATAGGTGCTTACTAAATGCTTGTTGGAGTAGAAAGGACCAGAACTACATAGCAGAAATAAAATTTGAGTTAGATAAAAGAGTCCTGAGATGCATCTGGAAGAGCACTCCATTTATCTCTAGGGTCTTTGTATTCTGTAAGATTATTTGCTCACTCCAGGGTCCTCAGTCACCGTTGGTGAAAATGCTGCAGTTAGCAATATTTCTCATTTTAAAATATTTGAGAATAAAGTTAGAAAGTACAAGCTTAATTATTTTCAAGGCATTTTCCTTTTATGGGGAATTTTGCCTTAGATCCCCACCTTCCCTTTGCCCACCCTATAATCCTACATTTCTTGTTTTGAAGGCTGGAAAACTTTTAGGTCAGTTTAAACTGAGAATACCTAATTAATCCCTACATAGCTTAGTAATATATATATATATTTTTATTTTTAAGTATACATGTTCTGCAATATTACATTCCAGTTGTTTCAAAACAGGCTGATGAGATAGTCAAATAGCTTTGTATACTGACAAAAATAACTGGTTCAGGATTCAGTCAGCAGAGAAGTCCTCACTAAAATCTTTTAGTGAAGATGTTGAAGGTGACTTACGTGGAAGAAAAAATCCTGTGCTTTTCATTTTAGGAATATATCTGCCACTGATAAATTTATTAATTAAATCATCCCAGTTGAGTAATCTGTTAGTGAATACCCAGTCACAGATATCCATTCTTCTCCTGCAAATCTCTCACACAAGCCATTTTCTATCAGTTTATAGTATTCTCAAACAAAAAACAAAATTCCACTAAGATAAAACACAGCTACATAGTTCAAATGAAAGTTCTTGAACAGTTTAGATTCATCAAACAGAACAGCAGTCATTTAACTTTTTTTTTTTTTAGCACCCTAGAGCCTAGCTTCTTAAACTGTGAGTAACTGAATGTGGGGGTCACAAAAAATTTGGCAACAGTAAAAGGTTATGCATACCTATTTTATATAACCTACACACCCGGGATTGTGTAAAAATTTCTCAGGCAAAAAGGGGTTG
This sequence comes from Dromiciops gliroides, assembly GCF_019393635.1. Classification (NCBI taxonomy): domain Eukaryota; kingdom Metazoa; phylum Chordata; class Mammalia; order Microbiotheria; family Microbiotheriidae; genus Dromiciops; species Dromiciops gliroides. The sequence goes on from NC_057866.1 coordinate 37,696,308, forward strand.
CTAATGTCAAAAGTTTAAGAATCCCTGCCCTAGAATCATTTTCCTAAAACCATTTCTGACCATTCCCTCCAACATTATTCTTTCAACTTTTTCCTACTTTTGGTCTAACACTTGGGAAGACTGGATGCTTCTTTTAAAGTGATCAGTCAAGTCACCACCCTTATTCTTTTGAAAATAGAGTTCTTGACCTTTGCCTTACTTTCTCTTTGGAACCAGGACCTGTTAGGCCTTTGTAAAGGATATTGGAGTAGGACCGCGATAAGAATGAGGTTTTCTATTCTAGTGGAACCAAGGATTTTAGACACTTTAGATTTTTTCCCTAAGAGAAGAGAACAGGCTCATTAGTATGCTCCCCTACTTGGATATTAAGAACTTATTGTAAGGATACCTTTGTACTTTTGGGATGAGATTTGATTTTTAGGGATACTGAAGGTTTTCTTGGTAGAGATGCTGAAATGATTTACCGTTTACTTCTCCCCCATGCCACAAGTGAAGTTCTGAAGAATCAGACATGACTGAAACTACTGAACTACCACCACCAAGGAATGTACTTGTTTTCCCCTGCCCATAGAGGCCGGACCTGTTCTATATAGGAGGGTTTTTTTTACCTTTTTTGTGTGTGTGTCATGGACCTTTGAGACAGTATAGACCCCCTTCTCAGGATAATGATTTTAAAAGCATAACATGTTGTTGTTGTTCAGTCATTTCAGTTGTGTCCTATTCTTGGTAGAGATACTGAAGTGATTTAGTAAGTGCCTGGTAGCACTCTCTCCATTGCACCACCCACCATAAGTAGGTTTGCAAAAGAAAGCTATGAAATACTGTTATTAATTTTTTTATTGAATTCATGGATCTTGGGTTAAGAACCCCTATACTCTGGACACAGTAGTCCTTCTTAAATATTACAGCTTGGCAGAAAAAAGTGGGCAAGTCCAGGGAACGGGAATACTATGTGGTAATGTTCTTAAGTTTTTAAGTGTTTTAGTATGATCATGGAAAGTTTCTATTATGTGGGATTGAACTATGATAGTACATTAACCAAAGTGGATTACTTGCCATTTTGTGTTCATTTTTAGTAGGGAGAAACATTTTAACGTGTTTCTTACATAGCTAACAGCCATAGCAAGCCTATTTCTTAGTTTTATTGAGGGACCCTAGAAATTACCTAGTGTAGCCTTTTGTTTTGCAAATGAGGGAATGAGGACACAAAGATGAACTGCTGTGGTTTGAACCCAAGTTCTTACCTTGCTTTTTCTAATGGACCTTGTTTTTCTCTGATAATGCTACTCTCCTTTTGATTTACAATGTAAATTAACCTAATTTGGTAGTCAGGTCTACTTAAATTATTAGAAATATTGCCGGGTATAAGGGGAAAAGTGCTAGGTTTGTGAGATTACCTGAGATCCTTAATTTAGTTAACTACCTGTATACTCTTGGGCTTGTCACTTAACCTCTAATCCACCATTTCTTCATTTGTAAAATAAAGGAGTTAATCCCCCTCACAGTTTTAAGGAAGGTCTTTTGCAGCCTTAATAAATATGAATTATTAATAAAGGTAATCTTACTAACTTTTAGCTATTATTCATACTGTAGGTTTGTTCTCTTGTTTTGTGAAAGAAACAGAAATCTGTTCTTTTTCCCCTATAGAAAACGGATGTCCTAGAATCCTTCATAGGTTGTTCCCCCAGCTTCTTTCCTGCACCCTCTTCTCCTTTTATACTATCTCCCTTGGCAATCTCTCCTGGTGCCTGGGGGTTAATTATCACATGTATGCCAGCGATTCTTAGATCTACTTGTCTAGTTATAGTCTCTTCCTGACCTCCACTCATTGTTTTTCTCTTTCTTGCTTCCTAACCATATTCTGGGAACCATCCTTCATTCTTCTTTTACTCAGTCCACATACATTTTTAATTGGTTGTCATCTTTTGCCATTTCTACTTTCACAATATTTCTCACATCTTTTCCCTTCTCTTCACTCACACAGCTGCCACCCTGCCCTGACTGGTTCAGGCCCTCCATCATTTCATGTCTACAGTATTGCAATAGCTTTGTGGATGGTTGATCCCCCACTCATCTCTCCATTCTAATGTCTTCCACTCAGATGCCAAAGTGATCTTCCTAAAGTCCCTGGTCTGACTGTCTCTATCTCTGGCTCTTTTTTCCCCCTCTTCTTTACTCCCCCCCCCCCCCCCATTTTCAGTCAATAAACTCTGGTGGCTTCCTGTTGCCTCCAGGATCAAATATGAAATCTTCTGTTTGGCCTTTAAGGGCATTCACAACCTGTCCCCTCCTTATTTTTCCAGTCTGTGATCCCAGCAACACCGGCGTCTCCTCCTGCCCTCCACTCCTGGCTTTTCTACCTTCCTTTGAGGCTTGGTTAGAATCCTGTCTTTTGCAAGAGGCCATTCCCTCTGCTAACGTTTTTCCTTCTGCAATTGTCTCGTTTACACGGTATACATAGTTTTTGGTGGTTGTCTTCATTTTGGCTTCCCCATTAGGGTTTGGACTCTGAGAGCGAAGGCTGTATTTTTGTCTGTCTTGTGTCCTCAGTGCTTAGCACTTGTCCCCTGGTAAGCTCTTATTAAATGTTTGCAGAATTGGCCTTGTGTGTACTTTACATAATGGAACACTTCCGGTGCTGCCCTGATTAATATTGAGACCCCTGGGGTGTGTGGGTTGGACTTGCATTAAGTAATTGGCACTGGACACCTACAACAGGCATTTCTGGTCATTATCTGTTTTCCCCGCAGGCCGCTGAATATGTCCCAGAAAAAGTGAAGAAAGCAGAAAAGAAATTAGAAGAGAATCCATATGACCTTGACGCTTGGAGCATTCTCATTCGAGAGGCACAGGTTTAGTGACACAGGGTTACATTTCCTTCTCTATGGGTCCAATCACACTCTTTGGTTCTGCAGTGAATACTTACATAATCATAACCTTGTAAATGCTATTTATTGGTTTTTAATTTTTAGAATCAACCTATAGACAAAGCACGGAAGACATATGAACGCCTTGTTGCCCAGTTCCCCAGTTCTGGCAGATTCTGGAAACTGTACATTGAAGCAGAGGTTAATATTTTTTTATTTTACTTTACTTATATGACACCCAATAGGAATTGAAGTTTACACAATAGTGATAGCAAATAGCAAATTTAGGAACATAACCACAACTAGGACAAGGAGAATTTAAATGTCTCTTGCCTTTATTTTGTAAAATAGGTATAAAGGAGTAATTAAAATGAATTCTGAAATTTGGGTTTTCACAAGCTGATGATTGTTGCATTATGGAATTGCAACAACATTAAAACAGTTTCAATGGTATTGGAGTGCTTTAGCCTTTTATTTACTTGTCGTGTCAATTTATTGCCTCCTGTGTCATTTATTTAGAACTCATTTTTCTTTTTGTTCCTACTTACAAACTAAATATGAATGGGCTTATGTGAAAATATGGAAATATTAAACTTAGTTTCATAGGATATTTGAGTGTCTCCAATGATGTGTGAAACATTGTTTTGGGGCATAAATGATTTCCAGCTTAAATTTCTGTATAAATGTATGGGTTGCCAAAGTATTGTATGTGTCTTGAGTAAAGATTAATCTTAAAGTGAAATAAATACATTTATTTTGCTGAAGACACAAAATTTACTTGTAGAAATTCCTGAATCTTTATAGTAGACGTAGAAAAGGCTTAAAATTAATTTAATATTAATTGGGACTGAAATCTTATTGTGTGTCAGTTTAAAATGTGAAGTCAGGGCACTAGTTGAAACATTACTTAATTTAGTCATTTGAAATGGATTTTTACAAATGTTTTAAAGTCCAAATTAAGCTCCAAGTTGTTTTAGAACCACCTTTATTTTGGATAGGAACTTCTCAATGTAAATTCTCCACATTTCTAATTACACTGGAACCTTTTTATAACATGACTTCACCATATACTATGACATTTACAACAACATGGGTCTCTCTTGGAGATTTAGTTACCAGAAGTACTGAAAGGACTTCACTGTATATAGCACAGTTTCATCTATGATGTGTTCCACAACCCAGCCTCTAAGCATAGCGTTATAGGGAGGCTCCAGTGTACTAATTTTATCTGTGGTCTGGTGAACTATATCCTTTTTACAAAATTTGGAAGAGATTAGTTTAGAAGAGTGAACATTTTGTGTGTATGTTGCTCTGTGTGTGTGTATGTGTGTGTGACACATACCTTACGCGGCGTATAGTTGCATTTCTTCCTCTGCTTCACATGCTCTGAACAAATCTTTGAGGATACCTCGCTCATTCTCTGGTAACATTCCTTCCCTTTTAAAACTAAACCATCAGATTAGACTACCACCAATACAACAGGTGAGTGAATAGCCCTATCTGAATTGCACATCTTTGCTGCTCTCTGTCAGTCAGTAAAGGAAGGACCCTGGATCATCTGAACCTGATCTGCATTGCAGTGCTGGCTTTACAGAGAAACTAGCTTACATGCACGCTCGTCAGAAATTATGGTATATCACATGTGATGTATTTTCAATAATGGAAATATGGTTATTCTTTGTATTAAAAAAATGCATTTCTGCCACTCATCTAACAGAGAAGTGATGAACTTAAAATGCAGAAAGAGACATACATTTTTAGTCATGGCCAGTGTGGGAATTGGTTTCTGCTGGACTATGCAGCTACATTCCAAGGGCTTTATTTTTCATGTTTGGTTTTTCCCGCCCCCTCAATAACGGAGGAGGTGTAGTAGGAAGAGGAGACAGATTATTAAATAACTTTTCAAAAAGTTCTTAGAAAGATGTTGAGATGATAGCCAAACATTGAAATTGGGAATTGGCAAAAAATATCCCCAATTCATTACTCGGGAAAATACACCAAGGATATTGAGACTAGCCATAAGATGCAAGCCACATTTTAAAGGAAAAAAATGGTTTTTTGAAAATATTTGCAACCAAATTGAATTGTTCAGGGGACTTAAAAAATATGGTTATCATTTCATGATAATGTTTCAGAGCTGGCCATCCTTAACTTTTATTTTTTTAAATAGTTTTATGAAATGTTTGCTAAGATGATTACTAGGTGATATGGGGAAATACAGTTGTGAAGGGTTTTTTTTTTTTTTTTAAACCATAAGACTATAAAGATTGTGCATTTTGTATTTTGTGGCATCATTTGTTTGGCTAGGAGTTAATACAGTAGTTAATTTTCTTATTCTGGAAACATATTTCTGGGATATTTATCTGCTGATAATTGGCTCTCAATTTTTTTCTCAGATTTGATATTTAATTTTTACACTTACATCAGAGTTAACACACTTTCTTTGGTCATCTCAATTAATTTGGCATTGATATTCTTGAATGTTATATATATAACATTTCAACTTCTTAAGGTGATAACATGGTGGCTGGCATAATACATAAGGGAAAATTGCTACGCTATTCTAAATTATTATAAGTCTTGCTTTGTGTACCTGTAAGAAAATGAAATTTCGTTTGCATATATACTGAGGGAAGGCAGATAGTGGCTCTTAATTTCTTTCAGTAGCTCATTCAATAAAGCATTAGTAATGTATTCACCTGATCTTACTATAATGAGTCCAACAAAGTATTGCTGTGGTTTTCCCCAAAAGGGAATATTTGAGTGTTATTCTTTCCCTCCCACCCCTAATAGAGATAAAGGAAGGGAAAATAGATGTCTTGAAATTGTTTATTTAGAAAATGACAAAAACTATTATAAAACATTTTTTCCTTTTTTCCCCAGAGTCAGTGATAAGAATGAGGTAAAAACCAAAGCTTGCATTCCAAAGTTGAAACAGTTAAAATGAAAGCAAATATAGATGATTTTATATAGAAGGAATGAATAGCTCATTAGTTTAAATATTGGCCATTGGAATTAGTATTGTGGGGGTTTTTTTGCGGGGCAATGGGGGTTAAATGACTTGCCCAGGGTCACACAGCTAGTAAGTGTCAAGTGTCTGAGATCGGATTTGAACTCAGGTACTCCTGAATCCAGGGCTGGTGCTTTATCCACTGCGCCACCTAGCTGCCCCTGGAATATTTTTTTACACATAAAATAACAGTAGTTAACCATTTAATGTGTATTAAAAACATGAGCTATAAATTAAATCACTCATTTTACAGAAAACATTTGCTTATAATAGTGAAATGGGTCACTTTTCTTACTATGCAAATTGATCTCTTGTGATTTTTTTAAAATAATTTTTTAGTGAAAAGTCTGCAACAACCAGCTCTTTTTGTGTTTTCCATGCGATATTTTAAAATCTATTTCTCCAAGTTACTTTAGACCACAATTTTGCCTGAAAGTATCTGAACTATGTATATTAGGTCTTTAATTTCAAAAAAGGAATTAAGTATTCCATATATTTTCAGTGCATCATTTTAATAGTTTAAATCATATCTATGTTGAAGTTTTTGATACTTGGCCATTTAACTTATTAGACATGAGTTTGAGAACTCATGTCTAATAAAAATCAGTAATAGAGTCCAGATATTACCGTCACACAATCAAACTATTTTTTATTTTTAAAATTGAGTTAGCAGACCTTTTTACAAAGTCTTATTGAAAGTATAGCTATATTCAAATATTTTAAATAAAAGTAGTTTGTGTTCTAAGAAATGCCATTTCATATATTCCTCTGGGTCACATGGAGTACAACACTGCTGTAATGACCATTGAGAAGAAACAGCTTTTGAATCTTATATTACTTTGAATAGTTAAGAAAATGTTGAAAATCAGTGTCAAAATTTGAACATGACATTTGATGCTTAACACTAGAATTGTAGAATATGAATACACACACGTCATTTTGTTTGCTGTTCTTAATCTATAGTTGATGCAAATTTATGTGTAAGCAATGAAGACAACAGAGAGACTGTTGCAGCATTCCATTACATTAGGTGTAACTCGGGTTTTCTGAGTTTACCAGTTTATGAAGATACTTGTAATTTTTTGCCTGTTGAAGGATGTTTTTCATGGTAGTAATGAAGATAAAAATGCTGCTAATACCAGGATGAATGTTTTGTTTATGCAAGCTGTAACTCCTGAATAAAAATATATAGTGAATTGATTGCTTCTTTTGGAAAATGTTGAATTTTCAAAATTTGTCCCTTATTCTTCAGTTTTATCTATCTTACGTATAATAGATTTTTAAAAATATATACATCTACCATTTAAAAAATAGACTTTCTGCTTGGGAAATCGAAGTGACTTCAGGATGGAGCTGGAGTGGCCTAAGTTCAAATAAACTTCTCCACTGCTAACATTCCTTTTTAATTTTTTTTTTTGAGCTAGCTTTCAATTATACTGTATTAGAGCTTTATTTGTATAAATCTCTCAATGTGACTTTTACAAGTAGCCAACACTATATGATGCTTGCCCTTCTGTATACCTCCATACTGCATATATCATGTAGAAAATAGGTTTTTTTTCTGTTTTATTCTTAGCCTAAAGCTTTAAAAACATCTGTACTTTTCCCTAATGGACTTGCTCTTTTTCTGTTTGTAATAAATGTTGGTCCATGTCTGTGTGATTATTACAGATTTTATCATAGAAATCAACTGTGCTTTTTTTGTTTGTATGATACGCTTTTTTGAAAATTAGTTTCATACCAATGTATGAATGTAGGAGTGTATAACTTTGAATGGAAATGGGAGTGTGGAATATTCTTGCAAACACACATTTCGTACTAGCAGAGTGGATCAAATGTATGAAGGCAATCAACTCAAACAGTTGAATAACTTAGTATTTAGGAAAGGAATATCTGTTAAGAGAACACCTAGTATGGATAGATGTTAGTCCTTTGAACATCTTTTAGTTTTTATTAAAGTGCTTTTCCTTTTCCATGTTTCTTCCCTTCATTTGTAGCACAGGTCCTATGTATTTCCATTTCTACAAACAGGAAGTATGTCCTCTTGGTAATTATTCTTCATTTAACACTTCTCAACCTTATTGTGGAAAGTCATTGTGTAAACCAGAGGAAACTGTTGCCTCAGACATTTCTTTTAAACAAGTAATTAATTTTCTCACAATAAAATCTTATATTTTCTGTTTCTTCATATATCTTAGTAGAAGCACAAAAGCCATTTTTCCTTTGAAATTTAGCCTAATGCATTTGGGAGGTACAGGCTTTTCCAACAAATTAATGTTATTCTCAGTTACAAATCACTGTACCATACACTTATTTTTATTTCTCAGTCATTTTCTTTAAGTAAAAACAGTTCATTGACAGACACTGAAAGAAATGTACATTTCCTACCTTTTTAAACATATGAACAAGTTTTGTTTAGTCACCATATAGCACAGTACATTCACACCTAGCAATATGAAGGTGCATCTTCAGCCACGTAGTAGCAGAAAGTACCAGGATTTGAGACATGATGTTATATAAGGGATAACGTGTCCAACCAAAACTTCAGGGCAAGGTAGACTTAATATTTTATTTCGATTCATTGATTATTATGAAGATGTTATTGAATGGAAATAAACTTTTACATGTTGCATAAATACTGGGCAATTTACTTTCTTGCTGCTTTCAGTTTATATGTTATTATGTATATGGTTATTTTTATTTTAATACATTGACTACCCTTCCCCAGCAAGTATTTGTCACTGTAGTTAGCCTTCCACCTATTGCCTCCATTCATTGCAACATCTATGAATGAACAGAACAAATATTTTTATCAATTTTGACAAAAATATCAACAGCAATAATGGGTGCATATTATTATTTAGATGGCTGGTTTTTTTTTTGCAAATTATACCTTGCCCATGAACAAATATTTCTGTCCATTTGAGAACTATTTTGGCCATCTCTTTTTAAGTCATAAAAATGAAATTCGGAAAGCTAAAATTTCTCAAAAGTGCTTTGTAATGGATTAGTAGTTTTCTTTGGGGGATTTAAATCAGTATTAACTGGACTTTGCCTTTCTACATGTAATGACTAAGCTTTTGCTCAAGCTTTAATAGAAAGAAACATGAAATTAGAATCAGAGACATGGGTTTTAAATCTCAGCTCTGTTTTCTAGGAGCAAATCACTTTGACCACTCTGCCTTTTTTTTCCTTTATAAAATGAAGGGACTGGAATAGATGATTTCTAAAGTCCCTTTTAGCTCTAAATCCTGTGATTTATGAACTTGTCTAAACTCAGCCTGCAACTATACACACATGTACCAGATTTCAGAAGTGTACTGTTAGTAAGAATAGCTTTTTAAACAGCTTATATTCCATGTACCTACTAGATTAGAAACGGCTATGTAGGTGATTTAGTGTGCAGTCCTAATTTATGCATTTGTACAGATTGCTTTTTTCAAATTAGTAGAGCACTTAGAGAATTTCATCAGAATTATAATTTTCCCCATGCACAATTTATTTGGAAATTCAGTAAACACATTAGCATGAGTTTGAATGGATTATAGATCACAGAACTTGATAGAAGACACCTTAGAAAATAGCTTGTCCAACTTAACACATAAGAAACACCCTCTACAGTCTCTAACTTTGCCTAGTTGGATGAAGGTAGTCCTGTGTTAATTAGCTCATTTTAAAACATTCTATGGGTAAGTTAATCACCATTTTCTATCAGGAGAAAAAAATTTGTTCTCCCAAAATTCAATTAAATGCAGAATCAAAGAAGTTAATTTCCTTTGGAGCCAAAGGAATTGTTTCCAAAGCTCATTGCTTTCCATTTGCATATGTGCTTTATCTTTTTGAAAGCACTTTTAAATATATATTTTTTAATCCTGTGGCTGACCAAGTAAAACCATAGGAGTTGTGGTACCTTATTTATCTGTTACCTCATATATGTAGTTTGAGTTTAACAATTGGGGAGACTCTTTCCACACAAGCCATTTGATAGGGAAACCAGGTTTTTTCTGTTGTTTTTTTTTTAATTCACAGCATGAGTGCACTTTCACAACATTAATATGTTAAGTACTTATTGTGTAGAACATTATTATGATAAAATTATTTTTCTTCTCTGCTCCTCTTCTAACTCCCTAGTCATTAACCAATAAATTACAAAGCCAGGATTCGATGGTAAGGCTTCCGTATTCTAGTTTGGTCTTCCCACCTGAACTGTTTTTTAAAAGGTAGGATCATTTTCAAAAACATGTTTGTGAGTATTACTGTGTACCCAGCAGCACTGCTCTAAGTGTGGTTCATTTTGTAGTTTTTACTGCACAGTTGGGGTTACCCAAAGACTTGGTGTTTTCTGGCCTGGTTTTTAGGTTCCATGGTCATTAAGACTGTGAGAGACCCTGCTATTTTGTGATCTGAGGCATACCTCTAAGAATCTATGAAATAATACCCATTTCAACTCTGAGAAGCAAATAAACCCATGTAAGACTTGGATCTCAAATTACCGAGTGATAGGAGCTGTAGAATACAGTCCTACTTGTTTTAAAGGATAATTGCAAGAACCTATCATAGAATTTTTGATGAGGTACATGCACTCTGTAGCTAAACTACTTTTAGAGCTCTGTGTCCTCAGGACTGGATTTTTCTGCACTGTAGCTTATTCTGCTTTAAATATATGAGATTATAGTAAATGTACTTTTATGAAGTACAAATGACTTAAGACCTTTTTTTGCTTTGTGTTCAATAAACATTCTCTTTTCGGGAGAGTATGCTATTAACACAAATGTGATCATATTTTTAATATAGAATTTTTAGAGTGGATTGCTATTTTAAAGATCACATTATGGGTGTTCTTAAAGCCTGATTTTATTATATAATTTATTGTTTTACAATCAGCCAAGTCAAAAATGATTATGGATACATTTAAATAAAATTAAGGAGACATTAAAATAGCCATTTTTCATAACATTCCAAGTTGGTCATGGATCTTAGTGTTATAAAGGACATTCTAATTTCATAGAAGTAACTTTAGGGTCACCATTTTTAGAGACCATTTTATGATCTTTGTGGGTTTTGCTTTATCCAGCAAATGGGCCAGCTGCCTAAAAGTTAATGCTGCTTAAGGACTGGAGAATCTAAAAATAAGTTGTATCAAATAGTTTTATCTATTTCATATTGTGAAATAGTAAATGGAGACATGGTTTTCTGATTCATTAGGATATAGTTTTCTGAGACCTGTGATTTCATTGGTATTAGTGACTTCCAGAATGGGAACTGCTTCTACCCATGCATATTCACATTTCTTCTATAAGTTTTGAAGTCTTAGAATTAACTTAGGACACCAAGAATGTACTAATGGACGTTCGTGCAAGTTAGTGTATTTTAGAGGTTGGTTGGGTTTGCATCCAAATCTTCATTGTTCCCAGGCTGGCTCTGAATCCGATAGCCTGTGCTCGCTTCTTTAAAATACTTCTCATATACACACACACACATGGATGCACAGAGGTACATGTACATGTATAAAACCACATGCATCATGCTATACCTACTAAAACCATAAGGATGATGTACTTGGTGTTTGCTACATGGGTGTCCTTTTAGTAGTACTAGTTATAAACCCCATTTGGACTAAATTTCAAATCATAGAGGTTGTCATTAGTAATTTTAGTAACACCTTTTACTAATCACTAATGTCAGCAATCTCTTAGGTCGATGTTTTAATACATATTAGTAATATAACAGCCTGTACGGATAGGAGTAGTAATAGTTGCCATTCGTGTTGCTCACTAGGCTTACCAAGAAAGAAAAGACTTATTAATCGTTGACACGCAAGTCGGGTCTTACGGAATATTGTAAAGATGAATGAGCAGGGCAGTGTGATCTAATGGGGAGTAAAAAGAACCTCGGTCCAGAATGAAGCTCTGTTACTATGCGTCTGATGTTAAATTGTTTTAACTTGGTTATCACTCCTTCATCTGTAAAGTGAAGTACTTAGATAAAGGGACCATTTATCTAAACTCTTAAGTCTATGATCCAATGAAATGGACTTTGTTTTTATAGGAAATACCTAAAGTTTTATTGGAAAAAATGACATGAAGTAGTTTGTCGTGTTGATTTTCTTAAAATTGAATTTTTCTAAACTTGGTATTTATGGGATCTTTGAAAACAAAGATTTTACTTTTTCTTCAACTTATTTAACCTCTGGGGCTTCAGTTTCCTCATCAGTAAAATGATGATATAACTTATACTGTCTGCCTTTTGTTAGGAAAGGATATTGTAAATATTAAAACACTAGGTATATTGAAAGGTTATGCAATCATTTATGTTTAAAAGGCTTTGGTCATTTCTGTATCTCAGCAATGCATTGAACAAAACTTTTCCACTCTAGTTAAAGCCCTTGCCAAGTGACTTAGAATATAAATGTAATTTTGGAATCTTTCCTAGCATAAATGCTAAGCAATGTTTCTATAAAATTAATCCTAAAATAGTCATGTTTGAGAATGAGTTACTACCTATCTTAACACAAACTATTGTGGTTAATAAAATGTAAGCTCCTTGAGGGCAGGGACTGTTTTGTCTTTGTAACTTCAGCACGTTTCTTGGCACTTAATAGGTACTTAATAAATCTTGTTCAATTAATAATAGCATCATAAAATGTTTATTGCTTTCTTGGCCTTGAGTAAATTTATGCTGTCTTGACATGGCTTAAACACTGATGTTGTAGAAAACATTTTGATGAACTTTGAAGGGTTTCTTTAAATTCAGGGAAGTAGTTGAAATTCACTAATAAGGGAGACAGTATGATAAAGTTGAAGGTAAATGGAATATCAAGCAATTGTGTGACTGGGCATACTACATATGTTCTATGATTTCCTCATATTAAAATTGGAATGGGTGGGATTCTTGATAATATAAAGTACCATTCACCTCTGGAGTCTGAACTAAAGCCTTTTCTAATCCATTTCTGCCTAAACCTATTTTATAAAATTTATAGTTTTTGATACCACTATAGTTCAGGAGCCCCTATCATTCTCAGTGGCTCTACTGTAGTAGTTGCCTGCCTGGTTTCCCTGTCTTCAGTCTTCTCCCTCTCCAGCCCATCCTTTACACAGCTGTCAAATTACTAATCATGGGTCTGGATATATCACTTCTGCTTTTACAAGTTCAATGGACTATGTAAAGGAAAGAATAAAGTATAAAGGTTGGTTACCACCTTGCTTCCAGCCTTCCTTTCTAGCCTTACTCACAGAAACTGTTGACATATACAATATCGGATCTAAACGGGACTAGCAGTAGTTGGTCTGTCTCACTACACTCTCCATGTATTTGTGCGGATGGGCCTCTTTTACCCTCAGTGAAGTCCTTTTCATGCACCAGCTCGGGTGAATTATCCTATGTTTTGTTTCCTGTTTTACTTAGTTGAAAGTGAACACTCTAAATCCTCAAATTTTATACCACTTTTAGAGATCTCTCCTTTACCCTTAATCTATACTACTTTGTCATTCATGTTTTATCTTCTACTAGTAAATAAGGACTTTAAGGAAAAACAGTTTTTCATTTTTGTATTCCCCATATCTAGTGCTTTGTACTTGTTAGGTCCTTAATATTTGTAGAATTAAATGCCTCAAGCTTTCAGGAATATCCTTTAAGAAGGAAAAAGAGTGGCTTTGGATGTGGCCTCCAGAGATGATATTCAGTTTTACTATATATATATTTTTTTCATTTTTAGGTATATAGTAAAATTTTTATTTTTAAAATTTAATATGCTTTTACAATTTTGTGGTAGAGAATACCTAGAGTCATATACTTTTTCCTACAGGTTGTTTGAAAATCAGAGTAGTTCCTTGTTCAAGATTATTTGTGGAACACTGATCTCTGCTTCACTCTTTTAAGAATTTATAGGGATGGTAAATATTACTGTGATGGTAACAGGAATTGAGAATAGTTTAAGTTTCAAAGATTGAGTGACCACATTTTTATAATAATAAGTCTAAGAAGTTCTTCCAGATATTTTGTTTTAAACTCTAGGCAACAGAAACACAACAGTGACCCAAGGGAGGTTATCAGTCTTAGAGGAATTGATTTTTCTTCCTCCAAATTGTATAGCTTGATTTGTGATAAACTTTAACATTAGCAACCCTTGTTCTTCCAAAGATAGGCTTGAAAATTTTGGCTGAGTTTAGAGAATAATTATAAGTTAATAATAATCTAGCTACTAGTGACTAATAGCAACATTTAAAAAAAAACTAATCACTGAACATGTTTATGAATCTGCAGATTAGAGCAACCATAAAAGATGCTTAGGTTAGTTTACAAGGATAACTTTCACCTTAGTTTTTCAGCTTTTTGTTTTGTTTTGTTTTGGTTTTTTGCAGGGCAATGAGGGTTAAATGACTTGCTCAGGGTCACACAGCTAGTGTCAAGTGTCTGAGGTCAGATTTGAACTCAGGTCCTCCTGCATCCAGGGCTGGTACTTTATCCACTGTGCCACCTAGCTGCCCCAGTTTTTCTGCTTTTAAAGATCTCTTAATTGTTTTCTGTAAAATGAAGATAATAGTTCCTACCTCACAGGGTTGTTGTGAGGGTCAGATGAAATAATGTATGTAAAGAATTTTATAAACCTGAAACTTGCTATATACTAGCTATTAGTATTTTTCTGTTCTCCATGCACGTTTCATACAATTTAGAGCTATCCAGTCTACCAGAGTTTGAGTGGAGTTTGAAATTACATTTCCTCAGAAAAATTCTTTGCTTCGATGGGGTAAGTATTAATCATCTAAAGGCAGCAAAGAAATTTGTAAGAATATACTTTTGGCCTAAAATATTGTAGTTGTTTCAACTGGATAGCAGCATATTAGATGACTTTTAATAATGTTTTGGAAGTTAGGATTTTCATTTCAAAGTGGAGTTATATTCTTGAACTTAAAGCAAGGCAAATATTTAGGATTTAGTTATTTTATTCCATCAGTCCTGGATTAGAATTTAGGGGGAAAAAAGTCTAAATGTCTCCTGTTAATTTCTAGTATTCCTATTTTTTCTTTTTAAAGAAAAATAGGTGCTTAAAATGGGGGGGGGGACACACTTAGATTTTTCTCTTTAGGTTACAGCCTGGTGGTGGTGGTCATTGAACTGGGGCCCAGAACTGGGAGGCAAAAGACTTCCCCAGCACTTTCAGTAACTACCTATTTGACTTGAGGTTTCTACTTCATTTAAGCCTTCTACAAAATGAACATTTAAACTACTCACCACAGAATTTTTAGAGTTGGAAAGGAACCTCAGAAGCCATTTAATACAACCTGGATGTAAATGCCTTTTTTTACATCCCTAAGAGGTCATCCAGACTTTCCTCAAAGACCTCTAAATGAGGAAGATTTTCCTACTTCCCAAGACAATTCATTTTTACTTTGGGATCGCTCTAATGGTCAAGATTTTCTTTTTACATCAAGCTAGAATCTGCCTTTCTGCAATTTCTTACTTATTGCTTCCAGTTCTACCATCTAGGGCCAAACATAACAAGTTTAATACTTAGAAGTACTTCAAGACATCTAGCATGTTTCCCCTAAGTTTTTTTCATACTAAAATATTCCCATTGTCATCTATTGATCCATTGGTACACTCTCAAGGCATCTCACCACCCTGTCCACCTTCCTGTGGATGTCCTCTAGCCTGCCTTTGCAGTAAATATGGTGCCCAGACCAGATCAGAATTCTCCATGTGTGCACATACCTGGGCTTCTATCAACTCCCATGTTCCGGGTGTTAATGATGCCCTCTGATGCAAACTAAGATTGCATTAACCATTTTGGAGACCAATTGATCCATTAAAATTACCAGATATTTTAGATATGAATTTGGCCTTCTATCTAGTTCCGGCCAGCTCCAGTGTTTTATGGTTGACTTCAAATATTCTTTTTGAGAAAGTTGTATATTCACAATGAAGTTTTGAAAAATAATGGCATTGGAATTATGAAAAATATCTGTTAAGAGATATTGTAGTTGTCCACTAATATATTCTTTTAAAAGTGCAGTGTGAAGTCACCATCAGTACTACCCTATTACTTAAAACCTCATTGCCATATTGGCTTGCATATTCTGTTACAAGAGATCTTTGGCCCTAAAACCAATTGTTTTAATCATGTTACTACCTATGGGGAAGAATTCGTTTTTCCATAACCCAATTTTCTTTTCTGGTAATTAGCAAAATTATTTAGCTTAGGTTAGACAAAATACAAACATAGTTTGATACATTTGGGATGATTAAGGATCTTTGCTTGGATTGTAAAGGTAGTGATTTCTTGAAATATTGAATGGATGAGGAACAGAAAACTACTCCTAATGGGAAGTTTCTTAAGTCTGTAATTTCAGCTCTAGGGAATAATTTGAGGGTTTTAGAAATCAGCTTTCATAATTAAGCTAGTCACTGACACTGTCGCCCTTTAAAGAGACAAAGTCGTTCCTTTGGGACTGAGAGAAGAGGAGTTTTTATGTAGGCTTTGCTCCCTGCTAGTGGTGTGATTTTGGACAAGTGACTTCAAACTTTCAGTTTCTTCATCTGTAAAATGGCAGTAACAATGCTTGTCCCACTGGTAGACTGACGATCAATTCGAAAGTGTTTTTAAAGTACTTTAAAATTTTAAGTTGTTAGATTATCATGGTAGGTGCTAAAGTAGCACTTTATCCTGGGTATTAAAAATAAATCAGGCAGCACTCCATAATATGACCTATTCTGGTAGTGAAATTGTCTCTATTTTTTAAAATCCTTTAGATACCTTTTGTTATATCACCTTTAGGAATATAGCCAGCTTATTCCCCTACCCAGTGGTCTATTGCCTTTTAAAAAAGAACCAATGTATTAATAGAGTCTATGTGTACACACACATAAGATGTTCCACACTCTCAGGCTCCCACCTATGGGAAGAAGGGAGGGAGTTAACATTTTTCTCACTTTATCTTGCCAGACTTGTTGACTGCCAATTCATAATTATACCCAAGCAACCATCTGATAGTCCCAACACCAGCTGGGTGTTCTGATAGTTTTTTTATGTGAAGAAAATTATTAATAACTGCATTTGAAGTTTTGCCATTGAATTCTATGGGTAAAATAATGACATCTTCCATTTTCTCTTAGGAAACTTAAACAATCTTCATGTGTTACTTAGAATTTTTTTTTTTTGCTCCACTATGTGAAGCTTGTCATAAGGTAGCATTGTTTAAAGAAAGTGTACATTACACATTCTACATCCTGGAAGATCCCAATTGAAAATATCTCATGTATTTTCAGAGAAAAATTTTGCCTTTTACCCTTTTTAAATTTCATTTTTTAAATCATGAATTTGATTAACAAATAAAACTAACAGCCCTTCTTAGTCTGTAATGCTTTTTACTTTTTATGATAGCTATGAGGTGAATTCGGTGTCATGCCAAAGTATTTTTGAGATACTGCTTTAAGAAAATTGATATTTAAAGGAGGATATGGGCAATTTCCCCCGGTTTTTCTGTTCTGAATATACCTTGAGAACAGTGGCCTTTGTTTTTTAATAAAAACTTGCAACAATGACTTTCATCTTTTTTGGATAACCAATGTCCTTTTTCCCAAAATTTATTGTGAAAATGTTTTTGAAATGCAACAACAAATTTTTTTACATTGAAGACACATCAAAAGAGATCCATGGGGGCAGCTAGATGGTGCAGTGGATAGGCACTAGCCCTGGATTCAGGAGGACCTGAGTTCAAATCCGGCCTCAGACACTTAACACTTACTAGCTGTGTGACCCTGGGCAAGTCACTTAACCCCAATTGCCTCACACACACACACACAAAAATACATAATAAATAAATAAATGTTTCAATTGAATAACTAGGCAATATTTTTTTTAAAAAGAGAGATCCGTAGTTTACAATCAGTGTGAGATTTCTTAAATGACAGAAATCCCCAAACAATGGGTTTTAAGAGTCCCTGTTTTTTGTCTATTTTTGGTTGATAAGATCTTTTCTAAGTGTCTCTACCTTAACAAAAGGTACGAACATACTTGATTTAACCACAAATTTTACTTCAGCAGAATCAAAAGGCTTCTGCAGAGGGGTTCCTTATCTCTGTTTTACAGATAGAGGAACAGGTCCAAATAGCTCATGGAATCATCCTTCTTAGTAGCAAAGTGGGTGCTTCTGACTTCTAGTCCCAGCACTGCTTCTGTCTCTTATTTTTTGTAATTGGCTTCTGGATCTTTGGATTTGCTGTTAGCACAGAGGGAAAAATACTAATTTAAGAATTCCCTTTTGGGGGCACAAAGGAGAATGGAAATGAGGTGGTGGGTTTGCATTTTATAGAAAACAATACATTGATTTATGTAACTTTATTAATTCTGGTAAATTCGCACAGAGAAGTTGGCAAATCTGTATCTAAGAAAGTTAACATTATTAGGTAAAATACCTTGTTGACCAAGTTATCTACGTTAAATCTCCAAGAACTAAGTTTTTAGTTTGGAATAGTCTAGAGCTGTCAATTACCTTTTGGAATATTTCTTAGCCTTTCATTTTGGTAGTGTTAGATTAGAAGGAGGGTATAAATAGGGAGCAAGTCTGCACTTGTGATTTCCTTAGTTGTGGAAATTCCCTGCACTGATTCAGATCAGGAACTTGGCTGTAGCTTGCAGTCTTAGGGTAAGTGACATGATGATGGGTCACACAACTGATCCCAGATTCAAAGTCTGGTTCTTCATATACATGATGCTACATCTCAGAATTCTTATGTAGATATATTTAGATCCATGAATTTTTCTATAATATTACAGTTTGTGGCCCTAAGATCACAGAGGGTTTTTAAAAATTCATAAGAAACCTGAAGCAAGTATAAAGAATAAATTGCCAGTACAAAATGTATTTAAGCTCTAAAATATTTTAGATAGCTAAAAGTTCTCTAACCAATCAGAAGTATTTTCTTTTTTTCTTTTTTTTTTAATTTATTTTTTTAGTGAGGCAATGGGGGTTAAGTGACTTGCCCAGGGTCACACAGCTAGTAAGTGTTAAGTGTCTGAGGCCAGAATTGAACTCAGGTCCTCCTGACTCCAGGGCCAGTGCTCTATCCACTGCACCACCTAGCTGCCCCCAGAAGTATTTTCATAGCATTAGGTGGGGAAAGAGGGTAGGCAGAATTGTCTGTCAGCACTAGTGAATTATACTTGGTCAAGTTGGCTCCTTTTGACTTATATTGTTCAAGAGGGTTAGACTAAGCCAAGAATCTCCTCTGGGTATACACAGCACTCGAAGATTAATGAAAGATGTCTATCTTCTCTCATGAATCCAGAGCAGGTTACTTAGGGAAAATAAATAAAAACACTGAAATTGCCTTATATTTCTAAACTAGCTTTGTTACATAGGGAGATAATGACAATTTTTCTATTTGAGAACAGAGTTTTATTGGGGGGGGTGTGCATAACATTTATATTTCTTATCTGCATCACCAAAAAATGAAATCACTTTGCAGTGTTTGGTTTGGGCCATATATTATGAGAGTCATGAACCAAAGCAAGGAAGTCTGTCCTGCTTTCTACCCTAAAAGTAGACATTTTCTTTAGTGATTCACTTAGTAGAGAATCTACAGTGTAGATAATTGGTAATTCACCATGAAGTTTAAAGATAATTTGAACTAACAGTCTTAAGAATCAATGTTTCTGAAAGTTGACATGTTATCTACAATGGTGGTTGTTAGCTTTACTCTCCACTAAAGTTCAACTCTAATGTGAATTTGTCATGGCTTGGGGATGATCCTTGGTTCTTAAATGCTATATGAGGAGAGTTAAGGCTCTACCAGCATGGAAAGACTTAGAGTATAGGACCTTGAGCAAGTAGTTGTTTGACAAATAGCCCATTCACACGAAGGGTGATGATTGATTTGTTTTTTTGGCTATGGCAGCTTATGAAGCCATCAGCCAAAAGGTGGAGATGTAATTCATTTTGATGAAAGCACAGAGATCTTATGTATTTAAGTTACTTTGAGTGTAATTGACCTCCTAGTACTTGTGCCATTCACAAGTTAGTAGCAAAACCAGAAGGTGACATTGAAACTATTGAGCATTCCATTTCCAGCCTCCATTCATTTGCAATGGACTGCCTTTTGTGTCTGACTGTATTTTCTTCTTACCTCTGCTCCTTAGAATCCTTAACTTCACTTAGGCACTACCTTCTAAGGAAGTCTTTCTCCAGCTCCCACCCACAACATTCCTTGTTCCTTTTGTCTCCTCAGATTACTTGGTATTACTGTATAGCTGAATATGCCCAGTATAATGTAAGCAGGAGGGCAAAGGACTAGTTTGTCCTTGTTAACTCCAGCAGCCACACAGTGACTCGAGGAGATATTTAATAGATGTTGTCTGAGTTGGGTAGTCTGTATTTTGCCAGATATATGAAATCTTCAATATAATTATTACCTATTAAGTCCATGATTGTGTATAAGGCCCTGTGATCGTGAAGATAAGATGGAAAAGCTGCTCCTGCCTGCAAAAACTTAGAAAATTCTGGGGAATATCATGTATAAAACATGAGAAATGTACAAAATAATTTGAGGGAAAGGAAACTCAACGGGGGGGGGGGGGGGGCTTTAATTAGGCTTCTGACAAGAGACTGAGCTTTCACACCTGAGTTGTCTTGAAACTCCGAGGCTTCATCTTCAGATTGATGAAGAGGGACAGTGTTCCCAACATGGAGGGAGGGGCAGGAAATGGGGAGGAATTCTGAAATTCTATGCAGACATGGAATTTGGGGTTTAGCTAAATAGGCTCGTTTTGCTGGAATGTAGATTGCCTGAGGAGGAATAAACCTTCAGTCTGGAAAGGTAGGTGAGAGTCAGCTTGTGTAGGGCCTTAGGAGCTAGGCTAAGGAACCTGAATTTTATCCTAGAGGCGTAAGGACGCCAGTGAAAACTGGAGGATGGTAATGACAACCAGATGTGCTTTTAGGAAGATGATTTTGTCAGCTGTGTAGAGGATGGTTTGGAGAGGGAGTGAAATGAGAGCAAGGTCATCTAAGAAATGACTACTCTGATAGAAGTGAGTCATGATGAGACCCTTAACTAGGGTGGTAGCTATGTGAGTGGAGAAGGGTCCAGATGAGGAAGGTGTTGAGGTGAAATGGATGAGACTTAGTATCCGATTGCGGATGTGCAGAGGAAGGGAAAAGTCAAAGAGGACGCCCTCTGAGATTTTTAACTTGGGTGTTTGGAGTTGTTGAAGTTGCTGATTCCCTCAACAGAAAGAGGAATATTTGGAGGAGTGTCAGCACAGGAAGAAGGATTATGAGTTCTGTTTTGGACACGTTGAGCTTGACATGGCTACAGAATATCCAAGTAGAGAAGTCTAGCAGGCAGCTGATTAGATAGGACTGCACCTCAGATGTGGAAGCCATCAGATTGAATCTCTAGGGGTTGATCAGAATACTAAAAGAGAGAAAAGGTCATAGAGACTAGGGTAGAGATTATTAGGGGATAGTAGAAACTGAGAAGGAATGGTTAGGCACAAAAGAGTGTCGTGGAAGCCTAGCAAGGAGAAAGTACATGCAGGAAGGAGGAGGAATAGTCAAAGATTGTCAAAAACTGGAGCAAAAGTAAAAACGTGTCATTTTTAATTCATGAGGTAAGGAATAGGAAAGTCTAAAGCCTGGCAGATTGCATTGAAGCCAATCCATCAGGCATATTTACTTCAAGAAAATAATCTGACATAGTAATAAAAGAAATACTTGCGAAGTCGTTTCAGAATCAACAGTGTGTGGTCAGGCCACTGGCTTTAGAGATCAAGATTAATTCAAAGCTAGAATAAAGCAGCTATAATCTGACCTACTTAAATAAATGATTGATGTGGAAAAATGGGAAAGGAAGGAAGGAAAGGATGACACCAGTGTATCAGTTTTATATTTGGGTTTTTTTTACAGAATTTTGTGTGATATAAATGGTTACTGTAATGAGACCAAAAAGAACTTAAATATTGTTTCAGTTATTAGCAAGTGCCTATTCTCTAAAGGAGAGAGCTGGCAGCCAAAGGTAATACTGGTTTAGACTATAGACTTCTTAACTCTATCTTATGGAAGAGGAAATGAAGATTATGAATGACCTCACCTTATAGAACAGAAGCAGTGGAAAGGAGAATAAGTTTAATAAAAGCTGGTGAGAAAACCAACTAGATAATCAGCCAACTAACTAGACAATCACCCCAAAAGCATTAAGGATGGAACTAGGAGGAAGAAAACTGCAAAATGCTCTTACAAATTTTTCATTATCTCAAGGACAGTGGAGAACACAACATTTGAGCTCTAGCCTTACAATTCAAGACGTGCTGCTTAAAGTGGAAATTATCCTGGAGAAAACAAAGACAGTAAAAGCAGCTGAACTAGACTATATATGGAGGAGGTCTGTGTTCAGAAGCAATACAATGTTGATAGTGTTGAAGAACTGATTCTTAGGTATCCAAAGGAGGGGAAAATAAGACATGGAAAAAATCTTGGACTTTTTTTTAATGGGGAAAAAAGTGATTAAGAACATCAATAACTACTGGCCCTGTTGCCTACTTTCCCATCTTTTAATTTTTGTTTAAATGAGCATACATGCATTGAAGGCATCCTTAATTAAGAAATTAAAAGGGAATGAGTAAGCTTTTGTAACAACAATTCACAAATGTACTTTAAACAAGATCTCATTCTGCTTGCTGTTGATTATGAAAAAGGATTAGATTCAGTAGAACAAAAAGGTGTCTTTAAGGGACTCCTAAAAAATAGTATTTCTTTGGCATGTATGAAAATTATACAAGACTCCTTTTAAAACAAGAGGGAAACCCTTGTTCAGTGATATACCTATTTCATTAAGCCTGAAGACACTTTGGAGCCTCCTAGATGAGATCCATAATCACTCAAAAGAGTTTGGCTTAACTCTTCAGGTAGGAAAAACTAAGTGTATGAAAAATGCCTCTTGCCCAATAGTATTCAATTAGATGGATCCCCAGTAAAGTTACAAGAAAAGAGTAGATTGGATTGCCTTTGGAAGATTTCAAAATTCATTTTAACACAAGTAGTCTTTTGGTTTGTGTGACTGGGCATATGGAACAGTGTATTCTTCAAAGCATTGACATTAAGGATCATCCAAAGGTAGATGGTGGGTGTGCATGGAAGTTAACTCATTACAAACAAGGGATTACATATGACTAATGGTATAAATGATGTCATCAGAAATAAATGAGTGAAAAAAGATAGACTGATCATATAGTGAGAGAATGAACAGCCTACATCGTCAAGAAAATGTGAATGCAGTTGGGCCCTAGAACATTGAGACCTCCTTTGGTGAACACATTTTTGTCTACTCGTGGGATTTGCATATTGCACAGAATGGGCAGACAGATGGATTGTAATGATAAGCTCAATAAAGAGTTCAAAAATCTAATCTTGAAGTAAATGTGAAATAATTACTAATCAAGTGGTACCAGTTTATAAATTGTAGACTTATAACACTTCCAAAACAACAGTTTTTCTTGTATCTACACCCTCCATCCAAGGTGCCCCTCCACACTTTACTATTTTCTCATTCCTTTCAAAAAGAAGCTACTTGTTTTTGTAACAGTCATGACATTTCTAACTTCCGAAGTTGAAATGTAACAAAATTATTATGTGTGACAAGTATGTTTTTATTGGTTGGCTTGTGTGATCACATTGTGCTTCCTCAAATTGGTTATATCTGAGCACTCTACACAGTTTTTTATATTTGATTAAAGTTATCACCATAATGTCAAACATCGCAATTGAAAGTGAAAATTCATTAAGTTTGGATATTTGAAGATGTACAATTGATTAAAATTTTAATGTTATCCATGTATTAATGCATAAAACAAAATCCATAGGATTACAAAGGAAGTCAATTATATTGAAATACAGTTAGCAAAATGTAAAAAAATATAAATACTCCAGGTTGAGAGCTCCTCATTTAAACAAAATGGTTATATAAAATAGAAGCTGTCATAATTTTAATTTAATAAAAGTTAAATATTGTCATTTTTCATTAAACATGTTTTCTCTAGTATTTTTGTTCATACTAAGATTCTTAGGATTCTTATAAGCTCATGAATAGTTCTTCGACTTCTTTAAAAGTTCTATTTATGGACATAGTTTCTCATTTTCTGATATGTATCTTTGTTCCTCAAACCAAATAAAATATACCTATTTAATTTTGAGATAGTAACAAATTAGTTCATGAAATAATCATCACTAGATTAGCTTTAACAGACTTTTAAAAAGCATAAAATGTCTCATCACAAGACTGATATCTTTCACAGTAAACAAATTTAAGTCAATATGCAGCCGTCAGGAGTCCTGTGATTTAATGATCCCATTTCTATTCAGTGTTGACACCACTGCTCTACATCAATGAAATCAGAAGTTCAGTTCAGAAAAACCATGCACACACACACACACACATATATATATATATATATATATATATATATATATATATATATATATATATATAAAAGTATTACAGTATGTGCTAATGTTTTTGAAAAAAATTTAAGTATATTGTATGCTAATTCTTTTATAAAATATCCATATTTTAGCAAAGTTTATGAAAAATATTAAGTGTTAGGACACTGTTTAAGTTACTTTTATCTCAGAACTGCACAAAATTGTTTGCTGAGCAGAGCAAATATTAAACTTAACTTTATTAGAAATTGATTTGCATACACCAAAAAGTTGTGGAAGAGTTCCAGTATGCATTTATGGAGGGCATACCTACATTTGAATCACAAGCTTTTTACAGTTTTGAAACCATATTAGGACCCTCTGTTGTATGTAGCTTAATAGAAAGTTGGACTCTGAGCCAGTACCACTTGGGTTCAAGTCCTCCCTGCTGACCCAAACTGGCTCTGTGTGGGCTAGTTGCCTGTTTATCAGTTCAGTACTATAGGTGACTCTTAAGACTTATAGAGAAGGTACTAAGCTACATTGCTAGAGAGAATTCTGAACTTATTTTAGTTGTTTGCATTGGAATTGATTGGAGGGGCATATCCCATAATGCTTATTTCTTGTAATTTGTTAGGAAGTATTTTCAATGTAATTTTATCTTTCTTTGACAGAAAAGATATTTTGTATGACCATTTTGTACATTGCTCAAATTTTCTGTATCCATGATAATTCTATTGCATTTAATTTGTTTTTCTAATAATCTTTGAAGTGTTTCTATTATTTATACATATTGAAATTTAAGATAGAAGGCTGTTTAAAAAGGAAAAATCACAAGAAAAACTGAATTCTAAGAGAATTTTTTGTGCTTTAGGATTATCTTTTGTTTGGGTTTTTGTTGTTGTTTGTTTTGTTTTGTGGGGCAATGGGGGGTTAAGTGACTTGCCCAGGGTCACAGCTAGTAAGTGTCAAGTGTCTGAGGCCAGATTTGAACTCAGGTCCTCCTGAATCCAGGGCCAGTGCTTCATCCACTGTGCCACCTAGCAGCCCCTGATTATCTATTGTTTTTAAAATTAATTGAACTTTTAAGGTATTCATTTTAACTTTGATTTTCACATATCTTAAAAACCTTTTTCTAATGAACAGGATTGTAATGTTTACATGAGTTGAAATTTTCTGCAGCTGTCATTTTTCTCACTTTTACAAATAAAGCTCTAAGGCACCATTTCCCAGTAATTGAATTTCATTGTTTGTGATCTTGGTGATGGGCAAATCATACGGGAACTTTACCCATATGAATACATACAGGTATCAAAACAAATCATGCCCTTATTCTGATGAAATTTCTTCCTAATGCAAAATAAGCAGTTATACAATGCTATAGCTACCTTAACTAAAATTTTCATTTTACTACCTGGAGACACTGTTTAAATTACTTTTTAGTTCTTATACTATTCTCTTTCATCCTTTTCTGCTTCTTATTTATGCATAATAGAAATTTTAGGAAAAATTTATTCTCAAGTCTAGACGTATTAATCTTTTTTTTTTTTTAAGTGAGGCAATTGGGGTTAAGTGACTTGCCCAGGGTCACACAACTAGTAAGTGTTAAGTGTCTGAGGCTGGATTTGAACTCAGGTACTCCTGACTCCAGGGCCAGTGCTCTATCCACTGCGCCACCTAGCTGCCCCCATATTAATCTTTAAATAAATTGTAGCAAAACACTAAAAACATTAAGAACCTTCATTTTTTGTCTTTGCTAAAGAAAACAAAAATATTACCTGGAAAAAAAAAGAATTCCTAAAACATGCTTTAGAATTGCATTAGCTTTCCAGGTAGAACATTGAATCTCTACTTAGAAGAAAAAAATATTATTGCCCTTGAGGTGGAATTACATGCCTAAATGCCATTTGTTCTGGTCTTGTTCTTGAAGCCAAGCTCACTACCAGATTATCATTTATTTAAAGTTCTTAGAAGGTAACAGGAATGAATCACTTAACTATTGAGCAGGAACCTTAGGTAATTGCCTATGGTTGCCCATTTTGCCATTTTAGTTTTTTCATATCTAATTGAAAATTCTGTCATTTAAACTCATTTCCTTTATTTTGTCTGTTTCAGGCACAGACCTCTTAAATACAGTCATTCAGTTGAATGTTTAAAAATCCATTTTTTCATAGAGACATTTTGCTCTTATGTAGGTATAATATTTGATTGCTTGGCTTGAATCTTAGCACTTTTATTCTAGGTCTTACTTGTAGGCATTTATGCAAATAGAATGTCTTATATAAATGGAACCAAATTCTTTATTGTACATTTATATTATTTTAAGCCCCCAAATAAAAATTGCACAATTATATGATCACTAAATGATTCTGTTTATACATAGAACACTATATATATATATATATGTGTGTGTATATATATGTGTGTATGTATGTATATGCATACATGCAAACACACCCTAGTGCTTGTAATATTCTTCATTTTAGTTTAAAAGATCACTAATATATCTTGAAAGACAATATGTTATAGTAAACAGAGGGCCGACCTTGGAAGCAGAGAGATGTATGTTGAAGTCCTGCTTACATACATTAGTTGTATGACCCTCAGAATGTCCTAACCTCTCAGGACCCCAAAGAACTCTGTACAGTTAAGTTCCAGACAAGTTAAAAGTTTGCCCGTCTGAATTGGTAGGAGTAGGCTCCTCACACTGAGAAAAATCAGTTTGGTCCCTTCCTACCTTAAAACAGATTTAGTTATCCCAGCTACAATGTACCAAGTGTTTAATAAATATGCTTTTTTGAATATTGGAACCTTACTCGATAACCAGTTTTTAATTTTTTTCCTATGAGTTCTTCCAATCTTTACTTTTTAAATCCCTCTACTAGCAAACCTTCTTAGATGTCACCCTAAATTGGATGTTTAATGACATTATGTAATTCATTAGACCATAATACTTGATATTTTTATTTATTTGAATTCAACCCCCCCCCCCCAAAAAAAAAAAAGTCAGTGACATATGGGATGCATGTACATTGAAAAACTACAAGTCCTTCCAAGTAATACTCATGCTGTTAAATATTTAATATTGTCTGTTATTCCTCCCACTGATATAATTTCATTTTTTTCAAAATATTTAAGGTTCACTAAGGCTTTCATGACAAATATTTATCTGATAGTAAGTTTTTAAATCAGATTGTTAAAATAGTTTTATTTTAAAATTCAGTGTTTTAAGAGAATTTTATTCTGTCAATAGGATAAAATTAAGAATTGGCATTTTATCTGGGAGAATAAATTGTGTGATAGTTTCTATGTGTGTGTTTTATACTAATTGTCAAGGAATTTTAGCTTTACATATTTCTAAAATATTTTCTAACTTTTGCATGAATTTCTCCCTTAAAATTTAAGTAATTTTTTTTCAAAGTTCTCACTCCATTTCTATGCCCAGGATTAAATTTTTCTCCATTTAAAACTTTTAGTTATGTGTGTTTCAGTTTAACACTAGTACTGTGTAGTTCAGATGCATTTTCAAAGTGAGAAGATGTTTATAGCAATCAGTAGGTCTTTACATTTATATTTCATTTATTGTCATAATATCATGTCTAAACTAAGTAGTACATACAACATAATATGAATTTTAAAATTTTAATCTATTTGAGTTCTTAGTGTTGGCAATTACTTATAGGTTCCTAAAGCAGCCTACCTTTTCCAATCTCCTTATAACCCCCTCCCCCATGCCTAAAATGTATCATTCCCTATCCTTGTCTATTAAAATCAACATGGTCCAGTTAAGGTGTCGTCTCGTTCATGAAGTTTTCGTGACCTCACATCCAGTGAGAACTGAATCTTCAGGCTACTTCTAATTCTCTATACATAATACTTTCTGAACACATTGTTTTTACTTATGTACATATTGTTTGTTCCTCTGAATGGCATTTTTTTGCTTAGAAAATTCTTATTTCTAATTAATTACCTCCTCTAGTTTTTAATATTAATAATCAGAATTACCTTCATTTTACTTAGGAAGAAAGAGGTCCAGAGAGGTGATATGACTCCCCTCACATCCCTTTTTGGTCTAAATGTGAAGTTTTGTTTTTTAAACTTAATTACTAACTGGAACTGAGTCATCCTGAGGAGTTACAATGGAAAGGTTAATTTGCATTGTGCCGAATTTTGAGTGTGATTTAATAGACAAAGCCATTGATCTCAGTACTATCTCCAACTTTTGCCTCCCTTCCCTCAGTCTATGACAAAGGTTGCCACTTCTTATCAATGCCAGTCTTCTCTCCATGTGCACTTGATCCTGGCCTCCTCTTTTTCAGTAGAGTAACAGCCACAATATTTTCCTCTCTTAAATCTTCAACTTCTCCCTTTTGTCTTCAAGCATACCCACGTCTCCCCATCCCTAGAAATCTTTTCCACGACTTAAAAGCTGTCTACACTCATTGTTTCCACTTTTCCTTTCAAACTGCCTTTGCCACCTGGCTTCTGACCTTACCATTCAACTGAAATGGTTCTTTCCAAAGTTGCCAGTGATCACTCAATTGCCAGCTCTGACGGTCTTTTCTTAGTCTTCATTCATTTCCATCTCTTTGCTGCATTAGGTAGGGCTGGATACCCTTTTCTCCTGAGTATTTGCTCCTTTCTGGGTTTCTCTTGGTTGTCCTCTTAAACTGTCTCAGCATCATTTCTCCTTTCCTAGCTTATCCGTATCACGCCCCTAATTGTGGTGATTTCTCAAGGCTAGGTCATAGGTCCTTCTTCTCCCTTCTCTCTCTTGACCCCCATGGGTGTAATTAGCATCTCTATGCATGTGACTTACTGATTTATAGATATGGCCCTAACTCCACCCCCCACCCCCAGACTGTCAATCTTGCCAATCTTGCCTTCTATTTTAAAATTTCAAGCTGACTCTTCTGAAGGCATCTTAAACTGAACATGTCCAAAATTGGATTCTTTATCCTGCCAAGTTCTCCCCTCTTCCATACTTCCCTTCTTTGGTCAGGGGCACCAATATTTTTTCACTCTCCGAGGTTCATAACCTTGGCGTTGTGCTTGATTGCTTATTCTCCCTCATCCCACACATTATTGCCATTTGTATACTCTTAACATCTCTTGCATCTTACCCTTCTCTCCATTCATACCATGGTAGTGGTGAGCCCTTAATTGAGGCCCTCATTACCTCTCATCTAGACTATTGCAACAACCTCCTAATTGGGGTGTCTGCCACATCTCTCAGCACTCCAGTCTATCATAGACAGTACTGCCAATGTAATTTTCCTCAAGTACATATTTGATACTGACATTCTCTCTTCAATTCTGCCTTAGAGAGTCTCTCTCTTCCTTTAAGAGTCAGCTCTTGCCATTGTCCCAAGTGTTACTGCCTTCCCTTCCAAATTATCTTCTATTTCACTCCCTTGTGTGTGCAGGGTGTCCCAAAAGTCATACTGCAACTTGGCAAGCTTAAAACTGCACCAAGACTTTTGGGACAGCCCATATATTTATTCACTCCTTATGTACTTGCCTCCACTGTTAGAATATAAGCTCCTAATGAGGAGGGATTGTTTCATTCTTCATTCTTGTATCCCCAGCGCCTAAATAGTACCTGGCATATATTAAGCACTTGATACATAATTATTTCTTGTTTGGGTTCAACTTTAATCCATATGATTTTTTTTTTTTTTTAGTGAGGCATTTGGGATTAAGTGACTTGCCCAGGGTCACACAGCTAGTAAGTGTTAAGTGTCTGAGGCCAGATTTGAACTCAGGTACTCCTGACTTCAGGTCCGGTGCTCTATCCACTGCACCACCTAGCTGCCCCATAAGGTAGTGGTTCTTAACTTGGGGGTTTGTGTTTAGATTTCAGGGTTCCATGACCTTGGATGAGAAACAAATCACATATTTCAATTTATTTGGTTTCCTTTATAATCCTAAACATTTTATTCATTTAAAAATATTATTCTAAACAGTCCATAGGCTTTACCTGACTGCCAAAGGGATTCCTAACAAAAGAAGTAAAGGACACCTGTTTTAGGGGGCAAATCTGCAACATTCCCCATATGTTTGGTTGATAAAAAGCAGCAGAATCAGGAAATCTGATTCTCTGGAGGAATTCTAAGCATCTTCATTGTGACACCAGTGAATAAACTAGTCCTTGCTCAGTGCCACAACCTATGGCAGTTGGGTTGTAGAGAAGGGGTCACAATAGAACTTCAGTTTGGTTGTTTAAAGTTCTAATTTGAACAAACAACTAGTCACCTCACAAATACTCCAGAATGCTGGAAAGGGAATATTGGTTTCTGTTTATGAAACCTCATACAGGTGTCATACCCAGAGGCCTTCCAGCCTGACCATCCACCACACTCATTTCTTTAGCCTGATATGAAATATTCAATAGGCTTGTGACAGTACAGGTAGGTGCCTACTAATGGCATCACGAGGATAGTACAATTCCAGCATAAATTTTTTTTAATTGAGCCATGAAAATATATTCCACATCTAATCATGTTTCCTTACTTTGGGTTGTAATTAATATTTTCTTGCTTAATATTGACCAAACTTGAAAGTCATTAAACAAAGTGACAATCTGAAATTCCGTCTGTCTGTATGTGTGTGTCTGTGTAGACCAATATAATCTATGACAACTTAAAGAGGAAAGTATCCTGAAATTGGAGTTAGGAGACACATTTAAGTACATGGGCAAATAACCCTCTTTGAATATCAGTTGCCTCATCTGTATAAAGGTTGTACACTGAAGAAAGCATTGGACCTGGAGTCAAAAAGACCTGAGTTCAAATTCTGCCTCAGACACTAACCGTGTGATTCTGGGCAAGTCACTTAATTTCTCAGCCTCTGTTTCTTCATCTGCAAAATGGGATAATGCCACCTACCTCCCAGGGTTGTTGTGAGGATCAAAGGAGATAAGATTTATATAGTATTTTGCGATATTTAAAGTACTATATAAATTCTAGGTATCATTTTTACTAATCTTGCAAATGCTTTGTTAATCTTTAGATGATATGTAAACTTGAGAAAATGAAATTTCAGTTTGTATGGCAAACATTAACTTCTAATAATTATCAAGATTAGAAGAGGAAATTTTCCTTTCTCAACAATTTTAAAATCCATTTTTTGTCTCCAACAAATAATTCCCCATCTGTTTGGATCCTCTGTATATTTACCCCTTCTCAAAATTCCAAAAGTATATCTCATTCTAAATCTTTAACTTGAATATTGTGACATGTGGAATGTCTACTTCAGAAATTTAAACAGATACTTGGCATGAGGAACATGTGATTTAGGAATTAAGTGTTAAATTGGGATATACGCACAATGATGAGAAGATCTCAGCCTTGAAATTCCAGCTTAAGCAGTATTTTTAGTTCATTACTTATATCCCCTTCCTTGTCAGATGATAGCCTTTTTTTTTTTTTAAACAAAGAGATTTAGGAAAAGTAAGTCCTGTCTCTGCCTGATGATCTAGAACGTAGTCATAATCCTAGTAATATGATTTAGGAGAGTTTTTGTCAAATAGATTGAATTGTAAGTTTAAAAGGAACAATGGCTTCAAAAATGAACTTTTTACAAGTATGTGTGTGTATGTGTTTATGGGTACTATGGATCATAGATTCAGAGCCAGGAGTTCAGCATCTATTCCAACATTCTGCAGAAGAAAAAGGACCAGACAGGTGAGTGACTTGCCCAAGGTCACACAGATAGTAAGTATGGCCAAGGCAGAATTTGAATCAGAGTTCAAATACGATTTTATATATATATTTTTTCAGTATCTTAGTAATTCTAAAAGGTGAGAAGGGTTAAAAATGGAAACTAAAAATGAGTATATTGGCCCTAAAACACTTGATAAGAAAAAAAATATTTACAGCAATTTAGAGTGATCATATAACTGAAATAAAGAACTGATATACATGCATGTTTTTGCATTGTGTAAAATATCTAGTGTGTCTGATTTACATTTTGTCATTTACATTTGAAAAAATTAATTACATTAATTTGAAAGATATGTGTTCACCGTGATGAAAGAAGTTAATAAATAGGAGTATAATTGAGATAAATGAAATTTAGAATTTGCAAACATTGTGATCACTTCTTTATTCAGATTTTAAACATGAATCTGTTCATCTCACCTGCTTCCTAAATCCATGGTGGTGGGGGGGTAATATGGTTCTTTAGGAATAGAATCCACTTAGGAAATGGTAAAATGAAACATAAAAAGACTTTGGTGTCAAATTACAAATGTGAATTGTGCTTTCTTTTTTTTTTTTTTTTTTAGTGAGGCAATTGGGGTTAAGTGACTGGCCCAGGGTCACACAGCTAGTAAGTGTTAAGTGTCTGAGGCCAGATTTGAACTCAGGTACTCCTGACTCCAGGGCTGGTGCTCTATCCACTGTGCCACCTAGCTGCCCCGAATTGTGCTTTCTTGACTAAAAATTGGGAATGAAAAAAAGAATTAAAATTAGGGCTATAAGTTGCCAGATGTAATGGTGCAAATATAATTTCTGACCTATCAGTTGTGCTGGTGAAAGACTATATTGATAAAGTCTTTTTGGCAGGATATTTTATTTTTTTAAAAAAAGAATGTACTTGGTATTCAAGTTTTTTTAACAGTTTTTTTTTTTTTTTTTAGTGAGGCAATTGGGGTTAAGTGACTTGCCCAGGGTCACACAGCTAGTAAGTGTTAAGTGTCTGAGGCCGGATTTGAACTCAGGTACTCCTGACTCCAGGGCCGGTGTTCTATCCCCTGCGCCACCTAGCTGCCCCGGTATTCAAGTTTTGCAAAATGAATTTTATAAGCTTTCAGGATTAGTGTTCTTCATTGATAATAGATTCCTTAAGAATCAAGCAACTCAGCTTTGCAACCTTGAAGTCAATCCTGACTTTCCCTTTCCCTCACCCCCCCCTTCCGAATAGCCAATTAGTTGCCAGATCTTGTAGATTTCTTTTGTCTTGACTCTTCCATACCCTTCATTTGATTCATATAGCTTCTTTCCCATTTCAAGACTTCATCACCTCTTGACTGGACAGTTATACCCTCTTAATTAGCCTCTCTGCATCCATTCTCTTCTCCAATACATTGTCTACACAGCTCCCAAGATGCTATTTCTGAAACAAATATGAGTATGTCACTGCCTGACTCAAAAATCTTCATTTGTTCCCTTTTGCCCTAGGATAAATACAAAGTTTACATATATATATGTGTATATATATATTATATATATATGTGTGTGTATATATATATATATATATACACACACATATATATGTATATATATATAGTTGGGGGGAGAGATAACAGCAGGGAGAAATAGAACATATATATAGATAGATAGATTTGAGGTAGTACTTGAACTGCACTTGGAAGGAAGCTAGAGGTTTTAAAAAGGAGAAAGTGACTAGGTGTGGGGGCAGCCTATGCAAAGAAGGAACATCACAGTTGAGGGACAGCAAGCAGTGTCATTTAGCTGGACAGTAGAGTACCTGAGGGGAGGGGTCCTAATGAAGATAAGACTAGAAAGATAAATTGGTCTTAGGTTTTGAAGAGCTTTCAGTTTTAAACCTAGGAGTTTGTATTTGATCCTAGAAGCTAGAGGGAACCCCTGGAGCTTATTGAGTGACTTGATCAGACCTGTGCTTTAAGAGTATCCCTTGTGTAATGATTGGAATGACGCCACCTGCTGGAGACTTACTGTAGCCCTTAACACTTGGCAGTGTTAGGGATTTGGGGTTAGAGAAGGGAGATATTTGACAGGGAGACCTATTAAACTATTTCACTTGTCCAGGTGTTGGATGAGAATGTCAACTCCAGTGGTGTGTAAGAGTAGAGAGAAGGGGGTGAATGTGAGAGGTGTCGAGAATCAATAGCTGGGCAACTGGGCAAGTGGGAGGGAGTAGTTGAGGAGGACCAAGTCTGGAAATGTGTGTTGCTGGAGGACAGTGGTCCCCTCCACAGAAATACATATGGGAGTTCAGAAAAGGTGGTGAGTTTGGCCAGGGGAGAAAGAATAACCCCTGTTTTGGACGTAATTAACTAGCATTTATATGGTTGGTGCTTTAAGATCTGCAAAGTACTTTACATGTGTCAACTTATCTGGTCTTCACAACAACCCTGTGAGTAGCTGTTACTATTCCCATTTTACAGATGAGAAAATTAAGGCAAATAGAGGTCAAGTGACCTGCCCAGGGTCACATAGCTAGTAAGTGTTTGAGACTAGATTTGTCCAGTACTAGCTACAGCACCACCTACCTGCTAGGTTTGAGACAACTACAAGACATGCAAATTGAAATGCCCAAAAGACATTTGGCAATGTGTAATTGGAGCTCATGAAAAGGACTGCAGCTGAATATGTATAGATCTGTGAGTCATCTGCAAAGAAATGAAAATTGAAACAATGGGAGCTGATGAGGTCACCAAATGAGTATAGAAAAAGAAGTCTGAGGAGCAGACAAGTAGAATTAGGAGAGAGTATTATCATGAAAACCTAAAGAAGAAAAAAAGCATATTAGGAGGCGAATGTGGTCAACACTGTCGAGTACAAAGGAGACACAAATATAGATGAATAATGAAAAAAGGCCTATCAGATTTATCAATTAAGAAATCACATGGGGCAGCTAGGTGGCACAGTGGATAGAGCACCAGCCCTGGAATCAGGAGTACCTGAAGTTCAAATCTGGCCTCAGACACTTGACACTTACTAGCTGTGTGACCCTGGGCAAGTCACTTACTCCACATGCCTCACTAAAAAAAGAAAGAAAGAAATCACTAATAACTTTGGAAAAAGCAATTTCAGTTGAATGATGAAATTGGAAGCAGACTGCAAGAGGTTGAAAAGTGAGAGAAGGAAGCAGCTAGGTGGCGCAGTGGATAAAGCACCAGCCCTGGATTCAGGAGGACCTGAATTCAAATCCAGCTTCAGACACTTGAAACTTAACTAGCTGTGTGGCCCTGGGCAAGTCACTTAACCCTCGTTGCCCTGCCCCCCACCCCACCCCCCCAAAAAAAAAGAAAGAAAAGAGGAGGTAGAATGAGCTTCAGGTTCTCCCTGCATGGAGGTCTTCAAATAGTGTGGACAACCATTTGCCAGCTGTTAGAGTGGACATTCTTATTGCATATCGGTTAGACTGAAATATTTTCTCCAGCTCTCAAATTCTGTGATTCTGTGAAGTGGAGGCAATGAATATAAACTTTTTTTAGAAAACGAATTTGGCTTTCTAAGGCAAGAGACATATATTATACAATATCTAAAGGCCTTTCATGTGGTTTGGGGTTTTTTTTGGTGAGGCAATTGAGGTTAAGTGATTTGCCCAGAGTCACACAGCTAGTGTTAAGTGTCTGAGGCTGGATTTGAACTCAGATACTCCTGATTCCAGGGCCGGTGCTCTATCCACTGCGCCACCTAGCTGCCCCCTTAAAGTGATATTATTCAATGTTGTTTGTTTGTTTTGGTGAGGCAATTGGGGTTAATTGACTTGCCCAGAGTCACATAGCTAGTAAGTGTTAAGTGTCTGAGGCTGGATTTGAACTCAGGTCCTCCTGAATCCAGGGCTGATGCTCTATCCACTATCCATCTAGCTGCCCCTTAAAGGCCTTTCATGTGGATGAGAATTAGACTCCTCCCTGCCTTCCCCAAACTTGCTTCCAAGAAGGCACAATTAGGAGCAATGGGTAGAAGTTACAGAGAAAAAGAGTTAGGTTTTTTGTTTTTTAGTGAGGCAGTTGGGGTTAAGTGACTTGCCCAGGGTCACACAGCTAGTAAGTGTTAAGTGTCTGAAGCCGGATTTGAACTCAGGTACTCCTGACTCCAGGGCCGGTGCTCTATCTGCTGCGCCACCTAGCTTCCCCAAGAGTTAGATTTAATATATGGCAAAACTTCCTAAAAACTAGGGCTATTTTTAAATTAATGGGCTACTTTAGGAGATAGTGAACTCCCTCACCAAAAGTCATCAAGCAAAGGCTGGGTGATCACTTTGTGGATGTGTGATAGAGGAGATTCTTATTCAGATACTGATTTGGATAAGATGACCTCTGAAGTCCTTTGCAACTGATTCTGTGAGAATAAAGAAACCAAGTATTAATATGTGCAATGGCAGCTTTACCTCTCCTAGTATCACTACCACTACCATCTTTCTGTTTAGTTGTAGAGGAGGAATAACATAATGGAGAATTTAAGTCCCTAACACTCAAAATAGAATGAGATATTTTGAATACAGCAAAAGGTGCTTGCCATTTAAATTATCCTTTAAAATTACAAAAAATAATGATAAAGGGAAATTTATTGAATAAAGATATATTAATTGACTCCATGTTTTATGCAGGTAGGATTTTTACATTATCAAGAGGGAGAATTTTATAAAAGTTGGAAATTAAAGAACAATAAAGAATTGCATTATGTTAGAAAGATAGTTCTTATGAGGGGTTGGGTAAATGAATCATCTCCATTTCCTTGAATATCCCTTAGGTTATCAAGTAGGAAATTCACATACCTCAGACATTCAGATTAGTGGTTTGCAAATACATTTTTGTGACATCTTCAGGTAGTTTCAGTATTTTGAGGTATGACAAAAGGCTATGTTCCAAAAATTTCAAGAATTTACTGATTGAGGTATTTTAAACCAAAAGGAATCCTCCCCAAATTAACTCCAAGTTAAAAGAATTTCCTACTGGAATTTTCAAGATTATTTTTGAAAGTTAATTTTTCACTTGTTTTGAAACAGTGTGTACTAAGAAAGTTTACATATCTATGCAACAGTACTGATCTGAGAATTATTGTCCACTTAAACTTGACACATAGGCAGTTACTGAAATGGAGTATTGGCAAGCCTCAGTCATTCAGGTTAAAAGTGTAGTTTAGCCATTGAAATAATCATATTTGTTTATTTACATTACCAAGTGTAGCCAGCAGTTTCATTTCATTTGGTTTTGTAGGCAAGGCCAAGAGCATTATGTTCTGTATGTCTTTAAGTACTTTAAAATTAAAACAGTTAAATCTGGAGGGAAAAAAATCTTGTTATTTAGTGGGCTTCTCTATTGAAACTGCCCTCTCAGGACTGACTTATTCTCAATTCCAATGATCTTTTCTACATCCTTTGTCTCCTAGCATCTCTCTCTTCTTTTTTGGCAGGAAAATGAGGGTTAAGTGACTTGCCTAGGGTCACACAACTAGTAAGTGTTAAGTGTCTGAGGGCAGATTTGAACTCAGTTCCTCCTGAATGCAGAGCTGTTGCTTTATCCACTGCACCACCTAGCTGCCCCCTATCATCTCTATTGTATTTGATGCTGGTGACTATTACTTTTTCCTGGAAAATCTTTACTTCCTTGGTCTCCTTGATCTTACCCTTCCCTAGTTTTCTCCCTTCTCTGAACCTTTTCTGTTTCCTCCATTCATCCCCTTATTGCAAGCATTTCCTAAGACTTCATTCTTAACCTTATAAAAATATTTACACCCTTTTCCTCAAAACTGATTCCTTCTCATATTTTTAACTATGCTTTTTTAGTTAATTCAATTTATTAGGCTGATGTTTAAAAAAAAAAATCCACTACGTTTGATAGCCTGTCCCATGCTTAGAGTTGCTAATTCAACATTTTCCATTTTGTTGTCTCTATCACCTGCAATTTAACATATAAAAAATTTACTTATCTCCCCAACACTAGCTCCTGTAACCCAACTTCCACAAGTTAATTTAATTAAGTATTCAGTCATGGAGTAGGCAAGGGAAATTTGATCTTAATTCAGTTGAAAGTTTAGTTCACAATCTGTAAATGGATGCTCAATTAAATCAGCCACATCATCTCAATTAAACAAGCATTTATTAATCGCCTACTATGTGACAGGTACTGGGGTACTAGATAAAAATGTTACAGAAAAAAAGAAGTTATGGGGAGAAGATAAATTCCATTTTGGACATGTTGAATTTGAGATGCCTATATGACATCCAGTTGCATATATCCAGTAAGCAGTTGGTGAGATGGAATGGGGTATCATTAGAATTAGGACTGGATATATTGATTAAGGAGCTACATGTTCAAGAAGGAGTTCATAAGATCAACAAGGGAGAGTATAGTGAGAAGAGAAACTACAATAAATAGAAAGTTAGTGAAATTTTATGTGCTGTGTTTTAAACCAAAATGATTTATCAGAAAACATCTGAAAATGAAGTCTGTTAGGGTCATAAATTGCACTTGTAAGCTCCCCATAATTGACTGAAAATCCCATTTGTTTGAGTAATTTCCAAAGTTAAAAAAAATGGCAACCAATCAATTTGGTACAGTGGAAATGCACTGAATTTGAAAGGTTGATCTAGAATGTGTAATTTTTAGGAACCATCCATAAAAACTGTTACTGTTATTTAGACTAAATGTGATTTATTACAATTAGTGAAGCGATTGATGTTAACTAAGAAAGTCACTGACATTTTAATGTCATACATCAGTTCAGCATAGGTAAAGGAGCGACACCATTGCCTAGATAGGCAAAGTATTCAGTACTGTACATTGTGACAAGATCAAGATGACTTTGTATAGGTTTTCAAGCTGTAGTTCAAATGATATGTCTAGGGGTATACACACACAAACATGTTAAATTTCTAAACTGGATTTTACTTTTTTACTGCCATTTAAAGAAAACCTACTTGTAGGAAATTATTTAAACATCTGTCTTTAATATGTGTGCATTACCAATTTTTAGGGAACACAATTTTAATTCTTTTTAGTGGTATAATATTAAATTGTATATTTTATACAATTTATATAATTCAGCATTTTTAATAAAGAGAACTATAACGATCTTTTGAAATAATGAAAATGAAGAAAATAAAGTGTCATAAATTGAGGGGCAAAGTCGATAGTTATTAACTTCAAATGCCAAATAGGCAGTGCCTTAAATGTCATCTGGTCCAACTTCCTCATTTTGTAGCAGTGTAGATGAGATTGAGGTCTTCAGGTGATTTGCCTAAATTCATGTGGATATGAGAGAGCCATACTTTGAAACACACTATACTTTCAATGACAAATCCATTTTTTCTCTTCACGGTGTCATATTGTATTACCTTTTTCTTTTCTTTAACGTCAAAAGTCGAGCAAAATGAGATTTTTTTGGCCATTTATGGAGAGGCTCCTAACTACAAATTTGTTCCCTTGGGATTTAGAGGAAGAGATGTCAGAAGATCTAAGAATGGAATTAGGGACACAAATCTGTGAATCTAAGGAGTAAGACTATCTGATAAAACTACTTTAATGGTTTGCAAAATGCTTTACATAATTCTCATTAAATACTGACCAAGGACCCTTTGATGAAGGTGTTACCTCCATTTCACAGAAGAGGAAACAGGCTCAGAGAGGTTACTTGTCCAGGAATGAACAATTATTAAATATCAGAAGGTATTTAAAGGCATAAAAAATTCATCTATCCTTTTCTGAATATTGTATGTCAGTCAGTCAAGGATTATTTAAGTGATAAGCACTGGATTAAGCTAAAATACAGAGAAATAAAATAATCCTTGTTCTCTGGGAACTTACATTCCATAGGAAAACTAGGGAAAGAGTATAAGTCTGCAGTGTGTAAACTCAGGGTTTTCTTGCAACCCCATAATGTTATGAAAATGTAGCTGAAAGGGTGACATTTTTTAAATTTCTGTCACATAATAAACATAAAGGCCTGCTATATTAATGTAGTCTACCTGGTTTCCTCCTAGGCATTGTTATGTAGAACTATCTGTATACAAGATTCATTGTTTAATGTCTTAGGACCATTCTGTATTATACACTGATAATACTTATGTCCCCTATTTTTAAAAATTATTTTTAAATATGACCTCAGATTTGAAGATAAATTTTCTTTAAAGAAATTGAGGATGAAAAATATTGATCAGAATGCTAGAATGTGTCATATCAGAGTTTCTAAAAATTCCTTTTGTGCTTAAAATTATGACTTCATAGGAGTTCATGCAAGTATATATTATGTCTGTGAAAGAAATAACTATTATAGGAGGAAATTATGATGTATTTTCCATAAAACTGGATGCTTACAAGTCTCTTAGGTCCTCATGCAAAGGATAGAAGAAGTATAACAAAGATTCAGTATTCCTTTTATTTGAAAATAATCCTTGAAGACCTACCAGTAATAAAAATGCTCCTATATATAATGGATGGCAGTCCACCAAGACACCACCCTATACTTAAAATAAGGAAAGAGGGTATTTGGTTGGGGGATAGATTTTTACATCTTTCAAAAGTAAAGTACAAATTCCACCATCAGCAAGATAATTAGTTTTATATATTACATTCATATGAAAACTCAAGTTGCAAAAGACAGTTTTTCATCATTTAGGTGTGGGGAATCATTGTGCATTTTAACTGCATGGCACACAAGCCATGAATCACTTGTAAAATATCAGTAACATTATTCGAGTTCATTTGAAATGTTAAAATACTTTGTTCGACTTAAAAAGATAAATAAACCTTATTTCAGATTAATCAAAATCTTAACATTTTTGTTCAGGAATTTTTTTCCCACATTGAATGATAATATAGTACCTTATTAAAAACTAATGAATTAAACATTTTTTCTCAAAATGAAATACTTTATTTTTATCCAAGGCATTAAATCTTGGATATTATAAAAAACATTGACTTGTAATTAAATGCCTTCTCAGTCTCATTCATTTTCACTTTAGGAACATCCCAAATACTTATGGAAAGAGCAAATTTTGTTTTATGAGATTTTTTTTATCATTTATACATATTATTTTTTAAACAATATTATTTTTGTCGTAGAAGGTATAAATGGTATTTATAAATGCCTTGCAGTAATTTTCTAGACATGTTTTGAGTAATAAACTAACATTTATGCTTGCATATTCATCAATATGAAATAAATATTCCAAGATGCTGTGAAGAAAATTGTTAACTTTATATGTTTTTAAATGGTGCTTTCTTTTGGTACTATTCATTAATTGATTAAGATTTAGCTTAAAGCTAACTCTACCCCCCTCCCCATTGACTTGGAACTTAGTTTCTAAGATATAAAACATCCTTAAGCCAGGCATCAGGAGGGAGTAGTAAAAGCTACCATTTAATAATAGCCAGAATTTATATGATTCTTTAAGGTTTTCCAAATACTTTTCAAATATGATCTTATATGATCCTCAAAACAGCTCTGAGAGGTAGGTGCTATTTTTATCTTCATGAGGAAACTGAGGCAGACAGGAGGTGAAATAATTTACCCAGGGTCATGCAGTAAAAGTCTGAGGCTGGATTTGAACTCAGATTTTCCTTGTCATGGCCTTGGGTATCTTTGGAGAAAGTAGGTTTGGTTGAGTGACAAAGCCAAGCCGCTAGCTGCAAATTGTTGAGGATATGAGACAGTCTTGCATTTTTATATAGTAAAATTATAAAAGCATTATTATACTACCATCAATCAATCAACAAGCATTGATTAAATGTCTTCTATATGCAGTTACTGCCAGGCACTGGGAAAACAAAGAATGAAACAATCTTGTTCATCACTTGCATTCTACTGGGGAAGGCAACAAGTGGATATTTAAGTAGATGCAGAATAGATATAAAGTGAATCAATACAAAGTTATATTCAGTGTAGTCTAGGAATGAGGGCACTGCCAGCAACTTTGGAGATCAGGAAAGGCATCTTGTAGAAGAGGTGAGGCTTCAGCTATATTTTAGAGGAAGAGAGGGGTTCAGTGAGCAGTTGAGGGAGTGCATTCTGAGACAGGAATTGGAGAAGAGCAATGAATTGTCATGTGAGGAAAGGAGAAGAGCAGTTCGACTGGATTTCAGATGCAGGAGAGGGGGGTGGGGCGTGTAACATCTGAGGAGATGGGAAAGATAGACTGGGGACAGATCATGAATGGTTTGGAGAGAGAAAGAGAGATGAATGAATAAGCACTTACTAAGTGGTTACTCTGTGCCTGGAAGAATACCTGGGATGGAACCTTGGGGAATACTGACAGTAAGCCCCTATGTGCTGTGGATGAAAAGTCATTAAAGGAGGAAGAAGGAATGCTTAACAAGTAGAAGAGAACCAGGAGAAGGAAGTGTCATAAAAATCCAGAGAAGAGGAAGCATCCAGAAGG
Organism: Dromiciops gliroides; assembly: GCF_019393635.1. Classification (NCBI taxonomy): domain Eukaryota; kingdom Metazoa; phylum Chordata; class Mammalia; order Microbiotheria; family Microbiotheriidae; genus Dromiciops; species Dromiciops gliroides. Next base: position 37,738,700 of record NC_057866.1, read on the forward strand.
CAAGAGTGCCCAGCAGATAGGGCCAAATGAATGAGATATTGAGAAAAGACCATCAGCTTCGGCAATTTAGGGATCATGGATAACTTTGAAGAGAACATTTTGTTGAGTGATGAGATCAGAAACCAGATTGCAAAGTGTTGAGGAGTGAGTGAAAGGAGGAAATGAAGGTGGCAAGTGTAGACACTTTTTCCCAAAAGTTTGGCTGGGAAAGGGTAGAGAGCTCTAGCATAATAGTTTGAGGGGATGATGCCATCTAGTGAAGGTAACTTAAGGATGATGTTGACTTGCATATTTTTGAGGCCTTGGGGAGAGGCTGAAGATTTGAGGGAGGTAATGTTTGAGGTCGTAAACTTAAAGACCAAGGATAGGTTCAGTGCATGTGTCATAGATTGGAAATGGGGGAAGGAGTAGGAGATAATGTCAATAGGTTTTGAAATTAAGAAAATAGAAGACTAGGAAATTCACGTTGAATGGCCTTCATTTATTCAGTAAAGTAGGAGGCAAGGCCTTCATTTGAAAAGGGTAGGGAGAGGTGTGGGGTGCTTAAGGAAGAAAGAGAATGTCTGAAATTAGCTTCCATGGAGAATGAGATAAGGAATCATTTAGGGGGAATAAAATGACGACCTTCCTGCTGTGATGGTCTAGGTGACATTGGATAACATGAATTTATAGAACCAATTGTCATGTTGAAAATAGACATGTCATAATTTTTGATATTTTATATTTCCAAAATGCTAATTAATAATGCTAAGAAAGAAGCTTGATTCAATAAGATCCCTGAAGGCTGTAAATATCACCAATTAATGCACTTCTAGTAAGATTGTAAACACTTAACCTTTTATCTTGTAAAGCTTAAAAATACTTAGCACTATGATGACAGTAATTTTCTAAGAAGTAATGTTCGCAGACTATCTACAGTCCTATTTAATCTAGTTGTTTCAGTCATGTCTGAGTGTTGATGGATCTCACGGTCAGTGTCTGAGACTGGATATGAACTGGGGTCTTCCTGACTCTAGGCCTGGAGCTCTATCCACTGTGCCACCTAGCGCTCCAACAACAGCAGCAAAATGTTTGCAAACTTTCCAGTATCCTATTTGATATCTTAATCTCATCAACTACAATGCTTTATAGCATTGGAAACAAACAATATCATAGATAATTCTATAGCTTTAAGAGAGATGAGTCCACATTACCAAAGTATAAAGACCTGACAGTTATAGTCATTAACCACCTGTCCAGTTCTCTAATAATTGGATTCATATGCTGCAATACATACACACATACACACATACACTCACTGAAATTAACCTCAGTGCCCTACCCAGTGGTTTCATTTCATAATTCTAGATGTGGCTACTTGGTAAAAACAAGTCTTGAGTCAAACATTACCTTCAGTACACATTCTAAATAGCCTTTTATCAGGTGGTCCTCCTACAGATTTCTATTTGGGGGTTAGGGCTGTGGAGTCAATATTTTGTGTAAGTCGTGAGGTCAGTTCAGGGCTACAAGCTGGAGGAACTCTGCTTTGTCCCAAGGCACCAAAGTTTACAGTGTTCTGTTAGTATTTGCACTTCTTCAGCCTGACAAGATAACTGAACTTCACGCCTAGTTAGCAAGGATGATTGCTTAAAATAAAAAACTACCAGATGAGCTTTCCTTTAGTGGGGGTTGCCCCTACCCTTGTTCCTTCCCTGGTGACATCTTCCTCAACAGTTTCTCCTGTCCCTGGGTCTCTTTCTCCCTATGTCATAGGACTTGTGTCCTAAAGTCTGAGGTATCTCCCAGAGGTGTCTGCTATAATAGAATTTTCTTTAAATAGTTCATTTGAGGGCATCTTTCTTGTTGCTTGTCCTAGGACCAATTTTGTAGTACCTGGTTCACCGTATTTGATAATTAAGTTATGGGTTGCCTAATCTTCCCTAACATTAAAAGTTTATGAAACTTGGGGGTGGCTAGGTGGTGCAGTGGATAAAGCACCGGCCCTGGATTCAGGAGGACCTGAGTTCAAATCCAGCCTCAGACACTTGACACTTACCAGCAGTGTGACCCTGGGCAAGTCACTTAACCCCCATTGCCCCGCCCCCCCAAAAAAAAAAGTTTATGAAACTTGTTGTGATATAATAGTTTTCTAAGTAAAATAAGTTTACAAGCCCCTTTTTGCTCCTATACTCTTATAGTATTTACTATTTAAGGAAGAACAGATCTCTAAGAAAAGAAACCATTAATAACATTGTATAGAATCTTATTTCTATTACTCTAAAGATAAAAAAATTTAAGCTTTTATTTTTTCTATTTTTCTGCAGATTAAAGCTAAAAATTATGACAAAGTTGAAAAGGTGAGTCCCTTCAGACATAATCAAAATATTATGCTGTCCTTTAACTGTAGTTGCGATTATATTTTAGTGGCCATAAGAAGAATAGGTTTGATCACTTAAGCCTCCCCTATATAAATGAAGACTATAAAAGTTCTTTCCTCATATTTATGCACTTTTTATAAGAGTACAAAAAGTCACTAAAACAATTGAACTATTTTTCTTTCTGCTGAATTTAAATTCATGAATTTCACCTCAGAAATGTAAGAGTAACATTTTATTATGGCTAGCTAATAATGTTCTCTTGTGTTAACAGTTATTTCAGAGATGCCTTATGAAGGTTTTACATATTGATTTATGGAAGTGTTATCTTTCATATGTCAGAGAAACCAAGGGAAAACTACCCAGCTACAAGTAAGTTACCAGGGATCCAAAAAACGCAAACCGACTCTGGCACGTATTTTCACATTTGCTCTTATAACTTCTCTCAGGCACTAAGAAGAGTTAAGAAAAGCTTACACACTGGAAAGAATAGATTTCCACATTTGATTGATTAGTCTTTTAGATCTTGGGTTCTTCTCAACCACATGAAAAAAACAAAATTCTCAAGTTTCAATGAAAGCCAGTGGCTCAGGTACTGCTGGTAGTCCCACAAACAGACATTTAAGTTTTTTTGTGCTGAAACACCAAACTTATGAGAATTCAGTTTGGTTTAATGCCAACTATGTTGATATGGCAATGCCTTTTTTTTGTGGGGTCTAAACGATTCTCACTCCCTTAAGCCAACCACCTCTATACTTTCAGCTGATAATGCATTCTTCTGTCTTTTTAGGTGCAATTTTAATTTTTAATTTTTTTTTACATTTAAAAATTTTCTCTTTTTTTAAGTTTTTTAATTTTCCCTTGCCTTATTTTTTTAAGTCATTTATGTTTCCAGTAATGGAATTATTCAGTCAAAGAACATGATTATTTTATAATTTTGACTGCATATTGCCAGATTGTTTTCCCAAAAAATCTAGTTTGCAGATTTACCATCAATAAACTTGTGTTTATTAAGTCTTAATAAAGACTTTATTAAGAGACTTTATTAAGTCTTAATGAAGACTTAATAAAGTCTCTTATTTCTACCAGCATTGAGTTTCCTTACTTTCAGTTATTTTTGCTAAGTTGTTAGGTATAATGTGGTACCTCAAGAGCTGTTTTAATCTGTCCATCTTTTTTTATATTAATGAGGTTGAGCCTTGGACACTTTTCATGTGCAGACAGACCAGTGAGTTATATGGCCACAGTGGGAATTTTCCCTTTCCCTTGATTAAGGGCTCTTTACTGTTTTCTATAATAAAATATTTACCTTTTAAAAGATTTGTGTTGAGACATATTCCAATGAGAGGATTAAAGCACATTCCAGTCTTTCTATAGAAAACCATATTCCTCTACCCCTTCATGCATTCTTCATCCTGGTGGATAGTTGCTGTGCTCGTTATATAGCCTCTAGGTATGCAGCTCCCCAACATTATCATCAAGCACTTATTGACTGATTTGGGGTTTTAGATCTCTGGGGATACAAAGAAATAGGAGTTGCTGCCCTTGAGGGACTTGGACTCTAGTTGGGGAGGCATACAAGTATAAATAACAATACAAAGTTTAACGAAAACTAAATTCTGGGAGGAGGGATCCTCTAAGTGGTAGGATTTAGCTAAGTAGAGAAGTAGGTGAGGGAGGAACATTTCTGATAATGACTTGGTTTGGCTTGGGGGTTTTTTTGTTTTGTTTTTGGGAGGGGTGGGTATCTGTGTGCAGTTTTCAGAGCACAGTGATTTGGCTGTAGAGTCCTCCATGTAAGACTGAAGAGGGAAGTGTAGGGATCAGCCTAAACACTGGGATAGAGTTTGCACTTCTACCTGTAGTCAGCAGAGAACATGGAAGAGATACCACTACATGTCAGCCGGTAGAAGATCGTCATAGACCTTTTGACCATTTGCAATTTGTTCTGACGTAAAAGGAGAATCAGGATGGCCAACAGAGTAAAAATGTAGTTTGTGAACACTTTGTACACTGTCATATCCCATGCTTGCAGCCAGGTAATTAGCATGTTTGTTTGCCTCTGGCTTCTTTGAATTTGCTAATAATGTTGGTTATGAAGTCTTTCCTTGGGATAGAGCTGACCTACATACAGTCCAAGTGCTGACTGGATAGGTAGACAAACCCTCCTCAGACTCCCATAGTCATTAAGATGCCTCTTTTGTAAATAACCCATTTCCCTGACCTACTGGCAAACTTGATGGATTGGAAGCTAAAGTGTCACCATACCTCTTTTATGGGAAAACTCTGAGGTGATTTTGTTCACAAAGAATATTATTTATGTTTGAATTGTAGATGACATTTTAGATTCCCTTTTTGAATATTATTATCAGTTCTACCTGCACAACATCTCTCGTTGCTTTCTCACAGTCATTAACCTACCTTACCACCTCACCACCTCATCTGAACTGTTGAAATATCCACCTAACTGGTCTCCCCACTTCAGTCTCCCTTTCTGACTCCATCCAGCTGTGACGTTGGCATTCCTAAATCACATACATGACCATGTCACTCCCTCTGCTTAAGAAACTTGAGTGGCTCGCTGTTGTCACTGGGAAAAAATGCCAATTCTGCTGGGACATACGGCCCCTCCTAGTGGGCTAGAGAGCCCAAGAGAGAAATAGATATATCTATAGATCTTTGTCTATAGTACCTTATAGATATATTCATATTTCTAGATCTAGACTTTTTTAGGTCTTTCTATGGATACGTCTGTCCTATCTATCCATCCATCCATCCATCCATCCATCCATCTATCTGTATCAGTGGGTAGGTAGGTGGCTCAGTGGATAGAACTCTGGGCCTGGAGTTACAAAGGTTAATTTTCCTGAATTCAAATCCAGCTTCAGATACTTCCTAGCTGTGTGACCCCAGGCAAATCACTTAACCCTGTTTGCTTCAGTTTCTTCAGCTGTAAAATGAGCTGAAGAAGGAAATGGCAAACCACTCCAGTATCTCTGCCAAGAAAACCCCAGATGGGGTCATTAAGTGCCAGGCACAACTGGACAACAACATAGATGTATCTATATCTGTAGATATCTATATGTCTCTATATAGACATTTCCAGATCTATAGATCAAGATTCTAGATTTCACAGCTTATAAATCTGATTGATTGTGTATTCCCTCTTACACAATCTACTTCGCAGTTAAACTGGTCTACTTTCAGTTCCCTTGCCCAGTACATGTGATGTTATGTTTCCTACCTCCCTGCCTTTGCATAGTTTGTGCCCCTGGGATGCTCTCCCTCCTGACCTCTCAAAGAATAACTCAAGTACAGCCTCTTATAAGAAGCCTTCTGAGCTCTTAATTTGTGAGTGTTTCCCCAATTATTTTGCCTTGACTCTCCATATTTTGCATTTCTTTATCTGTGCTCATGTTGTTCACCTCCAGTAGAATGTGTCTTAAGGGTAGGGATTGTTTTATTTATTTCTTTGTATCCACAGAACAAGACCTGGTGCTCAATTAATGAATTAAACCGAGGTCTTTCTTGTTACTTGTATTTCAGAGAAAAAATGGCACAAGCATATGACTTTGCTTTGGATAAAATTGGAATGGAAATTATGTCATATCAGGTATGTTTTGTTATAAAAGTACTTACACCAAATTTAATGGATATAAATATATGAAGAAAGTGAAAGACCTTTTATTTTATTTCTCAGATTTGGGTGGATTACATCAATTTCTTGAAAGGAGTGTAAGTATTTTCAGAATTTCATTTTATGCTTGAACTGTTGCTTTTAGTGTGATAGCAAAAATGACACGTATTATCTATCATACAGGGAAGCTGTTGGGTCCTATGCAGAAAATCAAAGAATAACAGCTGTCCGGAGAGTTTATCAGCGAGGTTGTGTTAATCCAATGATCAATATTGAGCAACTTTGGAGGGACTATAATAAATATGAAGAGGTAAACAAGGCAGTCAATAGTTGGCTACAAAGTAGCCCAGACATTGAAAATTCTGGCCTTCCTAGTGCCTAGTACCTGGACATCGGCGTTATTCCTTACGCCTGACAAAGAGTTAGTAACGGGGCTCCTAGGAACATTTGAGTTTCTCTGTACTACTGATAAGAGGTGCTTATAAGTATATTCTGACTGAATAGCATGGAGTACAAAGGATATTTTTGATTAAACTCTATCTTGAATATAAACAATCTAGTAGAAAATAAAATATGCTGCCCTTGTTTAATATAGACTGTTGCTGACCTATCAGGAGGGCATGCAATTTAAATGGTTTTTCCAGTGCTGGTAACAATTTTCCTGGAGCCATTCATCAGCTTCTCAGGTGCTTGTGACTAAAACAGGGGGATGGTTGGTCGGAGCTCATTGAAACCATGGGGCACAGTACCTTTGTGACTTCGGGCAAATGACTGTCTCTCTGGACCTCAGTTTGTCTGTTGTAAGGTGAGAGAACTAACCCAGGTGCCCTCTGATGTTCTCTGGCTTCATTAGCATCGTGTTTTAACCATTTGAGTTAACTGGCCCAGCCAAGGGATAATGCTTCTGTTTAGAAGGAAGTTATTCATTATCTCCATGCTTATTTGGAAGCACTTTATAAACTAGTGAAGGAATTATGACCTCATAGGTATATTTTGTACTTTTGTTTGAACTTTCAAAAAGTCAAAAATTATAAAGAGAGAGCAACCATCAGGAATGGACCTAGAAGATTTGTTTTATAGGGTTCAATGTTCAGCTCCTTCTGTCATTATGATAGAATTTTACTAGAAACTTTTAAAAATAATTATCTTCTTTTATATTCTGCCCTATGTTGAAAGATGATTTTTTTTTAAGATATTTTCATCATCCTTAGCTAAGTGTATCTGAGGCCAAGGTCAGATTAGATAAGATAGAGTGCCTGGATATGTCATAATATAAAGGTTAGGTCATTAGTTGAAGGAAAAGATTTGTTTTTAAGAGTGCAAACTAATGGTGACCATCTATGATTCCTTTCCCTTGTCAGACACTCAATGTTAAATCACCAAATATTTATACATAGCATTGGAAAGCATTCATACACAGGAGACATTCTCCATCAAAGCCTTTGTGTCCTGCAGTGGAGTGAATGAGACTGGGGTCGTTTGCAGGCTGCTGTATTAACATTTATGTTGAATACATCTGTTCATCCTGTTTTAAAATGTACTTGCAAAATAAGTCCACTCTTAGAATTAATCTATTTCTCTATTCCCCTACAAAGCTCTTCTTTGTTCAGAATTTTTTGGTTATAAAATGAATGCTGGAATTTGAAAATGTCAATAATGTAACATGTTTTCTGCACATTTATTCTAGGGCATCAACATACATCTAGCTAAAAAAATGATTGAAGATAGGAGTAGAGATTACATGAATGCCAGGCGTGTGGCAAAGGTTTGGAATTTAATCTGTATATGTAGTTTTATAATTAATTATGAATATATTGTTCTTAGTGGAGTCCCATGGACCGCTGGACTAGAAGTCAGAAGCCCTTGGTTCTAGTCTCGGTTCTAGGACAGTGGCTTTGTGTGTGACCTCAGACAAATGTGGAAATTGTTAGTATATTTTAAAATACTATATGAATATATTATTATGTATTCTGCCATTGCTGCTGTCAACCTGGATCAGTCTTCACTAGAGGCAAATGCGTATTAAATATGTATAGTATGTAGTAAATATGTATTAAAAAGTTAAAATTATTTTTAATGAGCCTAATAACAGAGGGATACAGAGCATGAATGATAAACTGGATTTGATCTAAACATTTAAGCTCACTTGGTAAGATACTTTGATATGTCAAATACCATTTTATATTCCTATACTCATTTTGGAGGAAATTAGAGAAAATATTCCTCTTGTATAATACTTTATTGAAAAGCTAAAGTAAGTATTTTAAAGGTGAATAATAATCAAGTGGCTCCATTATTTGCTACTGTCATCTCTTAGATCCCCCCCACAAGACCCAAAGGAGGGCCTTCAGAACTGTTCTGTTGGAGAGTTCATGACAGCACTGTTTTCCATTGTCACCACACTGGCAGTCTTCCATCTTCACTGAATTATAAAACACCAGTGCTTTTTAGCTATAATAAAATGAGCAGTATTTGAAAAGCCTTTTGAACTGGTCATGTGTATAAATATTTTCCAACTGGTCTATACTGCAAATATACTCCTCATGATGCTTGCTTTGGCAGTCCATAGACTAAAATGGGAATCATATGGAGAAAAGTAGCATGGCTCCCACACAGGAAGCATAATGAACAAATTCCTGAAGGGAAAATAAAATTGAAATTTTTTAAACCAAGAAAATAGTCGTACTACAACTCGCTAAATATTTCTTTTCTAGGAGTATGAAACGGTAATGAAAGGTTTAGACCGCAATGCCCCTTCAGTACCGCCACAGAATACTCCCCAAGAGGCTCAGCAAGTAGACATGTGGAAGAAATACATACAGTGGGAAAAGAGTAACCCTCTCCGAACAGAAGACCAGACGCTCATAACAAAAAGAGGTAGCTGAATCGGCTTAGCAGAGAGGGGGGTCTCTTAGAAATTGGGAAAGCATGAGACGTCTTGTGTAGTTCCTTCCACGTGGTACACGCACCTTGCGAGTACGTGTTCAGGTGGTCCCCGATAGCCGTTTCTTAGAAAGGGTTTAGCCAGACTTCTGACTGTTGTTGTGTTGGAACATTTTCTTGTAGTGATGTTTGCATACGAGCAGTGCCTGCTGGTGCTGGGCCATCACCCGGATATTTGGTATGAAGCTGCCCAGTACCTGGAGCAGTCCAGCAAGCTGCTGGCTGAGAAAGGGGTAAGTCAGTCCATGGCTTCTTGATTATTTTCACAGGAATTGATGGGACCTGCCCCTGCTTTAACAGTGCATTCAAAGATGAGAATCACACAAAAAACTTGTTGCACATTTAGTATGTATGTCAGTAAGGAATCCTGAGGATGAACTGGCTAGACACTTTTCAAAAGTAAATGTAGAGGGGGCAGCTGGGTGACACAGTGGATAAAGCACTGGCCCTGGATTCAGGAGGACCTGAGTTCAAATCCGGCCTCAGACACTTGACACTTACTAGTTATGTAACCCTGGGCAAGTCACTTAACCTTAATTTCTTCCCCCTACCCCCACCGCAAACAAACAAACAAACAAAAAAAGTTAAGGTAGAGCAATGGCTTTTAAATAATTTTATTAATGATGATATAAATGGTAGTCATTTTTATATATCACTTTTGCTGTATGAGTCTTGGGACTAATTATGTTTTAAATTTATCTAGTAATAAATCAAATGAGATAATATTTGTAAGTGCTTAATTAGCACAGTGCCTGACACACAGTAGACACTTAATAAATGTTCCCATCACCTCCCCCCAATAAAACGTGAACTTTTAAGCTTTTACCAAAATATGAATCCAAATATATCTATGTATATATAAAGAAAATAGTATAGAGTATATTAATTAGCTGCATTCTCAATTGTGTTAAAATCACCAAAGTAAATTTTATTTTCTGCCCTTCCTCCATAGGACATGAATAATGCTAAATTATTTAGCGATGAAGCTGCTAACATATATGAGAGAGCTATTAGCACTTTATTGAAGAAAAATATGCTTCTTTATTTTGCATATGCAGATTATGAAGAGGTGAGTGAAGAAAACAAATGTTTAGACATTTTTCCTAAATGTGTAGGAATTATTTCATTTATTGTTGCAGTACTATTTCCAGTTATCCCTTTGCATTATTTATCCTTCCTGGGGGAGAAAATTAAACGAAGAGTTATAAACCCTTTGCCTTTTATGTTTATTTATGTGTGAAGCAATGCCCCAATAGTGCATCTGTGGGAGTATTCTATACAGAGTTGATGCTGAGCCCAGGTCCTAGCACATAATAGATGCCTAATAAATGCTGATTGCTTGAATCCTGCTTCCATAGGAGGATGGAGGCAGGACATGAATTCAGATTCGTGTTGTGTGCATTTATCCTTTGTTTCCAAATCTTTTCTTCCACCTCAGAGTCGAATGAAATATGAGAAGGTGCATAGCATATACAATCGACTTCTAGCTATTGAGGATATCGACCCAACTCTGGTGAGTAGTTGCTTTGATACTTTCTTTTCCCCATCTTTCTATTACCTTATTGTTTTTCTTTATGTAATAAGAGGCATAAGCAGCCTGCTTATCTTTCTCATGTTGCATTTCCGGAAGAGCTTAGCATGCATCACCCAAAACAATGGCCACAACTCTGTCTTCAGGGTCTGTGAGAGAGGAGATGACACTTCAGAAACTAAGTGGCTTTGAAAAGAAGTTGGGGTTCATAGCCTATATTTTGCTTCGTAATGAATACAGTGTTAGTGAAATTCCCGTGTGTAATCCATGGAAGTCCTAGCATCTTTAGCACCAAGAAAATCATTTGCCTGGAGTTAAGTGAATGGTACAGTATTTACATTGGAAAATAACACTGCTTTTCAACACTTAAATGACTTAAGTTAATGCTTAGATGCTGGGTCCAGAATTGTATGTTCTTGTTTCTCCCTTCTGAGTGAGCTAAGGAGGGGATAAAGCATGCTGCAGCCCTTTCTGTGTCCCAGCAATAAGCAAACACGTGCTCAGAGTCTGTGAGCGATTCTTAGACGTCCCTTCAATCGGCATAGGTCTATATCCAGTATATGAAGTTTGCAAGGCGAGCGGAAGGCATCAAAGCTGGAAGGATGATATTTAAAAAAGCAAGAGAGGACGCTAGGACACGCCATCATGTCTATGTTACGGCAGCATTAATGGAGTACTACTGTAGTAAGGTAAGTACTGAAGTGTCCTTATAAATAGTAGGCTGCGTGTCACTCGCCCATTCAGAACGGGGCCGATGCAGCTCCTGCATTTCCATTTCATCCTGGCTTGACTGTCCTGCTCCGTGGCAGGCTGGTTTGTGAATATCTAGCAAAGTATTTGAATTTGAATTTCAATGAGTGATGTTTGGGTTTTTTTCCCTCTTTCTCTAGGATAAATCTGTGGCCTTTAAAATTTTTGAGCTGGGGTTAAAAAAGTATGGAGACATTCCAGAGTATGTGTTAGCCTATATTGACTACCTGTCTCACCTCAACGGTACGTAAATGCTGGAGTCCAAGAGGATAACTAGAGGGACTCCCTCCCGTGTATCAATCGCCACCTGGCTTTTGCAGAGCACTTTCCTCACAACGGCCCTGGCGTAGAGGGGGCGGTCCCAGGAGTAGAGTCCTCCCGACCCCATGGGCTCTGGAAGACCTGGGGTCCATTCCTGATACAGAGCCCAGATTGCCCATGACCCCAGCCCTGAACCCATCCATCCAGCGGATCCTCACAGTACCTGACCTGGGCTGTGCTGAGGGTAATGGGGTCCTGGAGGGAAAGTCCTGCACAAACCATGAGACTATAATGAATAGCAGCGACTCTTGGCTTCACTGGACAGAAGAGAAGACTGAAGCTCAGAGCAGACCAGTGACTTGTCCAAGGTCACCAAGCCATATGGGATGGAGCTCGGGTTTCCTGGTGCCTCAGTCTATGAAACTTTCCGAACTTAGCCAGCTGAACTTGTTTCCTTTTCCATTGGAGACCTCAGAGATAGAATATGAGAGAGAGACAAGGACAGAGAGAGGAGAGAAGAGGGAGCAGAGAAACAGAAATGCAGAGAGACAGACTGAGAAGGAATACTCTGAGGGCGGGCGTGTTGTAAAAGGCTCACCCTTGGCAAGGAGGATCCTTTCTCAGATTCTTCACCAAGGAGGGGAGGGGAGGGGATGGCTGGGTTTATAGATGGCTGGGAGAGTGAGGTGAGCTGTCATGACAGGTGCCTGGCCTCTTTTCTGGTGCCCATGTGGGGCAAGTTACTCTGCTCTCCTAAACCCCAGGTTTGTCATCTGTGAAATAGATGTTTATAAAACCCATCCCCTCCCCCAAGACTGTTGTGAGGCTCAAATGAGCTAATGTGGATAAAGGGTTTAAAGCTGTTACTAAAAATTCATGAATCAAGGACAGGGGAGTCCCGTCTGCTCTGTTTGTCGTGCATCCTGATTTACAATGAAACTTAGTCATATCCTCAGCTTTTCATTTTATTTTATTTCAATTCTGATCTCTCTCCACCTCCTCTTCCACTCATTGGGAAGGCGAGCAATAGGATGCCGATTATACATGTGTCCTCATCTTTTAAAAGCCTGATCTATTTTCTGTTGAACTTGTGAAACGTACAGAGTTACAGCAGCAAATGATACTTTCAGAAGTATCTTAGAAACAGTCTGACTCTTCTCCGTCCTCTACTATTTCTAATAGAGTAACTACATGCACAAATATTCATATTTCAATGTAGCTATGCTTTATTGGCTCGTCAAGCAATTAATTCTAAAACTGTCAAGAAAGTTACTCCTGGGAACAATATCCCCAACTTCTTAGTATAGTAATGTCTTTTGTGGGGGGGGCGGTGGGGCGGTTCAATTTGAAGCCTGTAATCCTTAACACACACAAAAAATTAAAAAACCCAACTCTCCAAAAATCCTACTTTGATGCCTTTTGTATTGAAGTATACAACCTAACATTCATAATTTTATTAGATTCATGACTTGTGTACTTAGAAGGCTTAAGTCAGATGTAATTTGCATTTGCTTGTGAATCTTTTTTGGATTAAAAATGATTATGAGCTCATTTTAATTATTTGTTTTCTTCTTGAATTCCCCTAGAGGACAATAATACCCGAGTTTTGTTTGAACGAGTGTTGACCTCTGGAAGCCTTCCACCTGAGAAATCTGGGTAAGCTTTGCCCAGAAGTGTTAGGCCATAAAGATGACATCTATCGGGCATTTGGACTTAGTGATACATTTCTGTTTAAGCCTAGTTTCAGGAAAAAGAAACAGTTTTACAGATGAAATTCATATGTTTCTTTTCCACACAAAACAAAAACCCTAGAGTTTGTCTATTTGGTCCATTTCCTAGAAAGCTTGTTTCCAGTTTCAGTTCCCATTCATCTCTCACATGACTTATAATACCTATGAAACTTTGGGGTTTTGTTGTTGTTTTTGCCTAAATGTCTTATTTTTTTAATTTGCAAAATACCGTACTTCCTTATTGTGTCTCCCAGAGCCAAGTAGAATGACTTCTGACTACTGCCCAGTCTCCTTTGCTGGCTCATCGTCCATATCTCACCTCCTGATTGTGGAGGTTCCCCAAAGCCCTGCCCTGGGCCCCCTTCTCTTCCTTCTCTGTGCTCTCATACCAGTAGTGCCCTCCTAATGGCCTCCCTGGCTCCTCTCACCACTCCGATCCATCTTCCCAGTGCTCCCAGAGTGATTTTCCTTCACATCATTACTCAGTCAGCCTCAATGGTTCCCTCTTGGTCCTAGCATGAAATGTCAACTTGTCTGTTTAGCTTTGAAAGTCCTTCACAGTCTTGCCCCAGGCTTCTTTCCAGCCTCCTTGAGGGTTTCTCACCTCCCCACAAGCTGCATGAAACCAAACTATCCTTCTCTCTCTTCACCCACAGCCCACCATCTCCCTTCCACAATTGTCTTTCATTCCTGAAATGCATTCCTTCCTCCCCTTTGTGCGTAGTCAGTCCCTTTCTTCTTCCAAGATGCTGTGTGAGCATCACCTGTGGATGAGCTTTCCTGATCCTCCCGCCCATTAGTGCCTACCCTTCCTGACCAGCATTTATCTCCTGTTTGATCTCTTCATATTTAATCTGTATATTCTTACCAAGGGTGGCCCAAAAGTCCGAGTGCCCTTTTAAACAACTGAAAAGAGCACTCATTCTTCTGGGACACGTCGTAAATGTACTTATATTTGCTAACAATAGGGATTGTTTTCTTCTATGTCTTTTTCCCTTTGGGTCTGGCACATAATGAGCACTCACCTACTTCTACTTTAACTTCTTCCACTATTCTAGTACCTTGGTGCAGTGTCCCTGACCATTTCTGGCCTTAGAGCACAATGTGACTACAGAGATGTCCATTTTAATATTCTCCCCAAGCAAAACTCCTTCCAGGCTTTCCTGGCCACCTGTATTTTATCCTGTTTTGCTATTCGATCGTTCTTGCTAATTGTTTTTATTTTGCTTTTATCTGAGCTTTCTTTCTTTTATTTTTTATTTCTTTTTATATACTATTTTTGGGGGTGTGGGTAGGGCAATGAGGGTTAAGTGGCTTGCCCAAGGTCAAACAGCTAGTAAGTGTAAAGTGTCTTAGGCCAGATTTGAACTCAGGCCCTCCTGAATCCAAGGCTAGTGCTTTATCCACTGTACCACCTAGCTGCCTCCTTTTTTTACTTTTTCTGAGCTTTCTTTCTTCCAGAAAGTAAAATTAGTAAATCGGATCAGCTTTTATCTTGGTGGTTCAATACATTCTTTTAGCATCAAAGAGTCCGGGTAGTTCTGTTATATTCTCTCTGCGGAGGTACAGAAGAAACTCTATTAGCTCCAGAGCTGTGATTATCCTAGTCAAGTTTTGGTTATTTCATACATTCAATTCATAGCATTTAATTGACTGCTTCTTTGGGGTCCTGGCTCCCACAATGAAAGAATGACTTTTTTTTACATGTAATTTGGAAAATAAAATTCTAAACAAACAAACAAGAGTGACTCTTTTAGGCACATTAAATAGTGACTACAGGTCACTAGCATGAGCTAGTTTCGTATTGATTGTGTCTTTGGAGAGAAGGACTTCTGAGGAACAGGTTTGCACAGCTCAGTGTTGTGTATGCAGGGAACCTCTCTTAGCCTGCCTGGCTGCCTGCGGGTCTCTGAGCCTTTGGAGGGGACCCAAAGGCTCAGAGCAGTTGAGGAGGCCACTCCCCTTGAGGCCCGGGGCAGGGCTCCTTGGAAAGCTTTATGACTCATCTGCCTCTTTGGAAGTGTCCACATTGTCAGCTTTGGAGAAGATTGTCATGGTTTTGTTCTATAGAGAAGGGTTTGGCCAGCTTCGCCAACAGAATAGGAGCAAGCAGTGGAGTGCTGCCATGGCTCATCCTGGCTCCCTGGAGCCACCTGCCACATTTTCCATATGAGCATGGACACCCTGAAAATCAACAAATGCTACAAGTCAGAGATACATTTATGCTGTTGTTGGTCGTCTAGACTTAAGAAAGTGATGAAGAAAATATTGGGGGGGGGGGGTCAGTTGTGAAACATTTCCCAGTACACCCCTGCTACACAACCCAGAGGAGTTCTCATTGATCCACCCTAATGGAGAGATGGTATGGTGTTTCCCCCCCACCCTCATACCCTCTTTCAAAATTCTCCTAATCAAAGGGCATGTCTGATGTTGGGAACTTACACCACTTTAAGATTTATTTCAAAACTGAATTACTCAACAAAATCCTCAGACACCTAGCTTTTTAGGCCCTCCCTAGTGGGCAAGGCCATTGAATGATGCCCAGCAGCCCTTGATTTCTGTCTGGCAGTTAGCCAGGTCAAGGAGATTGTTGACTCACTCCCTGCAGAACAACCACAGAATAAGGTGACAGAAAATGAGAGAGACAGAAGATGGATTAGAGCGTACTCAGAGAAGACTAGTAACTACCTCTCCTCTCCTTGCTTCTCCTGCAGAGAAATATGGGCCAGATTCCTCGCTTTTGAAAGTAACATTGGTGACCTGGCCAGTATCCTCAAAGTGGAGAAAAGGCGATTCACAGCATTCAAGGAAGAGTATGAAGGCAAAGAAACAGCATTACTGGTCGACAGGTACAAGTTCATGGATTTGTATCCCTGCTCTGCAAGTGAGCTGAAAGCTCTTGGCTACAAGGTATGTGGCAGGGACTGCCTTCCATGGGAGAGCCATCACTTTCCTCTTCTCAGCTCTACAGTCTCTTGAGCATTTAACTATCAGAAATGCTGGAAATAAATTCAGGCAAAGGCAAATTTGTACCATAGCATTCTGATATGCACCCGGTGACCAACCTACGCAGCTCCCTCTTGTCAGGACCCAAGGATACAGATGTCAAATAGAATGGGAGGTTTAAAAAGGATAACCAGAGTGCTATTAATTCTCCCAGATATTCCAAACTATTTTTTTAAACTTTCAAGCATTTTTCAGGGGTAGCGGTGGTTCAGATGCTACTTATAAATTTAATGAATCAGTTTCTTAGTTGAGAACCAAGCTTAGTTCTGGCACGTTGTAGGTGTTTAATAAATGTTTATTAATTGATTGGCTGGTTGCGATAGCTTCTGTATTATAGTTCCGAAGATGCAGTAAAAAGGAAACCCCATCCTCTCCTTAAGTCTTCAGGGTTTATTGTCACTAAGGTGTCTGAGCCCTCACAGCAAGCAGTAGGCCAAGGCCTTGGAGGCCCCACATGGAATGATCTGATCTGGAAATAGAGCTCACTTTCCTTGCTAACCGAACCCTCAGAAGACACGGGGCCCAGGCAGGGCCGAGGGAATAGTGGGACATGAGGAGTCACTCATGTTTAGAAAACTTGTAGCTTTTCCTTGTGCTTCTCATGGGCATAGGAGAAACAGTCCTAGGCCATCTGGGACCAGTTTAAAATCAGTTGGTGTGTTACAGGTACCTGTGAAAAAAGTCTATTCCTTCACTGCCCTCTTTATTTCAAAAGTTAAAGGGATGAGAAATTCAGCCAGTGATTGGTATTAACTCTTTGTTTCAATTCATAGTTGTCCTAGGCCTGTCAAAATGGGAGACTGAGCCAAGAGTTTATAGTATGTCCGTGTAGTACATTCACTTCTGGCCAAACCAGCTCTTAATGACAATTCAAGAACATTTGGTCACAAAGCTCTATGTTTGTCTTTCCTTTAAAAAATTTATAAAGCTCTTTGCCTCACAAGAACCCAGAACAAATATTATTTCCGTTCCACACATAGGGAAACTGAGGCTTACACAGCTAGCAAGAATGAGGTAGGATCTGAACTTGACTCCTCACTTTGAGTTCAGTGCTTTATCCACTAGGCCATGAGGCACCTCATAGCAAATCACACAAAGTTTCCCTTGAAGTCCATAAATATCTGACTGGATACAAGTAAATCTTTTTTTTTTAATTTGTTTTTATTATGATCTTAACAATCATCAATACGAATGTTTCCCTAAACCAAAAACAAAAAAGATTGCATATGAAATTGTGAACCTGTTAGTCTATTTTTAATGTATATGTTAAATTTGAATTGGTAATAACAAGAGTGCCACATAGCCCTTCTGAACTTTATTTTGTTCTGTGTATTTTTATTTATTTTTTTTTTTGTGAGGCAATTGGGGTTAACTGACTTGCCCAGGGTCATACAGCTCGTGTTAAGTGTCTCAGGCCGGATTTGAACTCAGGTCCTCCTGACTCCAGGGCCAATGCTCTATCCACTGGACCACCTTGCTGCCCCCTATTCTATGTTTTTTTAATTTTGTTTTGTTTTGGTTTTTTAGTGAGGCAATTGGGGTTAAGTGACTTGCCCAGGGTCACACAGCTAGCACATGTCAAGTGTCTGAGACCAGATTTGAACTCAGGTCCTCCTGAATCCAAGTCCAGTGCTCTATCCACTGCACCACCTAGCTGCCCCTATTCTATGTATTTTTAATGTTATCTTGATACTTTTATTTACTCATTTATTATATCTCACTCGTTCCCCCTTCCCCAATAGAAGGCCTCTCATAACAAAGAAAAATATAAGACAAACAATTCATCATATTGGACATACATGAAAATAAATGTATGTCTTAATCTTTACTGCTAACCCATCATCCCAGCATGATTCATCCATCTTGGGGATAGGCACATCGCAAGAGTCCAAGATGCTCCCATCCCTAACTGGTATTAAAAGTGGTGCCTACTAACAGTGAGTTCCTTGAGGGAGAAATTGACTTGTTTGCCCAAAGGGGAAGAAAGGATTCTTTAGGCAGGTGCCAGGGTTGATAATGGTGCCTGCTTTATTAAATAGACTTGGGTTTGAATTCCAACTACCTACAACATGGGCATTGTGCTTCTCTCTGAGTCTCAGTCTCCTCATTTATGAAATGAGATTAGATGAGATCATCTGTTAATTCCCTTCTGGTTCTAAAACCTGTGATCATATAATGAAAGACGACTTAAATGACAACAGAAATAGGAATCCTTACTGTTATTCACAGAGGAAATTTCTCCAATGTCTGTCAGGTAGTTAAGGAGGCTGATTTGTTGCCTCTATGACATGTTTATAGGGTTTTGTGAATATCTAGATTTGCCAAATTTGGGAATTTGATTGAAAGAGTAAAAATTTGTAAGTCAAAATCAAAGCCCATAAACTTTAAACAAGTGGGTTTGAATGAACATTTTCTTTAAGACGTCAGGCCCGTTTCAGTGTGGTTTTTTTCAGTCAGAGCTGTTATTTTAAAATCATGCATATGATAAAGCAGAAATGAGAGTGTTGCTCACAAGATGATGAGTAGCTTGTTCACAAGCTACTCCAAAGTAGGTAGGCCTTCCTTACTTCTCTGGGCAAGGCTTTGCCATCATTGTTATAAGTTAGGGGTTGGCTGCTTTAGAAGCAATTTCAAGGCCTTCCATGCACTTCCACTATTTTGCCACTTTTCCTAGCAACAGGTGTTGGGGTTTGTTTGGTTGTTGTTGTTTTTTTGGTGAGGCAGTTGGGGTTAAGTGACTTGCCCAGGGTCACACAGCTAGTGTCAGGTGTGTAAGGCCAGATTTGAACTCAGGTCCTCCTGAATCCAGGGTTGGCACTTTATCTACTGTGCCACCTAGCTGCCCCCGCAACAGGTGTTTTTTGTAATTAATCTACACCTTTTCTGGAATTACACCTTCTTTCCTTTGTTCTGATATCTGGTTGTAGAACTGCATGCCTGTCCCCATGGCCCCACCTGCTGGTTCAGGACTCTCCTGTTGTACTTTTTCAGGATGTCTCTCGTGCTAAGCTAGCGACCATCATCCCCGACCCCGTGGTGGCTCCTTCCATAGTGCCTGTCCTTAAAGATGAAGTGGATCGAAAACCAGAATACCCCAAGCCAGACACTCAGCAGATGATCCCCTTTCAGCCAAGACATTTAGCACGTAAGCTGTGGCCCCTCCTGGACCCACATGTTTATTTTCAGATGTTAAAATGTTCTGGCGACTTGGGGAGGTGGGGGGAGGACTCCTGGGGCGAACATCCTTTGGCAGGGATGTTTAGACATTGTTCAGAAATGCTATTGAGTAGCTCACTCTGCCTGCATGGCCTGACAGTCCACTCACACGTCCTGTGGACTCTGTGGATGAGGGCCCAGAACAGGGCACAGCTTGGATCCCATCCATGTGGCTCCTCCCTCTTGTGGCGGAGAAGGTAACCTGCCTGCCTTTCTTGTTGCACCCTCCAGGGCCAAGCCTTCCTGCCCCAGTGTAGCTGCCCAAACCACTGCGGGCTGGCTCTCACTTTTTCAGTATTTCATGGGTACCAGTACAGACCACAGACCACCTGCCTCTCATGGCCCATCCACTGTGCACCTGGTCAGGGTTTATAAAGTCCCTGAAGACCCCCAGGAAACAGCAAGGATCTGTACAAGTCTGTTGGCTCAGAAAGTCACAGAGCAGTCACCTTCTTCCTGGCCATCTCACACTCTTCCTTCCCTTTCAGCCCCAGGTTTACACCCTGTGCCTGGTGGAGTGTTTCCTGTGCCACCTGCTGCTGTCGTCTTAATGAAACTCCTCCCTCCTCCTGTCTGTTTCCAGGTGGGTTCAGTTTTTCTGTTGGTTTCAGGCCTCACCTTTGGGAAAGGGGAGAGATGTTATTTTTCTTGCATCGCTGTGGATTAAAGTCTGTTCTTGAATACAGGGTCCTTTTGTGCAAGTAGACGAATTGATGGAAATTTTCCGAAGATGCAAGATCCCAAGCTGTAAGTTCCCAAAGCACAAACTATGCAGACAGGGGCTGCTTTGGGGGGATTAGGAAGATTCTTGGAATCTAGGGAGGGCAGGCGTGACAAATCCATTATGTGCAGCCCATCTGATACCAAGTAAAATGCTATAAAACCTGTTTCATTTTTCTGTGAACATAAATGATCAGATTTGGTATATCAAAGTGATTTTTTTGTATTTTTATTTTAAGTGGCACTAAAGTTAAATAAAAAGCTGAAGGCAAATAAGTTCTAAAA
Source organism: Dromiciops gliroides (assembly GCF_019393635.1). Classification (NCBI taxonomy): domain Eukaryota; kingdom Metazoa; phylum Chordata; class Mammalia; order Microbiotheria; family Microbiotheriidae; genus Dromiciops; species Dromiciops gliroides. The sequence continues at coordinate 37,759,133 of NC_057866.1, forward strand.
TCTGGCCCAGTTAATAAATGGCCTGGGAAATGAATGTTGTTAAGGGAAACCAAATTAAGTCTCATTCAGGAGTGTATCTGTTTTTTTTTTATTTTTTCATGACAAGTTCCACGTGAAATGTCCTAAAACATCTTTTTTGTCCCTCCTCACAAAGCGGTTGATGAAGCAGTGAGGATCATTACTGGAGGAGTACCAGAGCTGGCCGTGGAAGGGAATGGCCCCGTGGAGAGCAGCACCATGCTCACCAAAGCTGTCAAACGGCCCAACGAAGATTCAGATGAGGATGAGGAGAAAGGTGCTGTGGTGCCACCCATCCATGACATCTACAGAGCCCGACAGCAGAAGAGAATCCGATGAGATGAGGCTGGAGTGCTTCTGCGGGAGACATCCCTCTGCCTCCTATGTCCTTTGTCACAAAGCGATGCTGTCACCGGTGCCTCTTTCTATCCAATGGTTCTCAATAAAAACTTTAAAAGCCAACCAGAAGGGTGGGTCTTACCATGTCCAGCAGACATGTGCTTTGAGCAAAACTAGGTTTTCAAAAATGGGGAAATAGTGCAAAATGTCTGAACACATTTTGTTCTTTCTTCAAGCGTGTCTAGTGACTCGCTTGAAGCCTTGTTGGTTTTCAACAGTTTTATTTTTAAAACTGGATGGCTTCTGATTGTGAAACATTTTAATTCACTTGTTTTGGAAGTTACTCTGTTTGCTCATGTAAAGTCCTGCCTTACTGTTTGTTTTTATTTATGGCAGAATGTATGGAATCTGTTTTGTAGTTTAAAAATGGAAAGAAAAAAAAAACAGTTCTTTTAACAATAAAAAGATCTCCGAAACTCCGTGCCTCAGTCTGCTTTTATTAGAAGCAACTTGTACTTATGTATATCATGCAGCCAAAGCCCTTTAAAAACATCAATAATACATTTTTCCATTTAAATTTTATTTTTGGTTCCAAATTCTGTCCCTCCCCTTTCCCCATCCACTGAGAAGTTGCTATACAAATGAGGTCCCATAAAATTATTTCTACATTAGCCTCAAGGATACATTTAAACACTTGGAATAGTCAGTCATCCTTCAGTTCCTGTGCCACTTGACTCAGATGTCCTGTCTTGACTACTGAATACAACAGGATCTAGGTGCTTCCCACAACAAATTCAAACTGATTTGTGCCATATCCTGACAATAGCTTTTGAAAGGTTCCCAGGCCAACCTCCCACCAGCCAAACCTTTCACCAACTTCCTTTGCTTCAGTGGCCCCACAGGCACAGCACACCAGAATGTTTCGCTGTTGTTTCTAAATGAAAATAAAGTGACTTGGGAAAGATTAGAAACCACCATTTCACCTGCAGGTGCCAATTTCAGAAGGACATGACACGGTAATTTGTTTAACCGGTAAACCTGCACTTTCATTGTGAGTGATGTCAAATGACACGATGCTCACAAAGTTCATTCCACTTAGAAAGTTCAGTTAGAACGACAGCCAGGAAGGTTTTCTGGAGGCAGGAAGTGTTGAAGGGACTGTTTGGAGATGCATTCTGACCTACTGGCTCATTTCTAGATAAATTAATGCTTGTCATTTGACTGGCAGCTGAGCATAAAATGTGACAATTCAGAATGAAGGGCCCTAGCTAAGAACAAACAATGCACCCCACAAGTTATATAAAGCAATTTATCATTGAAATCTCACAGTTTTACCAGTGCAATTAAGCTTAAACAAACCAAAAAAAACCCCTTTAACACCAATGTATTGAACTGTTTTCTTGCGAGTCTATAGCAAGGCTAGAAGGATATTAAGTAAGTCACTAGCATAGATAGTCTCATTAGGTGTTGCAGTTAAAGCTAAGGTGGACAGAATAAATGTGGATGGCTCTCGTTCATATTTTGTTAGGCTCTTGAGAGTGTGGAAATGACAGCATCCTTTTCAACTGACGATTCTCATAGTTGGGTTTGGTAGGTTGAAAACAAAGTGCCCCAAACATAGAGCCCCGGCCTCAAGAACCCTGAAGGCACGAGTGGTATGGCAGACGGCACAGACCCGCGGGCAGATCTCGAGTCTGTGGGCATGTGACACGCAGGAAAGAGGACCCGTTTTTGTGTCAGGACAGGATGACCACGTCAAAACCCCACCTCTGACTGCATTAGTGTGGACAGAGCTCCTTAACCTCCCGGGGCCTCCATCTCCTCATCTGAGGGACCCCTGCTGTGGAGCCCTGATTCTGTCAACAAAACTATGAAACACCAAAACGACAAGGAGGGGAGCCACAGAGGGAAGAAATTTGGAACTCAAAATTAAAAAAAAAACAAACTTAAAAATTGTTTTTACATGTAACCAGAAAAAAATATCAATGTTTTTAAAAGACAAATCTCAAAATGAACAACTGTGCATCTAAGTAAGGTATGCCCACTGACTGGCCTTTCGGACTGGCCAGCGGAGGTTCACCTTTGGATCATTAAGACCAATGCAGACTTCCAGGATTACATTTCTTTACGATGGTGTCTTCAGTCATTATTCCTAGTCTGGTTTGGTTTGGTGTCTTAGAAATTGTTTATTTTCAAACAGGAATGGGATTCTTTCTTGTTGGAAAAAAACTTTTTCTAATGTTTTAACTCAGAAGCTATTGCAGAGTTTTATGAATATTTTTGATAGTTGGTTATTTTGGGGGGGGGGAGGGCAGGGCAATGAGGGTTAAGTGACTTGTCCAGGGTCACACAACTAATGTCAAGTGTCTGAGGCCAGATTTGAACTCAGGTCCTCCTGAATCCAGGGCCAGTGCTTTATTCACTGTGCCACCTAGCTGCCCCTGATTAATTATTTTTATAAACATGAGCTGCTTTTTACAGTTAACATGAAAGATTTCTCAGCAAGTTAGTAACTCAAAACTTCTCTTTGAAATTTTTACCCTCAGTCCCCCCTAGTGCTATTGCTTTGGCCCTCTTTTGAATTTGAGCTTTTTCACATGGGTTACTGTCAGATGTGAAAAGCTGCCAAAGAAACAAAATTTTTCCAAACACCTAAAAAGGGTGTTCACGAGATTAAAGTAACTAATCCTTCCTTCTCCTAATGCCAAAGCTAGGCTGTGCCTATGCAGCCAAAAGTAAAAGACTGTGTAAACTACCCAGCCAATTCCGAATGGTTCCAACAATAAGACAGATACAAAATAATCTCATTCACTGTCATCAGCATTAATCTTGGTCAGATGATTGGGAGCCTTTAATTTGTCTGGTTTAGATGCCACAACTATAAATCAGATGACAAAGAACAATTCAGTTGACAAATTAGTTCTGATGACAATTATATTCTTTTTTTTTTTTTTTTGGCGGGGCAATGAGGGCTAAGTGACTTGCCAGGGTCACACAGCTAGGAAGTATCAAGTGTCTGAGGCTGGATTTGAACTCAAGTCCTCCTGAATCCAAGGCCAATGCTTTATCCACTGCGCCAGCTAGCTGCCCTGACAATTATATTCCTAAAGCGAACAATTTGTTTAAATAGCAAATGAAATGGTTGTTGGGATTTCAGAATACTAAATTTAACAACTCATATTTCCTTCTTGGTAACCAAGCTAGGCCACCATTTTGCTGATGCACCTTCTAACAAACTAAATCACATTAGCTCTGACACTTAGATCCAGAGCTAACATATCTCAATTAGCCCTGAAATGTATTTCATAAATAGCAAAACACAAATTTAATTTAGTGAATGTTTACTGAAGTCTCTTGTGGTAGCATACTTTTTTTGTTTTTGTTTTTTTTCTTTTTTCAGGGCAATGTGGGTTAAATGACTTGCCCAGGGTCACACAGCTAGTAAGTGTCTGAGGCTGGGTTTGAACTCAGGTCCTCCTGAATCCAAGGCTGGTGCCTTATCCACTGTGCCACCTAGCTGCCCCGGTAGCATACTTTTTAAAAGAACATAATTATAACACCTAATGTCTATTTTTTTCAGCCAGCTGATGTTCACTTATGGTTACTAGGAGATGCCCTGGTCAAAATTCTGTGGATCAGTGAAGCTGATATTCCAAAAGATCTTTTAGAACTCCATAAGATTGCTTAACTGCCAATAATTGTCAATTATGTTTTTTTGGGTTTTTTTTTGAGGGGCAATTGGGGTTAAGTGACTTGCCCAGGGTCACACAGTTAGTAAGTGTTAAGTGTCTGAGGCCGGATTTGAACTCAGGTACTCCTGAATCCAGGGCCAGTGCTCTATCCACTGCGCCATCTAGCTGCCCCTATAATTGTCAATTATAATTTTAAATACTCCTGGGTCAGTGGGTCCATGGTCTCACTGGTGTGGATACCCCTTCCACCACTGTAGACTGAAGCCTGTTTACTCTGCAGGGCCGTTCTTGTCTACATCTTGATGCAAATCCTCCAGAGACTATTCATAGGACGAGTACATAAGGCAGGAGCACTGAATGGGTATCGGAGCCCATAGTGGCGGTGGTGGTTTTTACCTGTAGGGAATGGTCTTCAAGGGGAGTTTCCCTGGCTTCCTAGGGCTGGAGCACAACTCCAGCAACAATCCTTAAAGTACTGACCAGTCGTGCCCCACCGAATGAACGTCCCCCAGTGCAGGTGGTTTGACAATCACCTCAGCATGTGAGGTACAGCCAGACCCTCCCTGGGCAGCATGAGACCTCACTAGCCATCCTCTGAAATGGGCCTTGTGAACACAGCCCTACGGGCACTTATGCGCAGGTCTCAGGCTCGGTCTTGAAGGGCCTGCCCCACACTGTCTTTGGCAAAGGCAGTTAACCACGGTAGGCCAGTGTGAGGCAGTTAATGTGGCCCTTGGTTGACGAGAGGGAATTGGGTACAGCAGGCGGGGCTAAAGGGAGCCCGAGGCAAAGGGAGCAGGGTCGATGGCAGCTCTGGAGTAAGGAGCAGGTAAAGCTAAGAGTGGATCATCATGGGAAGGTATGACTCAGATAAGTAACAATCAATCCTGCATCAAGCCTATGTGTCTGAGCTCCACCGGACTTGGAGGTCGCTGGGGCCCTTCACTTTACGGATGGTAAAACCCAAGTGACTTGCTTCAGCAAAGTCAAGGGACAAGCCTGGAAGTAAAGCCCGGGTATCCTGGTTCTCCGGCCAGGGGCCTCGAGACTGGGCTGCCTCATACAAAGTGTCAAATTCTGGGCCTCCTGAGGTGGCGTAGCCGATTCCAACCCTGACAGCAGCCGACCTGGCTCCCCGCCTCTGCACCTCCTTAGCCGGAGGCCTGGCAATAGTGTCCCCTCCCCACGGCCACTGGGACTACTCAGGGGTCACCAGCAATTCACCTTCCTGAGCTTCAGGCAGTGGCTGTATAGAAATGCAGATGGAATGCCAGGTGCTACGCTGGCTTTGCCACCAGCCGCTAGTCTGTTCTCCTGCCCCAGCAAGGCTGAGGCTCTGGCCAACCTCTAAGTGGCTCCTTTCCCCACAAAGGTCGGGGAGCCCTGGGATCTCACGATGAGCCAGGGACCAACATATCCCAGATGCCAACATCACTGGATGTGGGCAAACCTGTTGGGCGTCCTTGGCAAATCTCCTATGGTGTTTACATTGACCCTCATCCAGGCTTGGGGGGTTGTTCTGACAATGATGTTTCCACTTGGATTTTAAACTTACACCAAGAATCCTGTCTATGGAACCCCAGTATTTCTTTAGAAGAAAGGAACTCTGCGGCTGCCTCCTGACAGACAGACGATAGACTCTGGGTTTGGGATGAGACACACATTTTTTGGTTTTGGCCTGTGCAGAAATGTGTTGTGCTTGACTATGCCTATGCCGGTTCAAAGGGCTTTGTTTTTCTTCCTTTCTTTTCCAGGGGCCAGGGTGGGGGAGGGAAGAAAATAAAATGTTAACTGAGAAAATCAAATTAACAAACAAAACAAGATCACAAGCTACCACTACGAATATGGCACAGTGAAAAAAACATCTGACGCCAGGTCTGCAGGCCTGAGGCTATGAGCCCTGGTTAGGACTCTTTTTTTAGTGACTTTGGACAAGTCATTTCCCCTTCTTAAGTCTCAGTTTTCTCATCAGTGAAATGGGGGCAAGAATACTTGCACCACCCACTCCAGAACCCTGTGGTGGGAAGAAGCACATTGTAAACCTTAAAATGCTATAAAAATGGGAGTTATTCTCCAGAAAATGACCCCTAAGTCATCTTTCATTTAACTGACCATAGCTCACTGGGGCCCTGTTTCTTGGTAACTCCCACTCCATTTTTACAGGTAGAGAAACAAACCCTCAAGTGCCTGCAACATGCCCACTGTCCCCAGGCCCACAGAGGTCATCTAGTCCAACCCCCGAGTTTTCCAGGGGAGGGGCCCATGAAGGCTGAGTGACCTGCCTGAGAGGTCTCACTCCAAATCCAAGGTTCCCCCCACATTACCAGCCCCTGTCAGTGCCAGGGTGAGCTTGGCCGACTCCAGAAGGGGCCAAGAGACAAAACAATTCAGCCTCCTCTACCTCCTGCCACTGTGGCATCTGTGAGCACAGGCCTGCCTTGTCCTCACTGTCAAGTGACCCAATTCAGCTCAATGACGCAGCCAAAAACCCTTCAAGGTTAAAGGGTTTGTAATCTCAGCCTGTCTCCTTTCCCAATTCTGGAAGAAAACTAAGATCTGTGAGATCGTGGGACAAAAACACCGAGGGAAAGGCCTCAGCAAAGCCCACGGATGAGTGGATTCTTAACTCTGCTCATCAGAGAATCCTGCGTCTTCAGTGTCAGAGAGATCAGGGTGCCCACCTGGTCAGCCTCATCCTTGCATGGAGCCAGCCTCTGTCCAGCTGCTTGGGAATGCTGAGGCCCCCCAGGGGTCAGCCAGCCTCCCCAAGCTTCCTGTGATCCCGCAGGCATTTCCCACCCTCCCTCTGAGCAATCCCTGGCAAAGGAAGCGAGAGGGCCCTTTTCATCCTTGCCCTCCAGCAGAACCACAGGGGAAGCACGGGCATTGTTCTGGCGGCCTGATTGCTTTTGGGGTGGGTTAGGGCCTTAAGCATGAGGGGGCTGCTCTATAGGCCCCCCCTTTGCCAGGGGACTCATCAGAGCCAGAAGAGAAAGGCTCCTGGGCTCTTTCTTCCATAACATTCTTGGTCTGACCTCCCTGTGTCCAGGACTCAAAAGTGCCACCCCCCACTCTGCCTCTGAGCCCCCCACCCCTACCCTGAGATGCCACCAAAGGCTCCACTGTCAGAAGCAGTACGCGGGCCTTCTCAAGCCCAAAGTACGATTTCCCAGGGCCCCCCTTCCCTCCAAGACCCAGCCCGCGGCTCTGGACCCTCCAGCATGGGGGCTCTAGCTGGAGTCCTCAAACTTGGTTCTTAAAAAGAATTGGTGGTGCATTTGTACTTGGTTTCCTTTATAATCCTATTCGTTTTACTTTGTGCATCTAAAAACAGCCTTCTGAGAAGAGCAGGCTTCACTGGCTGTAAAAGAGCAGCAACAAAACACAGGGCGAGGTGACTCGCAGTGCTGGGCGCTAAGCCTGCCGGAGGCCTCCTCATTGACAGGCCTGGTTCCGGAGTCCTCCCTTCCCGGTCTCCCTGGATCCCCTGGGGCCGAATTTGCTCTTCCCCCCCCCCCTTCCAAGGAGAAAGGGGAACCGGAGAGTCTCAAGTTTCAAAGCCGTCACCAGCCCCTTGTCCGGTTCCTCCTCTGCTCTTGGGCTTCACCAGAGTCCTTTGTGCGACCCTGGGAACCTCAGAAATCTCCACTCGCCAAGGGGCAGGATTGAGGCCGCTCCAGTGGGTCGGGTGTCAGTCCCCCAGAGGGTTTGCTTCCCTCCTGGCACCCCTCCCAACAGAACCCAGCTGCCGGCCTGCCCCCCGGGAGCTCAGCCCGGAGGCTCTGTTACAGTCTCTGCCCAGCCCGGGCTCCCAAAGAGCCCCCCAGCATCTAGGCCTTTCTGAATCCGTTTCCCAAACCCTGGACTCCAAGGCACGTTTCTGCTCCTGCTGGTCAATGGTCTGATTTAGCCCTAAATCCTGCACTTTCTGTATTTTCCCCCATAGCTCCACAAGAAGCTACTTAAAAGTTGCCTTTGAATGGGATCCTCAGAAGCTGCCTTCTGACCTGAGCGATTCAGGTGACCTTCAGACTTTGAGCCCAGAGCACAGGCCGTTACTACAGCTTGTAGCCTAAGCTAACCCCGAGTCCCGTCCCTGATCACACCATAAGGGACAGTGAGGCCTGCTCTGCCCCAAGGTTTCGGGCCAGGCGGGTGCCGGCAATGGGGGATACTCCGCCTGGCCACACTACACATATTTAAAGGGTTGAGTCTAGGAGACAGTGTGGGATCCCACACAAACTTAGCAGGCCCCAGAGGAACCTTCTGCTCTCCCTGGGACCCACTTACTGTCCAGCGAGGCAGCTTCAAAGGGCTGTCTCCCAAGCTAGTGAGGTAGCTGGGCCCAAGGCTGCTTGGAAACCACGCATCCCAACCACAGCCTCATCTGCAGGACTTCAGCTGGTGACCTCAGAAAATCCAGCCCTCCCCCGGACCCGTCCCTCCCTAGCTGTCCAGCTACTTCCTAAGATCTCAATCTAAGCCTCAGGAGAAAGTCACCCATCCTCTGGGGGATACCAGACTTACATCTTTCCCCCTAAAAAATGAATTCCCAGATTCCAAGCGCTCAAAAAAAAATCAAGGACATTTCCCTTCTCCTGAGGTCTGAGTTGTCACGATCCAGACTCGGGGTTCCTTCTGTGGCAAAGAGCAAGTTCCTATAAACCAGAAAGAACTCTAGAAAAATGAGACTCCTTCCAGTGCCCAGAGGGCCCGTTTGGCCTGGCAGGGAGCAGCCTCCAGAAGGAAAACCAGGAGCAGCAGCGAGGCCAGAGGCAAGTCTCCCTGTCGTCCAGCTCCTCTCCACCCCCCACCCCCCGCCCCAGCTCTCCAAGGGGTCAAGGACTTGCAGTGAGCTCGTGCTTCCAGGAGAGAATGTGAGCCTGCAAGCTACCAAGGTCCATCATGACCCAGAAGAGGTGGGGCCCCCTGGGGGTCAGCTCAGCTCCTCTGGAGCCCAGCATCCTCCTGAGAGCTCACGGGAACAGAAGTTCCTTCAGCTTGTAAACACACACTCATAAACACGTATAGCCCCCAGAACGGAATTCAGTGCACAGTTCCATCTTTTTTTTTTTTTTCGGGGTGGGGGTGGGGTCTACGGAGATACGTTTTCCCTTTTAGGGTCAGTGCTGAGAAAGAGGAATGGATTAGAGAGAAGCCGTTTTCCAAAGCAACATTATAGTAGAGGTCAGGGGTCGGTGGCCGGCTAAATAAATACTGCTAAACGGCTGGCAGGGGGACCCCCTAGGAGCTGACCGAGGCGAGGGGACCCTCTGGCTTTAGTATTTTACCGAGGATGGCGTCGTAGTAAGGACCGAAAACCATCCGGTTGTAGTTGACCAGACGAACAAACTTGACGGCCACTTCTTCCAGCTCTTTCTGGATGGGGCCCAAGCCCCCAGGAACAGCAGGCAAGGACTTGTGGAGCCCGGAGGCAAGGTATGCCTCCAAGTAGGCCCGGATCCTGGCATCTGAGATGGAACAAAGGAGAGGGACAGTGACATGGGAGAACAGAGGCACCTGCACCGACAGGCTCCGAGTGCCTGCCCCAACCCCCACCCTCACCCCTTCCCCAGGATCTTCCCTCAGGGTAAAGCCACAAGATATGACTAGAGACCAGTCACTGTTGTTTGCCACACAGGAGACAGGGTCTCCAGGCAGCGTGCCTCCCCAATAGGTCAGAACAGAAGCAGCCCAGTCTTTCTCCGTCAGTCTCAATACCTCATATGTCAAGGCGAAAAGAACAAAAGAAAAAATTTTTAATAAAGAAAAAAAAAGAACAAGAGAAATGGGAATCACAATAACTTTCAGGACTCCACCCTGGAGTTGATAAAAGATGTTAACAGTCAGTATTAGACAGGCATGGAAGGGCAGACACACTGATACATTGTTGGTGGACTTGCCAATCAGTCTGGCCAACTTGGAAAGCAGTTGGGAATGATGCTAAAAAAGTGATTAAATAGTTCGTTGCCCTTTGACCCAGTGATGCCCCTACTAGGCATACAGTCAGGGCAGGCCACAGGCAGAGGGAAAGTCTAATACACACTGAAATACTGATATAAATGAAATCTGAGGAGCTGAATAATGGGAGACCATCTATGAGGGAATAGTTAAACAAAAGTCGGCACATGGAAGGCATATGTAATTTAAGATTCTAAATGTGGGTTCTAATCTGTTCCCCCAGTTTTGGGGGAAACTGACTAAAATCACTGATAAAATGAGTTTAGGTTTTTAAAGGTTTATTGAAAGATAGAAAGAGAAAGATTGAGAACAGAATTCCAACAGCATGGCAATCCTATCTTTCCTCAATTTTCCTGTGAAGTCCTCTGCCACCACCACCACCACCATAAAGTCAGGAACCCCAAAAAAGAGAGACCTCTCTGAGCAGGCCCTCCTTCCTTCTTCCTGTCCCCTCCCAGAAAATGGGAGGCTCCTCAAGTTGATTGGCTGGTAGCCTTGATAGACAGTACCCATGCGCAAATGTTACTTCCTGACACCAAGGAAAAGCCGCATGGCCTTGCCCTCTGAGGCATTCTCCTCATGGTGGAGCTTTCCTATAGTAAGTCGCCAGTAGGTGGCGTCATTCCAATCATTACACATAGAAGGTCACTGCCCCATAAGAAATCATGACTGCATGTGACTGACACTCAGGACTGTGAAGGCTTGGGTGAACTGAGGCAGAGTGAAATAAGCAGGACCAGCACCACAGTGTCCAGTGACCACAGTAATGTAAATACAGCTCTCTAGCTAGCACAAGTGTTAAGGTCTAGGGGGCCACCACTGTGACATTCCCAGACTGAGAGACAGAAGAGACCCCAGAAATCAACGAGCCAAACCCCTCATTTTAGAGGTGCAGAATATTCTGTGACTTGCTCAAAGTCACAGAGGAAGTGACAATCAGGATTTGAACCCAGGTCCTCTGACCCTCCACCTCGTACTTCAAGGACAAGCTCCAGCTTCAGGAAGCCAAGCTCTGTTTATTCTTGGATTCCTGAGGCCAACAAGGACCTTGGAATGGGAGACTCTGGCGTGAATCCTGTCTGTGGGCCAGTTCTGCTGAATGCCCCTGCTCTAAATGATCCTTGATTAGCACGGTCAACAGTCTGCCATCAGATGAGCCAGCTATGGGACACGATGACTAACTGTTGCATCTGCCCTTTGCCACCTGTGGCCCGTCGAGTTCTTAATGGCGGTCCCTGAAGTGCCTTCTGAGTCACCACTTCTGGGTGATCTGTTTTATTGGATTCCAATCCTCTGGAAACTCTCAATTACTAGAGATATTAAATCTTACAAAATGAACCAGAATGCCCCCTAAGCCCTAAGCCACGCCCGTGAAAGGCATTTGTCATTTGCTGACCTTCCCCTAGCCTCAAGGTGGGGAAGTCACCCTAACAGTGGAAGACAAAGAACTTGACCCTAGGGAGCCCAAGGTCCCCGCCCGGTCACACCCTGGCTCGCCTGGTCAGCTCACTGCCCCTCCCAGGCCCTCAGTTTCCATCAGTAAAAAGAGCATAGTTCAGGGAGTCTGACATGGAGTCTGTGAACTTTAAAAAATATTCTGATAATTGTATTTCAATATAATTGGTTTCTTTATCAGTAAAACAAGGGGGTCAGACTAACACGTGGGTTCTGAAGTCTGAAATTTTAAATTTTTAAAAAATTAAATTTAAAAAATATTCTGATAAGTGTGCTTCAGTATAACTGGTTTCTTTTGTAATCCTATGTATTTTATGTAAAAACAATGTTCCTAGAAGGGGCGTGTAGGCATTCCCGCGATGCCAAAGGGGTCCATGACACACAAACAGATAAAGGCCCCTGGCGTGGACAGTCTGCCAGCTCAAAGTCCTACCGCCACCTGCCATGACTATGTGCCGATCGGTCAGCAAGTTCTCTGCAGGAGACATACCCCACGATGGGCAGAACCCTCCCAACATACCCACGAGCTTGCGAATGGGGTCGTCGGGGCCGGCAATGGCTTGGATCTGCCCTTTGAGGGCAATCTCCTTGTCGGCGCTGAGAGGGGTGAATCCACACTGGGCCAGGCAGCCAGTCACCTCCACGCACACCTTCTCCCCAATGGTGGCGAGGGCCTCGTTCAGATTAAAGGAACTAGAGAAGAAAGGAGATGAGGTGACATCATCAGACACAGAGAGAGCAAAGCCGCAGCTGAGCCTCTGAAGAGAGTAGAGTTACCTCATTAATCTGATTAGTGCTGCCCGAGGCCTAGTGTCTCCTCTCTCACTCCCAAGCCCAACCTAGGGATTCATGACCCACGGAGAACATTCTGGTTCATCCTCTTCTTCCCAACATCCAGGGGAAGGGAGGGTCTGGCAGGGCCAGGCTCTGCACAGAGGGTGGGGCCTCTGCCTCCATCTGGGTCAGTAAGCCTGGTTTTAAATGCAACCTAAACCCTCTCTGTTCTCTGAAGAGTTTCCAGGGCCAGCTGAGCACCTGGCAGGGGGTGTCTCCACACTGCACTTGGCCTCTGCTTTCTGTCGTCAGCTACCAATCGGATCTCACCAGCCACAGTTATAAGTGCAGCTGCAAGTCCTTTATGCGCCCAAAGCCTGGGGAATGTGACCAACCACAAAGCTGGATGTGGGGGAAGGCCTTGGAATGGAGGGCAGGGGAGGGGAAAAGGAAAAGGGAGGGAGGGAGTGGGGAAGAGGAAGAGGGAGAGAAAGGGGATCTGCACTCTGAAACAGATGAGAATAAATAGGAATTGTCCCCCTAATTCCCTGAGGACAGCTCCCTGACCAGGCCACCCTGAAGTGCATCTTCAGGGTTCCTTCCTCTCACCCTCCTGACCAGGCCACCCCATACTTCCCTGGGCACTTACGGCAGATGCGTGTCTGTCAGCAGGACCTGGACGACCATCTTGAGTTTCTCTGCAAAGCCTGCTAGGCTGGACACCCCTGGGCCTGAGGCACTATAAGTGACCAGCAAGGTGGCCCCCACTATGATGAGCCTCTCGAGCTCCTGCTGCATCTCTTGGAAGCGGGGCTGGTCCACCAGGACGGTCTACAAACCAACAGAAAAGCATCACCACCTGGCCTGGGGCTGGCCAGCAGAGGGCGTGAGAGTCACAGGGCAGGGTCCTGGTAATGGCCAGCATGGATGGTCTGACTTGGGTCCTTGCTCCATGAATCTTGTCCTCTAATTGCTCTAGAGGGCCTTCACGCCCAGAAAGGAAAGGGGTCGTGGGAGATGGGGGTCAGAAGCTCCTAGAGGGTGGGGAGACAGCAGGAGAAAACAGACAGCACCAGAGTCCAAAGCCCATGCACGCCCAATATTTACTAGCTGCGTGATTCTGGGCAAGTCACCAGCCTCAGTTTCCTCCTCTGTAAAAGTGAAATAATGATACCAGCACTTCTGGTAGACTTTAAAGCAGGAGAAAAACAAGCAAATCGTGCCATATTTGTATCCATTCAAATGCCCTGAACATAGTAGGGGAAACTCAACAAATCTGGTGGCACAGTGTGTGAGCCAGGAGGACTTGAGTTCAAATCCTGCCTCTGTGAGTCCAGATAAGTTAATCTCTCTCTGCCTCAGTTTCTTCATCAATAAAATGAGGATGATAATAGCACCTGCCTAACAAGATTATTGTGATGCTCAAATTATATTTGTATAGAGATCTGCAAACCTTTAATCGCTATGTAAATGCTAGTTAGGGACTAACAGATATCACTCAAATTCATTCTGAAGAGAGAAATCAGTGAGTTTCCTTATGGTACTTGATGCTGACAACTCTAGGCTCTGAAGGATTGGTCAGAGCCAAGGTAGTAAGGGTTTAGGTCAACAAACATTTATTAAGGGCCTGCTGTGTACCAGGCTCCATGCTAAGTACCCATTGGCGACACAAAGGAAGGCAGATGAGACCAGTCTGAGACACAACAGCCTAGAAATTAGGGGAGTGAAAAAGCTCCCCCAGGGACCTTCCATGGGCTCCCCCAGTACTTACAAAAAAAGTTCCTCACAGCCTTTAAAAACCCAGGAGCCGGACACATTCAGGAGATCTGAAGGGGCTAACACTGGCGATAAGAAAGCTTTGTGGTTTACTCTAAATAAACAAGGCGTTTTCTAGATAGCAGGCATTTGTGTGGCAAACAGGTCATCCCCAGCTAATAAAAAGTCAACAGTGGCAAGAAGGGGCAGCTTCCTGAATGAAAGCTGTTTGTCCCCAAAGCCTCACCAGGGTGATGACTGTGGCTTCCATGGAGGGGCCACCAACCCCCGGGATAGGCTGGCTGTTCAATGGCACAGACAGAAGTGAGAGCCGGTAGGGTGGCCGCCCCCGTCCCTGGGACGTACTTCCGGGAAGGGTCGGTGCAGATGGTCCCACTTCAGAAGCTTCAGGTAGGCATGATTCTGAATGGTGGCAGGGCATGGCGCCGCCCTCTCCTCAGAGCCCACAGCACCCTCCCCGGCCATCAGGGAGTTCTTGTTCCTCTGACTGATGAGGTCTTCCAAGGCCTCTTGTAGCCACTGGGTGACAAAGTCAAGGGCGTCTGTGAAGGAGAAGTCAGGGTTAGGAGGGTCTCTGGGGACGGTGCTAGGCGAAGGCCCCTCCTCTGGGGCAGGCCAGACACCTGAGGGAAGCTCCCTGGCTAAGACACTCCCTTGGAAGACCCCACAACAGTGCACAGACAAAACCCCGGGACAGCCCAGCCCTAGGCTGGCAGGCTGTTCTAGGCCGAAATGCTGCTCCCAGGCATCCTTCCTACTTTCCCCTTCACACACTTGGCAGGAATGCCGAGAGGGGTGGTGCTTGTTACCTGTGTGACCTTGGCCAAGTCTCCTCCCCTTGCTTGCCTTCCCTTCCTCATCTGTCAAAGGAAGGGGCTGGCCTAGGGAACCTTCAAGGCCCCTTGCAGCTCTAGGCCTGAGGACCTGCCCATTTCCTCTTGGGCCTCTGCACTGGTGGCATTCCTCCACTCTTGCATCCGCCTCTTAGCATCCCTACCTCCCCCGGAGCCTGGCCCCTGCCAGAAGCCTTTCTTGATTCTGCTCTTTCCCTCATGGTGTGATTTTGTAAATAGTTTCTATTTATTCATCTGTGTGCATCTGTATCATCAAAGCAAACCATAAGCTCCCTGAGGGCAGGAACAATTTCATTTTTGCCTTTGGCCCTATAATCTTGCACACAGTGGGCATTTAGTACATGTTGGTTGGGTTGGATGGTTGTGGCTGCTACAACTGTCCCTGCCCAAGACCATTCAAACAGATGTTTGAAAATGCACTTATAGAGGCTATACATGAGACTCAACCACCACAACAACAAAAGGCAGAGGCCTCTCCAGCCACCACATCTGGGCTGGCATCTGGGGGAAGCACGGACTCCATAAACAGGTTCTGAGTGCCTGCGGCATACAAAGCCAGGCACTAGTAGAAAACAGAGAAGAACAAGACTCCCTGTGCTCGAGGACATGCGGTTTAGCAGTGGGGAAGAGAGACACACACTTCCTTTTCAAAGGTTCGTGACTTCGCGGATACTCTCTCTGGGGCACAAAGGGCACAAAGACCGAAAAGAGCAGTGCCTACCCTCACGGGGCAGACTTCTACGGCACATCCATAAAGAGTGAGGGGAGCGGGGAGGCTGAGGAGGTCGGGAAGGCTTCCTCTGCCCTGAGCTGAACCTTTAATGGAGTTGGGCGCTTGGGGGACAGAGGGGGCCGCAGCTGCCTAGGAAGGGCCAAAGGAGAAATGAAAGGAGAGATGGTCAAGGGGAGGGGGGAGGGAAGAGGACTCCAACCAAGATTGAGAAAGCGCAAGAACACCACGGAAAGCTGAAACGTACTTGGTTGTTTCTCGAAAAATTCTTGAAACTTCTTCCTTTCATATTCAACTGACTGGTGCATGAGATGCGGCCTAATGCTACTGACAGCAAAGTTAGCCATGTCTACCTTCATTAGGTCTAGCACGGAAAACATTGCCCTGCAAGGCAGAAGGAAAAGACTTTTTAGTGCTGTGCCCACGTGATGCAGATGCCATCGCATGAGAGGCCCGGCCTTACCGCGGACCCCTGGCTGCTCGACTTCCTGGAAATACCCTCTCCTGGCTGGTCTGTCTGAGCCTCATGGCCAGTTCTGGGGGAAACTCTCCCCTCCCAACCCCAGGTTCAACACGAGTGTGAGGACGGCCCATGAGGGTGACCCTGGGCCTCCCAGGCTTTCTGATTCCACTAAGGACAACTTCCTTGGAGGGAGCTTGTCACTGAAATTGTGAGGCCGATCTAGACACCTCTCCTCTGCTCATGCCTTTTGGCTCTGGATCAGTGCACAAAAACCTTCGCGTGGTTCTCTCACTTCTTCATCACACTCACAGCCAGGCTGTGTCATGTTAAAGCGCCAGGACGTCCCAACAGAGGCCCTTCAGTCTCTTAAACACTGAGGGGAAGATGCCCTCCGGAAGGGCAGCAACTTCAGCATCTCTGGAGGGTTTGAGGGCCGTGGTTAGACCAGGGCAGCAGAGGGGGAGGGGCCAGGACCTTCGGTTTGAGGCATTTGCCCCTAGTGGTCTCCTCTCCCTTCCCTTTTCTGGGACGAGGTTTCCATGTCTGCCAAATGACCAAGCAGTCTCTACTCCAGGGCTTCTTAAACTTCTCCTACTGCTGACGGCTTTTTGCCTGGGAAATCTTTACACAGCCCCAGGTATATAGGTGTATAAAAACAGGTATGCATAGCCTTTTACTGTGGCCAGATTTTTCCCCAACCCCCACATTCAGTTACACAACCCCATATGGGGCAGGACCCACAGTTTAAGAAGCTTGGCTCTAAGGCATGGGGTTCTTACCCTTTTCTGGGCCTTGGCTATCTGGTGAAGTCTGTGGGCCTGTTCTCAGAATAATGCTTTTACATATATAAAGTAAAACATATAAGATTACAAAAGGCACCAATTATTCTGAAATACAATTACTGACATGGTTTAAAAAAGGTTCCCGGAGCCTTAGGTTAAGAACCCCTGCCTACTAAATTGATTAATTTTTTTTTTTAAAGGGAAAAAAAGAAAGAACATTGCAATTTACAACAGAAACTGTGATTTTTACAACCCTGTAAAGTTTTACACTGTAGTTCTTAGAGTGACATGTATTATTAGTTTTGAATAAATTCAACTGATGAGAGAAAAAAACTTAAAAAAAATAAAAGAACCCCTATCTAAACCTTGCTTCGGACTAAATTCTAGGATGCCCTCCTCTTCTGAATCCCATGTCTCTAGTCCTCAGGCATGGATCTGTAACTGCTCAAAGGGACAACTGTCCTTCAGAGCCCTTCCAGAAGGACAGTAACAACCAGAGAGCTGGGAAAAAAGGCGTCTTTTGTGCCCGCGCTTGCCTGTGCGGCCTTGCAGAGCCAAAGCACTTGCTGACTAGGCCTGGGTCTGAGAAGAGGGGTCTGTTTACAGTTGTCCCAGCCCTACTGCCAAGGGGGAGGGAGCGGAGCGTCCATGCTCAGGAAGGAGACAAGCTGGCTCTGAGCCTTGGCTCCAGTTGGGATATGGACCCCCCATGAGGCAGCCCTCCCCCATAATTAACCTCAGCTAATTCTCGTTTGGTTCTGAGAAGGCTTCCTGAGCCTCGAGGATGGATGGCACCACTTTGGCTCTGGGCAGGTGGGACATGATGGGACCTTCCTTGTCTGTAAAATGAATGAGAAGAACCGGATGCTGACCTAAAGCCTCTGGCAGCTCTAATCTTCGAGGACCTGAAGTGCCAATTAAGAAACCTCAGGTGGGTTTGGCATGCCAGTCAGGCCCAGCCCTGCCAATAAACATGTTCTGTGATTATGAGTATGGCAGACGTGCAGACACCTTCACTGACCTCCCTCCCCTGCTCCACAGAGACCATGGGACAGATACAAAGTTTTAGGAAGAATACTCTCTCCTTGCCCCGATAAGTGCTTGAGATGAAGAGCAAGCCCTCGGCCCCTCCCCTCGCTTCTTTCTCTACACCAACCAGGCAGAGCTGTTCGGTCGGAGCCTCGGCTCCTGAACCAGACCTGGGCCCACTGCTCTCCTGGCAGATGCAGAAGGGAGCGAGTGCCTCCAGACAGACACAACCACAGGGCCCTTGCAGGCGGGCTTCAGCTATGGCCGGGCACACGGGGAGGGTTTGCTCTGGGACTGGTACAACTGTTTAATGTTTTACAAAGAAACCATTTGTCTCTGTAACTGGCAGGTCACCACTTCAAGGTTTTCATCAAAATGTCAACAGACCCGGCACCCTGTGTTGTAATACAGCCCCATTGTAACTCAGGGCTGGGCAATCAGGAGAGGCCTCAGTCCACATCCTGTCCCTGATCCCTGTAATCTATGTGACCCTGCTGGGCAGATCTATTACCTTCCCAAGCCCCATTTGCTTCAACTGGAGAATGGGGCAAGTAAGAACAGCTATATCGCCGTTTGTGTTGGAAACCCAGCCACACACAATGGGAACTCTTGGTATCACTGGGGGAATGTCATGCCAGAATGCTTCCAGAGTCAGCCTACCGAGGAAGCAGACACTGATCTGCATTTTCCTTCCTTGCCTAGAGGCCGTCACCATTTTGAAATGGCTTCCTCTGCGGGCGACCACTGGGGGTGGTGATCAGTTCTGCATCAGTGAGGGGAAAGGGTCCAAAGCCCAGCCTGACCCTGGGGAACTCACTTCGCTTAATCTCAGTTTCCTCACCTGTCAAATGGACATGACAAGGCTTTTAAGACCCATTTTATGGGGTTGTTAGGAGGCTCCAAGGAGATAATATATGTAATGCCTTCCACACATTTTATACACAAGTGTGGTGTCATTATTGCCACCTAAATAGTTTTTATTACTGTCAACTCGAATCACAAAACCCCACTATTTTGCAAAAATGGAGGAAATAAAGATCTTGTTTCCTGATATATCCTAAAGGATGAGAAGGTATGGATGGGTGGAGCTCTCCACCCTCATGGTTAAGATCCAAAATCTCATGGCGGAGGGACCGATTCTCACGGATTGGCATCTCTCCTGACATGCAGAGGGATGTGATTCGTTTTGGGGGTGGCCAATGAGCAGGTTGGAAATGGGAAATGAACCGAGGTGAGGCCTCAAAAACGAGTGGTCGGGGGAGCAGAAAGCCTTACAGAATGAATTCACCGGCTCAGTCCAATTTGATCTAGTTCAGTGGGCATTTATTAAGCGCTTATCATGGGCAAGACTGTGCGAGGCTCTGGGAATTCAGACAAAATGCAAAAATAATTCTGGCCTGAAGGAGTTTTCATTCTGCTTAAGGATTGGGGGGGGGGGCAAGGAGGGGATTTTCTGGCGTGCCCACTCTGCAAGGGGAAAGGGGTTTCCTTTTCTCCTTCTCCAAGTCCAGCTTGAAAGATAGGCTCTCCATAGTTCATAAACACCTTCCCACTTACAGCAATTTCTGTACCTGAAAAGGGGAACTATTTCCTTAATGTCCTTCAGTTTCTTAATCTCCTCATCTCTAGCTGGGGCACAGAGCGTTCCCATCATCCCAATAATGAATTCAGCCAGCCTGGAAATGTCCAGGGCTCCATTCTCCGCCTCCTGCTTTATCAGGTCGAGATCAAGAACTTCTCGGATCTGGTTTCTCAATCTACTGTGACCAGGCAGCAGGAAAGACAGGAGAGTCTAAAAGAAAGCAGAAGGAAGCATGATCAGCATTTCTCCCACAACACACTGCATACAGACCATCAGAGGAATTCTGCTGTGATCCACATAATGACTAACCAGGAGCTAGACTGGGAAACACTTTGCTATTTAACCGCTGGTTCCATGCGGAGACGGACAAACCACTTTGGGGAGCTAGTGGAGAGATTGGATTTCATCCACTTAGCTTTAAAAACTACAGCTGGCACTTGGAGGGAGGCAGGGAGCCCCAAGTCTGAATCTTGCCTGCACCACTTGTTAGAGACATAAGCATGGCCAAGCCTTGCCCTCTCTGGGCCTCAGTTTCCACATTTGTAAATGAAGGAATTGGACTACATGTCCAGCTCTTAAATCTGTGTTCCTTTTGTCCTGTGTTATCAGGAGAATGGACCTAAATAACCTCTAAGGTCCCTTCTTATACTGAGAGTTTACCCAAAAAAAAAAAGTTCTTTTTTTTGGTGATTGTGGTGAAAAAGAGAGCAAGAAACAGTCCTGCCTTCCACCTTTCTCTCAATCATCCCAAAGACAGGGTCTTGCTATATGGCTAGTAAATTACCAAAACTCAATGCCATAATTGCATTTCAGTGACTTTCACACTCATGGCTTTAGCAAATAGTTCCATCATCAGAGGCCCAGAGACTGCCACGGCATCCTGGTCCAATGGAGAAAACTTTCATTTTGGTCCCTTTGTCTTTTTAGCTGTGAAACAGGCATAAGCAAACCTCTGGCCCAGGATCAGAGAGTTCACCCAGTGGGAAAACATGACATCTGACATTTGATGAGTTGTGGGTGACCTCTCCGCCTCACCTCTTTGATCTCCCCAACAAGCTTGATGGCGTGGTCATAAGTTGGTGGTTCTTCACTTAGTTGGACACTCAAGCAATCCCAGAAGGCTTTGTGGACAATCTCCCTGACTCTATTTTCCAAGCTGTGAGCAAATACAAAATGCAAAAATCTGAACCCCAAATCATCAGCCCAAGAACAGAAATTATTTGAGTTTCCAGAACCCTGAATTTAAGTCATTAGTAAACTAAGAGAGCTAAATGGTTTAATAGTTATCAAATATGAAAATGGGAAAAACTGAATAAGTTCAGAATAAAATAGGCTAATTTTAGGCATAACTTAGACCAATGACAGCGATCATCTTCTCTGACCTCCAGTAATCAGCTTTCTGACACGTTATCATGGATGTGACCTTTAATTCTTATCCTACGGAGTTGGAAAGGTTTCAGGTTATGAGACCAGCATAGAGGAGAATGGTAAAATATATGCTTCAAATTATGGCTCAAGATTAAGAAACAAAAGACACTAAAGACTCGTAGGTTATCCAGAAGCTTCACTCTTTATATCATGACTGTTGGTCTTTCAGAAGAGTGAGCATGCAATAGCACACACACACACACACACACACACACACAAATCTGGCTCTATTCTGATAGGAAATGACTGGTTAACAATGCACAAGTCATTTCAGAATCAACTGACTGTGGGCACTCCTCAACTCATTAAAGCAAAGGTCAAAATCAATACATTTTAGTAGGAAGAATTAAGATAGGAGGACACTGTGTCCAATTAAAGCTGGTCCAACCTGACCTATTCAAAGAAGTTGTTGATGGCTCCCAAATGGGAAGTGGATAAAGGAAAAGATATGGACTAATACCATTCCCCACAGAAGTGTAGCTTAGGTAAAAACAATTACCACTAAGAAACCAAAAGAGAATAGAAATAATTGAGTCAGGAAATACTTGAGTTCTTTGTCAAGCAGAGACAAGGTAGTGCAGGCAATGTTGGATTAAAATATAGACTCATTTTTTAAAGTTTATAGAGATAAAAGATTATAAGGAGTATTATCCCACAAAGCAGTGAAACACAGGAAAATGGGGCCTCAGAAATTTGGAATGAGTCCCAACTAAACCACACACAAAAGAGCATTTATAGACAGAATTTGAATGAAGACATGCAGACAAAAAAAAATGGAATAGATCTGTTAGCATTTTTATAGTAAACCATTTTCATCATTGAAATAGTAGAATAATCTCTGGACTAGAATCAATTAACAAGTACTTACTAAAAACCTAATACAGCCCCAGGCTACATGGTGGGTAGGCACCTTAGCCTCTGATGTGCCACTGGAAACCAGACACTAAAGAAGAAACAGACTCCAAGAGCAGCAGTATCAGACCAAGTATATGTGGACAAACTCCATCTTTAGAGTGACACACTTTGAAAGCACTGAAGGATTTGAAAACTAAGAATTAGGGGGAGACACTGTGCCACTGGAAAACAATGAAATTCATTTTAGTCTTCCCAAAAGGTGACCAAAAGGAAATCACAGACTGCCAACCCGTATGGCAACCTGCTCTCTAGAGAAGGTCTTTATGACCATACTTTACACACATCAGGGGTAGACTTGATGGAAATGTGAGCAGAGTCCCTCCACAATTTACCTTCTATGGCAGATTCCATAGTTAGGGTCAATACAAGAGCTCAATGTATTTACTGTCTCTTGATCATGGAAAAAGGCACTTGACTCAGTAGGTTCAAAGGTTCATAGATTTTGAGGAAAACTCCACCTTACAGGATCCCTTCTATTTACAAATGTTTGTTTGGTTTGGGTTTGGGGGGTTTTTTTTGGGGGGAGGGGTTGGGCAATGAGGGTTAAGTGACTTGCCCAAAGTCACACAGCTAGTAAGTGTAAAGTATCTAAGGTCAGATTTGAACTCAGGTCCTCCTGAATCCAAGGCCAGTGCTTTATCCACTGTGCTACCTGGCTGCCCCCTACAGGATCCCCTCTGACAATGTGCCTCCTCTGCACTGAGCAAGGTCACTGAGCAGGGCATGAAACAAGATGATGGATGTGAGTTCAAGCTGCCCACCAGGGCCATGCAAGATGTCCTCTCAGAATTGATCTCTACAGATGGGGGGATTTTCTAGATATTCTGATTTGTTTGTGAACTGAGGAGATCCATAAGCACTCAAATGAGACCAACCTAACAAGGTTTAGCTCACATGAAAACAATTGCCACTAGGAGACCAGAAGAAGACAGAAATGGCCTCAGCCAATAAATACTTGAGCCAGCAAATAGTAACAATCTTTATGGGAAAAAACCAAATAGATGAAAGTTACTGGGAATATACAGTTGGATGAGCTGCCCATTGGGTTACTCCTTCATTTATTTACCTATCTCAGCATTGAATAAAGGCCAGAGGGATAGCTATGTAGCATTCTGGAAATCACTCAGTGCTTTCAAAGATCACACATGCTCTTGGACACAAAATGAATATTTTAAGAATGACGTTCTTCCCAGCTGTGTGACCCTGGGCAAGTCACTTAACCCTCATTGGCCCCCCCCTCCCCCCAAAAAGAATGATGTTCTTCCAGGGATACTATATAATTGCACATCAAAGAACATCCAATGTCTGATGAATCTCCAGTGTAAAATGGCAGGAAGAAAAGTGAATTTAAACAACTTCAGAACATTACAAATGACGACCAGTACAACCCAAGTGGTGTCAATGACAGAACCCAGAAAATGGAAGATCAGAAAAGGAAGAAGGCCAGCTAAGTGTCTAGGGTAGTGGTCAGCCCAAGGGCTGCACCAGACCCAGAAGAAACTTTTCCTCCAGGCATGAGGTGACTCTTTGACAGAGGGCACAGTCAAGAACCCCCCAGGATTAGGAGGTGATGAGCTGTGCTCCAGACCAGCCGGACAAACTCAAATAAAATTAGGGCTATTAAACCAAAGTAAGATGCCTGCTAGCCACATACTGACTTAGAGAGCCACATAAATAATGGGCATGTCGAAGGAAGGGCTATTTCCCAGAACCACTGTCAAATCCCAATGAGCCTTAATTTAGAAATGTTTTAGTAATACAAGAACAATGCAAATCCTCTCTCTCTCTCTCTCTCTCTCACACACACACACACACAATCAAAGAGGCAAAAGAAAAGGAAAATACTGATGCATGTTGGAAATGGACATGAATTAAATATAAATGATCTCTCTACAAATGGAAGAAACTGCACTACCTTTGATTGATTGATTTATTAAAAAAAAAATTCATGTGGATAAAGCACCAGCCCTGGATTCAGGGGGACCTGAGTTCAAATGTGGGCTCAGACACTTTACACTTACTAGCTGTGTGACCTTGGGCAAGTCACTTAACCCTCATTGACCTGCCCCCCCAAAATGTTTTGTTTAGAATTTTATTTTTCCCAAATTACATGTACAAATAAATTTTAACATCGATTTTTAAAACTTTGTGTTCCAAATTCTCTTCCTCCCTCCCTCCCCACCCCCCCTTAAGAATTCAAGGAATTCAAGCTATACATGTGTAGTCCTGCAAAACATTTCCACATTAGTCAGGTTGTGAAAGAAAACAGACAAAAACAAACTTTAGAAAAGTGTGCCTTTGATTTAAAAAAAAAACACCCTTCCTTACCTGTCTTCTGGCATTTCTGGTGGCTTGATCTGGAAGTCCCCGTTCACTACAATTTCATGGGCTAGTGCCATGTTGGTGACTCCTTTGGCGGTCTCCATGAGTTCATCCACTGACACAAATCGAGGAGGACTAGCTGCAATACAAATTTACTTTGAGACATGGTTCTCCCTGTTCAGCCTTTCTACAAAATAAGATAGGAATGATCCTTATGCACACTGAACACCATCTTTCCTGACAAGCCAAAAGATCAATTCTAGCCTTGGATTTCTCACCCATTTTTTTATCACTTAATCTTTTAAGCAGAATCCTATTTTCTTGTTATTTTATTCTTATAACAAGCAAATATGTGTGTTATTCAAAATGACTGGTTTCTTCTGAGCTGACCAGAAAGGCACAGATTATGACAAACTGGGGCTTGAGAATTCAAATACAGATACAGAATTCTCCTCTTTCAAAAACCTAAAAATTCTGTTCCAGATGGCTTCTCCTTCCCACTTACCAGCACCAGACAGGAGAACCTCTCTTTTCCACTCCTCAACCCTAACCCCCAGCCTCAGTCAATTTAACAAACACATTTAAAGTGTCTCCTGATCACACACAAAGCCTAGTGGCAGGAGCTGTCCACAACCCAAAGAGGAATGAGATAGGGTGCCCTAGATGGAGGGCTTCACATGCAGTGGAGGAAATAACACATATACCCAAACAAACAAGTAGAATGCCAAGTATAATTTGGTCTACAGTAGCAGGTAGAACAAAATAAATGTATAAGGAAGGTATCGAACCAGACCTGTTCCACTCCAATAAAAAAGACCATCCAAAAATGTGCAAAAAGAATAAGATCATTGTGTAAGGTCATGAGGCCAAAAGATACACAGAGCACTGACTTTGGTGAAAAGGTTATCACTGGAGGGGGTGGAGGGAGGCTGATGCAGCATAAGGGCAAGTGAGAGAAGAGGAAAGTCTAGACGGATGTAATGAAAAAATCGATATAGAAATAACTTTAAAAAAACTTATTCCAGTTCTGAATTATCTCCTCCCTCACCCACTGAGAAGGCAAGAAGTGTGATACCCATCACACATATAAAGTCATCCAGGGCAGCTAGATGGCACAGTGGATAGAGCACCGGCCCTGGATTCAGGAGGACCTGAGTTCAAATCCAGCCTCAGACACTTAACACTTACTAGCTGTGTGACCCTGGGCAAGTCACTTAACCCCAATTGCCTCACCAAAAAATAAAAATAAAAAAAAAAATAAAGTCATCCAATACACATTTCCATGCTAGCCATGGAAAACGGAGAGTCAGGGAAAGCTTCAGAGAGGAGCTGGTGGTTAAACGGGGCTTTGAAGGAAAGGACAGTAGGTGGCAGAGAGAGCTGAGGGTACAGGAGATATGAACAAAGGAACAGAGACAGAAGGCAGGATGGGAGCAGGGGAACCCAAAGAACTCCAGTTTGTCTGGAATAAAGAGTTTATGAAGGGCGACAGTATGAGATCTGCCTGGAAGTGCAGGTTGGCGCTAGATTGTGCAGGACCACGAATGGCAGAATACCATATCTGGGAGGTAATGGGGAGCCACTGAAGATTTTTGAGTTAGAGGAGTGACAAGATCAGAAAAATTAGATTAGCTGTGTGAAGGAAGGACTGGAGAGAGGAAGCAGAAAGACAAGTTAGGAGACTGTTACCATAGTCTAGGGGAGAAGGGATGAGGGGTGCACTAGTGTGGCTGCAGGCCCACAAGGGAAGGACACCTATGAGAGGTCAAATTAACAGGATTTGGCAACTGAGTGGATGTGTATGAGACAGGAGAAAAAGATGACTCTGAGGGTATAAGACTTTGGGGGAAGGTGTAAAGAGAAGACAGAAAGAAGGGCAAATTTGGGTTAGGAAATCACCAAGTGAAATGTCTGTCTGTGCTGAGGTAGAAATGCCAGCATGATTTACAGGTAAAGATTCTCAGAGTCATCGGGAAAGCAGGGTGGGAGCTCAGCTGAAAGGCTGGGGATGGATAAAGGATTCTGGAGTCAAGTACATGTCTGGGGGCAATAACTGAAGGCAAAAGAATGCATGGGACCCCTGGTGGGAGATACTGTGGAGAGGAGGGCTCAAGGTCTGAGCTTGGACAGGCATCCCCATCTGTGAGACCGGAGAAGGGCACTAAGTCGGGAAGGGAGAAGAACCCGGACGTGGGAACAGCCCCTGGAGCCTTGGAGTGGACAGCGTCTGAATGTCACTCCACAATGTCTCTTTCTAGAGGGATTTCCAGATTCCTCCGAATTCTAAGTGATTTCCCAATCAGAAGCCAGCCAAGAACATGGGCCTGGGCCTCAGTTGGCTCAAATGTAAAAACGAGGGGCCTGAATTAGATGATTTCTATGGCCTTTCCCAGCTCTAAAATTCCCGGCCCCTCTGCCTATCTGTTTTTTTGTGTTTTTTTTTTTAGTGAGGCAATTGGGGTTAAGTGACTTGCCCAGGGTCACACAGCTACTAAGTGCTAAGTGTCTGAGGCCGGATTTGAACCCAGGTACTCCCAACTCCAGGGCCGGTGCTCTATCCACTGCGTCACTTAGCTGCACCACCCCCTGCCTATCTGAACCCGTTTCACCCGCTGGGCTGGCAGGAGGATGGGCCGCAGGGCCGCGGCTGGGGCAGAAGGGGGAAGGGCTGGATTTTCAGGGTTGGGGGCAGGGTAGACATTCCATGACGTCAGTAACTTTATTTACTCCCTGGTTTCCTAAGCAGGTAACTCTCCAGGTCAGTAACTCCCCAGGTGTTATGGACTAGGAAACAAGGAGGGGACTGGGGGAGGGGACGGCCAGGGAGGAAAAGCTCCCAGTGAAGCCCGGGCCTGCGGGCTCCTTATCTCACAGGCAGGAGAGAGGATCTAGATAATAAAATTGGCCCTAGGCCCTGAGCGCTGTTTTGTCCCAGGCTAGAATGGTTTTTAAAGGTTTGGATCTTCTGACGCAGAGGGTCAAAGTTGATTTCCCAGCCTTTTTTTGCCCTTCCCCTCTCCGCTGCACTCACACAAAAGGAACCCGCCTGGTTTAAACCTTTCTTTGGTCACGGGGCCTCCTAAACATCGGGTAGGTAGCAGCAAGGAGGAAACTACAGAAGTCTCCTGTGCACAGTGACTTAGATCATCCAGCCCGCCTCTTGTGTCACAGCCCGAGACCTGTCAGTCCCTCAAATGCGCTGTGGCTCATCTACAACAGCGGCACTCTTGCTGCAGGATCCGTGGTCCCTCCACAGCTTAACGAACCACTTTATGGGGTGCTAAGGCTGAACAAAAAATTCTGTCCCGGATGGCGGACCCACAGAGGCCACCAAGGGGCTGCCCCATCCCCAGGCCCAAAGTCAAAGCCTTTCCAGCTTGGCAGGGCCTTGGAGCGCCGGCGTTACCAGCAGGGAGGCTTCAGCAGGGAATGGGTAAAACCCAAGATCAAGGAAAACAGCTGAAGCTCTTTGGGGGTTAATTCTTGGGACTTTCTCAGGGGTCAGTGGCTGGAGCAATCCAGGGTTTGCTGAAACATAAGTCTATAAATATAACCAGGAGCCTCATCGCACCAGACTTATCGCTGTTTGCCCTCCAGCCAGCCACTTTTTGAGAAGTATACAGGAAGGCCATTTCAAGTAAACCTGGTTCCCAGAACAAGCAACCCCAAAAGTACCTTCAAACCATCATGGCAGAGGGGAGTCAGATCCCAACCCTGTGGGGGATTAGGGGACAGGGAGGGGGAGGATGGACACTTAGAAGCTATTGCTGGGGAGCTGAGCTGCTGTGTGGCCCCTGGTGGGGAGGGAGGTAGGGAACGAGGGGATGGAAAATATGCCACCTGGCACCTTTCTAAGTCAACTACCCTTGCTACCTTGCTTTCACACTTCTGCAGGAGTGAAAGGTCTGTCAGAAAGCAAGGTCTGACCCCAGGTAGAGCTCCTGACTTTAAGCCCAGTGTTCTTTCTACTACACTAAGTCAAATGGAATTTTTTTCTTTTCTTTTCTTTTCTTTTGAACTGACATGTCTGATTTCAGTGTAGAGAGACTTACTCCCCAAGCAGATCTCCTATTAAATGGCTCTTTCCCTTCCAAAGGAAGAATTCTCATTCTGGTTTATAAATTAATGTCTTGTTAATTTGGTTAGTGAATCATTCATTACCCCTGGGTAAGCTAATAAAGCTGACTTTGCAAAGGCTCAGATCTTGAACTGGAAAGCACTCTGCACAATAGAAATGTTATTAGTGTTGTTATTTTATATTGACAATCAGAGCCCACAAATATATCTTCCTTTTGATTCTTGGCTACTCACTAGAGAAAGGTCCGCCCACTGTATCCCAAAGAGATCAGAGAAGAGGGAAAAGGACCCACATGTACAAAAATATTTATAGCAGCTCTCTTTGTGGTGGCAAAGAACTGGAAATCTAAGGAATGCCCATCAACTGGGGAATGGCTAAACAAGCTGTGGTATATGAATGTAATGGACAATGAGCAGGAGGAGTTCAGAGAAACCTAGAACGACTTACATGAACTGATGCTGACTGAGAGGAGCAGAATCAGGAGAACATTGTACACAATAACAGCAACATTGTGTGATGAACAATGGTAATAGACTTGGCTCTTCTCAGCAGTGCAATGATCCAAAACAATTTCAAAGAACTCATGATAGAAAATGTTCTCAACATCCAGAAAAAAAGAACTGTAGATTATGAATGCAGATTGAACCATAATATTTCTACTTTGGGGCCATTTTTTTCTTTCTTTCTTTTTTGAGGTTTTTCCCTTGTGCTCTGATTCTTCCTTCACAAAATGACTAATGCAGAAATATGCTTAATGTGATTGTACATATATAACCTATATCAGATTGCTTTCTATCTTGGGGAGGAGGGAGGGAAGGAAGGGTGGGAGAAAATTTGGAACTAAAAATCCTATGAAAACAAATGATGAAAACTATCTTTATATGTATCTGGAAAATAATAAAATATTTTTATTTTTAAAAAAAGAGAGAGAAAGAACCACCCAGAATAGCTTCATTTTCCTCTAGTTATTCAATGGATACTGTGGGGGGGAAGAGGGGAGGGGGGTCTTTTTTGCTTTTCAATTTAAAAAGCATTTGATTAGGAAATTGCCTCTCCTGATGCAGCAGTTAGTAGCTATTCTGAACCTTCTAGTCCTAAGGAGTTGTCCGGAAGTACTCAGAGTTTCAGTGTCTGCCTGTTGTCCCCCAGCTTGGGGCAGGGACAGTAACTGAGGCTGGCTCTTCCTGACTCTAGGGCCAGCCTTTTCTCTACTCTGCTGTGCTGCCTTTAGGCCTGAATTTGCCAGCACCTGGAACTATCCCAGTGTGGACAAGGTCACCTCAGGAGCCCCCTCCTGCTCTCCCTGGAGGTCTGCAGGGGAGGGCCAGCTGGATCACCACCTGCTGGCTAGGTGTTGAGAAGATCCCTGTCCAGGTACAGGCTGGACTCAAGATTCTTCATCCAAGAGCACCATAACTTACAGACTTGACAAAAGAGAAGCGCAAAAAACCTCCCAAGACAAAACAAGGAGAATTCATTCTAGCTTCTTAGGGAAATGGGAGCCAGAGGCAGAGTCACAGATTGTGATAAAGCTTGGTGCTTTAAACCTGCCTGGAGATCGGCTGGGCTCCAGAAGAGATGCACCAGCAGAATGAACAAAGTCAAGGGCTATCTCTGGCAAGGCCTACAGGGCCCTGCCACCTTGGTGGGAACACCACAGTTTGGGGGTGATCCTTGGCTCTGCAGCTCCACAAACTCGGGTTTATCAGCTCAGGAATAATGACCTGCTAACCAAGTTAACAAGAGCCTGGTTCATAAACCAGGATGATTTACTTACAACAGGAGAGCTACCTGACATTTATTTCTTGTTGTCTGCACAGGACAGCCCATCCTGGTGGACTGAGGTGTTGAGAATGACAGATTCAGGGCAGAGAGGGACCTCCAAGATCCATCTGGTCCACCTCCCTCATGCTGCAGAGGAGACAAGGGAGTCACTCAAGGTTGCACAGATAATGGACCAAAAGTTGGGTTGCTGAGCACAAAACTAGAATCAGCACATGCTGCAAGCCACTCCCACCAACAGAACAAGCTGTCTGAGGTTTCTAAAGGGCTTTCTGTGCAGTGATGCTCGAGGTGTGGGTGGGGGCAGGTATCCTCATCTCCGTTCTACAAATGGGGAAACTGAGGCTCAGAGACCAAAGTCATATGGTTAGTTAAGTGTGAGAAGTGGGATTAGAACCCAGGCCTCTCACTTCCAAATCCAACCTTCTTTTCATCTGTTATATTGTGCTGCCTGTGATAAACTGCTCTTCTCCATTCTTGGGAGGGCTCTGCTTAATGAATCAGTGCTGGGAAAATGGTGAGATTCTGGTTTTCAAAATCCCTTATCAGTCACTAAAAACTCCTGTACTTACAACACTGTCTCATGCTCCATGTTCTGAGATTACAGTTTATCTTTCATGAGTTACTTTTTAAATTGGAGGCTTTCTGAGATATTTGGGGGGAAGCAGGAATAAGCATTTATATCAAATAACACCTACTATGAGCCAGGCCTCGTGCTAAGCACTTTAACAAATATCATCCCATCTGACCCTCACAATGACCCTGGGAGGTAGGTACTATTATTATTCCATTTTTCAGCTAAAGAGACTGAGGCAAACAGAGGTTCAGTGACTTGCATGGGGTCCCACAGGTAATAGTTGTCTGAGGCTGGATTGGAACTCGGGTCTTCCTGACAAGGGGCTGGCCCTCTCTTCCCTGTGCCTCCAGCTGACTCAGACCCCTCAACCTCAGCTTTATGACTTCGACAATCCATACCCTCAGGCTGGATCCTTCTGGGAAGGTTCCAGAAGATGGCTCATCACATTTGTTTTTCATCTTTGTAATCCCTGACTCAGAAGGTACTCATACTTCCTGACCTCTGGGGATCTGTAAATCCTCTGTTCACTTGGAACAGAGAAAGGATACTGGGCAACTGAGGAAGCCAGAAAAAGCCTTTTAGGGACTGGGTAAGATACAGCTACAAGGGCCAAGGGAACCGAGGTAGGGGACCAGACCCGGAGCCTCGGGCCTTGAGCCGCCTCTGATCATGGGGAGACCTTGGGGCAGCCTCTTCCTCTCTCTAGTCCTCAGTTTCCTCAGCTGTGAAATGGGGGCACTGACCTGCAAATTCTCTTCCATCTCAACCACCTTTTTGTGAGCTGCATGGACTAGCTCCCAGAGTGGTCTGAGACACAGCAGTCCTAGACAAACACGTGGTGCCACCCAGCAAAGAAAGGGGAACAGTCATGAATCGATTTTCACTGAATCGCAGAATATCAGAGTTGAAAGGGAATTCTGCAGTGTGCAGCACATGCCTGCAGCCCAGAGAGAATCTCCCTTATACTAGACATGCTGAGACCCAACCTTTGCTCAAGCACTGCCACTTGGGGGGAATGTCTGCTGCTTCCAGAGGCAGCCCCCCCACTTCTGAAAAGCTGTCATTTGGGGGGGCAGGGCAATAGGGCTAAGTGACTTGCCCAAGATCACACAGCTAGTACATCTCAAGTGTCTGAGGTCAGATTTGAACTCAGGTCCTCCTTAATCCAGGGCCAGTGCTTTATCCACTACACCACCTAGCTGCCCCCAAAGCTCTCATTTTTAGGGAGGTTTTCCTGAGACCAAGTGCCAACCTGTCTCCCTGTAACTTCATCCTCCTAGTTCTGCCCTCTGGGGGCAAGCAGGACCAAGCTGGTCCCTTTTCAAACATGGCGCTCTATCAAAAGCATCATGCAGAACTGCCACGGTCCCCACCAGTGATCTCCGGTCCCTTCCATTGATCCTCATCTGTAGACTCTCGCACTCAGGGCAGCCAGGATAGAAAAGGAGGGGATGTACCCTGACCTGCCTTCCTAACCACATGCCCTGGAGATGAGCACCCAGGAAGAGCATCAGAGCAACCAATCCTTGCTTCCAAAAAGTCCCGTGCTAACTCTTGAGGATACAAAGACAAAACAAAAACAGTCCCTGCCCTCTAGGGGCTTACATTTTCCTGGGGATGATGAATGGCCCATGGCATCATCTGAAGCTGGTCTCCAGTGAGCATCAGTGCATAATAATGGACGGTGAATGAGTATTAATGAATGAGTGAAATCCTTCATTAATTCAAAGATGAACTACATGACAGGAGGGCCCTCTTCTATTCACTAAAGAGATGCTTGGAGAAAGAGTGAAATAATGACCTGGGAAGTGTTCTGAACAATTCACAAGAGCATCACAAGAGCTGGAAATGTATGTGCTTATTCCAACTCTCTACCAACTGCACTTTAAAAAGATATCATACTTCTGACATTCCTAAACTGTGAGAGTCCTTCCAAAAAAGAAACCCACCAAACCCCAACATCTCAGTTTGGGGCATATTTGCCAATTTTTTTTTTTAATAGCCTGCCAGGTTGGGGAAGCTTCTAGGGTGGCGTGTAGAAAGCACCCTTTGATGCAGCCTCAGAGACTATACTCAGCACTTAACTGTGGGAGACTCATCCAAGGAAGTCCTTTCAAACTCATGGGAACCCAGCCCTCAGGCACCAGGTTAGGATGCGGCAAATTCACAGACATGTACAAACCAACCTAAGCTTTCACCTGCTCAATCCTGGAGGGAAACAAAAACGTCAGGCCTCCAGATCTCCTTTTTAGGTCAATGAGAAGGGCACATTTTACAAGCCACGGAGTCGGAGTCGTTTTCTCATCTGTAGGATGGGGAGAATCATACTCGTGCTACTTACCTGAGGGGCTGTGGTGAGGATCAAGGGAGATGATCCACATAAAGCAAACAGGAGGCAGAGAGGCAGCACCAAGTGGCAGAAGCAGCCCTGAATTCAAACCCTCCCCCCCCCTTTGAAACCTCTTAGTTATATAACCACGGGCAAGTCTCGGTTTGTCTGTCCACAAAATGGCAACAATACTACCAGTAGGAGTTGCATTGAAAGGCTGTTGTTGGGATTGAACAATAATGTATTTAAAGTTCTATATAAATGTCGATCGTCCTCTCCTCTGAGGACAGGTAGGGCACGGTGGGTACAAACTGCTACACAGGCTGCCAGATAGAGTCGCTTTGTTGATTTTGTTATATTTTTTGTTTATCAAAGGGGAGAGTTCAATGGAGAAGAATGAAAGGGCATATGATTGATGTAAAAAATCCCCATAGACACTAGATAACTAAAATACAAGTTAGATTATGATTAAGCACACTGGGAAGCGATGAGGTATAATGGAAAGAGTTCTGTCTTTGGTGTCAAAGGACCTGGATTCAAATCCAACTTTAATTCTTAGTAGCATGACCTTGGGCAAGTCATCTAACTATATACTTGGAACCTCAGTGTCCTCATCTTTAGCATGAAAGGGTTGATGGCCTCTGAGATCCTTTGCAGCTCTAAATCTATGACCCTATGCTTGCTAAGGAATACCAATATGGGGGAGAAATCAGAGACAAGCATATAAATGTTAGCTACTCTCGTTATTATTGTCCAGTTCTACCAGGACATCCAGAGAAGCTGTGCTGCCCAAAGGAAGGCCAATTGGATGATTCTAAAATATTCATTTCCTATGTTAAGTGAAACCTCACAAGATTCACACTGATGGGGCAATGAGCCAAGTCCTGCTGTACAAGGACAAGCCGCTTTTCTTCAATGTTAATTGCCGGCCACAGCTGCACCCTTAAATCACATGCTGCTTAATGCATGCCCTCAGTCACTACGAGTGCCCCTCTGCCGCTGGTGCCTAAGACCACATGCTCCATAGGAAAGGGGGCTTGGTGCTTACACTGAGGCCTTGGCAGTCTCTGTGGGCTGGGAGTGCTCTGCCGGATCCTCTTCCGGACGGATTCATCAGCCCCATCTACACCATCCGGCAGGGTTTGCTTGGAGTCACCTGGGTGAGGTTTGTCATCTGGGTGCTCGGACATCCTCAACAGTTTATCCGATTTCCTGGGAAAGGGGAAAGGGGAAAAGAACCGCAGCAACAACAAGTGCAACAAAGGAGTCACTATTTTGTTTCTGGCACCTGAGGACAGTCCCTTCCCCGCAGAACTTGGATTTTCTCCTCGATAAAATGAGGAGGAAGGACAAGATGATGATGATCTGCAGGTGCTACATGAGCTTCTTAAACTGTGGGTCATGAGCGTAACTGAATGTGGGGTATGAGAAAAAAATCTGGCAACACTAAAAGGTTCTGTAGGCCTACTTTATGTGCCTATATACCTGGGGTCACATAAAAATTTCTCAGGCAAAAAGGGCTTATGCATGGGAAAAGTTCAAGAAACCCAGCTCTAAACTCCTGGGCATCACCACCTTTTTTTTTTTTTTTTGGTGTTTTTGTTGGTGTGTGTGTGTGTGTGTGTGTGTGTGTGTGTGTGTGTGTAGGAATGAGGGTTAAGTGACTTGCCCAGGGTCACACAGCTAGTGTCAAGTGTCTGAGGCCAAATTTGAACTCAGGTCCTCCTGAATCCAGGACTGGTGCTTTATCCACTGTGCCACCTAGCTGCCCCCTTGCATCACCACTTCTAAAAGGGCGCCATGGTTGGGAGACACCGAGCCACCCTCAAAGAATAAGAACAAGTCACAGGACCTGAGTTCAGATTCTGGTGCTTCCAATTACTGCACATGGAACCTTGGGCAAGTCATTAAACAGCCTTAGTGAATGGAAGAATGAATTTGGGTCTTGGTTTGGAAAACAGGCCATTCCCCTGCTCGTTCCCTGCTGGTTTAAGTAGACTTATGATCACCCTGGGTCAGGTCCTTCCTTGTCCCTTCTCACCTAGACTACCTGCAGTCTCTCTTCCAACCATACCATTGTTGTTGTTGTTTGTCCTTCATTCTTGAAGAATACCATGACATTGGGATATGTCATGACTTGCAGTGAATTGGATTTAAGTGAGGGAAGGCTGTGCAAGGTCACCAGCCTCTCTCCTCCAGAGCCATCTGAGTCCAGTGGCAAGACAGACATCAGGGCAATTTGAGATGGCCCTGGATGTTTAAGTCAATTGGGGCTAAATGACTTGCAATTAGTGAGTGTCTGAGGTGAGATTTGAATTCAAATCCTCTTGACTCCAGAGCCAGTGCTCTATTCACTGTGCCACCTGGCTGCCCTCCAACCATATACCTTACAAGCTATGACCCTACAGCCTGGCTCTAATAAGGTCAGCCCTCTACTCCAAGACCTGCTTGTGGCAATCTACTATGGATCAAATCAAGCCTCTCTTCTTTGGATCTGGCATTCAAGGCCCTCCATCATCTGGCTCCAACTTTTATCATCCCTGCTGATACTTACAAAACATTTCAGGGTTTACAAAGTGCTTTCCATATACAGGGTGTCCCCAAAAGTTACAGAGCAGTTTGAAGTTTAAGTAAACATAATAGTAATAATAATAGTATCCCTTCCCAGGGTTGTTGTGAAGATCAAAAGAATTAATACAGGGAGTCCCACAAGCCAGCACTAAGCCTTCTGGGACACCCTCTATAATTCATTTGATCCTCACAACAACCCTGGAAGGTAAGAGCTATTCTTCTCCCCATTTTGCAGATGAGGAAATTGAGGCAGACTGAGGTTGACTTATCCAGGATTGCACATAGAAGAAGTGTCTGAGGCTGGATTTGAATTCAGGTCTTTTTACATGTAACTTGGGGGGAAATTCTAAATAAATACAAAATAGAAGGAAAAATAAGAACTCAGGTCTTCCTGACTCCAAGCCCCTAGGCCACCTGGCTGTCCTTGTCCATGCCCCTGCCTCCTATGATGATGTCTTCACCTATTCTACATTCCAGCCCAGCTGGACTGTCCCCATTTCTCTCACCCTGTCTCCTCTTCCTGTCTTGGTGCCTTTGATCACCATTACTCGTACCTGGAATTCCTTCCCATTTATCTCTATCTCTTCTGCAAAGCGAGGGTGCTGGACTCTGGAATGCCACAACTCCAAGTTAACAGGTGGAGATGAATGGGATCCAATGAGAGGATACCTATAAAGGGCTCAGTACATGGCCCAGTGCAGTCGGCTCTTAATACTACTTCCCTGCCTTCCTACTGAAGTCATTCTCTAATTTAAGACCTAATCCGGATGGCTCCTCCATGAAGTCAATCAACAAGCATTTTAAAGCCCCTACTATGTGCCAGCCACTGTGCTAAGGGATGGAGATAAAAAGAAAGGCAAAGAACCAAGTCCTTTCACTCAAGGAGCTCCCAGTCTGAAGGGGAGACGACACGGACAGCAGGATAAGTGGAGCAGGGCTCCCGGAGGGAAAGCCTAAATTGGGGAGGACTGGGGAAGGCAGCTTCTTATGTAAGAAGGTGGGGCTTTAGTGGGAAGCCAGGAGGTGGATAGGGGGAGGGAGAGAGTTGCAGGTAACAGGTATATCTAGGGGGCCGTGTCACTGGGTCATAGAGAACAAGGAGGGGAGTAAGGTGTAAGGAGACAGGACAGGTGGGAAGGGTTTAAGCTGTGAGGGGGTTTAAAAGCTAAATGGAGGGTCTGAAAGCCCTTTATTAGAGATAATAAGAAGCTGGTTATCGAATAGGGCTGAGACATGATTGGACCATGCTTGAGGAAAATCACTTTGGCGGCTAAATGGGGGCTGGATTGAAATGGGGAGAGACCTGAGCCACCAATGGGGCCAAGCATGAGAGAGATGGCTCCCCAGGGGGTGGCAGGGTCAGAGGAGACAAGGGGTGTGTGGGAGATGTCATGAAGGTAGAAATGACAGAACCTTGGCTGCGGATGGGCGAGAGTTGGGGGAGAGAGTGAGAAGATGAGGGCACCTAGAATTTGAGCTGAGGTGACCGGAAGGATGGTGGGATCCTTGACATTGGGGAAGTCAGAAAAGGGAGGGTTTGGGGGACAGATAATGAGTTCCGTTTTGGCCATGTGGAGTTTGGGATGTCTGTGGGACATCCAGCTAGAGATGAGACGCTGGAAATTGGAAAAGAGACTGGGCCTCGGCCAGTGGATCTGAGAGTTATCAGCAGAGATGACAAGAACCCCAGGGAGCTGATGAGCCTACCATATGAAATGGAACAGGGCAACATCAGGGCTGTGAAGCCTCTCCAAAGTCCAAGTCCTGCCCCAGCTGAAAACAGTCTCTGCCCTCATTCCTTGGAGCAGGCCACCTCCACTGTCTCCTTGGCCCTCACCTCACTCTTGTTTAGCCTACTGACTTGGGTGCTTAATCCAGTCCCCATATGTGACGCCTTCCAAGCACTGGATAAATGTTTACTGAAGTACAGCAAACAACTTGAGAACCATATTCCTAGGAAAGCTTTGCAAGAAATAGCTGGGATAAATGCTTATATGTTCAAAGAAAAGGGAAACAAAAAGAGAAATCCGTGAAGGAAGCTAGCAAGGTGCTCTGCCACCTTCTACCTGTATCACTTCATCTGAGCCTCAGTTTCCTCAACTGTAAAATGAGGGGGTTGGTCTAGATGACCCGTGGGTGCCTTGCAAGGCTTCATCTCTGATCTTAAGTGAGGCAGAGGAAAAACAGCCAACTAATGACCACCATCCACACACTGGCTACAGCTATGTAAAAATGTTAACCTCACAATGAAATCCAAAGAGGAAATTCTACAGAATGAAGAGATGTTGGAAGGGGACACAGAGACAAGAAGGACGTCACTGCCATTATTTTGTTAAGATCCATAATTTTCAAAGAAGCAAACTGCATATAATTTGGAGCTCATGGCTATATGGGTGATTGTTTTGTTTTTGTGGGTGGTTTTTATTAATAATGCAAACGAAAACACCACATTCAAAATGAATCCCAGTCTCTCCTCCAGGCCAGTGGGCAACACTTCCGACCAGAGTGAAGTGGTCAACTGTGGCCCACAGTGGGGTGGCTGGGGCTTGGGGACCTAATTAAAGCAGGTCAAACACTGCACACTTCAGCTTGGATGGAGGCTGTCACAGGGACTTCCAATGGATTGTGAGAGTTTTTGAGAAGTTTGGTTTTCCCCAGATCTCTGGCTGCTCTTCTGATGCTAATGACCACAACTGAGAGGGAGGAGACAACAGGACGCCTTGGGTTTTTTTTTTTCAATGGGGATGTCCAGTGCTGAAAATAATTAGCACCTGGACCATCTTAAGTTATGGAATAACAAAGATCGACTCCATAAACACTAATTAGACTGCATCCCCCACCCCCAACCCCAGCTGGAAGGTGTTCAAAGCAGGGCCCAGCAGCCTGGGGGAACGCTCCTCAGCAGCCTGTGCCCAGCAGGGCAGAGAGAAGGAGCCCGTATTACCTTCATCTGAGACCTGAGGAGGAACCCCGGGCAGGGCTGTGGAGGGGCTGGCAATGGGAGTGGAATTTTCCAGGCCTCACAGAAGAGCTTAGTGACTGCATCTTTCCCCTTTCTCTGGGAGGGGAAAAAGGTACTGAAACTCTCTGGTGCTTCCTCCTTCCCCCAGGGCCCTGACTCTAAATGGGATCTGAAATGCCCTCACTTTTGTTGTTGTTTTTTGGTCAGGGTTCCATCACCACAGGGATCCTTAACCTTTTCTGTGCCCTGGAGCCCTCAGGCAACATCACCATGTGCTGGGGAAGCCTGTGGACCCCTTCTTCCAATGTTCTTAAACACATAAAACAAAATACACAAGATTACAGAAGAAGCCAATTATGTTGAGAGTCACTGAAGTAATAAGAGCAGTTCTCAGACCCCAGGCTAAGAAGCCCGGCGGCGTTACCAGTAGGTTTTATGCAACAAAACAAAAACACATGATTTGAGACACCCAGAGGCCAGACTAAGGGGCCACTTGGACATATGGAGATCAAGTGACTTAGCCAGGGTCAGACTGTTAGTGTGTGAGCTGGGATTTAAACCCAGGCCCTACTGATTCCAAATCCCGAGCACTCTGCCCACTGTCAACAGGCCCAGGGGACCCCTTAACACCACAACTCTGCACATCAAGAAGCAGAGCCAAGAGCTAGGCTTCTTTTCCCATCTATCATCTCTGCTTCAAGGACTTGTGATTTGACCAGTCGAACCTCCATAGAGACAGCACAATCAGTTAATCAACAAACACTTATTAAGCCATTACTATGTGCCAAACACTGTGCAAAAAGCCAGGGATACTAAGAAAAAGCAAAAAAAAAAAGTCTTTGTCTTCAGGGAGTTTACATTCTAATGGGGAGACAATGTGTATATAAATGAGTATCCAAGACACACAGAGAGTAGATGGAAGATCATCCTCAAGGGGAAGGCACTCAACAGCCGCTCTATTCACCTTATACTTACTAGAATAGTAACTAGAAAGCATTTTCTATATCTACATGTATTTATGTATATACTGTATTTTATTTATATACAATATTGTATGCATTCATTATATATGCTATTACATAAATATACCATTGTGGGTATAATGTGTACAATATACACTATTGCATATATATGTGCATACAATAATATAATATATATGTGTGCATGTATATATGTAACCATAGATAGATAGATAGATCTCGATGGGTCTAGTCATTTCATTGGTACAGGGAATTCTCGAATGAAAGAACTCCCTCTTCCAATTCAAATCTACATCTTAGAGACTGAAAGAATAAGTTTCTCGTCCAGGCCCATTAAATCAGTATGTTTCAGAGGTGGGCCTCAGACCCAGATCTTTCTATTTCTGTGGCCCTGCCTCTCATATATTTATTTTTTTTGTTTGTTTGTTTGTTTTTTAGTGAGGCAATTGGGGTTAAGTGACTTGCCCAGGGTCACACAGCTAGTAAGTGTTAAGTGTCTGAGGCCGGATTTGAACTCAGGTACTCCTGACTCCAGGGCCGGTGCTCTATCCACTGCACCATCTAGCTGCCCCCTCTCATATATTTATAAAACCCCACATTGGTGGGCAGTCAGGAAACGGGCACTTGTATACATTGTTGGTAGACTGGCATAAACATTTTGGAAGGCAATATGCAATCAGAGTTTTGATGTTGACCCAATGGATTCTGTTGTTAGGACTTTATTATAAAAACATGAGGGGAAAAGGACCTATTTGTATAAAAATACTCACAGCTACTGTCTCTCAATACATACATACATAGATAATCGAGAAAACCTATACATGTAACAACTTGAAAATCACTAGATAAATTAGGAGAAGAGTAAGATGTTTTGGGTAGAAGGCCATTTTTGAGGTTAGGAAGACCTGCTTTCAATTTTTGTCTTTAACAAATATCTACTATGTGCTCATAGGTAAAACTGTGCAAGCTTGGACAAGTTTTTTGGACAAATTTCTGAGCCTTTGTTTTCTCATCTGTCAAATGAGGAGGCTGGACTACTAAACTCTCTTCTAGTCTTAAACATTCGATCCTAAGGATGCTTAACTACAAAGTATCCCAAGCAACTCTACAACACCGTAAGTCATTTTGTATCTGTGAAGATAGTTTATATCAATGAAATCCTAGGTCTGGATCCATACCCCTCTGTTCCCAAGATATTAATGTAACAGAATATTGTGGTGCTGTAAAAATGACAAATACCAAACAAACAAGGAATGATAGAAAGACCTACAAAGAAAAAGTGAAAACTAAAAGCGGCAGACCCAGAACTGCACATATATTACAACTGGATGAAGAAAAAAAAAGGAATAAGATAAAGCCAGAAGGAGCAGAATCTCTAACAGACATATAAACAAGACACTGGACAAACTTTTTTGTCTATTTGTTAATTTACTTTGTTCTACCTTGTTAAATTTAATTTGTTATTTCATATAGCAGATTGTATTTGCTGAGTCATTAGTTTATAATTTTTTTTTAATTTAGAGATAAGTTGTGACCCTAAAGTTCACCATAACCCTACCCCTCATCCATCTGGGGTGGCCCGCATCCCAGGGAGAGAGCCACGGCCCCCACCCCACCCCCTCCCAGAGGCTGCACTGCTGGACAGCGCTGTTCCTTCCATCAGGCCCTATCATCTGACCATCACGGTCCCCTGAGACCCTTCAGACCTTATTTATTACTTTCCCAGTTTCTATGCTCTAAGTCCCCATCCTCCCCATCCCTCCCCACTTCACAGTCAAGAAACCTCCCGACCTCTGGGCTAGCCATCCACCCACTCCATTGTTCTACCCATAGTACTTTTCCTGGCTTCTCCATCAGCCCTGGAGGTGAATTGTCTCTTACGTGCAGACTCCGCCCGTTAGAGTGTGAGCTCCAGGACAGCTGGGGCGCTTCCTATTTGTATCCCCAGCCCTCTGCCACAGTGCTTGGAACTCAGTAAGTGCTTAATAAATGCTCTCATTCATTCATACACTATGGCCAACCTGATGATGGATGAGCTTTTAATGTCATACTCGATAAATCAATTCGGGTCCAAGTTCAAGCCCCATCTCTTTTCAGAGCCTCACCCATCGGTACTCCTAAAGCTCTGATTGGATCCAGTCATTGGCATTTATATAATCTGCATCGAATGCACACTTATCCTCTTTATTTTCCCAACTAGCCTGTAGGTTCCTGACCACACAGTTTTTGAAATGGAGACACTCAATGAGTATTTTCAGATTCGTTTAAGTGGAAGAGACCTCGGGAGCCGGGGCACTACATCTCAAGTCAATGCCCTGGAAAAAGTCGCAGGAACCCCAGTGGGGGCACTGAAAACCCTGGAAAAGAACGAAAGGGCACCACGGTGCGCAGCATCAGGAAGAGCTGAGTTCAAATCCGAGCTCATATACTTCGTAGCGGGGGGACCCTGGGCAAGTCACTTCGCCTCTGCCTGCCTCAATTTCCCTCTCTGTAAAATGGGGATCATGATGGCAGCTGCCTCGCAGGGTGGCGGTGGGGATAAAATGAGCTGATAAAGCGCTAGGCACAGTGGCCTGCATACAGTAGGCGCTCCATGCATGTTCACTCCAGCCCCCGGCGGATGCTGGGATGACTTCGCCCTTTGTCCTTGCATCGCCAGCACCCGGGCTCTTCCCCCCGAGCTAGGCCCCCCTGGGCGCTCCCGCTCCCGTCCTGCAGCGCACAGCCTATGCAATGCCCGGGCGGCTCCTCGCTCCCAAGGATGCTCTTTGGAGGCCGCGAGCCCCGCCTCGGACCGGCCGGCGGCCGCGGCCTCCCCGCCCCCATCCCCCACCCCAGGTCCGCTTAGCTTACCGCGAGTCGCACCGGGGCCCAGAGGCTCGGGAGCACACACCACCGTGACTCAGGCAGACGCTGGAGCGGGAGCAGGGGCGGCAGCGGGCAGGGGGCGGGCCCAGAGCAGCCGAACCCCGCGCGCCTCTCGCTGGGAAGCAGCCCAGCGGTCCTCAGCGGGCTGGGGGCGGGGAGCGCGGGAGAGCGACACCGTCGGCAGCGGCTCACAGGGAGCCGCCATCTTATTGTACGGAAGCGCGAGGGGCGCGCACGCGCAGAAGCCTGGAGCCGCTAGCTCCGCCCAGCCCCGCTCCGCCCAGCCCCGTGCTCCACCCCGCGGCTCGCGGACAAAGGCCACCTCAGCCCGCAGGCCGCCACGCTGCCATTCCCCTTCGTTTAAATCACAGTTATTAACGGAAACGAAAACTTTGACCACAAATACTTCGAACTTCACTTAGCATCGCTTACATCTTGATGACATCAGCGCCGTTGGAGAGGGGGGAGGGGTAGAGGTTGGAGGCTGCCCCAGCCCTAGGTCAGCGGGCCTTCTTGCCCCCGGGCTCCTCTTTATCCCTTTGGGCACAGAACTCCGAATCCCGCTTTAGCGCTCCGCCTTCCAGCGCAGCCGCAGCTTTCGGGTGCTAGCCTCCGTGGGCCCTTCATTCTAAGTCCCCTCCTCTCCCAACCCCACTCAGTGCTCCCCCTTCACCTAGCCTATCTGGGTGCCCCTCTTTCCCAGCCCCTTATTCTGGGCCCCCTCCTCTCCTGGCCCTTCATTCCTGGTCCACTCCTCCCCCAGCCCTCATTCACCTACCGTATCTGGGTGCCCTTTCTCCCCTTCATTCTGTGCCCCTTCCTCCCCTAGTCCCCATTCAGCGCCCCCTTCACCAGCCCCGTC
Organism: Dromiciops gliroides; assembly: GCF_019393635.1. NCBI lineage: Eukaryota > Metazoa > Chordata > Mammalia > Microbiotheria > Microbiotheriidae > Dromiciops > Dromiciops gliroides. The sequence continues at coordinate 37,802,262 of NC_057866.1, forward strand.
GGGGTGCCCCTTCTCCCCCATCCCTCCATTCTGATCTTCCCTAGGTAGGGGAGGAAGTGTAGAGAAGAGGAAGAACCAGAGGTAGCTGACCTTCATGGGACCGCAGAATTTGGTGCCGGAAAACACCGGATAGAGACCGACACCCACATTTTATAGTTGAGAAAAGTCAAACTAAACCGCCAGTCCTGGCCACACCAGAAATAAACGGCAAAGGAAGCATTTGAACCCCGTCCACAGCCTCCCCCGAATCTGCTTCTCTCTTGCTACCCTCCCCCCAGTCTCTTTTAAAACCCCACAGTATATGGGGCAGCTAGGTGGCGCAGTGGATAGAGCAGCGGCCCTGGAATCAGGAGTACCTGAGTTCAAATCCGACCTCGGACACTTAACACTTACTAGCTGTGTGACCCTGGGCAAGTCACTTAACCCCAATTGCCTCACTAAAAAAAAACCCAAAACAAAAAAAACCCCCACAGTATCCCCAAGTAAGTTTCACTTAGGCTTAACAGGTATTGGGAGGGGGCCCCAGCCGAGAGATGGGGTGGGGGCGCTGTGGATCACGGCTGACAATGACCTCAGGCACCAATGACATTCTCTTGCCATTTTAGCCAGTTCCTTCCTCGTACCTCTTCCTAACCAAGGTCGTTCAGACTACAGGAATCTAAGCATCTCCTCCCCATCTCCTCCTCCGCCTGCGCCCCAGAAACCAACGGCCATGTTGCTAATTACATTCTTCCTCCCAAAAGGAAGGCTGTAAGGAAGGGTTGCCGAAGGTTGTGGTCCAGTCCTTTGCAGTCAAGTCCGCCTCTTGGTGACTCCATTCAGGGATTTCTGGGCAGAGATGCTGCAGTGGTGGCGGTAGCCACACAAACTTCCCTAAAGACAAGGTATTGTTTGGTTACTTGTCTTCTGAACAATTCTTTTTTTTTTAATTCTTTTTTAATTCTTTTTTTAATCATAAAAGTATTTTATTATTTTCCAGTTACATGTAAAGATAGTTTTAAACATTTGTTTTCCTAAGATTTTAGTTCCAAATTTCCCCCCTCCTCTCCAAGACAGAAAGCAATCTGATATAGGTTATATATGTACAATCATGTTAAACATATTTCTGCATTAGTCATGTTGTGAAAGAAGAATCAGAACAAAAGGGGAAAACCTCCAAAAAGAAAAAAAAATAGAAACATCATGGTTCCATCTGTATTCAGAACCCACAGTTCTTTTTTCTATAGGTGGAGAACATTTTCCATCATGAGTTCTTTGAAACTGTCTTGGATCATTGCACTGCTGAGAAGAGCTAAGTCTATCATGGTCTATCTCAGTGTTGCTGTTACTGTGCAAAGTGTTCTCTTGGTTCTGCTCACTTCACTCAGCATCAGTCCAGGTTTCTCTGAAATCCACCTGCTCATTGTTTCTTACAGCACAATAGAATTCTATTACATTCATATACCACAATTTGTTCAGCCATTCCCCAATTGATGGGCATTCCCTTGATTTCCAATTCTGTGTCATGAACAATCCTTCAATAACACACACGGTAGGTCTAGCCTCCCCCTCCACAGGGTTTTATAAGGATCTGTAAATGATTTTCCTCTTTTGCTAAGTCATCTCTGCCTCCTTTTACCTTCCTACCTTCTTGTCTCACACCTCCATTTCCCCCAATTTCTTAGGACCTGGAGCATCTGAGGATTAGCTGGTTCTTGGTTATGGTTGAAGGCAGTTGTTACCACTGTGTTAAATTTACAGTGTATGTGTGTGTGTGTGTGGGGGGAACTTCCTAACTGTACATATTCATGTACAATCATTTCTGCTTTTTAAACCCTGAAGTTGCAATGGACAAGTTCATGATGTCTTTTTTAAAGGGGCATTAATGGACCTTGGTGGATTTTAATATAAAGTATAAGCCTCATATCCCTAAGGACTAGACAGAATAGGATTATCATTATGCCATATCAGGGAGGCAACATGGTATATAGTGAAAAAGAATGACAATTGGGACCAACCCAGGTTTGAATTTGGACTTTGAATTTGGACTAACTGTATTATAGTTGATGGCACTAGGCTGTTCCCAGGTCTATAAAAGGAGGCTAATTCTACCTTTAGCATAATCAAGATCAAATGGGCTATTTAAAGTGTGTGATGCAACATGACTTATGTGGAAATATGTTTAACATGATTGTAACATATAACCTATATCGGACTGTGTGACCTTGGGCAAGTCACTTAACCCTCATTGCCCTGCAAAAAACCAAAACAACAACAAAAAAAAACTATATCAGATTGCTTGCTGCCTTCGGGAAGGAGGAGGGAAAGGAGGGGGGAAAGGAGGGAGGAAAAAAAATTTGGAACTTGAAATCTTACAAAAATGAATGTTTGAGGGGCAGCTAGGTGGTGCAGTGGATAGAGCACTGACCCTGGAGTCAGGAGGACCCGAGTTCAAATCCAACCTCAGACACTTAACACTTACTAGCTGTGTGACCCTGGCCAAGTCACTTAACCCCAATTGCCTCACTAAAAACAAAAAACAAAAACAAAAAAAAATGAATGCTGAGGGGCAGCTAAGTGGCACAGTGGATAGAGTGCCAGTCCTGGAGTCAGGAGGGCTTGAGTTTGGATGTGACCTCAGACACTTGACACTTATTAGCTGTGTGACCCTGGGCAAGTCACTTAACTCTAATTGCCTCACACCCTCCCCCCAAAAAAAATATTGAAAACTATCTTTACATGTAATTTTTTAAAAATACTATTAAAAAGTAATGTGATGTGTCATAACTAGAGAGGAAGAAAATGATGTTGTCGTGGTATAGCTTTTATCTTTTCCCTTTCTTAATTTCAGTTCCTTTTCCCTTTTTATTTCATAGGGAAAAAAGCCTCAATTTAAATTAGCTTTTTAAGTTATTTTAAAATGATTTGTCACTTTCAATTTCTAAATTTTCTGGAATGTTACCAGATTTCTAGTTATTATATTTATCTCTTTTTTTTTAAGTGAGGCAGTTGGGGTTAAGTGACTTGCCCAGGGTCACACAGCTAGTAAGTGTTAAGTGTAGTTATTATATTTATAATAAAATATTCACAAGATTAACAATTGAGTCTTCCCATTCTCATAATGCTGAGGTAGGGGTATCTTTCTAATAGCCTCTTTGAAAAAAAAAATCAAAGTGTTATGGGCCTAGGCTCATAACAAAAGGGAATTAAAAAAATTGTTTAAGTCCTGGCAGTATGTTTCATTTTCATAATTGTCTCTGGGTTAGGTTTCCTAGAAAGAGTTCTACTTTACAGTCTGGGGTGTGGACAAGAGCTGTACTTTCAATGAGTAGGCCTTAGTTCTAGGCCCAAGTCCACAATTTTTAAGTAGTGTGTTCTTGTTGTTTGTCCTTCCTTCCTGAAGAGGACCATGACATCAGGAAGTGAAGTCATGATTTGCAAGTGAATTGGATTTAAGTGAGGGAGGGTGGTATGAGATCACCAGCCTCACTGTCTCCACTGGAGCCATTTGGGTCCAGTGGCGAGATATATATATCAGGACAACTAAAGATAGCCCCGGATGTTTAAGGCAATTGGGGTTAAATGACTTGCCCAGGGTCTCACAGCTAGTGTCAAGTGCCCGAGGCTGGATCTGGACTCAGGTCCTCCTGACTCCAGGGCTGGTGCTCTATCCACTGTGCCACTTAGCTACCCCTCAACATTCATTTTTGTAAGATTTTGAGTTCCAAATTTTTCTCCCCCCTAATTCATCTCTCTGCTCAAAGTGCTCCCCTCTTCAACCCATCCATTCTCTTCCTCTGACAAAGCACCAAGGCTGCTGCTATCGATGTTGCTGCCTGTTGCCTCTAAGATAAAATAAAATGCCTCTCTCTGGCCTGGAGAACTTCACAATCTGTCTCTCCTCGTCCTTGCAGGCTAATTGTATGCTACATTCTGGCCAGACTGGCCTCTCAGAACTGGGAGATGACATTCTCTTTACTATATCTATACCTCTGCACAAGCCCATGCTAGGAGAGCTCTCCTTCCCCCAGAGGCCTTGCCTTAAAGGCCACCCCTTACAATTCAGGCAGAAATGAGGAAAGGCCTCTTGAATGTCATGTGTGTTTGTGTGTGGGTACACGCACACGCACGCGCGCGCGCACACACACACACACACATATATGCACATTTTATATCTTATATTCACTCCCCACCCCCACAGAATGCAGGCTTCTTGACATTGGGTACCACGACACTTTGGCACCTCTTTGCCCAGGCAGGAGTGCCTGGCAAAAAGTAGCCATTTAATAAATACTGAAAGATGCGACTACGGCGCCCACAAGTCCCCTGTGGATGAAGCGCTTGGCACACTACGATGTCTCCAAGATGGGAACATGGATCTTGTTCTTTTCTATTCTCTGTGCACCTTGTCAAGATGCTTCTTGACCTGAGCTCTTTGGAGAACAGCCCCAAGAGCTTTCTTACCACCCATCAGGGAGGGGGATGTCTCCCCTTTGACCTTCTGTCTGGGGAGCTGGAGTTCTAAATGAAATTCACCTAAAGAAATCATGGCCCAACGATCATGTTGATCGTTAGTTCACGACTTCGAGTTGTTTCAGACAAACAAAAGGCATATATAGAAGCAAATATTTTATTTGTTACAGTTTTATTTTCTTAAAAAGCAACATTTCAAGACTCACAATACAGTTGATACATTTTATTTTCAGAAAATCACAATCATTCATATGCACACATTATATAAAAATATTTGAAACTCTATCTCCAAAATATTCCATAAAGATGCTCGGGTGACTCTCATAAAACTGACCCAGCAATCTCTTCTTTTCTTTGGCGGATAATTTTGAGTCCTCATCGATGGTTTTCAGCAAAGACAAAAGCTCAATCTTTGTGGCCTTCTGGGCACTGCTGTAATACTCACTCTGGTCATGTCTCTGGCAGAAAACATAGCCTTAACCGAAAGGAGACGTTATCAGTAAAGTTCAGCTCTCTTTTTTACCCTACAGAATTGTGCTATTCGGGCAACACTGCATAAAGCAATGTAAACTTCTCCCAGCTCATTAAAAACCAAGTGTGTGTGTATGTGGCAGGGGCGGCAGCTAGGTGGTGCAGTGGATAAAGCACTGGCCCTGGATTCAGGAGGACCTGAGTTCAAATTTGGCTTCAGACATTTGACACTCACTAGCTGTATAACCCTGGGCAAGTCACTTAACCCTCATTGCCCCACCAAAAAAAAAAAAAAAGTGGGGCCTTCTGCCATCACAAGGACAAGCTGCTTTCACTTTTAGAGCCTCCCCCATCCCCTCCTCTGCTCTAGCTATTGACCTCCCTGGCTTCCTTTAAATCCCAACTAAAATCCCTCCATCAGAAAAGTTTGCAGCTTGCTTGTACATATGCATTTGCATTTTGTCTCCCCCTTTAGATTGTGGGATCCTCGAGGGGAGGGACTCTCTTTTGCCTCCCTTACACCCACGGTGCTGAGTACAGTGCCTGGCACATAAAAGGTGCTTAATAAATGTTGACTGATAAATATCAGACACTTACAATGCAATAAAAGCACACCTCCCCACAGCACATCACTTTCAAACCGACATTCGATCGGGTAGCGTCTGGGCATCAACACAGTTACCTGCATCCCTCTCTGGATCCATTCCTCTTTGGACGGCCATGAGTTTGTCACTGACAATTTTGTGCAGCATTCCTGGGATCTTAAGAGACAGAAGGGACAGTGTTCAAGCCTTTCAACATGACTCTCCCAGGGCTCCGCTCAGCCACTTTCAGAGCTTACCTTAAAAACATCTTTTTGATGATCCACTAAAAACAGCACCAAAAGGTCTGTTTTGCCCTTGGATAGATTTTTGTTGTTTACGATCGCTTTAGAAAAGGCCCTTTTCACAACCATCCGATTCTCACTCTGCCAAAAGCCAAAGCACACAGAGAGAACAGGATCAGTGCCCTCTCCTCCCTCAGGGATGAAGGTGGAGGCCCAGGTGGAGAAGCACCCACAGACCAGGACGTACCTCTTTCTGGAGCTTAAATTCAGAAGGACGAGCTGCAACGGCCATCAAGTACAACAGTCTCCTAAACTCCTCTCTCCTGCTGGCCTCCAACAGCTTCAGGCAGAGCTGGGTGGCTTCTAATGCTCTGTCTGTCTTCCCATTCACTTCAGCAAAGAGAAAAAATTCGTTTTACAAACCATAGAAAGGTGAAAGCGCATTAAGTAAAAAGAAAGCCAAGTCACCTCCTAAACCGCCAGGATTGCCATCAAAAGCAATCCCTTCGACAACAAGAAGTTCCTCTGTGGAGTCCAGAGCTCTTTTCCCAAGCCCTCTCTAGCGGGGTTACGACCAATGGTGTCCCACTCACGCCAGTGTCCCGGAGTAGGATTAACAGCGATCTGCATAAGGGACCTCCGAGACCACAAAATCCAGCTCCCGAGTTTTACAGATGAGGAAACTGAGGCACTGAGAAGTTGATGGGTTTGTTCAAGGTTGCATGAGTAGTAAATGCCAGAGTCAGGCTGCAAACCTAGGCCCCACTGTAAAATGGGATGATGAAAACACCTGCCACCCAGGCCTGTTGTAAGGAGGCAAGCACAGAGGGAGCGCTGGGAGAATGGGGGCTCTTGTGGTTTACTGGGCTTATTGCCATAAGACTCCAGAGCCTGGGCTCTCTCCACTGGGCACAGCAAACTGACTCAAACAGGTGAAGGACAGGCTTCCCAGCCTCTCAGATACCCACACTCAGGAGGTTCGGCCCCTCCCTTATGCTGCCTCTTGGTCAAAGCAAAGCAGTCCTAGATCTGCATCCAGTAAAGTGAAACTAACTTTATTAGACAGCGTGCTTAACACTATCCTTATTCCGTCTAACCTCTTAGCTGAACCTGTGCATATGTACATGTGTGCCTATAGACATGTTTGTATGTGTCTGTGTATATTTTACACACATATGTATGTGTTTTACAAAAGTAAAAAAGATGACGGAGATGGAATGGCAAAGGACCAAGGCACTTGCCACCTCAAATCCTTCACTGGGATCATAACTGTGTCCCCTTCGATTCAGCAGATCCTCCTAGGCTGCTCATGGCACACAAGCATGACTAGTGTCCTCAGCCCCCTCCTCCTCCATGGAGGGGGAGGGGCTGGGAGGTCCTCTATGCACTGTTGGCTGATCATGCTGAGGAAGTGAGTTCTTGGTGTGAGTGAGCAAAGCATTGACCTCTGAGGTTTCAGAGGCTGGTTGGCAGATGCAGCCCAAAGTGGACTCCTGCTGCGGGGCCCAGTTCCCACTGAGTCTTCTGTGGGCACAGAGCTAAGTTGGCCTGTGATCCCACAGGTTTCACATCCATCTGGTCTCTACAACCTCTTCCCAACCAGCTCAGAGGAACTCTGGGATAAAAGGGTAAATCCAGTGAGTCATTTCAAGAGCATCTGTGGAGCTGAAGACAACAGAATCGTGGCCCCTTGTGCCAAAACCCATAAAAAAATTAAGACTTAAAGGAGTATGAGTCTGTGGCTCTGGCAATGGTACTAACCCCCCTTTAGAGAGCCTGATCAATCCATTTTTCCCAGTTAATCCAAATGAAATTGAAAAGGAAGCACTTTACCATACTCTAGATTTAAAATCCCAATGAACATACTTTTTCTAGTCTATCAAAAGATACTTAATAGGGGGCAGCTAGGTGGTGCAGTGGATAGAGCACTGGCCTTGGAGTCAGGAGTACCTGAGTTCAAATCCAGCCTCAGACACTTAACACACTTACTAGCTGTATGACCCTGGGCAAGTCACTTAACCCCAATTGCCTCACTAAAAAAAAAAAAAAGATACTTAATATATGAAGAGGAGGCTATTAATTTGCCATCAGTAAAGGATAGCATTTTTTCCCAAGAAATGACAGCTTCCAATCACCCCATGGTTGCACTTTGTAATTCATTGTCATCAGTCTGAGGTTATGTGACCAAGGTAGGGGCTGATCCCATAATCTGGGTTTCAATAGCACAGTGATTAATCCACCTGAACTATACTCAGTATAAATATGATTATTTGGTTATGTATTCTTCTGGAAAATAATTGTTGTGGAAAACCACATCTATATTCTGAGAGCAAAGCATGCATGTGTATAATTAAGGCAAAAAACTTACCACTACTAAAGTTATATTTACTTAGTTTATATTAGGTTTTTTAAAAAGCATTTGTTGTAGTCGGGAACTTCATTATCTAGATATTTCTCCCTCAAGAGAAAAAAGAAAACCCCTGAGTCACTGAAACTGTCATTTAATAATCCACTAAGCAGCATTTATGAAGCACTTGCTATGTGCTGGGTCCTGCTCAGCACTGCAAATACAAAGACAAAAATGAACTAATCCCCTGCCCCTTATATTCTACATGCTTACATATTAAAACATAAAAAAAAAAGTTACTGTAGGTTCATTTTGTATAAGTCCAGGAGAGAGCTGGTGATGTCAGAATGAAGCTTGGAACAAGGAGAACCACAGAAGCCAAGGAGACCACTGGGGAGAGTGATAAGGACAGGAAGCAGAGCACCGAACAGTGGAATAGCAGGAGGAGACAAAAGTGGGCTGTTTTTTCTGAGTTTCGCTGTGAAAGGAAGGCCAACCAGAGGATGACAGCTTGAGGGAAATGGTAAGCTCATGTGAAGGTTTTTTTGGTTTGCTTTATTTGTGGGGCAATGAGGCTTAAGTGACTTGCCCGGGGTCACACAGCTATTAAATGTCAAGTGTCTGAGGCCAGATTGGAACTCAGGTCCTCCTGAATCCAGGGCCAGTGCTCTATCCACTTCGCCACCTAGCTGCCCCATTATGTGAGGGTTTTTTTTTTTTAAGGCTGAGGGAGGCTGGGTGTGTTTTAGGTGAGGAACTAGTCAAAAGGAGAGACTGAAGGTTGGGAGATGGAAGAGGCAGGGGGGGAAGGGATCCAGGAGTTGTTGGCTTTGGTGAGAAGAGCCACCTCTTCAGAGACCAGACTAAGGGAAAGGAGAATTAGGGCAACAGAGGGGAGCAGAGGAGGCTCACAGTGAATAGCCTCTTATTTTCTCCAGCTGAGGGTGGAGGGAAGGGTGGTGTGGGAGGCTTGAGGAGAGAGAAGGTAGGAAGTGAGACAGAATTAATCAGGGAGGAGTAGAAGGCTGGCCTTGCTGAAGAGAGAGTTTACTTGAGATCACGCCATCCGGCAGCACTCAAAGATGGGAAGCTATACTTGGGCTGATGTGACCAACACTTTTAAATACCCTGTATCAATTACAAAAACCACTGGTAACAACATTCTAAAAGAAAATGATCAGCTGCAAAATACAAAAGCAAATGAGATGTTTTGGTTATTAAATATATACCTTTAAAATGAGCTATGACTAATTTGGAGCTTATCATTTTTATGTCAGGGGTTACTATCTTTAGAATAAAATCGTTTAAAATATCATGTAGCATATAAATAGCTGTTCATATTCATATAGCACTTTTAAAGTTTTACAAAAGCAGTCTCTACAGGCTTACAGCCCTGTTGTGAAATTATTATTTCCCTTTCACAGATGAGGAATTTGAGGGTTATATCCCAAGCCCCATAGTAACAGCTAAGATCCCAACACGGGTCTCTTGATTTCAGATCTCACACTCTTTTACTACTTAAAATACATTTTATAAACCCATTACCTGTAAGAAAGCAGGAGCAGCTTGTACTGTGTGTTCAAAAATTAGAGAATGGGTTGGGTGGGGGTGGGGGCAGCTAGGTGGCGCAGTGGATAAAGCACCGGCCCTGGATTCAGGAGTACCTGAGTTCCAATCTGGCCTCAGACACTTGACACTTACTAGCTGTGTGACCCTGGGCAAGTCACTTAACCCCCATTGCCCCGAAAACAAACAAAACAAAACAAAAAATAGAGAGTGCCCAGAGGAGATCTATTCAGTCACTTCTAACTCTGCTCTGCGGTTACAGCTGTAGAACAAGCCAGCTTTGCCATATCAGATGTGTTTTCTGCTTTATCATGGGCTGTTCACCATCGAGGTTATTTTGAATCCCCTTTAATCCAGTATCCAAGATTCATAGCAGTTGCCTGATGTTAGAATGTAGCCATTTTAATGGGCAGTTTTCTAGATTGATTTAAGTCTATCTACCAAGTTAGCTTTAGAGTTTGTTTCAAGTAGAAACCCTTCCTCCAGAAATCAACTCTTCTCTCATGTAAAAGACCAAAATACAAGGACGATCAAGATTTTGCTTACCCAGGAGTTCTGCAATCCCCGTGTGGATTTCAAATAAGTGATTTAACAGAGGTTCCCTATTATTGTAGTATTTACTAATGGTATCGAACAAGAGTGCTTTCCACACATCTCCTTTGTCTGGTAGCTCAGGAAAACTTCTGCTTAGCTCCACCACCATCTGGTCTGGAAGGTATTCTAAGCAGTCAGTTGCTGCGGAGAGCCATTCATCATCCCTAGAAAAGCAGATATTGTTAAAAACTGCAAGACTAGGTGAGCACATGAGAGTTTTCTCCTCCTGACAGGGATGCTGTGCAGCAGAGCTCAGGCTCTTGCTGGAAGGATGGGCATCTGCTCCTGATGCAGACTGTGGCTGCTGTCTGGGAAGCAGCCTGGCGTAGTTCAGAGAGGCTCACCACCAACAGGCACACCACCGAGTGACAAATCCTTGGTGGGTGCATTGCCAGCCAGACAGAGAAAAGTGCCAAGGGACCTCGGTCCTAGGCTGTCACTCCCTTCCACTTCTGCAAGGATGGGAGCAGAGTGGCTAAAAAGCCCACAAAGGATGCCAAGGTTGGCACCATTATTGCCTTCTCAGACATTTTCACTGTTGGCCCTCCAAAGGTGAGATCTCTAAGTCAACATCCTATGAGAGGAGCAGGATTCTACTAATACTGATATTCTTACTATGACTGAGGTCAGAAAATAAAGGAGAGAGAGAGAGAGAAATGGAAGGAAGCTCAGGTTCTTGGAGAGGCACATAAAGAGAAAGCTTTATCCCTTTTCAAACAGCAACAAGCATTTTATAGGACACTTTGTCATTCTGCTTTGCAGTACTTAGGGAAACAAGCAAGAAAGATCCACCATAAAGATAATGTAGTTTATGTGGTAACTTTATCTGTCATAAAAAAAAAAACAGAGGAGAAAAAGGAATGACTATGAAGAATAAACCTATGAAGAACTCTGTAAGACCTCCCAAATTCAAGTGATATGTTTTTAGGGGGTGACATCAATGCAAAAGGTATAAGGGAAGGTGATCAAAAATGTCGGTTTTGTATTATGAATATTTTATTTGAGAAGAGAGTCGGAAGGTACCAGACATCAGGGAGAATGGAAATTGACTATCTTAACAGGAAACAACTGGTTACCAGTGTGGGAGTCATTTCTCCCCTGGCTGTCAATGGACAGTGGAACATCTTCAGTTGCCCGGAACAAAGATTAAAACCAGCCGAATTAAGACATGGCTCACAGTTTAAACACTCATAACCTGGCTTAAACAAGGTCATCATGCCCCTTTCTCTTCAAATGGGGAAGCAAATTGAAAAAAAGATGTTGAGAAAGATAATCACTGAGCCTTTCTATGCAAGTTTAAATAAAGTTTACCATGAGGACGAGGACCAACAAAACCCAAGAACTGCCTCAGCTAAGCAGATGTGGCAGCAGTGGACGGCACGAAGGCAGAACTAAACCCACGAGAAGAAGTAGGAGATGAAAAAAGGAAGTAATGGCAGAACAAAGAGAGCATGCAGGAGAGTTGGCTGCAGGTCCGGCTAAGTCAAAGGAGATCATAAGCATTTCAAATTATAACAAGAAGACAAAACACTAATAAAAATACGGAAGCTTTTCAACATCTCTATAACAAATATCTGTTCATCCACGATGATGGGCCACCACATTTGGATGAGCAGCCTGAGGGAGCGGAAATGTCAACACCGAGAGAGGAAGCACACCAGATCCCGATGACTATGAGCATGCTGTGGGGGTGATAAGTATGAGGGCACCAAGAGGCTGCCTGGGAAAAATCACGGCAGTATTCATCCAAATAGGAAATCAGGAGGACCCCAATATCTAACATCCCTACATGAACCACATGTCTACAAGAACAACTCTCTAAGAACTTAAAGAAGACTCAAGACATCAAGAACTCAGGCACATCCTGATGAAGAGAAGAACAGAAAGGTCCTCGAGACACTCTATAGAAGACCACAGGGACAAGTCATCCCACCTCCTTCTCGACCATGTGAGGGGATCAGGAGAGATTACCTCTACAATCCTTTCCAGTTCTAAACCTGAGAACCTACTGGACACACAACTGATTGAAAAGGACAAAGACTTGAAAGCCCATTGTGTTTTTTGGCTATTAAAAAAATTAACACAAGCATCTGTTAAGCGACTACTCCGCTGAATAGTCCCCTGAATATGAATACCAAGCAAGACAAAACGAGACCCAGATGCTCAACAAAGCTGTGGGTCAGTGTCATGGAAAATGTCTGAATGAAAATGGAAGGAGGGTTCTCTGCAAGAGAAAATGTGCTCCATGAATAACATCATGTTGATTTCATCAGTCTGGAACTCTACAAAGCCTCTGAAATTAGGTTTGTAACAACCACTGCCCTAAACAATCCATACAGGAAAAATAAATGGATGAAGAATGCTTAAGGTGCAGCCTGTGAGGCCCAGTTCCAGGGAGAGCTCATTGAACTGGTCTACCAGTATATACATCTCAGACAGATACTGCAGGTGGATAATGAATTGTACCCAAAAGCAAGTCTCCACTGGACACTTCTGTTGGAAGATTTGCATGCCTTGGAACTAAACCAACTATGCTAAGAGACGGCAACACAATGAAAATTCCCAACATTTTGCAGCTGGGAAGTACCTTACAAGGCATAAGCCAATGTTCTCATTTTAAGGATGACGAAACTGAGGTCCAAAGAAACGAAGTAAAATACCCAAGGTTACACATAGTAACCACAAAGTCTAAAGCTATAACTAGAACCCAGATTTCCAAGTCCAGTACTCTTTTCACAGTATCAGGATGCTTCTTTCTCTATAGAACTTATGGTAAAATTTATGGTCTCTTATTTTTGCTAGGAGAGGCAATCTAGGTAAAGCTGTTTTTTAAAGCTAATTGTCAAGTTATTCATCACAATGCTAGCTTCAGACAAAATTAGAAGGTAGATTTTTTTAAACATTAGCAGGAAAGGGAAAATAAGATTTTTGTACATTTGAATGATATTTTATTTGTTAAATTCAGTAGGAGAAAAAGGACCGTGAGTGAGGAAATCTGGGTCCTGACATTAACTTGGTTTGGAATCCTAGTAGAATTCAAAGTCCTAAATGCCACTGACCAACTTTCACTTTTGTCTCTATATCCCCAGGGCCTAGAATAGGCCTGTGAATATAGTAAGCACTTAATAAATGTTTCTTGATTTCAGTGTTAACTTGTTGACTTAGAAAAGTAACTTTAGGGCCTCGATTCTACCATCTATAAAATGAAAGATCGGTCTTTGAAGTTGTCAAACTGGAGAAGCAAGGTACAACTTTCCAAGTGGGCTTGAACCAGATTAAAATGTAATTGGGAGGGGCAGCTAGGTGGCGCAGTGCATAGAGCACTGGCCCTGGAGTCAGGAGGACCTGAGTTCAAGTCTGGCCTCAGACACTTAACACTTACTAGCTGTGTGACCCTGGGCAAGTCACTTAACCCCAATTGCCTCACCAAAAAAAAAAATGTACTTGGGAAATGTTTAGCAAAATAAATAAAAACATACCATAGGTAATGTTAATTTTTGCCTTTCTTTGAATGTGACATCACTGGCTTAGATTATTCCAAAATTCTAAAACATTCCACATCCAAGTAAGACAAATAGACAAAGTTACTCTGATTAAGATTCCAATTATACGTACTTAATTATTAAAAATTCCTACACTGTTTATCAAAAGGATGTGTAGGGGGGCAGCTAGGTGGTGCAGTGGATAAAGCACCAGCCTTGGATCCAGGAGGACCTGAGTTAACATCCGGCCTCAGACTCTTGACACTAGCTGTGTGACCCTGGACATGTCACTTAACCCCCATTGCCCTGCCAAAAAAAAAAAAAAAAAAAGGATGTGTAAAGTTAGAATTAAACTAGTTGACTAAGGTCAACTATCTTCTTGCTATTCAACTGCTAATAAATTAATTGATATATGACATTCAAAGGGTTAATTACAACCAACCAGATTCCTCCTTCTTAACTAGGCTAAAAAACTCAACAATAATAACTTAAGAATTGAATAATGTTCTGATAAAACATAATAAGCCTTCTGAGAACCATGGCTATCTTCATGTCTTTACACCTAACAATGTGTCTTGCAGGTATTAAGTGCTTTAAGAAGTTTGTTATAGGGGGCAGCTAGGTGGTACAGTGGATGAAACACTGCCCCTGGATTCAGGAGGACCTGAGTTCAAATGTGACCTCAGACACTTGACACTTACTAGCTCTGTGACCCTGGGCAAGTCACTTAACCCTCATTGCCCCGCAAAAACCAAAAACATAATAGAAACAAAACAAAAAGAAGTTTGTTATAAACCTAAAAACTTACTTTTTTTTTTTTTAGTAAGGCAATTGGGGTTAAGTGACTTGCCCAGGGTCACACAGCTAGTAAGTGTTAAGTGTCTGAGGCCGGATTTGAACTCAGGTACTCCTGACTCCAGGGCCGGTGCTCTATCCACTGTGCCACCTAGCTGCCCAAAAACTTACTTTTAATCAAATCTTGGTGTAAAATGTCAAACCTGTTAGGAAATTATGAAATTCTCTCTTAGTAATAACTATCAAAATGGATTTTTATACTATCTTAGTTCAAGTCTTTAAGAATCTTGGTAAAATGGAACAGCAATTTTAGAAATTTTTTTTTTTTAATTCAGCCAAAGGAGTTCATTGCCTTCAGAGTGTCATTGTTGTTTGAGGCTGCTCAGAGCCACGAACAAGCCAGGTTTACCTATATGGTAAGAGATGATGTTGAATGGCCAAAGACAACAACTTTCTTTGCTTGGTTAGGGAATTATCTATATGTGGAAATTCAGAAAAGAATACAAAATCAGAAAGTTAGGACTCTGAGAAATGGAAGCAGTGAGTATTAGTTATCCAAAGTCAGAAAGCAAGCTGGTGACAAAAAGAAAGGAAATCCAATTACAGATACATGTCCCAGTGACCTGTCACTGTGCAAAGAAGTGGTAAGCTGCTATAATTACTTGGAGTTCTATGTATGATTTAACAATACTCTTAAAATGATCATCATTTCTACATACTGTGAGTCACTATAGGCCTTGAGAACCCCTCGGTCCAAATAGTTACTGGTGTTGATCAAGTCTGGTTGTGCTTTAGAGTGAGGAACCTTGGATGCTGTCTCTTGATGCTGAAGTAAGGAGTCGAGGAGGGGGAGGTCTATCAACTGTAGCAGTCGCCCAATGGTTTCTTCTCGCCATACTTCATTAATAACTACATAGGGAAAACAGCAACAACTAACGATTATAATCCAAATGGACACCACAATATTTCCTTGGCAGACTTAAGTCAACAAAATAGTGGCCATTAAAAGATATAAACCTTCTAAAATGATCTCTTCTAAGAAGGGGAACAATTCATGGTTTGTTTTAATGTGTAGGAGAATAGACTTTGCTTTCTACTGTACAAAGAATGTAAGGAATTCTGGTTGTCCAATCTGTCAGATAAGAGACCAAGTCACATAACTCATGCTAATAAGGACTTTGGAAGAAAGAATGATTCATTGAAACTAAAAAATAGCTCTGAACTACTGGCTGCAGATTATTCCACTCAGGGTTTCTACAGCTCTGCTGGAGTCATCATGCTGCATTCTAGTAAGCCAGAGAATAAGAATCTAAATTCTCCAAAGGATTGGGATATGCATTTTTAGTTGACCTTATACCTATTAGACTATGAAAAGAAAATATATACATTTGAGAAAGCATTTAAGTTATAGTTAACTGGTGTCATTAAGTTATAATTAACAAAGTTTCGTGCAAAATAGACTTTGGTTTTGACTCCCGGCCAGCCGATAGAACAGCAGCCAGTATTTTTCAAGAATGGCTTCAGTCATTTATGCTTTATAGAGATAATAGACTTCTATTAGAACTGAAAAATACAAACAACTTCAACACAATGTTCTCTCTGAGCTATGTTTTATAAAAGACTAGGAAAATGTCAAGCAGATGACATTAATAAGGAAAAAAATAATCCTATTTAAAGACATTATCTATTTCTCAGTGTGTATCATCTTAGCTTACCTTGAGGAGACAGATTTGTGGAGAGAGTTACATGAGGGGAGTTAGCAGGTTTTAAACTCAGATTTTCCCACAGATCCTCTAAACTTGTTGATTTCAAGGCAGATGAATTAAATAATGGTGTCTTCTCGTATCTTAAAGCAAGAGATCTAATTTCAGATATCAGGACTTTAACAAACTGTCTACAACCATCTTCCTCAACTCTACAAGCTGCCCTATGACTTCATGCTGCTCACTGGTCTTTTTCGCTTTTATTCATTTGGAAACTGAACTGTCAGCTTCCAATACCAGAATGGCAGGATAGGTAGGGCCCCAAAGCTTAATGACCCCATTAGCCTGATTTCTGAGCTGTCATGATTGAACCAGGGCTGAGTATTTTCTAAATACCTCAGAGAAGGTATGCTTCTGCTCTAACCCAGGCAGCAAGTTCTTTCTTCTGCATCTTAGTTCTCAAGCTGGCTTTGGGAGCTATGAACATAAAATGATGTGATCTAATGAAAAAAAAGTTTCTAATACATTTGTCACTGTCACATATTTTAACAATTGAAAATACTTAAGACTTCCTACTTCACTCATCCTATTGAAGATTCAAACTTAGGCTTGTCCGGTAAAATTTAAACTCCTTCCAAAGCCAAACACATTTTATGGAAACTAATTTCGTTTTAAAAATACTTTACAGAAGCTTTTTTCCTTAAACATTATGCTATTAAATACAGAGTCCTTTGTATTAAGAGATCACTCACAGGCCCAAGATTTTAATAAAAAGGAACAAAAAGACAACTACCTTTTTTTTTTTTAAGAGAGATAAAGCCTGATTCCCCCCTCCAATTTATCGAAGAACTTGCCACAAACCTGGAAGGCGCACACACTCCATTCTCTTTCCCTGACTGAACATCTTGGTCAGGCATAGCTGTGAACCTGTAAAGGCTGCAGCTACTGTCTTCGAACACCGGCCGTTTGTCTCTTCCAAAGACTCTGGTCGGGACTGCTTCAAACACTTTGTAGTCCATCAATGCTTGACATACCCTTACAACTTTGGCACGAGGGATATCTACATCTCCAAAAAACTTGTTCTGAATTAGATGAGAGAAGACAACATCCACAGCATCGGAGCCAACAAAACAGTCATTATGCCGTTTTAAGTGGTGCCTTCGATTTTTGACTTCCACTTCTGTTTGAAGGGTGTTGATAATGCTACTCCAAATATACGTGGCCCCAAAAGGCTTCTGTGCCACGCTGAAACCTGGCAGTGAACAGAACACAGCAACTGAGATTCAGGGCAGATAACCACCAAACAATGACAACTGCAAGTCACTTTTCAGCACCAGTTGTAAGGACAGATTAGTTCTTAGTCTGGTCTTCAACAAGTAAAGTGAAGACTAGTATTGTGGGAAGAACGAAGGCCAGGAGACCCTGGCTAAGTCACTTCACTGAGTCTTAATTTATTCATCTATAAAAAATGAGTATTAGAATAGGTGGTCTCTGTTATCTCTGATTTGCAATTCCAAGTTTATAATTCTATGTTAGATATAATTATTCAAATATTTAAGAGCCTATAACATGCAAAACAATGTTCTAAATACATAGTTTATTCCCCAATTGATAAATGGTCAAAAGATATGAAGTTTTCTGAAGAAAGCAAAACAACTTACAGCCATATGAAAAAATGCTCTAAATCATTACTGATTAGATAAATGTAAATTAGAGCAACCTTGGGATACCATTTCACACCTCACAGATTGGCTAAAATGATAGAAGGGGGAAGTGACAAATGTTGGAAACGATGTGGAAAAATTGGGACCTTAATTCAGTGTTGGTGGATCTGTGAGCTGATTCAACCATTTTGGAGAGAGATATGGAATTATGCCCAAAGAGTTATTAAATTGCCTATACCCTTTGACCCAGCAATACCATTCTTGGGGTTGTTTTCCAAGATGCCTAGGGGAAAAAGAAATGAATCTACAAGTTCTAAAATATTTATAGCTGCTCTCTTTGTGGTGGCAAAAAACTGGAAATCATGGTGATACCCATCCATTGGGGAATGCCTGAACAAATTGTGGTACATGTTCATGATGAAGTATTACTCTGCTATAAGAAATGATGAGCTCAATGGTTTTAGAAAAGCATGGAGAGACCTCCACAGAATAATGAAGAGTGAAATGAGCAGAAGCAAGAGAACATTCTATACAGTAACAGCAGTAATGTTTTAAGAACTCTGAGCAAACAAGTTATTCTATTATAAATACCCAAATTTACCACAAAGATCCTATGAAAAAACTGCTTGAATACAGAAAAGAGAACTGATGTGTATATATATGTGTGTAGATATGTATATACACATATGTACATACATGTATATACATTGTGTGTGTATCTATACACATATGCATACAGATTTATACCTAAAGGTAGCCATCTCGAAATTTGAGGGTGGGGTAGAAAGCTGCATGATAATTGGCTGGTATATTGGAAAGGAATAGCAAGTTGTATATAATGGATTTGCAATCTCAGGCCAATCCTTTGTTTTTCTATCCCACCTGTTTTGGAAATGCTTGTTTAATTTCTTAAGTTCAGAATAAAATAAATGTGCTTTAAAATAAAATATATACATAGTTTAGATAATAGCCCCTGCCCTTATGCAGCTTAGTGAAAGATGACACAACCAAAGATAACTCTCATACACAATAATTACATCAGGTTTTGTTGTTCGGCAGTTCTTTGTTGTGTCTGACTTTGTGACCTCATGTAGGGTTTTCTTCGCAGAGATCCTGGAATGGTTTGCCATTTCCTTCTCCAGCTCATTTTACAGATGAGGAAACTGAGGCAAATGGGATTAAGTGCCCAGGGTCAAATATCTGATAAGTGTGTGAGGGTAGATAGGAATTCAGGATGATGAGTCTTGCTGATTTCAGGCCCAGTGCTCTATCCACTGTGCCACCTAGCTGACCTAATTATATTAGATAGCATAATAAGAGTAGTAATGATAATAATAACTAACATTTTTTATATTAAGTCTTAGATAGCTTATCCTTACAACAACCCTGTGAGGTAGGTGCTATTATTATCATCCTCATTTTACAGATGAGGAAACTGAGTCTCAGAAACTTGCCCTGGGTCACAAAACTAGTAGGTCTTTGAAATAACATTTGAACTCAGATCATCTTGACTTTAAGTCCAGCACTCCATCCACTATGGAGAACACTCTATGGAGGTTGGAGAGAGAGGTTGGCAGTGGGAAGAAAAAAGGAAAGGCTTCTCAGAGCGGGCAGCATGGAAGTTAACCTTTACTAAACAGGTAAACTGGGTGAAAGGGAACATACAACAGAGCTAGCACAGGACTGAGGCTGGAAAGTGCTGGGTGTGCGCACGCACACACACACACACACACACACACACACACACACACACACACACACACACACACACAGGGGCCACAGAACATTATCCAGTGTGGCTACAGTAGAGAGTACAGGAAGAGAAATGCAAGAATGCCAGCCTGGGGAAGATCTTCTTTGCTGGCCAAAGGAGTTTAGATTTGGTTTGGTAAGTAATGGGAAGCCACTGAAGATCTCTGACCACAAGAACAAGACTGGCTCAGTGTTTCATGGTTAGCCCTGTGGCTGCACAAAGAATAGACTACAGGGAGCAGAGTCTAAGAGATGGGGCAGATAGGAAATGCAACAGTGGCACAGAGAAGGTGTGTAAGCAATGTTCGTGACTCTGATTTGGAGGCAAAGGAGAATTAGAATCAACTCCAAGCCTATAAATATTGGAGGGCAGAGATTCTGTCTTGAGAGACAAAAGGAAACCAGAAGGAAGAGAGAGTTGGAGGAATGTGGTAGAGGCTCAATTTTGGACATTTTGTGTTAGAGTTGTCTGTCTAGAGAGTGGTTCTGGACAAAGTTTAGTATACTGCTCTGGAGTTCAAGAAAGAGAAGGCTAAGGAGGCATGTGCCTCTAGAGAGTAGATAAAACAACTGTTGGACTGATTAAGATTAGATTCTTGGCCTTGACATAGAATAAGCTCAAAGAAACTCAGACCTAGCTAACTATGAGTTTAGGAGCTAAAGCAGAATTGTAGGCAGAAGCAATGAGATTTGGGGGGACGGGGCAATGAGGGGTAAGTGACTTGCCCAGTGTCGCACAGCTAGTAAGTGTCAAGAGTCTGAGGCTGGATTTGAACTCAGGTCTTCCTGAATCCAGGTCCAGTGTTTTATCCACTGAACCACCTAACTGCCCCTAGCAATGAGATTTTTTTTTTAAATTGAGACACTAATGTACTGCTGCAGTTGGAAACTGATCCAACCATTCTGGAGAACAATTTGGAACTATACCCAAAGGGCTGTAAAACTGTGCATTCCCTTTGATCTAGCAATGCCTCTATTATGCATCTGTATGCCAAAGAGATCAAAGAAAAAAGGACCTTTATGTACAAAAAATATTTATAGTGGCTCTTTTTTGATGGTAAAGAATTGAAAATTGAGGGGGTTACTACATTAACTGGTAAATGGTTGAACAAGTTGTGGTAAATGATTGTAATGGAATACTATTGTGCAGTAAAAAATGATGAGCAGGATGATTTCAGAAAAATGTGTGAAGACTTAAATGAACTGATGAAAGTGAAGTGAGCAGAACCAAGAGAATACTGTACATAGTAACAGCAGTACTATACAATGATCAACTGTGAATGACTGCTATTCTCAGCAATACAATGATGCAAGAAAATTCAGACTTAGGATAAAAAAATGCTATTCCCCTCTAGAGAAAGAACTGCTGGAGTAAGTCTGAATGCAGATTGAATCATATTTTTTTAAACTTTCTTTTTCTTTTTTTGGTCTGTGTTTTCTTTTGCAACATGGCTAATATGGAAATATTTTTTGCCAGACTTCACATAGATAATCTTGTTTGTTTATTTATTTATTTATTTTGCAGGGCAATGAGGGTTAAGTGACACACAGGGTCACACAGCTAGTAAGTGTCAAGTGTCTGAGGTCAGACTTGAATTCGGGTCCTCCTGAAACCGGGGCCGGTGCTTTATACACTGCATCACCTAGCTGTCCCCTAACATATATAATCTTTATCAAACTGCCTTCTCAAGGAGGAGAAAGGGAAAGGAAGGAGATAATTTGGAACTTAATTTTAAAAAAATCAATGCGGGTTTTTTTTTACATATAATTGAGAAATATTTAATTAAATATATTATGAAAATTTGAGGGGGAATTAAGGACAAAGGAAACAATTTTAAGGTTCTGTTTCCCATTTTTCTCTGAATTTAAATTGTACTTACCCGGGGGTGGCTAGGTGGTGCAGTGAATAAAGCACTGGCCCTGGATTCAGGAGGACCTGAGTTCAAATCTGGCCTCAGACACTTGACACTTACTGGCTCTGTGACCCTGGGCAAGTCACTTAATCCCCATTGCCCCGCAAAAAAAAAAAATTGTACTTACCCATGCTACTGGATCCCTTTTGGGGGAATGAAGGGGTATGTTAGATAAAACACAGGCAAGAGGCAAGGTTCTAAGGTAGGGAAAAATCAAGGGAACAGGGTGTAGTCAAGAAGCATATCTGAAATCCACCACCATTTAACAAATCTTATAAATCAAACACCTATTAAGTGGTCAGGGCCAGTGTTAGGTGCCAGAGGGAAAAAGATAAAAAAAAATGAAACAGTCTCTGTCTTCAAGGTAGTTACATTCCAAAGGAAAGATAAATGTCATAGATCTGGGTATATTCCAAATAAATACAAATTAATTTGTATTTGATGAGGGGAAGAGACTCAGGAGGATCTAATGTAGATCCTAGCATTTAAGGTCGGAGGCCACCAGGAAACAGTGAGAACTCCAGGCTGGAAGCTGGGCCATGGTAATGGTGTGGGTGGCCAGCCAGACGGGACAGGTCTCCATGGTGCTACATAGAAGGGAGAGGACAATCACCAGGACATCCTCTCCCTCAGACACTCATACAGAGTTAATTCTCTTAAATTTAGTCCGCTTTGCTTACCCATTCGTATGTTACTTTTGCCACTGAAATCCTTGAATCCAATACTCAAGTAGTCACCAAGCCTTTACTTGAGGTTCTCTAAGAAGGGGGGATCCACCCTCTCCCCATCCCCTGTAGCAGTCTGACTTGTAGGAAGTTTCTCCTTGACATGCAGGGGTCTAGCTGTCTCTGTGCCAATTGTGTTTTTCTGTTTCTGAGCAGGTTATGCTTGTTGCATCTTCTGTTTTATCTTACAGACATTTCAGAAGCCTCTACTTCATACAAGGGCATGTTAAGTTTTGGGTGGGTCAATGGAATTGATCCTTTATTATACAATTCTGTATGGATGCTACAGTAAATGATTCCACCAATCCATTCAGGACAAATCTGTCATGCAGCTGCTGGTTACTGCACTGTTTTTTGCTGTGAACAATTACTGGCCCCTTATAATAAGCCTTATGGTGTGTGCACGCGCGCATGCACACACACACACACACACACACACACACACACACACACACACACACCCCTTTGCCTGTAAACTTTCCAAATACCCAAAGATTACATTATTTTGAACACTTCAAGCAACAAAATACTAACTTTTTTAGCTATTTTTTAAAAACTTACTCTTTTTGATGCCTTTGTTTTCTGATCACATCCTGCTCTCCCTACCTCAGGGGCCATCCCTTATAAACCAAAGAATGAGGGGAGAAAAAAGTTCAGCAAAACCATCAGTTGTATCTGACAGCATATTCACTATTTCATGCCTATAGTTGCTGACCTCTGCAAAAAAAAAAAAAGAAAAAAGAAAAAAAAAAGGAACTGGACTTCCTTCAGCTTGGTCTTGACAGGGTTGGTTGGTTGTTCCCACTGCTGGAGATATGGCACATGTTGTTTTCCAGGTTACTGACTTCCCTTTGCTTCAGTTGAAGCTTTCCTGTGCCTCTCTGAATTCCTCCTTACTCACCAGATGCTATTTCAGCACATCCATGTACCACAACTCGTGCAGTCTTTCTCCAATGGATGGGCACCTCCTTTGTTTCTAGCTCTTTGCTATCACAGTAAAGTATGACTATGGCTATCCGACATCCTATATATAATGTTGTAGCCATTTTTCTAAAATCTCCAACACTATTGCCATCTTTTGTCAGCTTCGCTAACTTACTAATGACACTTCATTAATTAAGAGCTATTTTGATTTACATTTCTCTTATTAAGGATTTATGGTAATGCTTCATATGATTGCTATAGCTTGTAATGTCTTTTTAGAAATGCTTGTTCAACATCTTTTCTTTTTATTTATTTATTTGTTCAATATCATTGGACCACTTATCCACTGAGGAATGGTGGTTGGCCTTTTATATCGGTATCAACTCCCTGTCTATTGGACCTTGCAAATCAAACTTTTATCAAAGAACTAAGTTGCCAAGATTTTTTTCTCCAATTGATAATCTCTATTCTTATCAGAAGAGTATTGATTTTATGAATGCAAAAGTGTTTTAATGATAACCAGGATTTCTTATTAAATCTTTTGTGATCTCCTTGTTTTTGTTAAGAATCCTCTCACTTTAGCCAATGGCTAACATTACATCTTGAAAGATGGATTTCAAGAATCACATTTAAAGGCTGAAAACACTTCACAAAGCCATACGAAGTGATTATTTGCCATGAATATCTGAATATATACGAGCAGTCTTCAGCATGAATTCTGAAGAATGCTTCAATGACTCTAATCAAGATGCGTAATGGCATAGACGGCAACCCACCCACAGCTTCCTATCTTATGTATTTTGTTATTCATGTCCTCCTATAAATGCTTTCTAGGGAAGATGAAGAAAGTAGTAGGTCCAAGAGTATCAATGTAGCACATGAGTTATTCATCTGTTAACCCTCCTTCAAAGCAATGCCACTGGTAACTGTATCACTTTGAGGGACAAAGCGCATACAGTAGCCTCCATTTAAGACAATTTAACTTACTTTAGGAGAACAGCTTGACAACTTGACCATTGTGACAAAATAATAAAGGCACTGTGATATGGGGGAGGCATGGATCAAGAACCAAGCCCTGGGTTCTAAACCTGGCTGTTTGACAGCAGGCAAGTCATTTCACTTCCTCTAATCTTCCCCAAATTCTGCCTTTTAAACGACTTTATTTTTGGCTTCTATTGAAAAATAGTCTCTAGTGGCAGCACTCTCCACAGGGATGGTAACCCCAGGACAACACTTCTCTGGGCCAGGCTAGGAAACTGAGTCAACATAGTCACCCATCTGAGGCCAGTGAGACAACAGAGAGGGAAAGGGGGAGAATCTACATAATTCTGTAATCTGGACAATGGAATAGGTAAAAAGGTGAGAAAGCAGGATTTTTTTTAATGGGATAGCTATATAGCTGTCTAGATGGACAGAAGATTAAAGAACAGGTTAGGGCAAGACATGCACTTGTGAAGAAAAACTCTGCTTTTCCTTCGTCCTCCCGGCACAACACAGTCCAGTCCCTTCAGGTCTTCTTCCCACTTGGAGCACAATTCCTAATGAATGCATTCTGGGCTGTTTTCCCTCAAGCACTACCACCTACAGAGCCAAACCAGGTCATGTTCCTGCAGATACTTTAATACCTAATACACAATGGATCTGTCGAATGGAGATGCCCAAACCCACACCAGGATAACCTGTTTTCTCAACACTGACTTCAATAGGTGAGCACAGACATCCAATCCACAAGCTTACTTAGCTTTTCTTCTTGTTTACCATCCAATACCAAATAAAAATTAGCCTCCATTCAGCTAAAATGCACCTTAGTGATTGTGATGTATCCCACATCAAACAGGGCTGAAAGGAGGCCAGAAACAAGGTGTAAAGGAAAAGAATGTTTCCTATCAAAATTCAAATTCCAGTCTTTGACTGTCATGGTAAATACATGATAGCCAAAGGTTTTACATTCAGTGTTGCTTTCATGATATGCACTTTGTATCTGATTTGAGGATTTCACTCTCGAGAAATGTAAACAATGTCTACAGCATAAGATGGGAGCGTGCCAAGATTTAACCATGTCAGAAGACATGTTTCTGTACAATTTTGGCATTCTCTAGTCTCCCCTTTCCATCTTCAGCTCTCCCTGTCTCCCAGGGAGACAAAGGAACAAGATGTCCCCTCAGGATAATCTCAACCTTCCTAATCTCAAACCTGCACACAACCTCCCTCAGCCTTCTCTCCCCTCTGACTACAAGGTTAGAGGGTGGCATATGAAACTCCTCCCAAAGCTTTCCTTTATAGAGGTCAGAAATTGGACCTCCAAGCCCCTCCACTCTTCACATGCAGTCCTGCCTGGTTTCAACTTCACAGAAGTCCCTGAGTCAAAGGAGAACACCCTCCAGAAGGTCCTACCAGGTCATGGGATCATAGATCTAGAGCTGAAAGGGACCCAGAAAGCCTTCTGGCCAATCCCATCATCCTACAAATGAGAAGCCTGAAGTCCAGAGGCTGAGTAACTTGACCAGGTTGTCAGAGATGGCAGCTGCCTATGAAGACACTCATGGAATCCCTTGAATCATGGGCCTTCCAGAGTCAATGCTCCTTTGACCCAAGGGGCCAGGGGGACAGAGACACTGATGTGGACATTGTCATTGGGAACACCCGAGTCATAGCCACATACCTCTCTAACCAAAACAGTACCGCTATGTTCCAAACCTCATTATACCAGAAAGCACACTGGGGGCCCCAGACAATGTGCTCATTGTCATGAGTATACATAACACAGCACATTTTTAAAAGCCTCTACTACTTTATAAATTTGTCCAAAACTAAGGGTCAAAACTAGCTATAACGAAATACTTCTCCTGTTTACCATTTCCTGGGGTTTAGGATTAGAAGAAATACCAGATACAGTCTAGTATAAACTCTAGGTAAGGAAACTGAGTCCCAGGAAGTGAAATATCTTGCCCAGGGTCATAGACGGTAGAAAGAACAAAGCTAGACTTTGAACCCATGTCTTCTGACTCCAAATCCTAGCTCTTCCTACTATTCCATGTTGCTGCTTCTGTCCTGAAGCTCAGAAAAGCATCAGGTCAAATAAAAGCCTCACGGAGAACCTCAATATAAGCCATAAAATCATTGCCCCAAATGGGAAATGCAACAGGAAAGGAGGCTAGTCTGACTCAAATCCAACCTGAAGGTTTCCTTTTCTATAGACCACAATCCCACAGACCACAGAAATCTGGTGCTATGCTATGAAAAAGACGGTCCCCCAAGAAAGGGGTTATAATCTGGCGGCACCACCAATATAACAGCATGTACAAATCTAGAAATGCTTTCGATTACCAATACTAACTAGGATGAGAGGACAAATGCCCTTGATGGTCCTTAATTGCCCCTGCCAAGAAAAGGATGTGCATTTGGGGGGAGGGGGGAAGAGTGTATGGTAAAGACTATAAATAAATCAATAACTTTGAAAGAAACACTTGGGAAAACAGCACTGGTGGCTAGGAAGGACTAACATTTAAATGTGTCCAAGTCACACAGAAATTACAACAAAGGCAAGCCCTGGTCCTTACCTTATTCAGGGAAGTAAGTGAGAGAGCATATGGAAAGCACACGGGGTTCCCAAGAAAAGTGAGACTATTCAAATTCAAGGAATTACATTACTGCATCAATAGGTAACATGCCACCTTCCCAGAGATTCTGCCTACACTTAGAGACCAAGTCCCAAACTAGGATTTTTACAGGTCCTTCCAGCCCCACCCCCCTACAGAAAGCAGAAACCCACAGGCACACAATGAGAAGAATTTGGATTTGAAAACCAATTAACAAAGGAAATGAGACATTCAAATTTATAGATTATATTGTAACATAATTTGTATCACATTAGAGCATATATAAATATAACAACAAATTATAATTTCCCATCCTCTTAAAAAAAAATAGGTCTGTGTGATCTAAAAAACAAGAACTGTTTAGTGTGCTAATCAAAAAGTCCATGAGGGGTCAGCTAGGTGGTACAGTGAGTGGATAAAGCACTGACCTGGGATTCAAGAGGACCTGAGTTCAAATCCGACCTCAGGCACTTGACACTCACTAGCTGTGTGATCCTGGGCAAGTCACTTAACCCCCATTGCCCCCCCCCCCAAAGTCCATGAGAATTCAAGACAGGAGTCCCTAGGTGCCTTCTCTCTCTTTTTTTTTTTAGTGAGGCAATTGGGGTTAAGTGACTTGCCCAGGGTCACACAGCTAGTAAGTGTTAAGTGTCTGAGGCCGAATTTGAACCCAGGTACTCCTGACTCCAGGGCTGGTGCTCTATCCACTGTACCACCTAGCTGTCCCTTAAGTGCCTTCTCTAGATTACAGTGGCTACTAGCCTTTCTTTTCTTTCTAAAGGGGAGAAGAAATAGAGGCAAAGAGATGCTTGCTCAGTGAATCAGTGGCAACAGACCAAGAATCATTGCTCCCAATGCCTTTTTTTTTTTGGCGGGACAATGGGGGTTAAGTGACTTGCCCAGGGTCACACAGCTAGTGTCAAGAGTCTGAGGCTGCATTTGAACTCAAGTACTCCTGAATCCAGGGCCAGTGCTTTATCCACTGCGCCACCTAGCTGCCCCTACTCCCAATGCTTTTGCTCAAGTCCCAGACTGAAGTTGTGTTGCATACCGAATAGTGGGAATGTGATTAATACACTCTACAAGCCAATGACTGCCACATGAGGCAGAGCAAAAGCCAGGTGCTAGAAAGCCCCCACAACCAGGCAGTCTCAAGCTTGGGCCCACTGCACCTGGTCTTCAAGGGCTATACTGTTTTCTGAAGGCTCAACCTTCAGGCACTTCTGAGGGAGCCTAAAATAACCTTCCAAATAACACATTTTCTCTTACCTACCATCTCCAAATCCAGCTCCTGTACTAAATACAGCAAGTAGAGTGACCAGCTATTTTTCAAATAAGGTTAAAATCTGCTGGCATGGGCAGCTAGGTGGCACAGTGGATAGAGCACCAACCCTGGAGTCAGGAGTACCTGAGTTCAAATCCGGCCTCAGACACTTGACACTTACTAGCTGTGTGACCCTGGCCAAGTCACTTAACCCCAATTGCCCCGCAAAAAAAAAAAATCTGCTGGTACATCTTCTTTCCCTCCTTTGGAAGGGAATGAGCATGAAGATTTCTTACAATTTTCCAAACACCACATTAGTTTTAAGGCATAGGATGCAGCAGAAGTGTTTCGGTAAATAAATTCTATCATATACAGCAGCTGAATCCCATCAAAAGTATAGGGGAAATGCCTTACTAAAGATATTTCTCAGAAAATTAAGACTCACAAAGCATTCTCTTTTTCTGTAACCCATTTGTTTGTATTTTAACAAAACATCAAGGGCATCATTCTCTGGGCCAAATTTAGGGGCCCAGAGGTGGGGCCCATAAGAAGGGACAAACCTCATGAAAACCTAGTCTTAATGAGCACTTTGCAAAGGGATAGTAATCAGCTATGTGGTTAACCCAAGCTGGAAGGAGAAAAGAAAGAGAGTCACCTGGCCAAAATGAAGGCGATGGCTTTATTTCTTTACTGTTTGGAAATACCGTATTTCTGCAGCTGTAGCACCTGAATCTCAATTTATTCGATGCCCAACAGAATGACACACATTATTTTCACTAGAATGAAGGCAGGAGAAAGTTCATTCAAGAATAGCTAGTTCAGTGCTTTTTTTTCTTCCCCCCAAAATGAGGAAACACAAAGTCACTTGACCGAGGCAAACAGCCAGCCGGTAGACTATCGGGATCTTCGATTTGATTCAGTTCCACAAGCACTTAGTAAGCACATGAAAACCAATAGACCCCTGCCCTCCGAGAGCTTACATTTTACCGTGGGGTATATAAGGGTATTTCTGTGTGGTCATGAACACCAACAGATTCATGGAAGTCTAGCTAAGTACAAAATGCTTAAATAATGAGCCTCTCTGGCATACCAGAGAACGCACTGACTTTTGGACTCCAGTTTCATCTATAAACCAGGTATTTATTAAGCTCCCACTGTCTGTGAGGCGCTGGGAATAGAAAGAATCAAACCATTCCTAAGGGTTAGGACAAACAGAGAAACTTATTGAGGAGTTAATAAAGCGCTTTGCAAACCAGAGTCCTATCAGTAGCCCGCTATTTCGATCAAGGAATAGTTCAATCCGTGGAAGGGAGGGATCCCCCACGAGGGGTGGGTGTTAGGTGGGAGGGATTGTCCAGGCAGGTGGGGGGGGGGTGTTCAGGCAGGTAGGGGGAGGGGTTGTTCAGGCAGGTGGGGAGGTGTCCAAGCAGGTGGGGGGAGGGGTTGTCCAGGCAGGCGGTGGGGGGGGGGGTGTCCAGGCTGAGGACGGGGGAGGGGGGGGTCAGCGCAGGCGCGCAGTAGTATCCGCTCCAGGGCCGAAGGCTGCGGTGAGAGCCAGATGAGGCTGGACAGCGGGGCCAGGCTGCCCGAGACCCCTCCAGCACCCTCCTGGCGGAGCCCCGCCCTCGCCCCCTCGGCAGGGAAGGGGGGGTCGTTCGGCGGGGCGCTCCGGGAGGTCCCGGCGCGCGGGGGTGTGCGTAGGGCGCTCAGGTGAAGCCGCTGAGCGGGCGCAGCGGGAGGGAGGAAGGGGTCAGTGGGTGCCTCCTCTCCCCTGTCCGGAGCCCTTCCCGGGGACGTGACGCCGAATCTGTTCTACTTGGGCCGGACGAGGCCGGGCCGCGGGAGGGCGAGCTCCAGGAGGGGGCCAAGAGCAAGAGAGCAGCGCGGGGGGGAGGGGGGGGGCGCGAGCTGCGGGGCGGGGGGGGGGGAAGAGAAGAGCGCGAGGCCAAAGCGGGGAGCCGGGGGGAGGCGCCGGCGCGAGCCTGGGCTGGGGGTGAGCGTGAAGCCGAGGCGGCGGCTGCGGCGGCTGCGGCGGCTGCGCCAGGCTCGGACCCCCGCGGCGCAGCAGTGGACCGGGGCCAGCGCGCGGGCTGGCGGGCGAGTCGATCGGGCGCCTAACGGCCGCGAGAAGCGAGCGTCGCCGCCCGCAGCGGCGGGTGAGTGAGCCCGGGCGGCAGCCCGCTCTGCCCGCCGTTCCTCGCGCACTCACCCGGGGGCCTCTGCTCGGGGCTGTAGAGCGTGGAGATGTGGAGCGCCGCCGCCTTCTCCCGCACGGCGGACATCGCTGCTGCCGGCCGCCGCGGCTCCCCCGACGGCAATAAGCGCTCGGCCCGCGAGTCCCCAGAGCCGGCTCCCTAGGGACCGCGGGGGCGGGGCTCCGCCAGGCCCCGCCCCCTCCCCCTCGCCGCGGCTCGTGCTGCCCCCGTGCGCCGGCAGGAGGCGCGGCACGAGGCGGAGGCACCCCCGCCCCCCACACCTGTGAAAGGAGTCGGCTGGGATCCAAGGTGCGCCGGGAAAGGACGCCTTCCTTCCCTGCCCCCACCCCGGGGCAGCGGGTGAGCCAGGGAAAATGTACGGGGAAAGGCCGAAAGCAACCCCGGGGGCTCCAAAGGAGGGCGGGGCCGGGGTCTGCACCGGGCCCGCGGCGCCCGAAAGCCCCCAACTCTCCCCACTCCCCGCGTCTGTGAAAGCTGTCCGAGCCCCTCCCGACCCCGCCCATCACCTGCCCTTGATTCCGCGGCGTCGATGCGGGCAGGAGGGCTTGGCGCTTACCCCGCGTCCATTCTCCTGTTTGTCCATTGCAAGCACCTGTCAGGGAGCCAGGCGTGTAGTAGGTGATGAGCACGTAGTAGGTAGCGGACTGCGTGGCTTTAGCACAAGGGACCCGGGGTTCCGAGTCCAGAGAAGCTCTGACGAACGCGAGAACTTTGGGACGCTTGAGGACTTTGTGTACTTTTGTCCGTAACGCCCAGAAGGCCCCATCTCAGTCTCCGGCTCCCTTCCCCATCCCCTTTCCTTAGCCCTTTCTCCTCCCGCTTCCGTTGTCCTCCCCCATCGTTGGAGGGACCGCCTCATCTGGTCTCCCCAACACCATTAATAATAGTTAAGCAAAACAAATCAAAGTATTTGGCTGCATCCAAAAATGTCCAGGTCGTTCTTCACCTCTGTTCTATCTGTATTCATCAGAGTTTTGGAGTCTTTCATTGTTGTTTGTCTTAACAGTGTTAGAGCCATGGTACAAATTGTTCTTCCGGTTCTGCTCCACTGTCATTCCATGTAATTCCTCCAAGGTTCTTCTAATTTTGTCCTCTTCATCATTTCTTATTCACAATAACATTCCACTACAGCAATATACCATAATTTGCCCAGTTATTTCCCAGGTGATGGATACCCCCCTACTTTCTACTGCTTTGCACAATTGCTGCTGGGAATTTTCATGTGCATATGTATAAACATGTGTGCATGTATATACATATCTATATCCTTCCTCTCCCTCTTTCATTTAACTCTCGTGTATAAACATATAATAGTGGTATTAGTGAATCAAAGCGTATGTATAGTGTAGTGACTTTGGCTGTATAGTTCCAAATTGCTTTCCAGAATGACAGTGACAATTCGAAGCTCAACCAACACACCTGCCAACAGTTCTTATTTTTCCTTTTTATGATCTTTGCCAACATGATGTGTGTCAGGTGGAAGCTCTAGAGTTGCTTTCATATGGATTTACCTTGTTACTGGTGACTTGGAGGAATTTTTCATGTTTATCGATGACTTTTTTTTTTTTTAGTGAGGCAATTGGGGTTAAGTGACTTGCCCAGGGTCACACAGCTAGTAGGTGTTAAGTGTCTGGGGTCAAATTTGAACTCAGGTACTCCTGATTCCAGGGCCGGTGCTCTATCCACTGCGCCACCTAGCTGCCCCGACTTCTTTTTCTTAATTTGAGAATTGCCTGTTCACCATTTATCTGATATATTTGAATCGTTTCCTTACACATCTTGAATATCATGCCTTTATCAGAAAAACTCATTGCAAAGATTTCTTTTCCTAGTTAAGTTTCCCTTCTCATTTTAACCATATTTATGCAAAAGCCTTTCAATTTTATAGAATCAAAACTGTATTTTATGAGTCTCGAACTCCCTGATTTGCTTAAGAACTTTTTCTATCAATAGCTGCAAAAGGAAACTCCTTCCTTACTACTCTAATTTGTTCATGATGTGACTACATATATATATATATATATATATATGCCATGTAGCCATGTGTAAATAACTCCTTGGGGTATATAGTTGAGATTTCTTTTTCCTTTTTTGGGGGGGGGCAGGGCAATGAGGGTTGTGACTTGCCCAGGGTCACATAGCTAGTGTCAAGTGTCTGAGTCTGGGTGCTTCATCCACTGCACCACCTAGCTATCCCCGGAGATTTGTTTTTCCAACCAGTATCAAATATCTTTGATGATTATTGCTCTGGAATATAATTTGACATTAGCAATGCTGAGTCATCTTTTTTCCTACTTTTTTTCATTATTACCCTTGAGGTTTTAAAATTGTTTTTCTTCCAGATAAATTTTGTTACTAATTTTCTAGTTCTATAAAGTAACTTCTTGGTAGGTTGTTATGGCACTGAATAAATAAATTAATTAAGGTAATGTTACCATGGGGGGGGGCAGGGCAATGAGGGTTAAGCCCAAGGTCACACAGCCAGCAAGTGTCAAGTATTTGAAGTCGAATTTGAACTCAGGTCCTCCTGAATTCAGGGCAGGCGCTTTATCCACTGCGCCACCTAGCTGCCCCTACCATTTTTATTATATTGCCATAAAACATCCATAAGCAGTGAATACAAATTCGATTATTTGGACCCTCTTAATTTCTGTAGAGAATAAGTTATAATCATATAATTTCATGTGTATCTTAGTAGTAGATTCCCAAATATTTTATACATTCGATAGTTTTTTCTAAGCATTTAAGTCATTGGGGGGGGAAGAGGGAGAAGGAGACAGGGCAATGAGGGTTGTGACTTGCCCAGGGTCACACAGCTAGTGCCAAGTGTTTGAGGCCATGTTTGAACTCAGGTCCTCCTGTATCCAGGCCTGGTGGCTTTATCCACTGCACCACCTAGCTGCCCTCACTAGTTATATTGAATGAAATTTTTGTTTCTACCTCTTCTTGCTGGTTTTACTTTATAAAATATAGAGAAGGCTGATCATTTGGGTGGCTTTATTTTCTGTTACTTTGCTGAAGTTACTATTTCAATTAATTTTCGGCTCAGTCTCTAGAGTTCTTTATAGAGAGCAACATATATGCAGACAGCAATAATTTTGCTTCCTCTTTGCTTATGCTTATTTCTTCAATTTTTGTTTCTTGACTCATTTAGATAACAAGCATTTCTAGAACTGTGTTCAACAGTAGTGGCAATAACAGATATTCTTGCTTTATCCTTGATTTTATTGGAAAAGCTTTCAGCCTTTCTCTATTACAAGTTTTTGTTTGCTTTAAGGAGAGAGCCATTAGTAGTTAAACTTTTTAGTATTGTGTTGGGGTTGTGACTTGCCCAGGGTCACACAGCTAGTAAGTGTTAAGCGTCTGAGGCCATGTTTGAACTCAGGTCCTCCTGACTCCAGGGCCTGTGCTCTATCCACTATGCCACCTAGCTGCCCCATGTTGTTGGGTTTTTTTTGTTGTTGTTTTTTACGGAAATAGGTATTTTGCTAAGAGCCTTTTCTGCATTTCTTGATATAATTATTTTTCCTTAGATAAGCCTCAATAGGATTGCTGCTCACTTTTCTTACTTCTGAGTGCTTAGCACAATAGTAGGCAATGCTTGTCAAATGAATGCATGGATTTAATGAATCAAACCATATGTTCTTTATTGCAGAGGGGACCAGAGAAACTGTCTTAACTGTTCTGTATAGATTTTAAACATCATAAAATATATAACAATATTTACTTTAATGTAATCTTCAAAAATTATTCGAAAATAATGAACACAAATCCCACAGCTGAACTAGAAATAAAACTATTTCTTACTGTTGCTATAAGTAATTGCTTTAAAGGCACCTATGAATTTTTTTCACGAATTTCATTTCATGAATTTTTTAAAACAAAAATTAAAGAAGTAGACGTTAAAAATTCTAACATGTTTTCCCTTTAAATTCAAATCTTTGAACATGAGAGCTAAAGTAGTTTTAATGAGTTTGCCCATAGCTTAATTTTAAATTCCAAAATTACATAAAAGTTTTCTTGTTAGTTGGTGATAGGGGTGGGGGGAAGGGTTGAAGAGGAAAGAAAGCTCCATTGCTGTGAAAGAATTAGCAAATCCTGTTTACTGTAAATATTTCATACAAATATTCCAGTTATTCACAGTCATCCCCCTTTGTCCTTTATTTGTCATAAAAGTAACAATAACCCTTTTCATGTGGTAAAGAAATACATTAAGGGGATGTTTTAATTTTTTTTTTCAGTATAATTAGTTCAGCAACACATACAGTCCCAATGTTTAATTATCAAAAATCTACAAGTATTAAAGCCACGGGGAGGCAGTGTGGTACAATGGAAAGAAAAGTGCTGAGTTCGAATCCCAGGGTGACCTTAAGCAAAACAGCTTCTCTGGGCCTCGGTTTCCCCATCTGTAAAATGAGGGAGTTGACTAGACTTCTAAGGTCACTTCCAATTCTAAATCTGTAATCCTGTGATGATAATTTTAGGATGATACTCTGGGGGTTAAAAGAATAAACAGGATCATTGTTCTCTAATTTCATTTAGATCCCAGGAATTTTCCTCTAAATTGATTAAGGTGCTATTTCCTTTTTTAAAAAACAGATCATTTAATCTTCAGTCTGTAAAATTTTAGTGTTTCAGTTCTCTAGCTTGGAAAAAAAGTCAAATGAACTATTGGAGAATTACCTAAAATTTTTTTGTCAATCAAGAATTAGTCAACAAGACCAAAGCATTGTAGGCCTTTGGGATACAGAGTGCATGTCAGTTTTAGTACCTGCCCTGAAGCAGGTACTAAATTTAGTAAATTCCAGTGAGATGCTTTCTGAGCCAGTAGAGATGACTGACAGAGGATTTATTTTCCCTTCCCCAGCGGAAATAAAAAAAAATTCCCCAAATTACTTTATAATCAGGAATGAATCATAGTTAAATTGTCTGCTTCATTAGTCCTTTGGGATTGTCTCGGATCATGGTATTCCTGAGAATAGTTAAATCCTTCACAGTTCTTCATCAAACAATATTGTCATTGTGCACAATGTTCTCTTGGTTCTGCTCACTTCTCTATACATCACTTCATACGAGTCTTTCCAGGTTTTTCTGAAATCGTCCTGCTTGTCATTTCTTAGAGCACAATAATAGTCCATCACCACAGCTTGTTTAGCCATTACCCAATGGATGGGCCTTCCTTTGATTTCCAATTCTTACCCACCCAAAAAAGAGCTGCTAGAAATATCTTTGTACAAATAGGTCTTTCTCTCTTTTGGGGATGTCGCCAAATGGCAAATCTTAAAGGCACAGATGTTCATTTTGCCTGGGGTGCCCTGAAGCTTTGAGAGAGTCTTACTTTCTCCATTATTGTGGCCATTTTGGATAATTACATACAATAAGATAATTAGAAGAAAATTCAGTTTGGGCATCATTTTTACTCAAGTCATTTAACTATAAAGAATGGGAAGTGGATAGAGCACTGGCCCTGGATTCAGGAGGTCCTGAGTTCAAATCTGACCTCAGACACTTGACACTTACTAGCTGTGTGACCCTGGGCAAGTCACAACCCTCATTGCCCCACCAAAAAAAGGGGGAAAGATCTTGTTGTTCAGCCATGTCCTACTCTTTGTGATCTCATTTGGGGTTTTCTTGGCAAAGACACTGGAGTGGTTTGCCATTTGCTTCTCCAGCTCATTTTACAGATGAGGAACTGAGACCAACAGGGTTAAATGACTTGCTTAGGGTCATACGGCTAGGAAGTATCTGAGTCCAGAATTGAACTCAGGAAGAGTTCCCAATTCCTGATTCCAAGTCCAGTGCTCTATCCACTGCACCACCAAGCTAGGGACCTTAATAGGTCCCCTTCTCAGAAGATCTATGATCTGGAACTTGGTAGGGAGGGACAAAGCTGCTTCAGTTGCAGGGACTCTAGGACCTTCTTTTGCCCTGGTCTACAGCCTCTCCATGGGCATTGCAGTTCTTTGCTGGGTTCTCCTGGCTGACCCAGGCCTCAGTGTCTGCAGATCTCCCTTGTCTGTCTCCCAGTGCCTTTTTCTGGGTCTGTCCCCATCAGGAGAGATCCTCTGTACAGGAAGCCTTTCTTTTCCCCATTAGAATGTGTGTGTATGTGGGGGGGGGGGGCAGGGGCCGAGGGTTGCCTCTTTATATCCCTAATTCTTGGCACATAGTAAACATTTAACAAAGTCTTGTTGACTAAGTAGGCCCCTGTGAAATGCATTGTTTCCTAAGTAAGGCTGAGAGGATTGTCAGCTGAGCAGTGGGGACTCTATGAGGCATACCTATCTCCTTAGAGATATAGTCTTTATATCCTTGGAACCCCCTCACAATAGTAATAGCCTTTCTCATCTTTCTCATTTTATAGGAAAACCCAAAATGTTTGTTCATGATCAGAACTGACACATTTAAAAGTTGGGTTTTGATTTCCAATGCTTGGTGCTCGTGCTTTAATGTTATCTTCTTTGATAGTGAATTGTTTGCCAAACCCAGTGATAATGCGATAATGCTAATGCACTTTGTGTTAGTCTAGGCTGTGAAAAACCCTCACTTCCTGACTTCTGCTTGCCAAATAAACATGGCATAAATTAAAACCCAATGGAAGACTGGCTTAGAGAGAGCCTCCCGTTGATTAGTCCGAGTTTTCCAGTCCCAGATAAAGTTCCATAAAATCAGAATTAATGAACCCCTTTCCCCCACTCCACCTCCCCAGGCCTGCTCCTTCCTGGAATTCAGGCCCTGTTGGTCTTTTGACACTACTCCACCGCAGAGACCAACTCTAAATGAAATAGTAACCTTCTACAACAGAAGGCCTAGTT
This sequence comes from Dromiciops gliroides, assembly GCF_019393635.1. Lineage (NCBI taxonomy): Eukaryota > Metazoa > Chordata > Mammalia > Microbiotheria > Microbiotheriidae > Dromiciops > Dromiciops gliroides. The sequence continues at coordinate 37,839,370 of NC_057866.1, forward strand.
AAATATCAGCACAAACCCTGGTTTGTTATTCAAGGATCTTCTCAATTTTGACCCAGCCTAGCTTTCCAATCTGATCCGTCGACTCCTCATCCCACAAGCCTCCTGTTGTTACCTGATCACACTTTGTGGTTTTCCAGAGTCTTTGCTCCACCTGGAAAGCCTTTTGTAGCTTACTCTCTCACTTTGTCTTTTAATTCCTAGCCATCCTTCAAGACCCAGGTCAATGACAGGCTGAGACGTTCCTGAAAAAATCTTGTATGTTCGCTTCTTGAAGAATTATTGCCATGATGATCCACAGCACAGAATGGAGTCTGGGATTATATGCCTATTTATTCTCCGAGTAATTCCTTGGTTGTAGTCTGTTCTCAAGTAGCCCGCATATTTCCTGAGTACAGGAATCATGTCCTTTCTTCTCTTGTATCCATCAGACACGACAGTTACCAGGCACCTTGTCATTCCTCAAATGAACAATTTTAGAATTTGAGTCTCTGAAGGGACCTGAAAGCCCTTATCATTTTACAGAAAGGTTATGACTTGCCCACAATCATGAAGCTAGTGAGAAGTATCACTAGAAACCACAGACATTTCCCAGCTTGTGAGTATACTATGCTGTCTCCCTTCAAGTTTTTATGAAACAACCATGTGCTCAGGTAGCATTTCATGTGACGATATAATGGAGGTAAATATGATGGATTATAAGTGGAAGGGAAGAAGATTGGGGGAGAGACTTTTTTAATATCAAAGAACAAAAATAGAAACTGAGAGGGGGAGGAAAACAGCATAAAACCCAGAGAGATTCTAAAAGCAAGCAAACACCAAAATTAGCTAAGAGACTGCAGTGGAAGAGGTCGGGTAGTGGATAATTGAGAGGAACATACCTGTTAACAGTTATTTGAAGGACTATTATAGAGAAAAGGAAGTGGAGATCTGCTTAGCACCAGAGGGCAAGAACAAGTAGGAATGGCTAGAAACTGCAAGAGGCAAATTGAAGCTTGATGTAAACTTGAGTCTTCTGGAAGAGCCTGAATGACAGCTTGTCAGGTCTGGGGGCACTAGATGTCTGCCCTGAGGTCCTTTTCAGCTCAGATACTGTGAACTAGAGATGGGGAACTCAAGGCATAAAATTAAGTCCTTGGGCCCTTGACAGAAATGGCTGAGTCACTAATTAAAAGCACAAGGACAGTAACAGTATATGTAACTCATCAGGCACAAAATGACCAAATATACTGTTTTCCGGAGTCCTTAGTTACTGCAATGTAATGTTTCCTTCATTATAAAGATTACTCATCCTAAATCATTTGCATTTGGCACCGGAATGTCTTTGGATTTGCCTAACACATTGGGAAGATCACACCTTCAGCTACTGCTTCTTCATCTCGATTCACTGCAGACCCATCACCTGGGGAATTCACAGCTCATTCCTCATGTCAACAGTTATTCCATGCAACAAGGACTGGCATAGCAGAAAGACAGCCAGGTCAAAATCTGAGTTAGAATCCTGGCTCTGCTATTTACAGTTGTGAGACCATGACTAAGGGCCTTCAAATGCCAAGGCTCTCGATGTTCCCAGGTGCCATCTAGCATGAGATTTTCCTAAAAGAACTTTCCAATGAGAATGAAAGGAAAAAAGAAACAGAACTAGCAGCTGACAAAGCAATTTATGAGAGCTATCAGTAACTCTGGCTCCAAAGTGGTTCAAGAAATGAGACCTGACAATTTTATAAATATCTTGGAGGGAGGGGGAACTTAAAACCATAGGATTTCTAAAAAGTGAACAAAGTAAAGCAGATAAATCGTATAACACATTTCTTTGGCCCATTTTCATCAAATGGTTGTGGCTAATGAGGGCAATGTTACTTTATGAATGTATAAGATAGCCTTCAAAACAGGGAAGGAAAGTATTTCTTTGAGCAAATAGTAAAAATTTAAAATCAATGGCTCAATAGACCAGCAAGGAACCACAAAACCAAATCCATTAAATGGGTTTAGTGCTAAAATTTTCATTAAAAAAAAAAGTGATGTATGTATTGCTCTAATTATGTACTATTTTAAATGGGGGGAAAAAAAGGCAAGCTTAAGTGGGGTTTCATCATGCCTTTGTGGTAAATAAATGGGGTAGGAGGAAGCCTTAGGATTCTGAAGGGCATTTTAACTTAAAGCAACATTAGATCAAGGTTCTGAATTTTCCTGGGATAAAATTGTAACTCTGCTATTAATAAAATTGAAATAAAAACAATTATTTAAAGTCCTAAATTAGGACTCACTTGTCAAACGCAATCTAAAAGATGGCTGTGCTTATAAAAGAATGCTTTAATTCACTTAAAAGAAAAAACAAATACCCAGAACATTTTCAGTTTTATTGTTTAAAAATGGCTTTCTTTTTAATGAATTAGTAACATCAAATGTGTATTTTACAAAATTGTCCCTTCACATTTCCATACATAGTATCATGGACCACTTGAAACTCTGGACTAAAACTGCATAAGGTTCCTTAGTATCTGTAATTTCAGTTATCGTCACATAAATAAAAGGTGATATGCAAAAACATGCATTTCACATTGATGCAACAAGGTGTACATTGTGCAATAATGCACAGCTAGGTGTGCTGTTTTTGTGCCACTGACACAGTTGGAAGCAATTAGCCTGGGATTTTACATTCTATTCAACAAACTTTCTGCCAAGCTTTTCTGATACGAGACAGAAAGAGCTTTTCAAACATACAGACGAAATAAACATTCTAGAACTTAAACACCTGAAGCAGCTTTCAAAGATATTACTGACTACTTTAAATCCTGCTGCTCAAAACGGAGCAACTTTTCCAGGGAAAAAAACCTGCCTGTTTCAATAACTCAGTATTTTCTTTGAACAACAGACTTTACATGCTGAGGAAAACAAGAGTCTGAGAAAATTAATTACCACTGTGATTTTGTAGTTTAAAAGAGAATTTGCAAATTTATGAAAAATATTTGACTTTCCTTCTTTCCCAGGACTTCTTTATTTGATCTTGCAATGAAAAGAAAATAACGAGCAATTGTTATTGTCACCATATGATGATGACTAGTAAACCATTAAAAATTTATGACTTTACTGCAAGATCAGGAAATAGGCGGCTGGGCAAGGATATGGGAAGGATGTAGGGGAAGGGGGGGGTGGGGGGATACTATCTCTTCTCCAACCAGACATCTGAAGTTTAAAAGAAAACACAGAAATGTTTTGTGTGGTCTCTTTCCTTCCAGATCTGTGCAGACAGGAAAATCTCATCTTGAAAATATGGTGCTAGCAACAAGCACATGCATTTCCTCTTTAGCTCCAGCTACCATCATAAGCCTTGGAATCAGTATCTTTTCAGAAGAGTTAGTACTTGGTATTCAACAGCAATTGTATTTCGTTAGCTAGGGAGAATAGATTGATAATCATGAATTATGGTTCTTTTTCCTAGAATCTGAGAGGAGAACTTGGTTGTTGTTGCCTCGTTTTTCAGCTCATTTGATAACTGAGATGTTACAACAAGAATTCTCGGGTTCCCCCTAAGCAGCATACAGCAGAAATAGAGAATTTTCATCTTTAATTTAATCTAATCTTGGTTTTCTACATGTAGTGGGAAATAGTACACCTGTTCTCCTGAAGTGACTTAAGCTGCAAGCATATGGCTGAAAGTGAAATGGATGTCTTCATAGGAAGCATATGATTAATTTCAACCAAGAAAAAGGCTCATTTTTCATGGGAACATCATGAAATCATTTTTTTTACTTTGAGACAAGTGTTACCTAAATGCAGAAATAAAAACTTTGGCTAGAAATTCTAAAAGAGGATAATCTGGGTGGATTATGTAAAGGATTATGTTTATAAATAATGGCAGGTTTTAGCATCTCAATAAAATGTTCTACTCTGGACTTTGTAAACGAGTCCTCTCCCGAGTCGGTACTACGAGAGAGAAATGTAGCTGCTTCTTCCATATTTAAGTTCCTCTCCACTAGCATAAATTAGTTTCATGATGCTCCTGCCTCTGACATTTTGTACTCTCAAATTTGAATCCAAGTGACATGAGTCCAGTAAGCTATTATATAGTATACTATTTTCATGGAAATAAGCTACCTAAGCAGGTTTTAAGAAACTTCCAGAAATAGAACATTTGCCTTGTCATGAAACATTGTTTTTATCTTGTGTCCAATTGAGTATGAACATTTAAGTATTATTGCTTTAAACAACATAAGTATTCAAGACTAAATACTGAATTTCCCCCCCCAGTGCAACAGGTATTTTGACACAAATCAAATTGCTTGTCATCTTCAACTTTCAGCCACATTTACTGAGGTTTTAAGTATTATATGTTAGCCTGTTAATTCAAAATCAAGACACTAGCAATGGCTACACAACCATGTCTTTTTTTGGGCACTGAGCAGTGAAGACTGCTTTCTTGGCAGGAGTTAAGGCACTAAACGGTGGTAAAATAAACAAAAGTATGGTAAATTGACCATTTCTTAAAAATCTTAAAAAAGGAAATAGCTGAGTGACACTAGTAAATCTCTTCCAAACAAATAAGGCATCCTGTTGGCAAACAAAAATAAGAAATAATATCATGTTGAACCTAATACATTCACTGTCTGAGCAGAACTATTTGAAACGCGAGCTATTAAAACTAAAGAAAGCTACAAAAGCATGTTTAAAGGTTGAAAAGGCACCAAAAGGAGAACTCCACCACTTCCAGTTCTAAGAATGATGTAAGCTGTGTTCAACACTGCATATACTAATAAAGTTAATTACCAATTTGTTAACCAGAAAGTAAGCCATAGTTAAGCTTTCATTTTAATAAATCAGTTAATCAAGTGCTAGTTTAGTAAGAAATTTATTTTCCTATGTCAGAAAATAACTGCAGTGTCTAACACAACTACATTTATGATGCAAAATTAGTCTCATACTGAATGCATGTTCTGGTTAACACTGAAGCAAGTATGTATAAACTAATCAGTTACTTCAAGATAGAGAGAGTTTACAATAGGAAGTCGACATATAAATGAATAAGGTTTACTGGAAACAATGCAAAGTGTATTACAAAGATATATGAAACAATTATAACCACAATATTTTCTCTGTGAAAAATACAACTATTAGTGAGATAAAATGTACAATTGAATTTTTTCCAAAGAAAACAGAGTATAAAGGAAAATACTTTTCTTCAAAACAGGGAAAATAGTAATAGTTCATTGTTTTTCATTACAATATAATTTGACACAAAAAGCAGTCAAAGGATTGCACCAATTCCACATCCAGTTTCCTGAATATGTTCAGAGTAAAAGGAGTCCATACAGCAGAATGTGGTTTCTGAATTTGATGACAGCAATATTCTCTTACAGAATGACACAACACACTAGCTGTTTACAAAATGTACAATACTCTTATTTTGGTGGCCAGATGTAAATGCAAATATACGCTTACTTTCACCGCAGGCTGTTGTTTAGCCAGAGGCAAGAAAAACTAAAGTATTTAAGTGTTCTCTGTAGCAATAAAGAATTATATTTAGTGCATGCTTTACTGTTTTTCAAAAAACATTTCCGAAAATAATTGTTACCCAATAGTTTACAAAATACAAAAATCATTCATCAGGATAAAAATGTGTTATAGGTCCATTTACAAAGGACTAATTTCCTCAGCAGGAACGAAGGTACAAGTTCCTTAAGTGAAGAAGGTATGCATTGTCTGAAGAACTGGAAATTCTCTTTGAATTGAATATCCTCCCACATGTAGAAAAAAATGGTGTTTTGGAAGATATTATGAACATTTTTGCTGGACAAAACTCAAAAGTTCTCCAAACTTTTCAAAAAGGTCCTCCACCCAGTTTACATTTTTCATACAAAGCTGTACAATTTCTTCCTGTCCTAAATCTTCATTTTTTTTTTGCACAGATGAAATCTGAAGGAGAAAGGTTGTCACATTAGTTTATTATATCCATGGCTTTATTCTTTGAACGCTACAATATCTCCACGATTTAGTCTTCAAATATTTGAAAGTGGATGTTTGTATCCCCAAACTAGTGGTGGACTGAGAAAATCCATAGACTATTCCAGATTAGGCCAAAAAGGCTAAGACACTGAGCAATGAGCTTGGAAGACAGATCTATCTACAACTGGCTCCATAGAAAGTGGCAATCCTACCCTCTGTACTCTTTCGAGGGCTATTGAATCTTACAAGCTTTCTCATCCAAATGACAATAGTAAACGTGCAGTGGTAGGTTCCTTCCATAATCAGTTGTTGTCACATTCTCAGCCGAGGACATTAATTCTTGTAGAAGCAACATGTTAGCACAGTCCAGGGAGAATAATGGTTTCCCTTTTATATGGTATACGGCTTCACATGAGAGATGAGTGTTTCTTTAAGCTCCCCGACATTCCTCATCTACTCTTTCTTATTTTTTAAGTGAGGCAATTGGGGTTAAGTGACTTGCCCAGGGTCACACAGGGAGTAAGTGTTAAGTGTCTGAGGCCAGATTTGAACTCAGGTACTCCTGACTCCAGTGCTCTATCCACTGCACCACCTAGCTGTCCCGCCCCCATCTATTCTTAAATGTGTTGTCACAATGGCAAATTCAGCCACCAATTTCATACCTGTTCTTAGTATAAAAATTCCCCATGTATCATTTTTCCTCAAACTACTACTGTACTGGACTTTTACCATACTTTACTACTTGATAAACACGGCTGGATCTGATCAAATGAGTTAAAGCTATTCTGGGACTACTCAGTAATATGTTACAGGAAAACACCCCATCTACTGGATGCAATGTTCTACTTAAAGGGCTGATTTCTTAGCAAATTCAATGTACTCTACTTAAATGCTAATAAAAGTTGATTCATATTTATTTCATGGCAATAAGATGATATTCATTATATTTATCCCAAGCTAGGCTAGTTTAAGTACTATAAAAAGATTATCATCAAAGCAGTTACTACAGGCCACTTTAAAATGATCACTTGTAGGGGCAGCTAGGTGGTGCAGTGGATAAAGCACCGGCCCTGGATTCAGGAGGACCTGAGTTCAAGTCTAGCCTCAGACACTTGACACTTATTAGCTGTGACCCTGGGCATGTCACTTAGCCCTCATTGCGGGGGGAGGGGGGGGGAGATTGCTTATGGGGACAGCTAGATGGCACAGTGGATAAAGCATTGGCCCTGAATTCAAGAAGGACCGGAGTTCAAAGCTGGCCTCATACACTTAACACTTACTAGTTGTGTGACCCTGGGCAAGTCACTTAACCCCAATTGCCTCACCCCCCCCCAAAATGCTCGCTTGTGAGCAAAAAAAAGTGAAGCATAATTTGTATTGCAATTAATAGCACCTAGTAATAGCTGGAAATGGCACCCATCATTAGGGCATAAAGCAATTAGACATAGTAGAGCTCAAATCTGAGCAAAAAAAAAAAAAAAAGAGGACAAAAGGTAAAATTACAAATACCCATTATCCAAAAACAATTCCAAAGTAAGCTTTTTTGGGCTTTTTGGCCATATTTATACTCAAACAAGCTGCTATTAGCCATAATCTTAGTTAAATCAGATGATTTCTTTCTTTTTTTTTGTCGGGGCAATGAGGGTTAAGTGTCTGGTCACACAGCTAGTAAGTGTCAAGTGTCTGAGGCTGGATTTGAACTCAGGTCCTCCTGAATCCAGGGCTGGTGCTTTATCCACTGTGCCATCTAGCACAAATGGCAAACCACTCCAATGGTGATTTTTTAAAAGCAAAATTTAAAAATGAATAACAACAAATTAACAGGCACTTACCTCCTCTTTACATCTCAGATAAATATGGTATTTGTAATGATGAAGAGAATGATATAAAGAATACAACTGTATTTTTTCTGGATCTACAGCAAATTCCTATAAAAAACATTTTAATGATGTATTTCACTGAACAAATAAACACTTGCCATAAAAATACTTTTACAAGAATACTGAATCAAACTCTAAATTTCAATTCTGGAACAGACTTATTTGATTTGGGGGAGATTTGGCACAGGGCAAATTCAGAACACTGCTTGCTAGTTCACATTGAGAAAGAACATCAATCCTTCCTCTGGTAGCTAGCTACAAAAGGAGAAGGATACAGCCCATTAAGTGAGTTCACCAAGGAGATGAGAGGAGGTTAGCATGGGTACAGGAGCTCCAAGGTCTGCTTTGCCATGGAAGGAGATCATTTCTTGGAAGTAGAGGAAGGAGAGCAGGTGGAAAAGGAGAAATGAGGAGGGAGAAAGCTCACAAGAGGGAGCTCAGTTTTCTTTGTAAAGTATGACTGTTAGCCAAACAGTGAAAAGGGCATGTGATAGAGAAAGTTTGAAACAGCCCCTATGGGTAACATGGAAAAAACCGTTAACTTCCACCACTTCCTTATTTGTACCTAGATCTTGTGAGCAGGTGCTAAGAAAGCAGATGGTGAAGAGGACCCAGGGCTGAGGACTGGGGGAATGAGGACACTGTTGGAGGGATGGCTGGTTTATTGGATTAAGTCTGGGAAGGAAGGGAAGTGAACTAAAAGCTGCAAATGAATGTAGTGTCGTAGTGTTTCATAAACCCCCAGCCCTAATTATTCAGGAGTAGCCTTATTATCTGACAAACATTGAAGGGAGAAGTGGGAAGTAGTCTGAAATCAGAGCGAGAACAACATCTAAACTGGAGACTGACAGATACTATGTTATATGAGCATAATGGAATGTTACTATACTGCAAGAAATGATGGCATGGAAACTAGGAAGACTTCTATGCTGATGGATGCAGAGTGGAGTGAGCAGAACAAGGAAAACGATGTCTATAATGACAATAGCATTATATAAAGAAAAACAACTTTGATCAATGTAGGATAAATCATTGTTCCGAAAGACTCAAGTTGAAACCTATTCCCTCCTGTTAAAGGGGACGGACTTAAAAATGCAGAATGAGGCTTACATGTTTTGGATGTGTCAGTGTGGAAATTTTTGGTGGGAGGGAGAGAAAATAAATGCTTATTTAAAGCCAAAATAGGACAGGTCGGTCAAACTGAGAGAAAAGGACATATCCATGGTGATGAGAAGGCTTCGGGGGAGTAAAGCGGTGGAAGAAGAGAGGAAGGGTGCAGAAAGGGAACTCTGGAGTTAAGAATCATGGAGGAAAGGAGCATTGGGGGGGGGGGGAGCAGTTAAGGTAGAGATAGAGATAAATGACACTCACCTGTGTTGGTTTAGTGGTTGATTTGGAAATCCTAAGTGTTTTCTTGTTATAAGATTTGCCATTCATTTTGATTTTAGAAATAGATCCTCCACTTTTTGCTTTAGAGTCCCGAGTAATTATTGTTAGTTCAGGAAAACTTTCCAAAGCATTCTTTAAAAGAAAGAAGCAAAATAAATAATGTTTGAAAGAAAATCATCCATACTTTAAAAAAATCAATTAAAAGTTGATCAGAAGGGGCAGCTAGATGGTGCAGTGGTAAAGCACCGGCCCTGGAGTCAGGAGGACCTGAGTTCAAATCCAGCCTCAGACATTTAACACTAGCTGTGTGATCCTGGGCAAGTTACTTAACCCCCATTGCCTCACTTAAAAAAAAAAAAAGCTGATCAGAAATTGAAGGCTGACATTAGAATATATAGTTTTTAAAATGGGAGTGGAGGTGGAAAGAAAATAGGGACATGCAGGACATTAAATCCAATGTAGGCTTTATGTCTGATAGCTGAGGTGAGAATTCAGTTGGTAATGACTAAAAGTTCTTTCTTGCTAGGCTCACTTGTTGAGGCCTCCTCACACAGAGCAGGCAGTGCGGCAGAAGGAAAGGAGCCCGAGAAAGGGCTCACAAGTCCAGTCCTGTTGCTTTTTCCCTGTGGGATCTTGGGTAAGGGCACACCTCACCTATGTATTAGGGGATATTTCAATTCCCTCCCAGCTCTCAATTCTATGATCTTAAAATACTCTATCCCTCTCTATTTACACATTGAATACACTTCATATTAACTCTTCATCAAACTAATCATATTTTCAGTATATAGACCAGAAGTGAGTCAATCAGCAGCCACCCAAACATGCCACATCGCTCCTCTTTAGGCTCGAACCTCCAGACTTTCTTACCCCCTCTGCTAACAGCTCTGTTCCAGTCTACCAGCATGACCCATGGAAAGGGGCACCCACGTCCCTGTTACACAGAGAGAGGCCTGGTATCCCTCATTCTTTTTTTTTTTTTTTGGTGGGGCAATGAGGGTTAAGTGACTTGCCCAGGGTCACACAGCTAGTATCAAGTGTCTGAGGCCAGATTTGAACTCGGGTCTTCCTGAATCCAGGGCGGGTGCTTTAACCACTGCGCCACCTAGCTGCCCCCAGTATCCCTCATTCTTGAAGCAGCCTCATGCTGAAGAAGACTGGGTTCTGGTGGGGAATGAAGGGGCAGCTCTTGATTCCCTCCTTTTAAAATCATTTTTATTTTCATTCTGTGAAATTAAGATACACAACTAACTCCTGAATATGAAAAAAAAAAAAAGAATTTCCAGACCTACTGCTGTGGAATTTTAACTCACTGGGCCAAGAAACAAGTGTGCTGGTCAATCAACACTAAGAAGAATTAGTCCAAGTGACTAGTAGACTAATGGAGTCTTTGGAAAGTGCCGCTGCACTGCACAGTCATTTTAGTGTAGAAGAAGCTTCTCCTTTTGTCCTTAAGGTATAAGTTAAGTGAACATCACATAATAAACATGTTCTAATGTTTGCGTGTGGCCCACAGCTTTCCCAGCCAGCCCCTTCACATTCATGGTCTTAGAAACCTGGGTGCTCTCAGGAGAGTTTGTGTGAGGGCCTAAAAAGTCAGCAACAGGGGTGAGAAACAATGCCCTGGGGAGAACCTCCGTCCCAGTGCTGTTGGAACGCCCTCTCCACCCTTCCTCTCCACACCACAACTTCTCCAGCCTGGAAGCAGGAGCTGCAGGAAGTGCTTCTGTAGAATGGAGACAGGAGGGACCACTCAGAACATTTCTGCAGATTTGTAAAACTCTCTTCCTTTCAAAGAGATCTGACCAAAGGTGTGCAGCTTATAGTCAAACCAGAACAGCAAAGGACACAAACACTCTACTAGAGGAGCAGTGATGGGCAGTGGGCAGAGAATGGGGCCCTCAAGCCCACTTCCTTGCCCCAAGTCCCATTTCTGACCCAACCTAGCTCAAACACCCTCAGTCTTCCCAGTTTAGAGTTAGGGAAACTGGAATTCAAATCCCACCTTGGACGCTCTCTGCACGACCCTGGGGAGAATGTTCAATCTTTCTGAGCCTCAGTGTCTTCATCCGTAAAATGAGAGAGTTAACAGCCCCCACCTCCCAGGGCTGCTGTGAGGATTCAGTGAGAAAACATGCAGAGTGCCTTGCCAACCCGAAGGCCCTACATGCTAGGTAGTCTTAATTTTCATATGGGAAAGGCAACTCCAAGATGGCAAACTGTGGAGCTGGGACCAATAGGCACTGGTACATAGGGAGCATCCTCCCCAGGAATTCCCTAATCAATGAAATCATCCACAGGCACACGCACACACACAACATGTACTCACACATAAGCACACAAGCGCCCATTACAAATCTGCCCCTTCACCAGGCATGAAACCATCATGGCAGGAGGAAATACCTTAAGTGACTGATCCAAATGAAGCCTCAGAAGAAGTCGTCTTCTGTTGTCATTCAGCATACCATCAATTTTCTTCATATGCGGCAAAAGTAGTTCATCTGAAATGGCATCAAAATTTAATACAGTTAAAGGAGAAATATATTAAGCAGGAAATATTTGAATAATCAATTTTAAAAACATATAATATATTGAAATATTTAAAATATACAAGCTTCAAGGAAAAATATTAAATGAGCCAACTCCCAATATTCAGAATTAAGGAATGACAATGACTATCTTTATAGGACATAGAAAGTATACCTTAAAAAAAAAAATCAGGTTTCTAAAAAGTAGCCAACATATGCAAAGGATATTATGTGCAATGTTCCATACCCACAGTATCCCACTTCTGTCAAGGGTATGGAAGGAAAACTTTCAAAAGGAGCCTCTAGAAGTATTTCTAATAATGAAGCAAATGAAAGAGGTTCCAGTGGTGGCAGAAAGATTACTTCACTTGGAATCAGGAGATCAGGGTTCTAGTCACCACTAAGTAGATGCGTGATGTAGGGTAAGCAATTAAACTTCCCTGAGCCTCAGTTACATGTTTGTAAAATAAGGGGGCTGAATCAGAAGACCTCTGTGATCTCTTTCTGCCCTAATCACCCATGTCATGAAAGGTGTCTGTATTACACATGTCTGAGGTGGCACACAGTAGCTCACATCATAAAGCATGTTGTGGTTTCAAAGCATCTTTTCAGAAGCAATCTTTATTTGATGCTCAAAACAACCTGAAGAGGGAGACAATGCAAGTATTACTACTTCTGTTTTACAGATATGAAACTTAGGCTGCAAAGTCATTTGCCTAACACCCAAAGAGTCAAGCCTCAAACTGAGTTCTTTTATTACTGAAGCTATGATGTGTCTGGGATAAAGTAAAGATATCTGAAAATGAGTAATTTTTGTCAAGTGCAAAAAGGCCTTCGAATCCTTAGTAATTTAAAAAAGTAAATCATTAACATTAGAAGAAGTCATCTGAGGTCAGTTCATATGTGTCTTTGGAAGCTGGAGTTCAAACAGAAGTGCAATCCATTTACTTTTCTGACTCACAAACTGGGGAAAAAGCATCAGCCTGGGTTTTCCAAAATCCGAGTTGTATCTTCAGCTTTGTTACTAGCTAGACTTGGGCCTCAGCTGGACAAGATAACATCTATAATATATTCAAAGCAGATCATTATAGCTCTCTTTTAACACACAGCCATACACTAAGGGGAGAAAAAGGGAGCAGGGGAAGAGAAAGTGTCAATTATTAGATTCTTAATTACATTTCATCACAACTCCCCTGGAATTCTTCCTTGTTTCTTATGATTGTGACAGTCAAGATATGTTGTTCTATGAAATAGTTTTCTGTCACCTATGGTGTATTTAACAGCACAAGTGTATGAAAAGTTCTAGAATGATTCATGCTTCACTTTTAACGTATACTAGTCTGTATCTTTCTTTGCATATGATACCTTTCAGTGTAAGAATATTTGGAGAACTTTGGGCTGAAGAATCTAGGATTGAACTAGTCAATGTTTGTAGTAATACTGTCACCTATAGTAAAAAGCAGTCAAAATGCATCATTGTGTCTTTCCCCTATGTATTGAATCCATCCAAAGGTCAGACTTGGACAGAATGACTGGCAGAAAGAATGCACCAGGCAAGAAGGCAGATTCTGCACATGCCCTCTGCCCGATAAGAAGAGCATCAACATGCCTGAAGTCTCAGCACATACCACTGCTCTTCTCCAAGGCCTGCATCGTGTCTGCATCTAGGGCGATGCTCACAAGCAGCTCCACGTAGCTCTTAAAGGTTTCTTTCATAGCCCTTGTGTTCAAAAAACGGGGGACGGAAGGAGCTGGAGGGTCAAATTCTAGAAAAGACATTATTTAAAAAATGGAAATACACGATTATTCATTTCAAAAATCCTGCCCACAACTACTGGTCAGAGTAACCAACACCAACACAAATAGCATGACAATGATTATAGGAGACTTCTCACAACTCTGGCTCCTCTTAGCTTCCCTGGCCACCAGGGTGACCCTAGGGGGACTGCCACCATGCAGTCTCTTCTGCTGCCTTCCAGATCTCCAAAGGGATGGCAACTGGTACTGTTACCTTTAACTGCCACAGAGGTGGCGTGCATGCGAGCACACACACACAGAGGCACATGCCCACCCACGCCCACAATGACAGGTGGCTCCACCCCCTCCCCATCCTTTTACACAGAACTCTGGCATAGGCACAGAACACAAAAAGGAGGGAGAAAATGTAAAGTGACATTTCCTAGAAGACTCTGTTCAAATTTGAGAGACAAAAGACAAATTTTTGGTAGTAATTTTTCATGTCTATATTAGAATATAAAACTTGACTATTACTTTTTTTTTTTAAAGGAATTTAGGGTTAAGATGAGCACCTTCCCTCCTAGGAGGAGAAACAGATTTCATGTTGCCCAATGGTGACACCTAGTGGTCAGTCAAGTTTATTATTGAGTTCTTTTAGTTGTGTCTGACCCCATTTGGCAAAAGATCCTGGAGTGGTTTGCCATTTCCTTCCCCAGCTCACTTTACAGATGAGAAAACGGAGGCAAACAGGGTCATGCAGCTAGTGTCTGAGGCTGAATTTGAACCCAGGGAGATGAGCCTTCTTGACTCCAGGCCCAGCATTCTATCCACTGTGAAATCCTGGATGAAAAGGAACCTTCTCTTTAAACAAAAATGCAACCTAACTTATATGTCTTCCTTGAGCGGCAAATGCAAAAGCCAAATGTTCCTGTTATAAATAATGGCGGCCAATATATAAAAAGCATTCTAGAGTCAGTGCTGGTTCTTAGCACTGGTCTCACTCGCAGGCGCCACTACAGGCCCATCCGCTATGGAGAGCACTGTGCTGGCACTGCCAGAGGGGGAAGATAAAATCCTGCTCCCATGGGCCTTCGGGGGCTTTCCTTGAGGGAAGCCAGTTCATTCATTACTGACTTCCTGGGAGGCTGGCGCAGAGGACGCCCCGTGGGAGAGGCGGCGTTTCAGGCAGGCTCGGGAGGGCTGGGAACTGGGGAGCAGAAAGGCAGGAAGTCAGGAGGACCCCATGCTGCAACAGCCACAAGATGAGAAAAAAAGACCCCAGCAGAGGATAGGTCTGGACTAGGTGGTGAGGAAATGGGAATGTTACTCAGTGGGTCACAGCCAGCTCCCAGTGTGCAAGAAGCCCAGGGTGACGAGAGGGCACGTGGGGAAGGATGGTGAGAAGTAACAGCAAGAGTCCAGGCTGGGGGGAAGAAGAACCTGCCCGGCTCGGGGGCCTGGACAGCCGCCCTTACGAAGGCACCAGCTTGAAAACTGGAGGCTGTTCACAGGCCACTCTGGAGTCTGGCAGACCTGGCTGAGACCATTCAGGGAGCTGTGTGGCCACGGCCACTTGACACCTCTGTCTGCCTTAGTTTCCTCTACTGTCAACGAGGGATGATTCTATCACCTGCCTCCCAAGCTGGTCAGGTGAGGATAAGATATTTGTGGTTCACTTTGCAAACTTAAAAGTGCTACATAAAATGCTAGTGATTTTAATTAGTAAGTGTTTTGTCTAAGATTACACAGGTTGGGTCAGGCATGGGATTTGAACCCAGGTCCAAGTGAACCTGAGAGAGGAGGAAAAATGAAGAATCAGAAACAAAAATGATGTTTGGAACACGGAAAACTGGGAGACAGAGCAAAGTGAAAAGGAAGAGACTTCTGGATCTTGAGTTAATGACTTTGAGGTCCACATAGAATATTGACGTAAATGCCTGTTTAGACTAAGGAAAAAAGAAAGGGCACAAGATATAAATCTGGAAGGAAAAGACTACAAAGGGAGAAGAAACAGCCAGCCATGGCTGGGGTGAGCACACAAAAGAGCAGGGAAGAGACTTCCACCCTTATCTATCTCAGAAGCCAAGGGAGGTGAAGGGACCTCACCATGAAGACCTGCAGTGATACTTGTCAGTCACAGAGAGCGGAAAGTAAGCATTTAACATGTTAATGGTTTTTAGAGTACCCAGGAGGCAGCCTGGTGACTCGGTGAATAGGGCTGTAGGCCCAGATTCCAGAAGACCCAAGTTCACATTTGACCCCAGGCAAGTCACTTCACATCTGCCTGCCTCAGTACCTGCATCTGTCAAATGGAGATAATAATACCTGCCAGGGTTGTGATGAGGATCAAATGGGAACATATTTGTGAAGCACTTAGCACAGAGCCTGGCACATAGTAGGTACTATTACTGTCATTATATAAATGCTTATTCCTTTCCCTTCTTCTCTACAGTAGGTCTGGCTCTCTAGTCATTAGTAGTAACCAGCTTTCTTAGGGACAAGTATGACAAGCATTCCAATATTCAACATTCACTTAAAATGCTACATTATAAGTAGCAACGAGAGGAAAATACACTTCACTAAAATCTTTATTAAATCTGATTTTGGTGGACAATCTCTTAGAAGAGCTGCAGCTTCAGTTGATGGAGGAGGGCTCCGAGGAACCGTTGGCTGGGCACCCGCTGCCCACTCACCTTCTCCCTCACTGGCGCTCGTGTGTGTCTCAGGGGAAGCATCAGACTGGGGAGACTCCGGCTCTCGCTTCCATTTCTTCCGCTTCTTTGGCGGTGGCTCGGCCTTCGTCTTTGGCTGCTTAGCTTTGGATTTCACAGAAGAGACTTTTGTTGTTCTTGGTGCTGCAGGATCAGGAACTTTACTGGGGCCACTTGGCTTAGAATGAATAGTTCTGCAGTGTTAGAAGCATTAACGTTTTGTTAACAGAAGTTCTGTCAAATGACGTAGGAAGAAAACTCAGACCTGCACAAGTGACCTTAATGTGCTGAGCAGGACGGATTTCATCACCTTTAGCAATGGGATCTGGATTCTACATATGTCTAACAAAGACTCCAAAGCCTTCCTCATTAGAGATCTTTTCATCATTTCTATTCAGTGTTCAGTGAAAAGACGGATTATTCCAACTCTTTCATCCTTCACCTCCTTTCAGGGCACGCCTAACTCCCAGAAGCTTGAATAAGAACAAGCCGTGTGTCACACCTGGTTTACGAAGCCACAGGAACTCTGACAGCTTGAGGATCAGGACCTGGATGGTCACAGGCTAGGGAGAAAGCCATAGAACCTATGGCTACTGAACAGCTCTGCTCTGGATTGGTTCTAGGGAATTCTCCAGATGACAAGGTGAGGCTTATCCTGTTCTGTCTTGTTCTAAAGGCTAATACCCAGAACAGTTCCAGAAACCTAGATTTACACGAGCATCCTGGGATTCAGACTCCCAACCTGGTGGCATCAATAAAAAAAAGCACACAAGATCCCAGTGGGGACCATACCATCACAGAAAGCTGTGGTCTGTTATGGTGCCCTCAGCATCAATTTATTCAGTAAGTATTAGGGACTGAATTTTCAGTCTTTAATCACTAAAACTTAAAAGTCCAATATTTCACTCTCTACACACCATCATGAATGACAGGCCCTGCCCAATACTAAAGCAAGAAAAGAAGTACCTGGATGTCGGTAATGGGTGATTTCTTGGTTTTTTGGAGCATACTCTGACATATTCCTTCTTGTTGGTGTTTTCGATGAACTTTACATAAACCCGTCTGTATTTACTTTTTGCATCCCCAAAATATCCAAGATACTGAGGAGAAACACACAGACTCCAAATTATGACTGTACTCACTGCTTTGTAAAAAGTAGACTAAAATTCATGAAAAAATATTAAATTACTTCAGTGAACAATGATCAATTGTTTTTTTTAATTAATAAAGTATTTTATTTTTTTCCATTACATGTAAAGATAGTTCTCAACCTTTGTTTATACAAGCTTTACAATTTCAGATTTTTCTCCCTCCCTCCCCTCCCTCCCCCCTCCCCTAGACAGCAGGTAATCTGATATAGGTTATATATATATATATATATACATATATATATACACACACATAATAACATTAATCCTATTTCTGCATTAGTCATGTTATAAGAGAAAAAAAAAGAACAATGATGGATAACCTCTAAATAGAAAAAAACAACAGCATCAAAACCAAAAGAAATAGTATGGTTCATTTAGCATCTATACTCCGCAGTTCTTTTTTTTTTTTTCCCCTGGATTTGGAGATCCTCTTCTATCACGAGTTCCCTGGAACTCTTCTGTGCCATTGCATTGGTGAGAAGAATATAGTCCATCACAGTAGATCAACACTCAATGTTGATGTTACTGTGTACAATGTTCTAGTTCTGCTCATCTCACTCAAATGATCAATTGTTAAAAATGGCATCTTTTCCTTTCAGTTAAAAGCTTATACACAGCTTACCAAGGGGGTCATTAACGTTGGTCAGGCTTATTTCAGGTAGGGAATGAAGGTGCTTTGAGCAACACACCGCTATGAGCCTACAGAGGGAACATCAGAGTTCTCCCCCATTACACAACACCAAGGGAGACACCATCACTTGCTTGTTCAGATATTTAAGAAAATGTAAACTTCTACATTCATTTTCTTTCATTCATTCATTTATTTGTTTATTTTGGCTGAGGCAATTGGGGTTAAGTGACTTGCCCAGGGTCACACAGCTAGTAAGTGTCAAGTGTCTGAGGCTGGATTTGAACTCAGATCCTCCTGAATCCAGGCCAGTGCTCTATCCACTGCGCCACCTAGTTGCCCCTAAAATGTAAACTTCTGTTACCCTTCAAATAAAAATTTGTCTAGTCTTATTTTCATGCATTCAAAGGAAAAAGGCATGGGATGCTTTCATTTTATCTTTTTGTTTGTTTGTTTGTTTGGTTTTGTGGGGCAATGGGGGTTAAGTGACTTGCCCAGGGTCACACAGCTAGTAAGTGTCAAGTGTCTGAGGCCGGATTTGAACTCACGTACTCCTGAATCCAGGTCTGGTGCTTTATCCACAGCGCCACCTAGCCGCCCCACTTTCATTTTATCTTAACTCAGGCTATCCTAACACAAATTCCTTCTAGAAATGCAAACTGTAGAAAATACTGTGAGTTTCATCCCTGGTTTTTCTTGAGCAATGACCATCCCAAATTGGTAGATGCTGATTCTACTTACACTGTTAGTAGCAGCAAACTCTCTTTGCCCATCTCGAATTTCAGGAACAAACTTTTGCAATAAAGCCTTTTGTACTTTCCAGATCGCTGGTGGTTCTTTACCTGTTTTTAAAGCCACCTGTAAGGCACAGAATTAAATGAAAATGGATGATTGGATTTTCAGAGGCACAGAATCTAGAAAGTAACTTCAAAAATCAAATGGGCTAGCCTCCCCTCCAATACAGGAAACCCCTCCACCATGTTCTTTAGAGATGGAACATCTGACTTTTGCTTACCTCAAAAGAGTCTACTGAATCTTTAGCTACTTATCAAACTTCTTTATATTTAGTTGAAATTTGCCTTGTAGCTTCCACCACATTAGTCTTTTTGTTTTGTTTTGTTTGCGGGGCAATGAGGGTTAGGTGACTTGTCCAGGGTCACAGAGCTTATGTCAAGTGTCTGAGGTCACACTTGAACTTGGGTCCTCCTGAATCCAGGGCTAGTGCTTTATCTACTGTGCCACCTAGCTGCCCCCCACATTGATCTTTAAGGAGCCACAGTGTGTTACATTGGGGTATATCATAATATTGTACATTTAGAGACAGAAGATTATTGTTAGATGCTAATAGCCCTCACCCAAATACTATTCCATCTGTCTTCCATGCAATAGTTATTGTTATTTGAATTTTATAGTTTATAAATACTTTAGACAAACTGTGGTAACTTACACATACGTATCTCCCTCCACCCAGAAGGAACCTATGATTACATTGATATAGGACACACTCTCTGGGGCACTGAGGCTAAGTGCCATGTTCATGCATGGTCACACAGCTTGCAAACATCCAAGGTAAGACTTGAACCCAGGTCTCCCCGATTCCCAGGCTGGCCCTCCATCCACCAAATCATGCTGCTTTCCACCTACTATACCAAACTGTCTTATAATATTCCCAAGAATATATATTTTTTAACTTTTACTAATGCTTTAAAAAAGCCACTGTGGTCATTTCTCAATCCCTCCCACTCCCTTTCCCCCAACTTTCCCACATAATAAAGAAGCAGTTATAAAAAATAAACCATCATATTAATAATATCATCATGTAATACATCTCACCTTGAGAATAGAATTTATCCAACAATATAACTATGTAACCCCAACTATGCCAAGCTACAATTAGCAAGGGACTAAGATACAATTTATATTTCTTAAGTGCTTTTATTTTTAAATGACAATTAGTCCATTATTTTGATTATATTTTTGACAAACTGGAAAGCATTGCAAAGAATAAAATGACATGTTTAGCTTTTGAAAACTGAAGGGGTAAAAATGAGCCTTTGTATTATTAAGAATATCTGGAAATAAAGTGGAAATTCAACTGAATTCAATAACTTTATGAAGTGACTCCTTGTGTCAGAGATTGCTTGGTGCTGGGGATAAAAAGGAAAAACTGTGGAGTCTCTTTTTAAGACTCCTGTCATCTAATGTGTGTGTGGAGGGTAGAGTAGGTGGGACACTGACCACAAATAAGTAAAATTCAAGGTGCTCTGTTACAGGCAAAAGAGAGACATAAAGTGCTTAAGGAAAACCTGAGGAGGAAGGAAATCAGGGAAAGCTTCATGGGGAAGAGAAAGAAAATGAAACTGAAGGGAAAAGACTTTAAATGGAGATAAAGGGAAGAAAAAGGACGAATCTCTAGGACCTCACGCACGACTCATCCAGTTTGGCCAGAACAGGGTGTGATGGTCTGCAATGTGAAATAAGGCCAGAGAAGCAGCCTGAAGCCCGACTGGAAAGGCTTCCATGCCAGACCAAGAAGTCTGAATTTCTTCGGAAATACCGGAGCCACCAGAGGCTCATAAGGAGGGGAGTGGCACAGTCGGATATAGCAGATGGATGAGCCCAAGAGAAGCCGGGTGGGGGTTACCATGACGACATGAAGAGGGAGCATGTACAGCCTCTCTCAGCCTGGGATTACTTACCTTCAGGTTGTCGATGTCCTCCACCTTCACAACAAACTCATCCCGTTCTCGGTACTGCCCTTCTCCTCCACTGTCGCTGTTCTCCTCTTCGGTACATCCTTCTATCGCAGCTGCTTCCTGGACCTTTGCCAACTGGTCTGAAGAAACGCCATCAAGGCCGAGGCCTGAGAGCTTTGGTGGGTCTGCAGAGCTTGTGTTTTCTGGAGCCTTTCCTGCAGGGGACGTAGCTTGGTGTGCAGACTCTTGCTTCAAAGCAGCACTGGGAGTGGCGGCGGCAGTGGCAGTACTGGTGGCGGCGGCGGCAGCAGCAGCAGGGGTTGGCATTGTACCAGCAGTGGCCTTTGCAGCTTCTGCAACTAAATAAAGTATAGACACAGAGTCAGTACTCTGCCTCAAGCCTCTTATGTGCAAGAGGCCAATGAGTCATTCACGTTTACAGAGCCTCACAGAAATGCAGAGTCTAGCTAGATAAGTAGCAGCAAAAAAAAGGACCAGACCTACCCTTTGCTCCGAGCCATGCAGGCATCAAGAGCTCATCACAGACGTAGAAAAGGGGCAGCAGGATAGGATGGAGAGGCAATGAAATAAGTCCAGTCTACAAAAAGATGTTGAATGAGCCAAATGTAATGTGGCAGATCTGAGAGGTTAGCGTCATGAACACTGGATTTATAGCCTGGAATCCTGTTAAAGGCACTGAACTGTGGAGGACCTCATCGTGCTTGTGTTTAAAATGGGGAAAGCAGGTGATATTCTCTCTGTGGTCCCTTCAAAGTAAAATTCTCTTACTCCAAGATTAGAATCTAAAGCCCCTGAAGTAGTAGTGAGGGAACAACGGAGGCTGAAGGAAAGGGGGTTGAACCCTATGCTTAAAAAAAATATCGTGTGCGAAAGGGGGCCCAGAGCCAAAATGCTGGAGAAAAGGCAGTGACTTGCTTGAGTTTGTCCCCAAACCCTTCCCAACACATTAAGTAATGCCATAAAACAATTCCTGGAGCAGCAGAACCCACAAAAGGACAGCATGAAATAATTTTCCAGCCAAAGACAACTTAGAAGATCAGCAGGAAAGGTCTGTTGCACCAGGGTGAGAGTGAAGGGCAATCCAGCACAGGCCACACCAACACAGACCAAGCCCCAGCAAACATGGCTATTTTGAAGCTTGCAACCCACAAATGGTAAATGGGTAAAACAACTGAGCCGCTGGGGGTGGGGGTGGGGGCCAGAACTGTTGCTTTGCCCATACTCAGATCTGGGTCACAGTCCTGAGGGGCAGTTCCAGGGTAAAGAGGAAAACTAACATCAGAGCTTGAGGCTGCAATGGAGCAGGGACCCTCTTCACAGTTTCAGGGCAGAAAAAAAGTGTGATTATTCACAGACCAGAACACAGGCCAGGAGAGTAGTAAATACACCTCTCCTCAGATTATACCACTTTGTGTGAGAAAATAATAGGGTTTTGGGAATGCCCAAAGGGCCACCACAGCCACCTCCTTCCAGTAATTGGATTGACTGACTTCAATGATTAACTCAAAGTTAATTCAATTAAAACCACCCCTGCCTGGCCCTTAAGAGGGTGTGTTCTCAGAGGGTGTTGGAAGTCTGACCTCAGCACGGGACTACCCTCAAGTCCAATGAACCAATGGATTTGGTTGATGCTAGCCAATTAGCTTGAAGCAGTGTGTAAGTATTGCCTCTCCTCCGGACCTAGAAAAGGCTTCCACACACAGTTACTCTCAGTTAGACTCTCAGGAAGGCGCTCAGTGGCAGAGGACTTGGAGGAAGAAACAGGCCAGGCTGAGCTCTATTCTCTGCTCTAGGCTAGATAGGCCTTTTCTTAACTTTCAGAAACACGTGTGCTCTCTTTACTAATTTTTAATATACTTTAATAAATGCTTAATGCCCCAAACTGGTGCTAAAGCTGCTAATTTATAAGTAACAAATGTATCAGAAACACCAACTAATTTTCCCCAAACTTGGGACAGAAATAAGGTGACCACATATAGTTTTACATGCCACACTTGGAAGAACTGAAAACTTACAGGTCTCAAGAAGTATCTCTGAAAACAGCTGCACAAAACCCCTGAATCTTGGGACAGTGCACCCTCCACCCTGGAAGCAGAACTCTACTTTAACAAAGAATTAAAAGTCAAGAAATAGGCTGGGGAAATGAGCAAAGAGAAAAAAATTCTGACCATAGAAAGTTGGTAAAGGAGAATAAAAAAATACTGAAGAAAAAAAAAACCCTTAAAAAACAGACTAGGCCAGATGGTTAAAAAGAATGTACAAAAACTCACTGAAAAAAAAACCCCAAAACTCTTTAAAAATTAGAATTGGCCAAATGGAAAAGGAGGTACAAAAACTCACTGGAAAAAAATTTCTTAAAAATTAGAATTAAGGCGGGCAGCTAGGTGGCACAGTGGATAAAGCACCGGCCCTGGATTTAGGAGGACCTGAGTTCAAATCTGGCCTCAGACACTTGGCACTTACTGTGTGACCCTGGGCAAGCCACTTAACTCTCATTGCCCTGCCCCCCCCAAAATTAAAATTAAGCAAATGGAAGCTAATGACATCATGAGAAATCAAGAAACAATAATACAAAACCAAAAGAATGAAAAAAATAAAAGATGTGCACTGGAAAAACAGCAGATCTAGAAAACAGATCCAGGAGAGATAATTTAAATATTATTGTACTATCCAAAAGCCAAGATCAAAAAAAGAGCCTAGACATCATCTTTCAAGAAATTGTCAAGGAAAACTGGGGGTAAAACAGAAATGGAAAGTATCCACTGATTACTTCCTGAAAGAGATCCCCAAATGAAAGCTCCCAGGAATATTATAGCCAATTTCCAGAAATCTAAGATTAAGATGAAAATATTGCAGGCAGCCATAAAGAAGCAATTCAAGTGGCAGCTAGATGGCGCAGTAGATAGAGCACCGGCCCTGGAGTCAGGAGTACCTGAGTTCAAATCCGGCCTCAGACACTTAACACTTACTAGCTGTGTGACTCTGGGCAAGTCACTTAACCCCAATTGCCTCACTAAAAAAAAATTAAAAATTAAAAAAAGCAATTCAAGTATCATGGAGTCATAATCAGGATAACACAAGATTTAGCAGCTTCTACATTAAAGATTGGAGGGTTTGGGATATATTTCAGAGGGCAGAGGAGCTAAGATTATAACCAAAAATCACCTACCCAGCAAAACTGTGTATAAGCCCTCAGGGGAAAAAATGGATATTCAAAAAAATAGAGGACTTTCAAGAATTCTTGATGAAAAGACCAGAGCTATTTAGAAAAGCCGACTTTCCAATACAAGTCTCAAGAGAAGCATAAAAAGGTAAACAGGAAAGGGAAATCACAAGGGACTTAACAGAGGGGCATAGGTGTGAGTTAATATGAAGGGATGATAGCCAAAAAAATAAAATTAAGGGGTAAGGCAAAGGAATACACTGGGAGAAAGGAAAAGGAGAGGTGTAGGGGAGTGAGTGAATCTTTTTTTGTTGGCCCAAAGAGGGAATAACATACATACTCAATTGGATATAGAAAACTATCTTACCCTACAGGAAAGTAGGAGGGAAGGGGATAGAAGGGGTAGGTGGGTCATAGAAGGTAGGGCAAATTGGGGGAGGTGATAGAAGCAAAACATTTCTTTTTTTTTGGTGAGGCAATTGGGGTTAAGTGACTTGCCCAGGGTCACACAGCTAGTAAGTGTCAAGTATCTGAGGCCGGATTTGAACTCAAGTCCTCCTGAATCCAGGGCCGGTGCTTTATCCATTGTGCTACCTAGCTGGCCCCCCCCCCCATTTATAAAAATATGAGCCATTTTCCAATTGATAAATGATCAAAAGATATGAACAGTTTTTGAATGAAGTAATCAGAGCTATCTATAGCCACATTAAAAAAATGCTCTAAATCACTACTGATTTGAGAAATGCAAATTAAAACAATTCTGAGGTACTACCTCATACCTAATAGATTGGCTAATAAGACAGAAAAGGAAAATGACAAATATTGGAGGGGATTTGGGAAAAACAAGACATTATTGTCTGTTGGTGGAGTTATGTACTGATTCAACCATTAGAGCAATTTGGAACTATGCCCTAAGGGCTATAAAGCCATATATACCCTTTGACCTAGAAATACCACTACTAGGTCTGTATCCAAAAATAAATAAAAAAGGAAAAGGATCTCTATGTACAAAAATATGTATAGTAGCTCTTTTCTGGTGGCAAAGAATTGGAAATTAGGTTGATGCCCATCAACTGGGGAATGGCTGAACAAGTGTGCTTTGTGATTGTGATGGAATACTATTTTGCTATAAGAAATAATGAGTAGGATGCTCTCAGAAAATCCTAGAAAGACATGAGCTGATACAAAGAAATGTACTGTGTACAAAGTAACAGCAATATTGTGACATGATCAGCTGTGAGTGACTTGAATATTCTCAGGGCAACTCTGAAGGCCGTTTGATGAAGAATGCTATTGATAGTGTCTGAATACAGATAGAAGCATGCTTTTCTTACTTTATTTTTCTGAAGAGTTTGTTGCTTTCAGGAGGTTTTGTACCTCTTTGTGCCAAGTTGTTAATTTTCTTTCCAATTCTTTTTTCCACAGTTTTCATTTCTTTTCCATTTTTTTCCTTAAGTGCTGTCATTTCATTTATAAAAATATTTTTTTTTTTGAAAAAATTCTTGCTTTATTCTCTTCTATAAATTCTAGTTTAGTTTGTGAATAAGCTGTATGTTTTCCCCTGAGGCTTTGCTTTTAGAGATGCATTGGAGACATTCTCTTCTGAGTTTATGTCTTGACCTTCCCCTGTCACTATAATAGCTCTTTATAAGATTATTATTATTTATTTATTTTTGCTCATTCTTCCAGCATACTTTTCAATTTCATGCTTGATGTTAGGGTTGCCATACTTGTGGAAGGAAGGACTGGCCAAGCACCTATTCCAGTCATGATGACTTTGTACACAGCTTCCACTCAGTGTTTACTTGACCTGATCCCACACCCAAGTGTCTTCAAAGTTCTCTCTTCATGCTGATCTGAGCTAGACAAATGATTTACTGTGACTTTTCTGGATTTTCCTCATCAGAATTCCATCTGGTGCATTTCTAGGTCTGTTAGGAGGAATTCTGCAAAGGAAAGCTTGGCTGCACCATCTTGACTCCACCCCAGGACTCTCAGTGAATTAGGACTTGACTGTCTATTATCTATTGTTGCACAGGAACAAATCACACCCATGGTGAAGACTAAAGACAGGACCACACAGAGGCCAATGGTAAGAGTCCAAGAGCATTAGCTCAGATTCTGACATTGTGGAAAAGCATTCTGGTCCTGGATCTTTGGGAGTGGAAACCAGGCTTGTTCTGAGGTTCTTTCCTCCCTAAGGACCTTGAGGGAAGGCAACAACATCTTCAGCTAGGGCCCCAGTTCTCATGCTGAGCGTCGACAACCTGGGCTCCCTTTGCTTTTACCCTTCTTCTGGTACCATGTCCCTCTAAGGTTATATTCTCTTTAAAATTTAATCTAATCTAATTTAAACAAAAGTACATTTTATTGTTGGAGAAGTTGGGGAAAAATTGGAGCACTAATACATTGTTGGTGGAGCTGCGAACTGATCCAACCATTCTGGAGAACAGTTTGGAACTATGCCCAAAGGGCTATAAATCTGTGCATACCATGTGACCCAGCCATACCACTATTAGGTCTTTTTCCCAAAGAGATCATAAAAAAGGGGAAAAGATTCACATGTACAAAAATATTTATAGCTGCTCTTTTTGTGGTGGCAAGGAATAGGAAATTGAGGGGTCGCTCATCAATTGGGGAATGGCTGAACAAGTTGTGGTATATGAATGTAATGGAATACTATTGTGCTGTAAGAAATGATGAGCAGGAGGAGTTCAGGGAAACCTGGAGGGACTTGATGAAATGATGGTGAGTGAGATGAGCAGAACCAGGAGAACACTGTACACAGTATCATCAACATTGTGTTGATCAACTGTGTTAGACTAGATTCTTCTCACCAATCCAACGGTATAAGAAAGTTCCAAAGGACTCATGATGGAAAAGGCTCTCCAAATCCAGGAGAAAACAAAAGGAACCATGGAACATGGACAGTGATTGGACCATACTATTTCTTTTGTTTTTGGTGCTGTTTTTCTTTTTTGAGGATTTCCCTTTTTGCTCTGATTCTTCTCGTATAACATGACTAATGCAGAAATATGTTTAATGTTATTATATACATACATACATACATACATACATACATATAAACCTATATCAGATTACCTGCTGTCTAGGGGAGGTGGGGAGAAAAATTTAAAATTGGAAATCTTATCTAAACAAATGTTGAAAACTAAAATAAATACATAAATAACATTTTTTTTAATAAAGAAAGAAATGATGAGCAGGCAGGTTTCAGAAAACCTGGAAGGACTTGCATGAACTGATGAGTGAGATGAGCAGAACCGGGAGAACATTAGACACAACATCAACAACATTCTGTGTTGACCAACTGTGATAGACTTGATTCTTCTCAGCAATACAATGGTCCAAGATAGTTCCAAAGGACTCATGATGGAAAGTGCTCTCCAAATCCAGAAAAAAAAAGAAAAACTGTGGAATCTAGATGTAGATCAAACCATACTATTTCTATTGTATTTTGTTGTTGTTTTTTCTTTTTTGAGGTTTTTCCTTTTTGCTCTGAATCTTCTCTCATAACATGACTAATGCAGAAATGTTTAATGTGATTGTACATATATAACATATCAGATTACTTGCTGTCTTGGGGAGGGGGTAAGGTTGGGAGGGAGGGAAAAATTTGAAACTAGAAATCTTATAAAAAAAAGGTTGAAAACTATCTCTAAATGTAACTGGAAAATAATAAAATATTTATATGGAAAAAAGTACATTTTATTGTTATCTTTTATTTTTATATCATTTAAGATTTCTCCCTGTAGCTTTTCCCCTCTCAGACAGCTGTACCTTATAAAGAATTTTTTTAAGAGGAAAAGGAAAAAAATTCAGGAAAAGTGAACAACAAATCCTTTGATTCAGCAATACCACTTCCATGTTTGTATCCCAAAGAGATCCAAAAAAAGGGCAAAGGATCTACTTGTACAAAAATATTTATAGCAGGTCTCTTTGTAGTTGCAAAGAATTATTAACTGAGGGAATGCCTATCAATTGGGGAATGACTGAACAAGCTATGGTATATGAATGTAATGGAATACCAGAAATATAATACAAGAATATAAGAAATGATAAGCAGACAGATTTCAGGAAAACCCGGAAAGACATGAACTGATGCAAAAGCAAGTAAGCAGAACCAGGAGAATACTGTCCACAACAACAGCAACATTGTACAATGATCAACTATAAATAACTTAGCTATTCCCAGCAATAGTGATCCAAAACAATTCCAAAGGTCTATAAGGAAAAATGCTATTCAGATAAAGAACTGATGGAGTCTAAATGCAGATTGAAGCATACTATTTTCACTTTATTTTCTTTCCATGTCTTTTTTTCTTTTGGTCCATTTCTTCTTTCACAACATGACTAATATGGGAATGTTATACTTGACAACATATATATATATGTGTGTGTGTGTGTGTGTGTGTGTGTGTGTATATGTATATATATATATATACACCACCTTTATTAAATTGCTTATCATCTGGGGGGGAGGGAGGGAGAAAATTCAGAACTCAAAATTTTCAAATTAATGTTGTCTTTACATGTAATTAGAAAAAATGCTATTAAAAAACTGAATGACACATGAAGAAAGTCTGGTACATGCAATGTTTCACACCTATGGATCCCAACTTCCACAAAGAAGCAGGGGAGATGTCTTCTTATATCTTTTTCTTTCAGCCAAACTTGTTCTTTATAATTCCAAAATTATTTTGTGGTGGTTGTACTGTTTTCACTGTTCTGGCTCTGTTTACTCTAATTTACAACTGCTTATGCAATTCTTTAGAGGGTTCTCTCTGTATTCACCATGCTTCCATTTTCTTACAGCAAAATGAA
The DNA here is from genome assembly GCF_019393635.1 of Dromiciops gliroides. Classification (NCBI taxonomy): domain Eukaryota; kingdom Metazoa; phylum Chordata; class Mammalia; order Microbiotheria; family Microbiotheriidae; genus Dromiciops; species Dromiciops gliroides. Next base: position 37,868,056 of record NC_057866.1, read on the forward strand.
ATATTTCATTACATTAATGTACCATGAGTTGTTTATTCATTCCCCAATTGATGGCAGGGACTTCATTTCCAATTCTTTGCTATAACAAAAAGTGTTGATAAGGTAAAGGGAATTTCCAGTGTGAAAACGCTGCTATGGTAAGGGAGAAAGTCCTAGAAGTAAGAAGTGGATTCCAGAAAGGAATGAAATATTTATTTGCTCAGAAACAAATGATTTAAAAGAAGTCATTACTGAAAATAAGATGAAAGTTTGGGTTGTTTACATTTAATTTATGTAGATCAATAGCCCTAACAAGGAGATCAAAAAAGCCTAGAAACTACTTCAGTCAGTTAACATTCCATCTTTTTTTTTTTTTAAAGGAATGATCCAAAAAAATATGCTTCAATCCATTTTCAGACACCATCAATTCTTTCTCTGTAGATAGATTGCAATTTTCATAAGTCTTTCAGAGTTATCTTGGATCTTTGCATTGATGAAAATAACCAAGTCATTCACAGCAGATCATCTTACACTATTGCTGTTATTTTGTATATAGTACATTTCACTCTGCATCAGTTCATGTAGGTTTTTCTGATAGCATCCGGCTCATCATTTTTCTTTTTTGTTTGTTTCTGATAAAGTAACTAAGAAAAACAATTGTTTCAATCTGTATTCAAATACTATCAGTTCTCTCTCTTTAGATGGACTGCATTTTTCATAAGAGCTTTGGAGTTGTCTTGGATCATTGCATTGCTGAAAATAACAGTCATTCACAGGAGAACATTTCACAATATTACTGTTATTTTGTATACATTAGATTTCACTTTGCATCAGCTCATATGGTCCCTCCAGGTCTTTCTTTTCTTTCTTTCTTTTCTTTTTTTTTTTTTGCAGGGCAATGCGGGTTAAGTGACTTGCCCAGGGTCACACAGATAGTGTCAAGTATCTGAGGCTGGATTTGAACTCAGGTCCTCCTGAATCCAGGGCCCATGCTTTATCCACTGCGCCACCTAGCCGCCCCCAGGTCTTTCTGATGGTATCCTGCTCATCTTTTTTTTTTTTTTTTAATAGTAAACTACATTCATATAGTACTTTAAAGAGAGATTTCCTTACAATGAACCCATAAGGCTGATTACTACAGTAATAGAGGACTTTTATATAGTACCATAAACTTGAAAGAATTTTCTTCACAATAGCCCAGCAAAATAAGTAACATACAGTTTGCCATCATCATCAATCCTCATCATCCTCAGCCAGTCCTCATCACTGTCAATCAATCTTCCTCTTTTCAATCCTCATCTTTTTCTAATCATCACCATCTTACATTATTCTTGCTTCTGCTTCAAAAACTTTTTCACAATTACTATTGTTAACTGTTTCCCTCCATCCTCTTCCCTTCCATGATATTTACTCTATTTTCTATCTTCTTTTACCCCTCCCTCCTCAAGTGTTTTGCTTCTGACTGCCCCCTCCCCCACTCTGTCCTCCCTTCTTTCACGCCTCCCTCCTTAGCCCTTCCCCATCTACTTTCCTTCAGGGTTGGATAGATTACTCCACCCAATTGAGTGTATATGTTATTCCCTCCTAGAGCAAACTCTGATGAGATTAAGCTCTTTGAGCTAATTCTGTTGATTGTAAGGCTCATTCACTTCCCCACTCCTCCCCCATCTCTCCCCCCACTCCATAAACTCTTTCCTGCTTCTTTCCTGTAAGATTTCACCCTATTCTACCTCTCTCCTTTCTCCCTCCCCCAGTGCATTCCTCTCCCCCCTCAATTTTACCCTAAAGATGTCATCATGGGGCAGCTAGGTGACACGGTGGACAAAGCATACATCCTGGACCCAGGAGAACCTGAGTCCAAATACAGCCCCAGACACAAGATACTCACCAACCCCAACTGCCCCCTTCCCAAAAGATATCCCAAAAAAAAAAAAAGTTTTCCCTTCATCTCATCTATGCCCTCTAAATTTATTCCTATTATCTGCCCTAATACTCAAAAAGCTCTTTTGATTTAGACACATCATCTTCCCGTGTAGGAATGTAAACAGTTTAACCTTTTAACATCTTTCATGATTTCTTTTTCCTGTTTACCTTTTTATGCTTCTCTAGGGTCTTGCATTTGAAAATGCAATTTTCTATTCAGTTCAGGTGTTTTCATCACAAATACCTGAAAGTCCTTTTTTTCATTGAAGTCTCATTTTTTCTCCTGAAAGATCATACTCACTTTTGCTGGGTAGGCAATTTGTGGTTATAATCCCAATTCCTTTGCCTTCTGAAATATTATATTCCATGCCCTCCAATCCTTTAATGTAGAAGTTGCTAGATCCTGTGCTATCCCGATGATGGCTCCACAGTATTCAAATTGTTTCTTTCTGGCTGCTTGCAGTATTTTCTCCTTGGTCTAGGAGTTCTGGAATTTGGCTATAATATTCCTGGAAATTTTCCTTTTAGGATCTCCTTCAGGAGGTGATCGGTGTATTCTTTCAATTTCTATTTTACCTTCTGCTTCTAGAATATCAGGGCAATTTTCCCTGACAATCTCTTGGAAGATAATGTCTAAACTCTTATTTTGATCACGGTTTTCAGGTAGTCCAATAATTTTCAAATTATCTCTCCTGGATCTAGTTTCCAGGTCAGCAATTTTTCCAAGAAGATATTTCACACTGACCTCTATTTTTTTATTCATTTGGATTTGTTTTATTGTGTCTTGGTTTCTCATAGTCACTGTTCAATCCTAATTGTTAGGCAATTATTTTCTTCAGAGAGCTTTTGTATCTTTTTCCATTTGGCTTTTCAAGCTGCTGACTTTTTTCTCATGACTTTCCTGCATCACTCTCATTTCTCTTTCCATTTTTTTCCTCTACCTCTTACTTTGTCTTCAAAGTCCTTTTTGAGCACCTCCATGACCTGAAACCAATTCGTATTTTTCTTGGAAGCTTTGGATGTAGGAACCCTGATGTTACTATCTTCTTCTAAGGCTGCTCCCTTGATCTTCCTTGTCGCTAAAGAAATTTTCTATGGTTCTCAACTTTCTCTGCTTGCTCATCTTGCCCATCTTTTACTTGACTTTTAACTCCCTCTTACAGTGGGGGCCTTACTTCCAAGCTACACTGTGCTATGCTTAGGTATTTCAGTTTAAGGAAGGGCAGGTTTTTCACTTGCCTGGCCTGTTCTCTGGTTGGAAAATAACCTCAAGTCAACTTGCTAATTAGCCAGGCAGCAACACTTTGTGTGCTGTGGCTGTTAGCTCTGACGAGCCTGTTCCCCTCCCCAACCTGGGCCTCTCGCAGCTCGAGATTTCTTCCTGGTTCCCCACCAGGGTAGGACTGCCAAATTCCTCCTTAAGTCCCACAGACACCCCTGTATTTCCCACCCCCTCCCCATGCCAGCTGTTCAGCCCTCTCACCCGATCATAAAATTAGTTCCAGAAGATGCTGGTACTACAGCTGATTAGGAGGCTCAGGGTTGAGTTTCTCTGGAGCAGCCTGCTTGGGGCTGGATCTGCGTCAGTACTCCCAACTCTGCTCCCAGCCCAGCATGGGCTCCCTCTAAGCTGTAAATAATCTGGAAAAATAATCTGAGTCCGTCTTTTTGTGGGTTCTTCTGCTCCAGGGGTTGTCTTATGACTGTTTTTAGAGTAATTGTGTCAGGAGCTCTGAGCATTTCTTGGCTCCATCCCCCCTAATATTTCATCTTGACAAGAAATATGGCAGTTAAGGGTAATGCCAGTCTAGAATATAGACTCTTTGTAAAACCTTAAAGAAGAGCAGGGTATTGTTAGATTATAAGCAATGCCATCACTTCAAAAAGCAAGATGCAGGAGAGAGAAACACTAAAGAAGGCATGGCAAGATACTCAGTTAAAGTTATTCTGAAGATATTTAAAAGTTGGAACAAGAACAACAAATATACATTAGGAATAAAAATCTTTGCAGATCTTTTCAAACATACTCTTTTCACCACTTAGGGCAGTGGAGCCACAATATAGAGTGAGAAGAGAAAAAATTAAGGTGCTGACAAAATCTATAGTATTAATTAATTAGTACATGTCTTCGAAGAACAATGCAAACAGACAACTAATTGGAACAGAAGATGAAAAAAAAGCAGCTAGACTAGACCAAACATACAGGAGATGCATCCCAGAAGTGAGTTTTGAGGGCAACAAGGGACTGTCCCAAAGGTGCCTGGAGAAAACACATAAGGATGTGCATACATATATACATGCATATATATGTACACATACCCCTCTCAGACTTTTGTTACCCAAAACAGTGGCAGAGAACATCAGTACTACCAACTCAATATGCTTACTTTCTCATCTATACATAAGCTTTTATGAAAAGTAATCTGCACATGCAAAAAGGCAATCCTTGATGAGAAACAGGTTTTCACTAGTGATATTCCACAGCTGACTGAGATTTTTATGAATACACTGCCGATATAATAATGCATAATACATATTTAAAGAATGTGTACTCCTAAGCAGCAGAAAAAAACCCAATAGATTTGGAGTAAGATTCAGATTTGAATCTCTGCTCTGCCAAATATTACTGGTGTGATCTTGGGTCTTTCTTAGTTTCCTGATATAGTTTCAAACCTACCTCTCCTGCCCCAGCCTCTTTGCTGACCTTCAGTATCACATCTCCAGCTGTCTTTCAGACATCTTGAATTAGGTGTCCATTAGATGTCTTTAAACTCACCATATCCGAAACAGAATTCATTATCTTCCTTCCTAAACCCTCCCCAACTCCAACTATCCCCATCACTGTAGAAGGCAACTCCATCCTCCTGGTCCCCCCTCAGGCTCTCAATATAGAAATCTTCCTGGACACCTTACCATCTCTCACTTCCTATCTGTTACCAAGGCCTGTCAATTCTGCCTTTGCATGAGCTCTCGAATATGCCTCTTTCTCTCCTCTGACACTGACACCAGTCTGGTACAGGCCCATATCACCTCATACTTGGATTAATATGCATTTTGCTGGTCTGATAATGCCCCTCCCTTACTCAATAAACTCTAGTGGCTCCGGAGATCTAAGGATCAAACACATAATGCAGTCTGGCATTCCAAGTCCTTCATAATCCAGCCTCCTCCTCCTTTTCCAGTCTTCTTACATCTTATTCCCAGCCAAGTACTCTTCAATCCAGGCCTCCTGGCTGTTCCACAAACAAGACATTCCACTTCTTGGCTTTTAAATCATGGAATAAGGGGCTTATTGACTTCAATTTTGGATAACAGAGACCCTTTACCTATGAGCCAAACAAGACCTCTGCAGACATATAGACCTTTCAAGAGAAAAATCCACACCAACCATTCACACACATTGTAAGCAATGCATGCGAACTTCCCAATTCCGATCACTCTCTAAAACAATGGTTTCCAAATACTTTTTAAAAACTTTTTGACCATCCAAGCACCTCCATGAAGACTCGGTTCCAGTGCTGCCTTCTATAAGAAACCCTTCAAGATTTGCTCAGTTGCTAATGACACCCCCCACTCCCTATCATTGTTTCCTCCAGCTAGATTGTGTCTTTATGTTAACAGAGATGAGCACACTGCCTAAGACATAATAGGCACTTAAATATTTCACTGATAGATCACCTACCACTCACCTTGCAAACACACATCTCCTTGGCCACTGCTATTGCCCCAGCCTGTTGCTGAGCTTTCATCTGTTCCCATCACCATAACCACCACCACCATCACCACCATCAACCAAAATTCTTCAAAATAGATGGAGAGGAACAGAAGAAAAAGGAGGCTGCCCTGATAGTCTTCATGTGCCACACCTGTCTGACCACTGATTACCACTACCAAGTCTGTCCACAGTGCCTCTGGCTGAAACTAAGTAAGAAAAGGGAGGTTGCAGGGATTTATATTCTTCATACATTCCCACCAACTGTCTTAGCCCCTGAAAGGCACAGTCATCAATCTAGAGATCTTGCAACAGAGGTTTTGATTCTTTGTTCTATCTAAAAAATGTCACCACAGAGTAACTACCTGTGTGATCCAGGGCAAGAATTTTCTGGCATTCCAAATGTCTGTATTCATAAAAAAAAGCAATTTTTATATCCTCACCATATTCTCCTTGTGTATTTTGTCCTAAGTGGCTTCTTACTTTACCTCTACCCCAATGAGAATCCCAGGAAGAAGAACCTGAAGAAGGGAAAATCTAGCTATGCTTCTCACTGTATATACAGTATGGGAGTCCTACTTTTCTCCTCAATTCTTTTCATTATAAGCATTCCTTGATGAGATTGTAGATTTTACTAGATTACTCAACATGACCTTGAAACTATCCTTTCAAACCTGTTTTTCATATACATTCTTAGGAATTTGATTAGGCACAAACAACTGTTTCATTAATTCTAAACTAAAAATATCAAAGAATCTTTAGAAATTCTATTTTTAAGAACCACAAACACCTTCTTGCTTAACTTTTTTCCTCCTCTGCTAAAAGGAAAGACTCACCAAGGAGAGGAATATAGCAACTGACACAAAACCAAAAGAAATCAAATTTTAAAAACGAGTTCACACCTTCTTTTATAATAAATCCACATCGGATGTGGGTATAGGGGCAGCTAGGTGGTGCAATGGATAGAGCACCAGCCCTGGAGTCAGGAGGACCTGAGTTCAAATCTGACCTCAGACACTTGACACATACTAGCTGTGTGACCCTGGGCAAGTCACTTAACCCCAACTGCCTCACCAAAAACAAACAAAATAAATAAATAAATCCATATCACTGGCTTTTCCACACTTTATTAATATAGTTCTCTCCCCAGATCTGAAAAGAAAGCAAGCTGGAAATCTGGAGAATTTTGTGACTTTATTAAAAGTTCTACAACTATAAGATCAGCAATCTATATCTGTAAGGAACCTCATAAGCCATCTAATTCAACCCCGTAGTTCTATTTTTTTCTTTTAATTTAAAATTATTTATTTATTTGTTTGTTTTGGTAGGGGCAATGAAGGCTAAGTGACTTGCCCAGGGTCACACAGCTAGTAGGTGTCAAGTGTCTGAGGCCGGATTTGAACTCAGGTCCTCCTGAATCCAGGGCCGGTGCTCTATCTACTGCTTCACCTAGCTACCCCCCAACCCCTTAATTTTATAGAAGAGGAAAATGAGGTCCACGGAGACTAAGTGATTTGCCAAAGGTCACTTAATTACCAAGTAGGAGAGATGCAATTTGGGCCTGTGACTCCAGTCACTGCCTCTTTAGAACATTACTGTGTACTGTAACAGTGTCAAATTCAAACAGACATGGATCCCCTGCAGCATATTGACTCAGAAAACACTATGTCATACTGCATTTTAACAAAGTTTGTATAGCAGGTGTGCTGCTGCTCCTTTTCTTCAAGGTACTCTCAGCACTGAGATCTAGAACCCACCATGGCCCTGGGGATGGTCTTGAGAGTTATCATGGCTTTTCTGTCTCAGAGATCCCAGGACTGAGCAAACACCCAAGGATGTCAAAGGCACATCCCACACACACCAAAGTATCTCTCTGCAGCATCACTTTTTGTCATAGCAAGAAAAGAACAGCTAAACAAACTGTGGAACAAGAACGTAACTGCATGTTATGAAGAATACAGAGAAGTCCTGTGAACTGAAAAAAAAAAAAAGGTCTATGAAAGCAGGGAAATAACACACATAATTTATCAATGTAAACTGAAAGAACGAAACACAGAAACAACAGTATGTAATCATAATGACTAAGCCTTATTCAGAAAAAGAAAGAGCACACTCTTCCTTCTTTGCAAGGGTACACATGTGGAATACAATATACACTGCCAGACTGTTATATGCTGGTTAGTTTTTTGGTTTTTGGTTTTTTTTGGCGAGGCAATTGGGGTTGACTTGCCCAGGGTCACACAGCTAGTAAGTGTTAAGTGTCTGAGGTCGGATTTGAACTCAGGTGCTCTTGAATCCAGGGCTGGTGCTCTATCCACTAAGCCATCTAGCTGCCCCTTGCTGGTTAGTTTTGATGAATTTTTTTCCCCCTCTCACTTTTACTTTTTAAAAAAATGAATGATTCTCTGGGATGGGAAGAGACAAGGAATACACTGGGAGATAAAGGTGGTCTCAGATTAGTCCTTGGGTAACACACACAATTCCATGCTTTTGTGAGAAAATAATTATTAATAATGGATTTCTAGGAGAAATCCAGAAGCTGCTCCCACCCCCCCCCCACCCCCAGCTTGGGAAAAACCTGAAGCTTAACAAAAGGAATGCAGATTGACCTTCCGGACTTCCTAAAGGAAGTTAACTCACCTTGGCCCTTGGCAACCCCCCAAGTCATGTCACAATGGAATTGAATGATACTGGCCAACTGGTTTGGATCAATGTGCAGTGAATCATTTCTACCTAAGAGAGGATAAAAATCCTTGGGGAGAGGGGGGTTGCTCTTTCTTCTGGCTGTGCCGGTGCCTCATACTGACTTACCTTACCTTACCCTGGGGCAGGTTCTTCCTAACCACACCCCCCACCCCCATTCTATACTGGGTTTACACTCAGTCAAATTAATAAAAAATGCTTGCTGCCAAAACTGGTGCAATGGCTTCTAATTTGTAAGTAGCAATCTATTAGAAACCCCAGCTAAAATTCCCAATAACTTAGAGCAGAGACAGGCTTCCCCCAATATTTCAAACCACATACTTTTCAACTTAGTGGGGCCCACTGGAACTTGTATTCTGCTTGTACGGTTTTCAGCAATCCAGGATTATCTCTAAACTGTGCTGAGACAGCAGAAAAGGACTGAGGAGAGAGTCCTTACATAAGGGCACATATTTAGATAGGAACTCATCAAACTCTGCCCAAAGAGATTGAGAACATGAGTATCTGGCATCTTTTGTAAGCTAAAGGCTGTTCCAAACCAAGACAAATGAAACTGTGCATCATCATAGATAGTCTGACTCTTAGAACACCACTTAAAAACAAAATAATCAGGGGCAGCTAGGTGGTGCAGTGAATAAAGCACCGGCCCTGGATTCAGGAGGACCTAAATTCAAATCTGACCTCAGACACTTGACACTTACTAGCTGTGTGACCCTGGGCAAGTCGCTTAACCCTCACTGCCCTGAAAACAACAACAACAACAACAACAAAAACCCCACTCCCAAACCCCAAATAATCCCACTGAATCTGCCAGTGTTCCCTTTGATCTGGTTGTCAGACTCTTCTAATGTCTGGGAAACAGAGGAGTGACAAGCTTGCTTTATGAAAGATTATCAGAAGCTTGGGTCCCTTAGTATCAAAGGACCTGACGGGAAAGCCTGACTGGGGAAATGCTTGAGCTGCTTTTAAAAAAGCAGAAACTGCTGCATGTCCTTACAGCAATGAGACTGACTTGGAGCTTTTTCCAAAATCATTTTATATTGGATCTCCCCTTCCATCTCTGGTTCTAATCTTGACTTATCAACCAACCCTCAGTCCATCTTCAGCAAATGAACATGTGAGAACCTGCAAACATGCACATACATGTGCCTGCTCACAGTCTGGTGACAGTGAATTGATTTGACATCTACTCTTTTCTCCAGGAAAGCTCCTAGTTGCTGTTCTGTTGGTGAGGTTAGCAATCCTGCTGGCCTCTCTATTCATACTTTCCTTAACCTTCCCTTGGCTCCATGTCCTCCCTTCTACCTGGAACTCAATTGCCTTGCCTAACACAAAACAAAGTTCTTAGCCAAAGTACTTCAAATGAATTTCCCAATTTTTCTAGAACAATATTTGTATTTATTTGTCAGAAGCTAAGAAATAAAGTGCCAGTTATGATCAACCTGCTTCCCCACCACCCACAGAAGATAATAGCAATGCAGCATCCACCTCAACAGGGTAGCCACCTCCTCCTAAAAAAGACATTTCCGGGCAGCTAGGCACTGTAGTGGATAAAGCACCGGCCCTGGATTCAGGAGGACCTAAGTTCAAATTTAGCCGCAGACATTTGATACTTACTAGCTGTGTGACCCTGGGCAAGTCACTTGACCCTCGCTGCCCCCCCCCCCAAAGCCATTTCAAATTAAGACACATGCCACCCACAGGCCAACATATTCTATCCCATTCCCATCTCTGGGCCTACTTTTATTAAGGAAAAAAAAAAAAAGCTTAAAACTAATAATCCCACTAGAAATTGTGCTGGTGCTAAATTACAATCATGACTACCAATGTAAAATTTTACCTGATTTATTTTTTTTATCAGAAGTATCATCCAAAGTAGATAAAACAGTGGAAATGCTCTTTTGAAGATCATTACTACATCCTCCAGAATCTTCATCATCAGAAGAAAACGAAGGTAAAGCTTCAAAGTTTTTCTTGAGTTCATCCATTTTTCTAGAAGGACTAAAGCCCCCAGCTTCAGACACTGCAGGTGAAGTGGACAAAGTCTTTGGGAGTGGAGCGTGGCACGGTGCACGTACAACCTGGGTCCCTGGCCGCCGAGTTCGATTTGGCATTCTTACAGCAGGAGCTGAAAACTGCTGTTTGGGTCCAGATTTCAGAAAGTCTAAAAAAGAGGCAATAAATCCCGTTTTCACTTCTGGCTGCTTCTCCTCCACTTCTCTGATCTTCTGTCTCATCTTTTCCTGATGCTGATACCCATCATGACAACATTCTGAACTAGGAGGGGAAAATGGCAAGCATGTATCTGTGCCCCTGGAATTCTGACGTTTATTTTGTGGGGGCCATTTCACCTGTTTCTGGCTAATATTATCATCTTCCTTCATTAGCCCTTTTCCTGTAAGTCTGTTCTTCTGGAGGTTGAACTGCATTATATCTGGGTCATCTTCTTCATTCTTGACACTGATCATATCCCCAGGTTGTGCCATAGCCATTAGAGGAAGTGAGACTTTGTTCTGGGCCCCTGTGGCACAATTGTCACCAGCCATATGAAATTCATTCTCTGAAACAGCACTTTCACCACTTAGACTTTTACTACTAGGAACAAACTCCTGGTCTCTGTTGTTTAACAAGCCATCAGTAGGGATATCTTTGTCCTCTTCCGATTCATTAGTAATATGAGGGGCTTTGTTCACTGTATCAGAGCTTTGTTGCTGCTCCTCAATTGCTGAGGGGGTGATATTTTGATCAGGAGTTTCAAGATGCTTTTGATCAAGATTCATAGTCTTTGAATGAATGATAGGTATGGAGGAAAGATTTATAGTAATTTGGCCTCCATTTAAGGAAATATTGTTTAGATTCTCTGGTTTTCCAGCCATGGCTGTCAGAGTGTTGAAGTCTGGCGTCACATGCCTAATATCTGTTGATTGCTGAAAATGGGATTTGGGGCCATCACCGTTCTCAACTGTTGGAAGTGTTTCACCTGAAGCTGATTTGGCAAAATCAGATGGTGTAACCCCACAAGCTGCAGCAGTAGCTGCTAAGATGTCATCATTTGATAAAACGTTTCTCTCATCGCTGAGAAGTATTGACTCTGGAAAACACATTGAACCAAGGGGAACAAACTGATTCTTTGAATCATGTTGATTAAAAATGCCCTTTGTTGCCAGATGTTGTTGTAAAGCTTTAGAAGATTCTGAGAGATCCACTTTAATAGCTTCAGAATTCTGAGGGTGAAGCTGCTGCTGAGAACGTCCACCACTGCTCTGAAGAATAGGACCGTCCATCTGAAGGAATGGATGTACTATCTGCTGAGAACTCTGAACAGGCTGGATTTGTGCTGATGCTTTTGCTTGGCCTAAGCCTGCCTGCAAAATTGATTGTTGAAAAATCTGCAAGTCATACCCAGACTCTAGAAGTACCTGTGAACTAGGCAGGGGTAGCTGATGGACTTGTCTTAAAGCATTAGTCTGAATTTGAATCTGTGGTGAAGAGTGAATGGCTTGACTATGTTGTTCTTGAACCTGTACTTCATGAACCTTAGGCAGAAGATGATGTTGCTGGTTTAATTCCTTTGTATTGGTGTTTACTTGTGAAGTCTGCATTAAATTAGATGCTTTCTTAATATCATGGCTTGACACATTAGGCATTGGCCCAATCGACTGGGTAAGGTGTGTCATAGAGTTGACCATTCTTTCCTCTTTTTCTTGCTCTTGTAGAGCAACCCCAACAACTTGACCTTCAAGGCAAGAATTACTTCTAATTACACTCTGAGGATACCTGTCATCTGCCTTTGAAATTCTATAAGCTGGATCTTGAGCATTAATTTCTCCATCAGGCAACCTGTGGTTTGGTGATTCAAGAGATGCTGGCTGCTGTAACCCTTGTAAATCTTGCACTGGAAAATCATCTTCTTGTTTTGAGGATGTATACATAGTAGAATCAGGTTTCCTTTTAGGGTAAGATTTTACATCAGAGGAAGATCTATTATTTTGTAAGGTTTGTGAATGAACAGGGGATGCAAAAGGAGATGACTGGGCAGTTGGCAAAAATGTTTGCGACTGTGGTGATGATGATCCTTGGGTCTGAGCACTTTGAGAAATATAATTCTGGGTGGAACTAGAAGCTGGCAAATTCTGAACTTGAGGTGAAGAAAATGGAAGAGAAGGTGATGTTAATGTTAGAGATTGACCTGAAGTATAATTTTCTGAAGGGCTACCCACTGACAAAACTTGTGATTGACTGACAGTAGATAAACCCTGAGAATGACCCGAAGAGTAGCTCTGAGACTGGCTAACTGAAGAAATCGCTCTCGTTTGAGCAGAGTAGTTCTCGTGTGTAACTGAAGAGAAAACCTGCTGCTGATCAGAGGAGTAGCTAATTGTGTGACTTTCAGAAGTTACTGTTTGAGACTGCCCAGAAAAAGTCAGTGTTTTATACAAGGGTGGCAACTTCTCAGCTTTACTGTGTGTGTGAACCTGGGAGTGAACGACAGACGGCACAGCATGTGGCTGCGTGGAAGCATAATTCTGGGACTGGCTAACTGATAAAAGGCTGGGTAGCTGGGCTGTAGAATAAATTTGTGCTTGGCCTGATATCACAGAACTCTGGTTGTGTAAAGATTTGGAATAGCTTTGTTTGAGTACAGGAGGCATCACACTTGGAGGTTTGGGGGTCTTAGTTGACCTTGGAGGTTGCTTTGTAGAGCCGTTCTTTACTTCTGAAGTAGGAAGATAGCTGGGCGATGGAACTGTAGATGGGTAAGACTGAGCCAGTCCCACTGAGACCTGGGAGGTCTTCTGTTGTGGTCCTCCATTGCTCACCTGAGTAGAATCTCCAATTGGGTTACAAGATAAAGATGGCTGCCGGGTTGTATCCTGGAAATCAGCTACACTCGCATTTGAAAAATAACTAGGTAAGGAATGCTGTGAACCAGTCAGTTGTGCCTGAAGAGACTGAGTATTGGAAGGCCGCTGATGGTGCTTAATAACACTACATTCTCGAAGGACTCTTTCAATGGATGTAGTAGAACCAGTAAAAACTGATGAGCTATAGGCTTGAGAAGCTTGCTGGGCTCCTCCGAGGGGTGAAGACAGCAAGCTAAACTGAGGCTGTAAGAGATGGGGTGCAGACTCTTGAGCTGAACGATATGTAGAAGACTGAGGAGGTACACTGGTACTTAACACAGAACTGCCCAAGCGTTCAAAAGCCAAAGCGGTTGGAATACTACCCTGTGAAGCCTTGATTTGTAGCAAAGGGTCATGAGGATTTAAAATACCATTTGAAGTGTTGCTGAAAGTTGTATCTTGAAGTGTCAGAGGTGGGGTGGTAGCAAAGTTTCTATTGCTGAAAGTGTTGGGATGCTGATAAGTGGAAAGAGTGGATGTAGATGGAAATGTTCCAGTGGTTGGCAAAGCTCCAGTAACAAACAGCTCAGCTGCTGTTGAGGAATGCATACCTATGAGGAGAAAACACCACAACCAGTATTTATAAAAAGATAGTACAACTAAACAAATATCTATATACGCAGTACAGATTTTACAGTAATGAAAAATTCTCACATCCCTTACATCCTTGCCTATGAGGGAAAAAAATACTTATAGAAATAACTCTTGAAAATTACTGAACTTTGGGGGCAGCTAGGTGGTGCAGTGGATAAAGCACCGGCCCTGGATTCAGGAGGACCTGGGTCCAAATCCAGCCTCAGACACTTGACACTTACTAGCTGTGTGACCCTGGGCAAGTCACTTAACCCTCACTGCCCCACCAAAAAGAGAGAGAGAGAGAGAGAGAGAGAGAGAAAAGAGAAAAGAGAAAAGAAAAAAAGAAAATTACTGAACTTTAAAATTCACTATCCAAAAGTACTTAATGAAGTTTTATTAAATCAGAAATTCATATATGCAATTTAAGTTCACATGAATGGGTATCTAATTGGAATTTACATATTTTTACAATAGGGTAATTACAAAATTATAAAGCCAAGTACACATTATATAGGTACCCATTTTCACCTTCAAAAAGAACCTAGCCAAAAACCAAATTATAAAGTTAACTAAATGAGCACAAAAATCATAATAGTTAAATTAACATTAAGCTGCCTACAGTTTAAGTAACAAATACATTTTAAATATTAAGCTTAAAATATTAACAGGTTTCTGTTGTCAAAACATAACATGTTTTTCTTACATTTGAAATTTATTACTACTTAGCAAAAAAAACATTGCATGACAATAATAAAAATGTGAGAAAATATTAAAAGCATATGGTTTGGAAATATTCCCTGGCCCTATATGTAGATTCCACTTCTGTTTCAATTTCGATTCCCCTTCCTCTGTTAAATGTCAAAAAGTAGCTTCCTCCTTAGAAAAATGAGAAAATGTCTAGCATAGCACTTGCAACAGCAGGTACTCTAACAATTAGTTTTTAATTATTAAGATAGCTGTATAAACAGGCAATAGTAAGGCATCAATAATTTATCGAAACAACTAAAACCTAAATTAATTTAAAATTATACTTATGCAACTGTTTTACCTTATCTATATATTACTTGCCATTATGTCCTAAAATCAAAGCAACACTGGACAGCGAAGAGAATGCTGGGCTTTGGTGTCAGAAGACTTGAGTTCACATCTTTTTTCAAAGACCTGGGCAAGTCCCTTAACTATTATGCACCATAGGCAACTCCCCAGAGTTTATCTAGTAAACCAAGAGAATATGATATGTGAATGGTGGAAGAAGTCCTCACAGCAGGAGGTCTCCAAACTGAAAGATTTTTTTATGTATTCCTTTGCATATTCCCTAGATAGATGTGTTGTACAGAAATGCAGAGGTGTGAGAGAAAGGTACACAGGTGGTACACAGCAAACCTGTAGGCTATAATAGGAGATTTAAAATTCTGTGATTTGTTCTTTCACCATTCCTACAAGATAGACCCATTCACCACTACCCTCTCTGCTCAAATTTAATCCCCCAGACAGATTAAACAACAATTCCTAACTTTACCACAATTAACAATAGTAGTGATCTACCAGGTTTGTACTTGTGTGGTATGGACAGCAGACTTTCATTGATAACAGATTAGGGAAGAGTTGGGATCTCATGATACCACAGTAGTCCTTCTTGGTCATATAAGGTGACCAAAAAGCTTCAGCCCTCAGTCACCAAATGGATAGTACAGAGGAATATAAATGGAGTTTTAAAATCCAACTTGTTCATCTCAACACAGAAAAGAAAGTGTCTACGGCTGCAATGCAGCCTCTGACCTCCTCAACTGGAGACACCCCTGAGCTCTACCCTACAGTACTATCTCGTGTAGAGAAGGGTGCATTTGGAGAGACAGGAAAGACCTAGGTTTGAGCCTCCATACAGACAGCTCTTTCACAGGATTATAGTAAGGAAAGCGCTTTATAAACTTTGCAGTGTCCTTTCAATTTCGGATATTCTCAGTGTCCTTTTTCAAGTTTTCTTGGGCAGATGTCTTTCTTAGGCACTTGAGGCATCATATGGCTATTAACAATATTACACTTTCATGTGCCCTATGCCTCTTCCTATCCCCATACCATGCCTTAAAAAAAAAAACTCAAATGAACCTCAATGGTGAATCTAGATAAATTTGTGGCAGCTTCAGCAAATTTAAAGAGAAAAATTCCTATATGTGTATAATAAATACATAGTTATGATGAAACACTAAGATGTTGTGAAGTCATCATTCCCTCTTTCCATCTCCAAGGTCACTTATTTCACAATGAGGAATTGTAGAGAACATTTCCATTCTGTTTAATACTGTGAAAAATCTAAACTTACTCTAATTGGGCACTGGTGGGTAAATCAGTGTAACTATGAAAAAAATCGGGGGCAGCTAGGTGGCACAGTGAATAAAACACCAGCCCTGGATTCAGAAGGACCTGAGTTCAAATGGGGCCACAGACACTTGACACTTACTAGCTGTGTGACCCTGGGCAAGTCACTTAACCCTCACTGCCCTGCCCCGCACCCCCCAAAAAAACTATGAAAAAAATCTCACTGTGCCTATATTCTGGGACTCAAAGACCTAGAACCTGAATTCAATTCTATTGTGAACTTGATAGTGATCACAATGGGTTTTTGTTGTTGTTGTTGTTGTTGTTGTTTTTTAGTGAGGCAACTGGGGTTAAGTGACTTGCCCAGGGTCACACAGCTAGTAAGTGTCAAGTGTCTGAGGCTGGATTTGAACTCAGGTCCTCCTGACTCCAGGGTTGGAGCTCTATCCACTGCGCCACCTAGCTGCCCCTGATCACAATGGTTTTTAAATTAAAAACTTAATAGAATTTTTATTTTTTTAGAATAGTATTAAAAATTAATGTAAACAAAATACGTATTTACAAAGAAAGTATCAACGATCCTTTGAAATAAGTCCAAAAAGTCTTCTGTTCCTTTTAAACAGATAATTTTGATGATTGCTATTCTGAGATCTGGTATAGCTAGTCCTGACATATTCTTAAAGGACTACACCAATTTTTTGTTTTCAGCATTGAGAGAAATCTTATGTACACATTATTTTAAAATCTATGCTAGATCATGAGTTACTAGTTTACTGAAAAACTTAAAAATTCAGAAAATAATACCTGTCTGCCAGGATGAAGCCCTGAATTGTGGTAAAAGAGTAGCTCCGGAAGTAGTGGCTGGAACAGTTCGGGATTCAATAGCAGATAGAAAATTCATCACTGAAGATTCTTTAGTATTAGAGCCAGCACTGTTCATATTTGTATCAAATATTCCAGAAAGACCTAAATGTTAAAATAAAATATATTACAAAAATAAATGTACATGTTTCCACCCACATTTACAAAGACAAGTTCCTGAAGTTCACAATTAATCTGAAATAAAGAAAATTCTTCCCCAATAATGCTGAGTTTCAATTAAATTAAAATTTACTTTAAAAATTTTATAGTCTCACAACCTATATCAGACTGCTTTCGGTCTTGGGGAGGACAGAGGAAGGGGGGGGGGGAGAAAAATTTGGAACTAAAAATCAATGTAAACAAATGTTGAAAACTATCCTTATATGTAATATGTAACTGGAAAATAATCAAAGAAAATTTAAAAAGAAAAAAAATTTTATAGTCTCTTAGGGCTTCATTGTGCCCACCTATAATCCCTACTTAGTGAAAGAGGCTGGGCCCAATAGATGACCTAAACTCAGGAGTTCTGAACTGCAGCAGGGCTAAAGCCTGTGGGGATCCATTGTTAAATCCAGCACCAAGATGGTGAGCACACAGGTGCCAAAAGGCTGCCTAAGTAGAGGGGATCTTCCTACTGATATCAGACACTTCTGTGCTGATCAGGAGTAAGATCAGGCTTGGGATTGGCTGCTGTGCTTCCACAGCCTGGGCAAGATAAGGAGACTCGGTCTCAACAACAAAACTGTTTCATGTCTCTGAATATTATGTAAATCTTTTAATCTAACAATCTTTATTAATCCATTAGTATGATAGAAAGTTTTCATTCTCATATTGACTTCAGTTTCCTTTCAGTTTAGCTCTTTTCCTCCATATTCACAACTCAAAATCTGTGCAGCTCCCCCCCCCCCCTTTTGAAATTTGTAGGGAATCATGACAGACTTAACAAAAGAACTGTTACCAGAGGAATGTGTGGCAGCATATCCAGGAAGCTGATGAGAGGTGCCATAATTCTGTCTGTGAAGAAGATCCGTTTCAGATTGCGATGAATGTCCTCCTCCGTAGTTTAAACTAGAAATATTAAAAATAGAGACTATACCACAAACAGACAAAACTCAGGTGAGCCACAAAGCTTTAACCAATCATTTGATTCACATTACTACAGATATAAATCAATGAAACAAAAGTTAGTTTGATCTAAATTAACAAAGAATCTGTAATTTTTCTACCATGGCAGGGAAATTCCTGGTAAGGGAACTTGCTCACCAAACAGAGTTAATCAAAGCAGTCGAGTCAGACAATTTGAACATAATCTTCCTTACTCCAAACCCTGCCTATTTTGTCACAGTGAAAATGTTTCAATGACACAGGGGAAAAAAACGATTAAAAAAAAAAGTATGGTATCTATATTTAAGACTGCCCTTCGGGGCAGCTACGTGGTGCAGTGGATAGAGCACCAGCCCTGGAGTCAGGAGGACCTGAGTTCAAATCCGGCCTTAGACACTTAATACTTACTAGCTGTGTGACCCTAGGCAAGTCACTTAACCCCAATTGCCTCACCAAAAAAAAAAAAAAAAAAAAGACTGCCCTTAAGAGCTATCTTAATTGAGAAGCCAGATAATAAAATAATTGATTTAAGCTAGATAAAGAATTTCAAGAATCAATACTACCTTTAGAGTCTCAAATCCGTTTTTAAGCAATAAAATTAAATATTTTCATTTTCATACATATTCACCTATATGGAACACACACAGTCACAGACTTCTTTCTACTCCTTTCATTTTTCTACCGCTGGCATTTCAGTTACATTTGTAACTAGCAAGCATTTACTAGTGCTGGTGCCAGGCACTGCGCTGGATGCTGGTGGTGTAATGACAAGAATGCAAGTGCTCTCAGAGGTTAGATGAACTATGATCATTTGCATCAATTCAATTCAAAGCAAAAGTTAAAAAACAACCACCACCAGTTCTGAAGCCTCCCCCAAACTCCTAGAGGCCCCCGGAAACGGCTTTTTTGTCTTTTCTGACAGGCTATGATGTTGTTTCAATAAGCACAATGTAAGCTCCTTAAGGGCAGCGGCTGTTTCACTACTGTCTGTCCTCAAGGCCTAGCCCACGGCCTGGCATGCCAGGGCAGAACAAACATGCATCAATGGACTAAGTGAGAAATGTTTTTGTACTTATAGAGATATTTGGCATTCTCAGAATTCCCCAACTTTGAAAAATGAATCAAAAAGCACTTACCACGTACCAGGTATCATGTTAAGTGCTGAGAATACAAAGAAAGGTAAGCAAAGCCTGCCTTCAAGGAGTTTCCATTTTAACAGGGTGACAACCTACACCTAGGTCTGTACAAGACAGAGAGGGCAAACGGAAGGAAATCTTAGATGAGAAGGCACTAGAAGCTGAAGGAGCCAGGAAAGACCTCCCATCCCCACCCCACCCCCAAGAGAGGAAGATTAGAAATGAGTTTTGAGAACAAACACAATAGCCAAGTAAGAAGATGCAGTATTAGCCCCAATTCCCTCTAAACCTGGGCTTCTTAAACTTTTTTCTCTCAACCTCTTTTGGCCTGAGAAAGTTTTTTTTGTTTGTTTTGTTTTTTAGTGAGGCAATTGGGGTTAAGTGACTACCCCGGGGTCACACAGCTAGTAAGTATTTAGTGTCTGAGGCCAGATTTGAACTCAGGTCCTCCTGACTCCAGGGCCGGTGCTCTATCCACTGCGCCACCTAGCTGCCCGAGAAAGTTTTACATAACCCCAACTACATAAAATAGGTATAGGAATGAAACATTTGCTGCCAAATTTTTCTCAACCCCCACCCACATTGTTATACGAGCCCACATGGGGTCACAACCCACAGTTCAAGAAGACCTAAAAAACAAACTAAACCAAGTACCAATCAAGTAATACAAAGAAATTCGCAATGAATTATTTTTCCAGCCCAGGTCAACCAAATAGGATATTGGTGACAGGGTCTAGCCAGGAAGTCAGAGAAAAGAATCTTCTGTTAGGGAGTGGCTTGGGGATATGAACTAGAGCAATAAGAGGTTTGAGATGTAGTACACAAGAGCCTGGAACTGTGCAGGGCACTGGAACAGCTCCCAAATGGCATCCCTATAAAAACCTCAAACTGAATTACAGATCCTGTATGGATTTGGGAAGGGGCTTGCACCCTGGCAGTCAAAGAAGGCAAAGAAGGTTTGGGAGCCTGAAGCTATGCATACTGGGCAAAAGAGCAGAAAGAACATTAGTAAGCACTCACTATGGGGCTCTGACCCTTGGATCTTAGATCCAGCCCCCAGCCCAGTCTGAAGACTACAAATGAATAACCAGGTCAGGAGCTCAGGACCCAAGGGAGCCTACAATTCTGTCATTCTAAACCTGCAGACATCCAGCTAGCTGATGGCATTTGTGGCCAGTAAGAATCTGATAATGCTCCAACCAGGGCAAGCACAGAGTGCTGCTGCCCAGACACAAACTCAGACCCAGAGACCAGACTACAGGTATGGCCAGCCTGAGCAGCTTAAACTCTGACCCATAAATGTTACATGTCCTGGATTACAAACTCTAATATTCTCTATCTGGACCATAACCTCTTCTTATTTCATCCTTTTCTATAACTAACTTCTAAATCTACTCTTCCCCCCTCACTGTGATTATTTTTCCTCTCTTGGTATTTTTCTCAATCTATTATTTATTTTTAATGTTCTTTTCTTTTTAAACTTTGAGTTCTAAATTCTCTCTTCCTCCTTCCACCCACTGAGAAAGCAAACAATATATCAATTAATACTTGTGAAATCACACACAAATTTCCATATCAGCCATATTTTTTTTAAAAAGCAAGAAAAATAAAACAAGTGAAAAAAATAAACTTCAATTTGCACTCATAGTTCATCCGTTCTCTCTCTGGAAGTGGGTAGCATTTTTTCATCATGAGCCCTTTGGAATTGTCTTGGATTACTATATTGATTAGTGTTCCGTCAAGGAAACATTTTGTTTCTTGAGGAACAAAAGGGAGGACTGTAACAATTGGAATGACGCCACCTGCTGGAGACTTACTGTAGAAGAGTTCCGCCTATGAAGCGAAGGTCTTTGAGGGCAAGACCAGGAGTCTTTTCTTTGGCGTCAGGAAGTGACGCAGGCTAGTGGGAGGAGGAAGGAAGAGACTGGCGCTCGGTCTCACTCTCTCTTTCCTTTGGACTCTGGTGGAGAGTGGAGTTAGAAATGTGCTCTCCCTTTAATAGATAGGAATCTAGGCCTTTCTCTCTCTTTACCAAATTCTTATTCTCCTTAATAAATGCTTAAAAGTCTAACTCTTGCTAAAGCTTATAATTTATTGGCGACCACTCATTAGATATTTTAGACAGTTTAGCTGGAATTTTAGCCCTTAACATTAGAGTAGCCAAATATTTCACAGTTAATCATCATTACGATATTGTTGTTACTGTATCTCCTGGTTCTTTCCAATTTACTTTGCATCAGTTCACATAGGTCTTGCCATGTTTCACTAAAACACCCCCACCTCAATAATTTCTTATTGCACAATAATATTCCATCATAATCACGTGTCACTCAAGATCTCTTGAAAGAAAGAAAACTCATGAGAAAAAAAAAAACTGCCCAGATTTCTTGGACCCAGGGGACAAACAGAAAATAGAAAGAATACACTGGAAATTTCCTGAAAGAAACCCAGAAGTGAAAACTCCTAAAAACATTGCAGCCTAAATCCTAAGCTTCCAGGGCAAAGGAAGAATATTACAAGCAACTGGAATGAAAGAATTCAAATGCTAAAGAGCTACAGTTAGGATCACATAAGATTTAGCAGCTACCAGTATAAAGAAACAGAACTTGGAACCTGATATTCTAAAAAGCATAAATTGAATATAAACCTACATGGGGAAAAATGGAACTTTAATGAAAGAGAAGCTTAAAAACATTATTGGTGAAAAGAACTGAGTTGAGCAGAAATTTTGAACTACAAACAGGAGAATCAGAAGGGACTAAAAAAGGATGAAACATACATTCTAATGAGGGAAATAAGTGTCCTCGCAAAAACCTAATATCAGGAGTCAATAGAGGGAATCAAATAAGACAGAGGGCCTTGGAATGACTTTGTTGCATTTTGATTTAAAAACAAACAAAAAACAGAGGAATGGAAGGGAGAAAGGAATACACTATGGAGAACAAAAGGGATAGGAAGAGTGGAAAAAATTATCTCACATAATCCAGAGTGTATTAGTAGAAGATTGAAAGAACAAGAAAGAAGGGGTAGAGGGGAGTGAGTGACACATTATCTTTTACCTTTCCCTGAATTGGTTAAAGAAAGGAAGCATTCATATACAGCTAGGAACAGAAATAGAGGGAGAGAGGAGAATGGAGAATAAGAGAGTAACTTCAGGGAGGGATTAGTTATAAGCAAAATAAATTCTAACCACAGATGATGGATTGTAAAGAGAGGTTTAAAAAGAAACGATAAAAAATTATTATTAGGCTCTAAGCAAGGAAAAGAGAAGAAAGGTAGAGGTATAGAACCGAGAAAAGTTTTGGACAAACAAAGCCAAAAGCAACTAAAATAAGGGAAGCAGGTTAACCAGGGGGAAAAATCTTTGCAGCAAGTTTTTCTGATAAAGGTCTCATTTATAGGAGATATATAAGGAATGGATTCAAATTTATAAGAAGAGCCTTTTCCCAATCAATAAATGGTCAAAAGATAGGAACAGGAATTTTTCAGAGGAAAATAATCTAACCTAGGAAGAGTGATGTTCCAAATCACTAAAAATTAGAGAAATGAAAATTAAAGCAATTCACAGGGGTCAGCGAGGTGGCACAGTAGATAAAGTACTGGCCCTGGATTCAGGAGGACCTGAGTGCAAATCCAATCTCAGACACGTGACACTAGCTGTGTGACCCTGGGCAAGTCACTTAACCCTCATTGCCCTGCAAAAAAAAAAAAAAAATACAAAGACAAAAAAAATCAATTCAGAGGTTCCATCTCACATCCATTATATTGGCAAAGTTAACCAAAAGCAAAAACAAACAAAAAAGACAAATGCTGGAGGAGCTGAGGGAAAACAGACACAGCTGGTGAAGCTGTGAATTGGTCCAGCCATCTGGGAAAGTAATCAGAACTATCTTAAATTATTAAACTAGGTATAACCTTTCACCCTACAATACCACTATTAGATCTATTACCTATAAGATCAAAGAAAGAAAAAAATATCTCTTTTGTAAATATGAGTATGCAAAAATATTTATAGCAGATGCTTTTGGGGTCAGAAATCATTGGAAACTAAGAAGGTGCCCATTAGGATATGAAATTTAACTGAATATTATTGTGCCATAAAAAAATTATGAAGGAAATGGCCTTGATTTTTTCACCTAGGAAAGGTAAAAAAATAGACAAGGTCTTTAGAATAGAGGTTGGAGGAAGGTTTGTTGTAAGACATTTGAAGGAGACACAAGAAGTTGCTTTGCTGCACTGAGGGCCCAGATGAGATAAGATGACAAATTTTGCACTTGATCAAATCAGCACAGCTTCATCATTTCCTTCAGCAAAGCATGATGGATGGGTGAAAGGACAAGAAAGTGAGGAATCAGAGTCAAGAATTAGAGAAATGAAAATTAAAGCAATTCACAGGGACCTGAGTTCAAATCTAGCCTCAGGCACTTGACTGTGTGACCCTGGGTAAGTCACTTAACCCTCATTGCCCTGGCCCACCCCCCCCAATCCTATCTGAGAGAAAAAATGAAGCTCAAATACCCAGATGGGAGGAACTACCCCCTCCCTCCCCCCCCCCCCCCCCCCGACACAAATTAGAAGCTAACGAGAGGCCCAGGGTAAATGAGGATAAGTGAAAGTCCCCAAGAGTTCTTTCATTTGGAGAACAGAGCTCAGGTTGGATATACAGGTACAGAGGGATGGGAAAAGCAAAGCTCTATACTTCATTTTCCGTTCTAGACAAGTCTGCAGCTATCCAGTTGGTAGGTAGGTAGCAGAATCATTGCTCTCCATGGAATTCTTCATTACATAATAGAGAATTTGGTCTTGTCTTTTGGAGTCAAAAAGCCTTTCCAAACATGAGGTCCCCATCTGGTACCAGCTTCTCACAGAAGTCAAAATTGAAAGCACTGTTAGAGGTAGTGCAAACCTTTTATTTTACAAACAAATTATCTTTGGACATATAACTGTTAAGCGTCAGACCCAGGATTTAAACCTAGTCTCTCATAACTCTCAAGGATCACCCAAATCAAAATAACAATTGCTTGGGGGTGGCTAGGTGGCAGCAGTGGTAAAGCACCGGCCCTGGAGTCAGGAATACCTGAGTTCAAATCCTGCCTCAGACACTTGACACTTACTAGCTGTGTGACCCTGGGCAAGTCACTTAACCCCCAATGCCCCACAAAAAAAAAAGAAAAAAGAAAAAGAAAAAATAAACAACAATTGCTTTCTACCAAAACAAGTAAACCAAAACAACAACACTTTAAGTCATTTAATAAACTAGCCTCAGATAGATGCCTCAAGCTCATTTTGATAACAAGGTCCTACAAAAGGTACTGCATCTATCATGGAGAAATGAACTTCCCACAGTGGACAAAAACATTATAAGGAAAAGTTCAGAGACAGAGAAATTCAATGAATTAATTTAAAATGTGAGAATATTAATTTAAGTACTTTCATTTTCAATGGATAAAGTGAGTTTAGAAACTATTTGTGTTTTAAATATTCATTTTGTGTGTGTGTGTGTATATATATATATATATATATATATAAAATATATGTAGATGCATAACAGATTACAGGTTAGATGAAAACAGTCTCCAAAAACAAAAGAAAGATATAAATAAGAACACAGACTGCTTGCTTTTAGTAAATACCTTATGTTCTACAAGTGCTTTCATACACAACAGCCCCTTTCTAAAAGGGCACACATACGTATGTTAGTATCAGAAAAGGTGAGGGAAAAAATGATGTTAGAAATACAGAAGATAACTGAGGGAAAGGGGAAGGGGAAGGGGAAGGTAAGGGAGATCAGTTCTAAAGATAGAAAGCAAGATGGATTAAAACAAACCATGGGGCGGAGCCATGACAGTGGAAGAAAAGCAGTGACTTGCCCAAGCTCTTCCCAAAACCTCTCCAAATACCCTTACATAATAATACCATTAGACAATTCTGAGAGAAGCAGAACCCACAAAAGGACAGGGTGAAATAATTATCCATCCAAAGGTCTGTTGTACCAGGGTGAAAGGAGCACCGTCCAGCCCAGCGCAGGCCATGCCAGCACAGACCAGGCCCCAGCAAACCAAGAGCAGGCCTTGTGGAGTCACAGAATCAGCAGCAGCAGCCACTGCTTCTGGAGCTCGCAGCCCAAAGACAGTAAGGGGAGTGAACAACTGGTCAGAAGGAGATTACAGGGGTCACTTTACCTATCTTCAGATCCTGGTTGCAGTTCTGGGGAGGAGTCCCAGGGTGAGGAAGAGCCCTAGCAGATGCAGTGGAGCAGAGACACTCTTCACAGTTCCAGGGCAGAAGAGAGAGCTTTGGGTCTCCCACAGACCAGAACACAGGCCAGGAGAGTAGTAGACACACCTCTCCTTAGATCATGCCACCTTGAAAGAACTGAAAACTTACAGGTCCCTAGAAGCATCTCCAAAAACAGCTGCACAAAACTCCTGAAGCTCGGGACAGTGTGCCCTCCACCCTGGTAACAAAGCCCTACTTGAACCAAGAGTTAAAAGTCAGGAAACAGGCTGGGGAAATGAGCAAACAACAGAAAAGAAATTCTGACCATAGAAAGCTCCTATGGTAACAAAGAAGACCAAAACACACCCTCAGAACACAAAGTCCAAGTTCCTACATCCAAAGTCGGGGGGGGGGGGGGGCGCCAAGATGGCGGAGGAGAGGCTTTGACTCCCACAAGCTCCAAAGTGTCCAAGAAAAATAGGAATTGGTCTTAGGTCATAGAAGGGCTCAAAAAGAACTCTGAAAACCAAGCAAGGTAGAAGAGAAATGAGATGCACGAAAATCATGGAAAAAGAGCCAACTCCTTGGTAAAGATGACAAAAAAATACGGAAGAAAATAACACCTTAGACTGGCCAAATGGTAAAAGAGGCATAAAAAGCCAATGAGGAGAAGAATGCCTCGAAAAGCAGGATTGGGCAAAGGGAAAAAGAGGCACAACAATTCACTGAAAAAAAACTCCTTAAAAAGTAAAATGGCCCTGGATTCAGGAGGACCTGAGTTCAAATCAGGCCTCAGACACTTGACACTAGCTGTGTGACCCTGGGCAAGTCACTTAACCCCAATTACCTCACACACACACACAAAAAAAGGAGAATTGGCCAAATGGAAAAAGAGGTACAAAAGCTCACTGAAGAAAATAATTCCTTAAAAATTAGAATTGAGCAAATGGAAGCTAATGACTATGAGAAATCAAGAAACAATAAGACAAAACCAAAAGAATGAAAAAAATGTAAAGCATCTCATTGGAAAAACAAGTGACCTGGAAAATAGATCCAGGAGAGATAATTCAAGGGTAAAATAGAAATTAAAAGAATCCACCCATCATCTCACAAAAGAGATTCCCAAATGAAAACGCCAAGAAATACTGTTGCCAAATTCCAGAATTATCAGGTCAAGAAGAAAATACTGCAAGTAGCCAGAAAAAAAACAATTCAAGTATCATAGAGCCACAGTCAGGATCACACAAGATTTAGGAGCTTCTACATTAAAGGATTGTAGGGTTTGGAATAATATTCTGGAGAGCAAAAGAACTGGGATTTTGACCCAAAATCACCTATCCAGCAAAACTGAGTATAATCCTTCGGAAGGAAAAATGGATATTCAATGAAAAGGAGGATATTCGAGTATTCTTGATGAAAAGACCAGAGCTGAATAGAAAATGTGACTTTCAAACACAAGATTCAAGAGAAGCATAAAAAGATAAACAGGAAAAGGAAATCATATGGAATTTTAAAAGATTTTAAACAGTTTAATGTTTACATTCCTACATGGAAAGACAATAATCGTAACTCATAAGAACTTTCTCGTTATCAGGATAGTTAGGAGTGTATAGAGACAGAGGGTTCAGGTGTGAGTTGAATATGAAGGGACGATATTTTTAAAACATTAAACTAAGGGGTGAGAAGAATGCACTGGGAGAGGTAGGAATGGGGTTAAATTATCTCACATAAAAGAAGCAAGAAAAACCTTATACAGTGGAGGGGAAGATGGAGGAGGTCAGGAGAAATGAGTGAATCTTACTCTCATCAAAACTGGCTCAAAGAGGGAAGAACATACACACTCAACTGGGTATAGAAATCTATCTTACCCTGCAAGAAAGTAGGAGGGGAGGGGGATAAGAGGGTGTGGGGTGGGTGATGAAAGGGAGGGCATATTGGAAGAGGGGTAGTCATAAGCAAAACACTTTTGAGGAGGACAAGGTGAAAAGAGAGAAAGAATAGAATAAACGGGAGGAGGAAACAGGATAGAGGGAAATACAGTTAGCAACAGTAACTGTAAAAAAAAAAACTGAAATGAAACCAAATCACCTTTGAATACCAATATCCATTAACTTGCTAAGGAAATACTGACATGGGGAAAAATAGACAATATAGATCCCCAGCCAAATCATATATTTAGTTAAAGTTAAACAAAAATTAGCATCAAAGAAAGGGACATAAAGGAGGGGGAGATGCATTGGAGAAAAAAGCTTTTCTACTACCTATCTGGGTCACTGCCTGGCTGCTAGCCACTAAAACAGCTACAATACTCCACCATAAAGCACAGGGAGGTTTAGCCTAGAGAAAACTTAGGGAGAATAGAACTATCTTTGAAGGGCTTTCAGGTGGAAGAGGCATGTTCTCCTTACCCCTCAAAGGGCAGAGGCACATTTAGGCTCGATGTAAGGGTGGCCTGTGAGGTGCCTGCTAACTCAAGTTCTGTGAGTTATCAAGTGGAATGTGCTAGTGAGATCACAATCTTTATGCATATCACTTGTCTGATATGATATGAAGGGAATTTTTGTTTAGGTAGGATAAGACTAAATGGTCGAAAGTCCCTTCCAATGCAGATTCTTTGAAACACTTCACTAAAAAAGCAGACACATTTTCACAGTTAAAATGTTCTACTATTTCACTGTCAGATCATTAACTGAAGGTAAAATCTCAATTTTTACTTTTGCTATTGATTCAATAAAGCAAAAGTAGGGAATCTCCAGCCCAGCAGCCAAAGCCAGTCTTTGGTTTAACTTCAGCCCTAAGCATTTCTAAGTAAAGACCTTATCTACACCCATAGTGGCAATAACACAGCATGGAAATATACAATGTCCACTGCCTTTCAGACCAGGACTAAATAAATGCTTGAATTCAACATGCCTCCATTCATGGTGTCTTTCACACTTAAGGAAAGCCAATAAGCATTTATTAAGCACTGACTATGTGCCAGGGGTACAAAGAAAAGGGGGGGAAAAAGTTCCTTCCCTCAAACAACTATGTACAAACAAGCTGTGCACAGGCCAAACTGAGACAACCTCAGGGGGAAGGTACGAAGATTAAGAAGGGTTGGGAAAAGCTGCTTGTAGAGCATGGCATTTAATCTGGGACTTGAAGGAGACTAGGGAAGCTGTGAAGCGGAGATGGGTGACTCTTGAGAGAGGAACAACAAGGCCACTGTCACCGGAGGGAAGAAAGCTGTGAAGGTAGGAAGGGGGCAGGTTCTAATGAGCTTAAAAACAAAACTGAGGATTTCCTATTTGATCAGGGAGGTAACCACTGGAGCTGGTTAAACTGGGATGGGAAGAAGTGAAGTGTAACATAGACCTGAGCTTTAGAAAGATCAATTTCACAGAACAGGGAGATCCAAGGCAGAGCACTGTGAAAGCCCAGGCACGAGGGACAAAGGTCTGTATGAGGGTGGTGGCAGTGAAAAAGGTGGCGTGTGAGAGAAATACTTTGAAGGTGAAACCAACAGGACTTGGCGACAGTCT
This sequence comes from Dromiciops gliroides, assembly GCF_019393635.1. Taxonomy (NCBI): domain Eukaryota; kingdom Metazoa; phylum Chordata; class Mammalia; order Microbiotheria; family Microbiotheriidae; genus Dromiciops; species Dromiciops gliroides. Next base: position 37,897,013 of record NC_057866.1, read on the forward strand.
AGATCAAGTGAGGCCAGAGTAAGGAGCAGAGGATGACATCTAGGATGTACGCCTGGGTGACTAAGAATACAGCGGTGCCCTTGATAGTGACTGGAAAGTTCAGAAGAGGTTTTGGGGGAAAATACCGACTTCAAAATGGACATGCTGGTTTTAAGATGTCTATGATATACTCAGCTTAAGGTGTCCAATAAGCAGTCAGAGGTAGGATTCTGGAAGTTAGGAGAGGGGTTAGGCTGGACAAATGAATCTAAGAATCATACACATAAGCTTGACAGTTAAATCCCTGGGAAATGAAGAAATAAATAAGTAATACAATATACAGGTAGAAGAGGTTCAGGACACATCCTTGGGAACACTCCTTTAAATGACTACGATGAAGAATTAACCTCTGAAATGCACTTTAAAAATTCTTTATTTTATTTATTGACTAGTTTCCTGTTCTTAATTGTAAAATATGAATGGAATGATATATACCTACACAGATATAAACTCCAATAAAGCCCATACAAACAAAGGTTGTTTTTTTTAAGTGAGGCAATTGGGGTTAAGTGACTTGCCCAGGGTCACACAGCTAGTAAGTGTTAAGTGTCTGAGGCCAGATTTGAACTCAGGTACTCCTGACTTCAGGGCCAGTGCTCTATCCACTGCGCCATCTATCTGCCCCAAACTAAATTTTTTTAAAAAATCAACTGAGAATTATATAAAACACTTTGCAAACCTTGAAACATATTAAGCAGTCTTTTAAAAATAAATTTTAAATAAAAAATTATTTTATTTATATGGAGTTCAGCTGAAATAGAAATAGGTTTCCTGGCTATAACTATCTAACTCTTGTTAATCTAGTTTATACCAAATTATTTAAGTTGGGCTACTTTGGGGGGAAGGGGCAGGGCAATGAGAGTTAAATGACTTGCTCAGGGTCACTAGAGTCTGAGGCCGGATTTGAACTCAGGTCCTCCTGAATCCAGGGCTGGTAATCCACTGTACTATTTAGCTGCCCAGTCGGGCTACTTTTTTCAAACTGCTTAATTTTTTTTAATGCATCATGAGAGTATTATCTACTTCCTTTTAAATTCTGGATTTTATGAAAAGAACATTTTCCTATACACATCAGAACACAAGAGGATAGATGGTATATTAAACTGCGAATCTCCATTTCATATCTTTTCCTTAAATATATATATTATATATACACTATATATAATATACATGTGTTCAATTCACCGTTAAAATTCTTTTTTAAAATAGATTTTATTGTTTTAACCAACCAAAATCCACCTTCTCATCTGCCCACCCCAAACCCCAAGTGAGAACACAAAGAAATGAAACCCATTACATAGTCAATCAAAACAAATTTCTACACTGGTCCAGTCCAAAAAAAAAAATCTGTCATTCTGCATCCTGAGCCTTTCACCTCTCTATCAGGAAGCCTCATTAGTCCTCTGGAATCGTGGTGCACAATGGCATTTCATCACACAATTCGACTATTCTCCAATCAATGAGCACCCCCACAGGAGACATTTTTGTACAACCTTTGAGTTTGCTTTGCTTAGGACTAACCCCACCCCCTTAATCTGCCCTTCCTCTAATTCTCCCTCTTCCCTTTCCCTATTTTCCTATTTAGTGAAATGTATTTCTGTACCCACTTGTGTGTATTCTTTCTTTTGATCAGTTCAGATGAGAGTGAAGTTCTAGTGTCAACTGTTCCCCCCACCTCCTCCTCTTCATATAGATGTCTACTTGCACAGCCTGATTATTGTGCCTTCCTTCCCCTTGCTTTCCATCCTCTTTTTATGTGAAATCAGACCATGACAGAATGGCTCCTTGGCCTTGTGTCATTCGGCTCCTTCTATGACCCTTGATGATGATGGCTACCATCACCTCCCTGTATCTGAACATAAGCAGTTGATCCTTTTTTGTCCTTTATTATTGTTCACTTGTGTTTACCCGTTCAGGTTTTTCTTCAATGTCACTAGCTTCTATTTTGTTCACTCTAATTTTATGGAACTCTGTTGCTTAGGCAAGACTTGGCACATCTTCTATCTTTCCCCTGTTAATTCCCTACCCGATGCTTTCTTCACAGCTCTCATTTCTTTTCATTTATAAAAACATTTTTAAACTCTTGCTTCATCTCTTACGGGAGTTCTACTTGAATCTGTGAACAAGCTGTTTCTCCTTTCCTATAGATATTTTGGAGCAATTTCTCTTATGGGTTTGTGTCTTGTACTTCCCTGACACCAGAATTTTTTTTGGGGGGGGGGGGAAGATTGGGGGGAGCCAGGGCAATGAGGGTTAAGTGACTTGCCCAGGGGCACACGGCTATTAAGTGTCAAGTGTCTGAGGCCAGATTTGAACTCATGTCCTCCTGAATCCAGAGCCGGTGCTTTATCCACTGCCTGACACCAGAATAGCTTCTTATGGGGATATTCTTTTTTTGTTTGCCCATTCTTCCAGCATACTTCCTGACTTCAAGACTTAATGCTGCTTTCTTGGGGTACTAAGTGCTGTTATTCCAGGATCTCAAAGACAGCAAGCTTTTGGTGCTCCAAAAATGATCGCATCCAGGGCAAAGTTTGATGACTGTCCTCTGGGTCAAGTTCCTGACCTGGGTTTGAGTCTGAGCAAAAGAAGGCTGCTGCGGGATTCAGTTCCTATCAGTCAACTGGAAAACTCTTTTGGCTCAGAGCGACAGAGTTGTAAGCTCCCCTTTGGTCTAGGATTCATGACCTAGTTATTCCATTGCAGGCTGGGTTAGATTTTGGATCTGAGACCCTGTCCTGTGCCTGGAGACTGAGACGCACGTTGCTGCTGGCTTCTGAACTTCTTCCTTCCTTGATACTCATCCAGGGCCTCCCAACCTGGGAAAAGTACCCCTGTACATGGGTCCCTTCCTCAGTCATGACCTGGAACTAGAGAGTGAGCAACAAAGCCGCCAGTTTGCACCTGATCCTGTTGCTGTGCCCTGGTATGTGTCGGGACATCCTCTCCCTCCCCGGGTGCTGGAGAGCTCCCACACAGTGTGACCAGACGGTGTGGAGCAATGAGGCTTGTGACTGTTTCTGTTTCCCTATCAGGCTTTGACCTTGTGCATTTTCTAGATGTGTCTGGTAGAGCTCCACAGAAGGGAGCCCGGCTCTCCTGCTTCCTTCTACTCGGTCACCTTGGTCTTCAGTTCTCCATGTATCACTTTCGAAAATGTCCTGCTTTGTCTGTGCTTCCTTCTGTTCTCCTCTATGCATTCTGGATGCCTACTGGCCTTTTTTTTTTTTTATTTTTTTTTGCTAAGTCTTCTCCCCAAACCAAAATACCATCCCCAAATTAAGAACAGAAAGGGAAAAACCCGCCTACCCATGTAACAAACAAGCATAGTCAAGAAAAACAAATGCACAGACACATGCATCCATTTCACGTTTGGCATGTGCTTCATCACAGGCCCTTCAGGGTTGGTCACTGCCTGAAGCAAGTATTCTTAAGTCTTTCAGAGGTGTGTTTCCGACAATGTCATCACTGTGTACATCATTCTTATTCTGTTCACTTCACTACATGACAAAGCAAGAAGTGTTTATTAAGCATTTACTATGTGGCAGCTATGAGCTGGAGATTCAAGGAGGCAAGGAGCTTACAACAGGGGCAATAAAGAGAAGATATCCACAAGAAGGCACGGTGGTGAAACCTGGAAAGCCAGAGGAAAAGCAGGAGGGAAATTCCAATGACCTGGCCTGCCCCAAAATAGTCATGGGAGGAACAGAGCAATGGAAGAAAAGGTGTTTCAGGGTAAGAAAGCCCCATGCACTGAGAGAAGTTCTACACTTGAGATATGGTACTGAAATAGTCCATGCTACCCAAGACTCTCTGAAATCATCTCTTTGCTATTTCCTACACTGCAAAAATATTCTATTCAAAATATTCTATTCACATTCATATACCACAATTTGTTCAGCAATTCCCCAACTGATAAGCTACCCCCATAGAGGTCCTAATTCTTTTCTTTTCCCTTATAATCTCTTCTTCAGGATCAGGAAAATTATTTTGCTTGAGACCATTCCAGCTCTGGTATTCTTTCTTCTTAATCCCCTCCCTTATTTATTTGTATTTTTATGTATGTATGAGCACAAGCATGCTGAAGTCTCCAAATCTCCTTTGCTTAGTGCACTTGAAAATGAAGTTCATCTAATGCTTGCTTCTCTTGTCATGTTTTATATACTTATGTACCCTAATTATGAGAAATTCCACTAATGGTCTATTTTCCTCCTGTCATTTTATACTCAGCAATGCAGACAAATTATTCTTGGTTGTAAGCCTTCTTTTGCCTTTTGGAATATTGTACTCTAAGTTCTGCTCTTATTTTTCATAGAATCAGCCAAGTCTTATGTGACCTTGACTGTGGAACTCCTTTCTGGATACCTGCCATATTTCTTTAATGTGGAAGCCCTGGATCTAGACTATAACATTCCTGGAACTTTTCCTTTTGTGGTTTCTTTCAGGATTCTTCCTATCTTTGCTTTGACCTCTGGCTGTAATAGATCAGAATGGTTTTCATTTATGATTTTTTGTGTGTTGATTTTTTTTTTTTTAAATCATGGTCTACGAGGAATCTAATGATTTTTTCCCCCCTGACCTGTTTTCCAGGCCAGTCATCTTTGATAGGGATATCTTACATTTTTTCTCTTTTTTAATTTCTTGACTATGTTCTAATACTTCTTGCTGTCTTATGGAATCACTGATTTCCATGTGGTTTAGTCTAATTTTCAGAGAGTCTATTACTTGGGTGAGGCTGAGAACTTTCTTTTCAAGGCTATTTATTCTCTTTCCAATCCTTTTCTTGAGAGCTTTAATTTCTCTTTATTTAATATCTTCTAACTTTCCACATATAGTTCTTGTGGAAAATTCATTTTTTCCTTTTCTCTGCTTGAAGTTGTTATGAAAGCACCCCTTCCTTCTAGGCTGGATTTCAGGGTATCCTGATATTGATTTTAAAAACATTTTTTTTCTCTGTTATTATTTATCTAAATTGCCCTTCAGTCATTTCAATTGTGTCCAACTCTTCATGACCCCATTTTGGGTTTTCTTGTCAGAGATAATAGAGTGGTTTGCCATTTCATTTTGCAGTTCATTTTACAGATGAGGAAACTGAGGCAAACAGGGTTAAGTGACTTGCCCAGGGTCACACAGCCAAGTGTCTGAAGCAAGATTTGAACTTAGGTCTGCCCAACTCCAAGGCCTATCCACTATCCACTGCATCATTTAGCTGCTCCTTTTTGATCAATAATAAATCTTTGTATTGCCTTTTATCTTTAGTTTATTCATCTTTCCAGATCCTGAAAGGGGAGCTTTGGGCTAAGGCCAGGCAGTGTCCCTGGCTGCACTTTTGTTTGTAGCTGTTGGCCTGTATCAAGTTGGTGCCTGAATAGACCCTCCCTGGATCTTTAAATTCACGAGCACTAGATTTTTAGGGCTCTCTCAGAGCAATGTTAAGGACCTTGGAGCCTCTGCGGTTGAGGTTGAGGTGTCCTGGACTGAGAGTAACCATTACAATTGCTTCCAAGACCTTCTGCTATGGATTTCTGATCACCTTAGGCCTTCTAAGGAAAGCTTCTACTCTTCTGGCCCCTAGATGTGGAGCCTTTCAGGCCACTTTGTCTCTGGTCCCACTAGAAGGCCATCTTCTTGTATGCTTGTCCCTTGTTTGGCTTGCTAGTGGACCCCTTTCCAATTGTGGATGGACTTCTCTTTCACCTTTTTGTAAAGTTCTGGGAGGGAAGAAGTAATTTACTATGGTTTCTCTTTGGACACCAACTAGGAAAGGAAAAATAGTTAGAAGTAGTCTCCTAGGCATGAAATCAGAAATGGTTTACTGGGATGGAATACCATAAGCACAAGGTACAGAATTGTGCGGAAACTAGCTATGTTGACATTCCATTGGGCCCTATAATACCCCAAATCCAAATTTTGCCAATACTTTATCCATCTAGAGTAGATTTTCAAAAATTTGCTAAATTTACATAGTAGTTCTACAAAACATTTTTATTAATGTATTCTAATATACTCATTGCTCCTTCATCTCAGGGCTAAAAGTTGTAATTAGTCACAGAAAGGTTACCATAATGAACTAAGATTATATGTCCCTTCCACCTGACCATGTATATTATTCCTCCCCTCCCTTTGAACCACTGTGTTGTCAGAAGAGATTTATCTAAATCAATTAACAAGCATGTATTGTGCCTGCAATGTTCTAGGCATCTTGCTAGGTATTAAGGACATAAATACAAAAAATAAAACAATTTATAATTGTAAATTAAACGGAAACCTCTCGTCCCTGTTCTCCATCTCACTTCTACTCCAGTTTCTGATGAAGAGGTAGCCTATTTGCTCTCTAAGGATTCATACTTGACTGCTTATAAAAGAGTCCTCCCTAGTTTTCTCTCCCTCATTCTTTATATCTAATCAGTAGCCAAGTTTTATCTATTTTAATTTCAAGACATTTCTTTTCAGGTCTGTACTTTTCTTTACATAGCCACCACCCTAGTTCAAGCCATCACCTTTTGCCTCAAACACAGGGCTCCCCATGTCAATTCTCTATTCAAAAGTCTTTAGTCACTTCCAACTGCATTTAGGATCAAATACAAACTATTCATGCAGGCACTTAAAGTCCTCCACAGTCTGGTTCTCCCCTACCTTTCCACTCTTGTTTCATACTACTGCTCTCCTTCACTGGCTCTCTGTTCCAATCTAACTAAAACCCCACAAACAACAGGGAAGAATTACTGAAGGAAGAAACTTCAAGAAACCTAGATTAAAATGAACATAGATATTAACTGCTTAGATAACTCTTGAGAAGCCATTTTAAATAATGCCAATTAAGACATTTATAGGACACCTAAAAATTTTACAAAATGCTTCACATAGACTATCTTATTTGAGCTTCACAACAGTACACTGTTGGTATTATCCCCCATTTATAGGTAAGGAAACTGGATTTCCTTAAGTGACTTGCCCATGTATAACTTGATATCAGGTTTCTCTTGACGTCAAGGTGAACAATCCAGCTACTAAATAAACAGGGATGAAAATGTTAGAAGCCAAGATTTGAACCCAGGTTCTCTGACTCCAAATTCAGTCCCTGATTTATGTAAATTTTTTTCCTATCTCAATGCCTAACAAAGTAGACACATAAATATCTGTTGCCTTTAATTGATTTTTTTTTAGGTACTATGACTCATAGGATGCATCACCAGAGCTGACCTTATAAGATGTCAGAGATCAAATTGCCTCATTTTACATATGAGGAAATGGAGGCCAAGAGGAAGAAAGGAACTTCTCCAAGGATATCAATGAAACATTGTTTTGTGAAAAGGAATCCAGACCGACATGCATAAAACTATGAAATCAGTCGTATTAAATTCTATTCTTACCTTTACTTTCTAATAAGTCTAACTGTTTTCACCAACTAAAAGATTGAAAAGACTTGTCTGGGGGTGGCTAGGTGGCGCAGTGGATAGAGCACCGGTCCTGGATTCAGGAGTACCTGAGTTCAAATCCGGCCTCAGACACTTGACACTTACTAGCTGTGTGACCCTAGGCAAGTCACTTAACCCCTGTTGCCCTGCAAAAACAAAACAAAACAAAAACAAACACAAAAAAAGACTTGTCTGACTGCTTGATTGGATAGATCAGCAAGCTGCAATATGGAAATTTTCTTTCTCCAATTTAGGGAGCAAAAACTCATCTAAATGAAAATTTTATCAGTCTTACCATTCAGACATTAAGCTCAAAGCTCTGGCCCCTAATTTTAAGTAGGTTCTTAATGTCTGTTTTGGTGAACATATGAAAAATATTTGGTATTTCTGTAAAAGTATAATTTACTAATGAATGTATCTTCAGATTCTGAGTACATTATCTTAAGGAAATTAATTCCACATTTAGTTTCTGAATACCTGCACTCAGTCATTCAGCTTTACCAAAAGTTCAAATGTTTTTTACATTAAACATGATGGATTCAGGTAGTAGAACTAAATAACTAAATATCGAAATAAACAAATTGACTTCTCCAGTTTCCACTGAGCAAAGAAGGTTAGGGAAAGAAGGAAGCTATATTTCCAACATAGCAGAGTTGGAGAGGCTATACAAAGATCAGTCCATCAGTTTCAAACATCATGTAAGCAGATCTAGGGACTTTCAGCAGCTACCCAGTCAAAACTCTGCCAAAAGCCATTAGGACAGCATCTTTTTTCTGTTACTCCACTGAGAAAGAAATGAAATATGATGGTGATGTGGCATATGCTTGGCTGTATCCCTGATCACAAGAGTCACCAAAGCCTGGCTTAGGCATAATTCCAAAAGAGTGCTGCATTTTATCATCTTTCCACTTCCTGGTCATCACTTCTTTGTACTACAGACCCCACCTATTAAATAAATACACAATTTTTTCAGCATTTTGCAATTCTCCATAGGACAATAATAATATCTGTTGGACTCTTTTTAAAAGCAAGAGTTACTGTATATTGTTTTAAAACATCTATATTTTGAAACAACAGTTTTATAGAACATGCTATGATAGTGTATTAATAATGTTTATTGAAGTGCCTTCTATGTATAGGGCATATATATACACATACATATATATATATGCTCCATACATATATATGTATATGTATATATAGAGAGAGAGAGGCACCAAGGATAGATATAAAGACAACAGGAAAAATAGTTTGTATTCTCAGCGAATTTCAATTCTACTAAGGGCTAAATACGTCCTACAAGTGGAAGGAGTTCTCTGTCAGTGGGGATATACACACTAAAACTGGACAACCATTTGTTGGAAGTGGTAAAGGGATATAAGTCTTGAAAAAGGGCTGAAAGAGATTGGACATACTCAGGTCCCTCACAGTGCTAAGACTCTGAATGTATTGTTCTAGGAATTTATAAAACTCACATTTATATAGTGCTTTCAAGATTACTCACAACAGCCCTGGAAAGTAGGTATGTTACACATGAAGAAGCAGACTCGGAATCTGTGATTTGCCCATGGTCCTCAGCTATGAACTGCTGAAGTCTCAGTTAATAAAAGTATGTAATTGATATATTCTGTGATAGACAAAATTTACTTAGACAACTGAAGTGTTATATAGAAATACATAGAATGCTAATGCATTCAGTAAATAGTGCAGTGAAATGCAAAGATATACTTGTGAGTTAAAATGTAAACAAAACATGGCCTTATGAGTAGAGAAAAGCAGACTGATTGCAGAAATGCTGGTGGATAAAACTGACAGGACTGACAACAGACTGAACATATGAAGTGAGGGAGAGAAGAGTATAGTCACACTACTTAAGGAGATGACTTTCCATTGAGAGGAAAGGGATAAGGGGCAGCTAGGTGGTGCAGTGAATAAAGCACGGGCCCTGGATTCAGAAGGACCTGAGTTCAAATTCGGCCGCAGACACTTGACACTAGCTGTGTGACCCTGGGCAAGTCATTTGACCCTCATTGCCCCACAAAAAAAAAAAAAAGAGAGAGGAAAGGGATATAACATAGATACAAATAAGCAAACTCAAAGTAATTTGGGGAGGGGAATACCACTAAGAACTAGGGGGGGCAGGAGAAAAGCACAAAAACCACAGAATTTGAGAGTTGGAAGAGCCCTTGGCAGTCATCTAGTCCAACCCATACACTCAACTGTAGGGGTTCTTAACTCAAGCTATATAAACCTGTTTTTAGAAGATATTTTGATAATTCTATTTTATTATAAGGAAATTTCCTTTGCAATCTTGTAAGTTTTATTTTATGCCCTTAAAAAACATTCCAAGAAGGAATCTGTGACACAAAAAAGGTGAAGAACCCCTGTATGAAAGTAATTCCTGGGAATTCAAGTAATACCCAATAAGTATGGCTGTCTAGCCTTTGCCTGAAGAGCTCTCAGGAGGGGTAACCTGCCACCTCTAGGCCAGCCCATTCCACTTGGGACAGCTCAATATGTTAAGGAAAACTTACTGATCTCAAGCTTAAAGTGGTCTCTGCAACTTCCCTCCCCCGCCCCCCCCAGCCCAAACAGAGGCTATCAAACATTTGAAGGCAGATATCAACTCCCCCTCCCTCCAATTTTCTATTTTCCAGGTGAAGAGGCCCAACCACACTTTCTAGGATAGGGACTTATGGTAACCCTCCACTTTATCACTGTCGTTCTTCAACAGTAGTACCCAGAACTGTACCCAAAGTTCCAGGTAGGACCTCATGAAGGCAGGCGACATACAATGGGACTGTCCTGATTTCTGAAAGCTATGCTTTTCATGATGGCTACACCATGCTGCTAATTCACACTGGGTTTGCAGTCCCACCAAAATATCCAGACTGTTTTTAAGACAAACTGCTGTCTAACCATGCTTCCTCCGCCTGGTACTTGTGAGGTTGATTTTCTGAATGCAAGCAAATTTAATCCCTATTGAATATCATCCTATTAGACTCAGTACAATGCCCTAGTCTATCAAGATGTGTTTGGATCCTGCCTTGTCACCTAGTAGTTATCTCTCTACAATCTGATGAACAACAAATGGTCAGAACACAGCTTCATAGGGCACTGCCTCCTTGCTGCACTAGCAAGTCCCTCATCCTGGACATGAGCTCCTCACAGATCTGGAAAGGTCACTAATCTGCCCCTCACTTTACAGATGAGGAAGAAGAGGCTCAGTCCCTTGTCCCAAGTTGCCCAGGGGGTGCCTGTAGAGGCGGCTGCTGAATACAGGCTCTCCTACTCGACATACACTGCTCTTTCCACTTCCCTCCCCACTCTTCACCGTAGCCTGGTCCCAAGCCCTGGGTCCCTTATCTCAATAAAGCCCAGACATAATAAGGAAGCGTATCTTTACTAAGGGATAATTATGTTCCAGGGACCATGCTAAGTATCAGGAATGATTTGTATTCTTATAAATTTCACTCAATTCTCTATATATTTGAAAAACAAGGCCTTTATCAGAAAAATGGGCTGTAAAAATCGTTTCCTAGCTTTCTGCTTTCCTTCTAATCTTGGTGGCATTGGTTTTGTTTGTGCAAAATCTTCTTTTAATTTAATCATGCTAAGTATCAGGATTGAAAAGGAAAAGCAAAAACAATCCCTTCCTAGAAAGAACTTACATTCTAAATTGAGGGGGTGGGGGGAGAGGAAAGCATTTACATAATGCTATCCAAAGGGCAGCTAGGTGGTGCAATGGATAGAGCACCAGGCCCAGACTCAGGAAGACCCATTTTCCTGAGTTTAAATTGTACCTCAAATACTAGCTGTGTGACCTGGGAAAGTCATTTAACCTTATTTGCCTCAGTTTCCTCATCTGTAAAATGAGCTGGAGAAGGAAATGGTCAACCAATCCAGTTATCTTTCTCAAGAGAACCCCAAATAAGGTCACAAAGAATTGGACATGACTGAATAATGACAAAAGGTTTGTAATACAATTTATAGATTAATTCATTTGACCCTCACAGCCAATCTGTAAGGCAGGTGCTCATATTATCCTTATTTTATAGGTGAGGAAACTGACGCAGAAAGAGATCACGTGATTTGCCACTAGTCATACAGCTGGTAAGTATCAATCAGAACTTATTATAAGATAAATATAGAGGGGTAGCTAGGTGGTACAGCGGATAGAGCATTGGCCTTGGAGTCAGGAGGACCTGAGTTCGGGTCTGACTCCAGGCACTTACCAGTTGTGTGACCTTGGGCAAATCACTTAACCCCACAAATAAATAAATAAATAAATTTAAAGACGAATTATAGAGCAGATGGAAGGTAACCTTAGCTGGGATGGCATTAAGAGGAGAAGGAAAGCCCTCCTGGAGGGAGGACTGGAGATGTCTTAAAGGAAGACAAAGACTCTTAGGCATATGAGATGGGGAGGGAAAGCTTTTGAGGCTTGAGGAGCAGCCAGTGCAAAGGCATAGGTTTTGTGGGCAGGTCTGAAGTCATTTCATTTCCTCCTCCCCAAGCTCCCCCTACCCCCCACTCTCCTCTCACCTTGTAGCCCATCCCCCATCTTCTACAGCTTTAGAATAGGATGAACCATGATCAATTCAACTCTGCCACTGTTCTCATTTACAATCCCCAGTAAATTTCTCCAGACCCCCACTCGCCATGTGTGTGGTCTCCCCTCATTATAATGTAAAACTACTTGAGGTAGGGAAGGAACTGGCTTTGATTTTGTATCCTAGGGCTTAGCACATAAGCTCTTAATAAATGCTTTTTCATTGACTGAATGATGCTGCTCCTCAGTTTTGGAGAGACCTTTTTCCTGGCTGTTCTACCACTATGACCTCTATTTCTCAGGCTCCAATGCTAGATCATAATAGCATGGCCTCTTGAGCAGCTCTCTGCCCTGGGCCTTTCCTCTTTTCTACTCTCTGTAATATCATCAGCTCCCACTGGTTTAGTCATCTTTATCTAGGTCTGATCTCTCTTGTGAACCCCAGTCCTACATCATATCTCCATAAGACTTTGTCCTAGGTACCATCTTAAACTCAACATGTCCAAAACAGAACTTCCTATTTCCTTCCAAATGCCCCAGTTCCTGAGGGCACCATAATCCTCCCAATTACCCAGGTTCATAACCTCGGACACAGACTTGATCCCTCTTTCTCCCGGACCCTCCATTCCAGTCACCAAACCGGACTGATGCTGCCACCACATGTTCTCTCCACTTAAGCAGCTACAGTGTTTCAGTCCCTTGTGAACTATTTACCAACAATCTATAGTCCACACAGGTGCCAAAATAAACTTCCTAAGGCACAAGTCTGACCATGTCATCCCCTTGCTCAAAAACCTTCAGAAAAGGATTAAATAGTGAGGTAGCACCTAAGCTGAACTATGACGGAACATAAGAACTGGACAAGAACTGGACAAGTAGAGTTGAAGAGAGAGTCGGTTGTGCCAGACTAGTCTTATTTACTTTTTTGGACAAGATTTCTAAACTGGATGCTGTAAATACAGTTTTCCTAGATTTGAGGAAAGTACTGTATGCCTTTGAGACTATTCCTAGAGAACAGACAGAACAGTATGGGCAAGATGTTATACAATGAGGAAGATTAGAAATTGTTTAAATAGTTCAACCTAAGGAGTACTCATTAGTGGTTTGATTTCAATGTGGAATGTCTCTAGCAGAATGTCTCAGGGCATTTTCTTCTTAACATTTATGTCAAAGACCTGGATAAGATAGATGGGATACCAGTAAGAACAGCTAGCACATGAGATGACAGGATTAAAAAGGAAAAAAACATAAGTTAAGACACTGAGTCAAATAAAATTTAATTTAATATAGTTTCATTTAAAGTCTTATTAGGTGACAGCCTTACTGTAGTTGACTTTAGGATACTTTGTTCCATTTTGTTCCATTAGCACATCAGTCCCTTCTATTCCACACTCTCTCTCAAAATGTATCCATTTGTATAGCTTGGCATTTTGCATGATCTATTCCTGCATATAAATTAAATAAGTAAAGTGATAATATACATACAGCCTTTTCTTACACCTTTCCAATCTTAAACCAATCAGTTGTTTCATGTTCGGTTCTATTATCGCTTCTTGGCCCACATACAGGTTCCTCAGGAGACAAGCAAGATGATCTTTGAGGACTTGCCACATTTTGTTGTGATCAATGATTTAGTGTAGTCAATGAAACAGAAGTAAATTTTTTTCTGGAACTCTGTTACTGTCTCCATGATCCAAAGAATGCTGGAAATTGTGTCTGCCTCTGTGAAAACCATTCTGCTCTTCTGTTAATTCTCAGTTCACATATTGTTGAAGCCTGGCTTGCAGAATCTTAAACATAACCTTGCTGGTGTGTGTAATGAGTGTAACTATTCGATAAACTGATATTATCCAATCCAGTGGCCGCTGTTGAGTTTTTAAAAAATTTTATTTATTTTATCTACTGCAGAGTCTTCCCAATTTGCTGGCATATTGACTGCCCTCAGTTTTAGGAGTCACAATTTAGGAAAAGTGTTAACGCGCTAGAGAGTATCAAGAGGAAGTCAACCAGTATGATTAGGGACCTCAATTTCATGTCATGAGATTCTGTTCAGGAGGTTGGGGGGGAGAAACAACACAGAAAAGACATGTTTAACTCAAATAAGATTTAAGTGGAATATGAGTGCTGACATCATATAATTTAGGACCTGTCATGTCAAAGACAGAACAGCCTTATTCTTCTTGATCTTAGGGAGCAGAAATCAGGAAAAATGGGCAGAAGTTGCCAATAAACAAATTTAGGTTTAACGTAAACAAACAATTCCTAAGGATGAGAGCTTTCCAAAAGTAGAATGGGTAGTCTGGTGTTCCTCCTTACTGGAGGTCTTCAAGAACTATGTTGGGGGCAGCTAGGTGGTGCAGTGGATAGAGCACCCACCCTGGATTCAGGAGGACCTGAGTTCAAATCCAACCTCAGACACTTAACACTTACTAGCTGTGTGACCCTGGGCAAGTTACAACCCCAATTGCCTCACCCCCCAAAAAAAAGATTAAAGAAAACATTATTCTACTTCAGGCTGAAACATAGAAACTATTCCAAAATACATCAAAGAAACTACTAATCAAGAAGCCTCATCATTAGCACGTAGAGCTCTCTGTCCACTAAATCCCCACTGTTGGTAATGGTTCACACTTGTGATCTGGTTCCAATCCAATACTTTGCCTTTATGGCTCTAGTCAAGACAAACCCTTTCTCACATAGTTTAATACCTGTTTTACAAGAGTACTATTTATCTAATAGAATCAAAATGAGAAGTGTTAAGCAATTTAGCCAAAGAAGAGAATTTAACCTCATGTGACATTAACATAAATACAGTGTTCAGAACAAGCAAGAATAAACCCACTGAATTCTGCACTGGTCAAATCAAATCAGGAATATATCACTGTAGAGTTTTATGTCCTATCTTAAGAAAGATAAATGCACCCAAAGGAGAATGACCAGGATATTCATAGATATGGACACTTTGTCATATGAAGAACAGGCAAAGAAATGGAGTATTTTATGCTGCAAACCAAAAGCTACAAAGGGATATGCTACTTTAAGACAACTATCTGAAATAATCAAGTCAAAGAAGAATTTTTAAAGATTACTCAAGAAATCAGGATTAAGACTAATACCTGTTGGTCATAAGGAGACAGTGTGTGAGTTAAGAAAAAGAAAAAAGAAAAGGAAACTTTTAAACAAATGAGAGCTGTCAGAAAGTAAATATGCTGCTTTCTTTGGCAGTAGAATCTGTGCTGTCAAGTATATCAGAGAGTACTTTGTAAATTGGGTAGGAGGTTAGGATAAATGACCTCTCTGGTCCCTTCTGACTCTAATATCATGATTTTGATAAATGAGCAGTTAGACCCCCTCCTAATACTTTCCATCTATCTGGCCACATCACACCTATATCACAAGCACACTTAATTTTTTGCCAGTACATGGTAGTCAAATGAGATTCTTACTGTTGCCCTGGAAGCAAAGAAGAGGCAGCCCGTACCTCTCTGGCAAGGCCTAAGTTAGTCCAAGATTATGGAAATGAGGGGGAGTTGGCATGTGTGAAAGCAATAGTTCATCAGTAAAACGGTTGTCTAGTTAAAAAGATTATATGGGGAGCACCTAGGTGGCACAGTAGATAAAGCTCCAGCCCTGGATTCAGGAGGACCTAAATTCAAATCTGGCCTCAGACACTTGACACATACTAGCTGTGTGACCCTGGGGCAAGTCACTTAACCCCCATTGCCCCACAAAAAAAAAATAATAATAATAAAAGATTATATGAAGACTGTTCAACAAAGGTATGTCAAATATCGAATATCTAGCTTTCAATCTTGTTATCTGTCATTTCTAACAATGAGAAAATATGGCTTTTGCGGGAATGTAGGCATAGTTTCTTCTATGGGCACTCAGCATTTTCTCATTTCACTTAAAAATAGGAAATAAAATGTGAAGTATCATTGTACATTTTCTGAACTTTCCCATATCTTGGGGCAGACATACAATCTGGCACAGGTTCATAGACCCAAGTTAACTCCAAAAATTAGAGAAATCCTATCATTTAAAGAAGAAAAAAAAGAACAGAGATCAAGATGGGGACTAGACCTGTGATTTCATGGGTACAGGAAACATTTAGACAAGAAAAAATTCTCCTTCTATCAGTACACATCAGCACCTTCCTCTGCAGTTTTCTAGTCTCCTAGAGTACAGGAAGAGGGGGACTCACCAGAAGTGACACTTGAACCCTGGTCTTCCTGGTCTCTACCCCCGATGGCACAGCTACCTCTCAACCAGGAAAACAATAATGCTCCTGTTCAGATCAGTACTATGTATACCTCATAGTAGAACTATATTTCAAATTTTTCAAGTCATATTTTTAAATTCTTTCCATTGGCTTCTAGAACCTACCTCATTCTTCAGAATCCTTTGCAAGCAACACTACTTCCTTCTCTTTCTACTGTCTCCAGCGTGAAGGCATTCCCTAAAGTAAAGTTCTTTTTTTTTTTGGCAAGGCAATTGGGGTTAAGTGACTTACCCAGGGTCACACAGCTAGTAAGTGTTAAGTGTCTAAGGCTGGATTTGAACTCAGGTCCTCCTGAATCCAAGGGCCAGTGCTCTATCCACTGTGTCACCTAGCTGCCCCAAGTAAAGTTCTTAATTAAGGATTTTAGATGGTCTAAGAACTTGGATGGGGGAAAAAAATCACATATTTATTTCAATAAAATTGCATTTTATTTTGCATCTAAAATATTATTCTGAGAAGGGGTATATGGGCTTTGCCTGACTGCAAAAAAGGTTAAGAATTCTTAGTATAAAGTTTAGTCCTTGTAGCCCTCTGGCTCTTTTCTCTATACATTCTCTTTCCTGAAAATCTCATCTGCTCTCACTGATTCAACAATATCACAGTTTGCAAAAATGTCAAATTTACACATCTCCTGAATATCAGTTTCAAGTTCTGAATGCCTAGTAAATATCCTACTAACTCAAATTCAATAAATCAAGACAAATTCTTCATCTTCCTTGCCTAATAAATATTCAGAAAAATCCATTATCAGAGCAGGTCTAAAAACAGTCAGCAAGCAACGCCTCTACTTACTAATTTGGGTGTTGCTTTCCATAGTAATTTAGATTTTATTAAAGAAATTGAATATAATATAAAATTGAGAGCAGGGATTGTTTCATTTTTGTCTACCCCAGTGCCTAATACATAGTAGGTGTTTAATATTTGCTGAAATAGCCTAACTGAATTTTCTATGAGGATATTCTTGTACAATATTCCTTTGTATCAGTTTCATGAAAAGTCAGTCAGTGATTAAGCATTTATTAAGAGCCTACTATGTGTCAAGCACTGTGCTATTCAAGAGAATACAGTAGAAAAGATTAATACTTCAGGGGGCAGCTAGGTGGCACAGTGGATAGAGCACGGGTCCTGGATTCAGGAGGATCTGAGTTCAAATTCGGCCTCAGACACTTGACACTTACTAGCTGTGTGACCCTGGGCAAGTCACTTAACCCCCATTGCCCCACAAAAAAAGAAAGAAAGATTAATACTTCATAAGACCTATGATATCACTGATACAGGTGGGTACACCTTAGCAACCCTTGGTGTGTTGCTTTGGCCCTTGTTGGCCAACCTTCTGGAAATGGGTCTCCTGAATTTAGCAAGGTTTGTCCACAGATGACAGAGTCCAATGCTGGGCCTGTACTCAAAGCCTCTCCAGGTTGGTTAGGACCACTGGAGCATGCTCTCTGTGAATATAAATTTCAAGAACCCAGAATCAATTTAACATCCCATTAAAGAAGAGCAGAACTTTTGGTGCTTTACCATATGCTGCTACTTTTTAAAAATTAGCACAATGTAAGTCATACCCAGGATGTTTCCCAAATTTAGTTGCCCCAAATATGGAGATCCAGATTAAGGAAGAATGGCTAACGTTTGATGTTCTTGTTTACCAGATAACCTTATATCCACATATAAAAACAAATATACACAAGACTACAATCAATCCTTGAATCCATGAAAACCACAGTGAGATAGGACACAAGTTCATTTTAGAACTCACATAAAATTCTTGTAAATATGCTTCAATAAAAAACACCTGAAGTGTAGATTCTGGCCAAGTAGCCCTCCTGATATCTGAGCATAGGGAAAGGAGCCTTATAACAATTCAGTAAGAAACCAAAAAATAAATAAATAAATTCAAGAATTGACTAATGTTAGTGACTCAAAATCAAGTACTTAACAGAACGTTTCTAATTTCTATTCACACCGTGGCACTTCTAAGACCAGTTGGCACTGGAATTAAAGAGCCTTCAGTTCAAATCCTTCCCTTGATGCTTTCTACCGATTCGGCCTCTACTGTTTATGGGGGTGCTGAATATTGCTAGGAAAAGTGATGAAAATGGGCTGGCTGGGTCCCATATAAATTTATGTGACATAATCTCAACATGGCCTTTGACTGCAGAAAGGTTATCTCCCACTCACCCCAGAGGCTCTTCTTTCCTCCTCTTGCTTTTCAGGGCATTATCTTCTGCATCCCCTCAGGGAAGGACCTCCCCTCATCAAGAGTTCCCTCTTGGGGCAGCTAGGTGGAGCGGTGGATAGAGCACCGGCCCTGGAGTCAGGAGGACCTGAGTTCAAATTTGACCTCAGACACTTGACACTTACTACCTGTGTGAGCTTGGGCAAGGCACTTAACTCCGATCGCCTCACTCAAAAAAAAATAATAATTAATAAAAAAAAAAATAAAGGTTCCCTCTTCTCTCCAGCTCCTTACATCACATTACTCAAACAAATTCCCCCACTATTGTCTCCTTCTGTCTCTCATGAAGGAGTGGATCTTCTCCTTCTCATCCCTTCCCATCTTTTCTCCTTCAGACTGTTCTTCAGTTTCTCCCTCTGTATCCACTGGTTCTTTTCCTACAAACACACTCATGTTTCCTCCATCTCCAAAAACCTTCTCACTTGACCCTACCACTATCATCCTGTATCTCTCTCTACAACTACAGTTGGGAAAGTTATCTACTGCCTCCACTTTTCCCTCCACAATCACGAATGATATCGTATTGGCCTTTTCTCTGTCCTTACCGTTCCTGGCTCAGCAGCATTGGACACTGTTGAGCACCCTCTTCTCACGGCTGGTTCTAGGTTTTCATACACTGTTCTTTGACAGTTCTTCATCCACTGTAGTTGTCCTTGGCCCTATTCTCTCTCCTATCTCATGTTGATCTCATTAGCTCCCATGAGTTTAGTTATCACCCCCATGTAGATGATCCCCAGTCTTGTCTCTCCAGACCTCCAGCCTCTGATCACAAATCACCTTAGACACCTCAAACTCAATCTGTCCAAACAAAACTCATTATCTCCCCCCATCAAATCCTTGCTTTTCCAAGCTTCCCTATTACCAACATCATACCATATTCACCCAGACTAACAACCTACGTGTCATTCTTGTTCCCTCTGACACTTATTGCACATATCCAATATATTGCCAAGCCATTGTCATTTCTACCATCGAAATATCTAATATGTTGTCTTTCCTCTCACAACCATCACCCTAGGCTACCGCAACAGCCTTCTGGTGGCTCACCCTACCTCATACTTTTACTGATTTTCTACTCAGCTGCCAACTCCACAAGCATTTATTAAGCCCCTAATATGTGCCAAGCACTGGGGGGCCCTCAGGGAGTGTACATTCAAAAAAGGGAGGCAACATGTAAACAACTAGGAACAGATAAGATACACACAGTATAAATAAAAGGTTGAGGGCCAGGGAGGGAGACCTGGAAAGGCCTCCTGCAGCAAGCAGGATTTGAGCTGAGTCCTGCAGGAAGTCAGGAAGCTGAGATGAAGAGTGACACAGTCAGACCTGGCAGATATGGGGAGGATGGCTGGGACTGAGGTGAGGCTCAAAGCAGGGAGATCAAGAAGAGTGCCAATTCAACAGTCCAGGCCTGAGATAATGAAACCCTGCCCCAAAGTGGCCGCCATGTGACTGAAGAGTTTGGAAGGGGATGTACGAGGCAACTTGTGCTGTGAGACTGAATGTCAGGAGAGAGGTTCGGGTTGGGTAAGCAGGCCTGGATGAAGATCTAGCAAATCAAAAAGAAGCAGTCAGACAAGTAAGAGGAGAACCACAAGAGTAGCACATTTTAAAAAGAGGAAAAACTCAAAGCAAAAGAAGAGCATCAAGAAGAAGGTGGTCGGGGCAGCTAGGTGGCGCAGTGGATAAAGCACTGGCCCTGGAGTCAGGAAGGACCCAAGTTCAAAGCTGGCCTCAGACACTTGACACTTACTAGCTTGTGTGACCCTGGGCAAGTCATTTAACCCCCATTGCCTCTCAAAAAAAAAAAAAAAGAAAGAAAGAAAAGAAGAAGGTGGTCAAAGTGTCAAAGGTAGAGAATAAGAATTAAGAAAAAAGTCACTGGATCTGGTAAATAAGCAATCTTTAGTAGTCATTTTGAAGAGAGCAATTTCAGTTGAATGATGAGGATGGAAGCCAGACTGGAGATCGGAAAAGACAATGAGGAGAGGAAGGAGGCAAAATTATAGATGGTTTCTTGACAAATTTAACCCCCACAAGGGGGAGAAATATAGGATGACAGCTCCAGGGTTGGACTCAAGTGAGTGTTAAAGGATGTCAAGGAGCTTAGGCCTGGCTCCTGTATTTTCAGGATCAAATATAAAATGTGCTTTAGCTTTTAAAGCCTTTGACAATCTTCCTAATTTTCTTACTTACTCTTTAGTTCCCTGTAAAGAGTCTCCTTGCTAGTGCTCATACCTCGACCTCCCAGCTGTCCTCTATGCCTACAATATCTCCCTGTGGTTTCCCCCTCTCCCTTCAAGAGTCAATTGTTCTTGGTCCTCCCAGATGCCAGTATCTTTGCCTGAGATGACCTCCTACCTGTTCTCTCTACCTTCTGTACTAGTTATTCAACATAAAGGACAGAAAAAAATTCCCCAGGACTTAACACAGTACCTGGCACATAGTTAAGAGTTTTTTAAAATGCTTGTTGACAGACTGTCCGACTCTGGGCATTAAAGTGTTGGGGTAGACTGCTTCTGGGATCTTCTGTATCAATGTTCTGTGACATTGTGGCCCTAAACAGCATGCCAGGAAATGCCACCATTTCACTCACCTTGACCAGGTACCATCACCAATGCTCTTTAAGTTTAAGTTTTGTTTTTATATAAACAAGTGCCCTGCCATGTGTTTGGGACAGGACTAGCTGCTCTGGATTCAAAGACAAAAATGAAACTGTTTCTGCCTCCATTGGAGAGGAACAACATTAACACACACAAGTAAATATAAAGTTGGGGGTAGGGGGGTGGCACAGGAAAGAAGGCGCTGGTGCTTAGGACCTGGCACTGCAGATGAGCTTGGGGAGAAGCTAGGGGTTCTATAAAGCAACAGGTGAAGAGCAAGTTCATTTCTAACCCGGGGGACAAGAGACAGGAGACAGATGGTCACATAGTGGGAACAAGTTGTCTAGTGTGGTCAGAATGTAGAGAAATGTTCACTAAACTTAGAAAGGCAGCCTGGAGGCAGAATATGGAGGGTTTTAAAAACCAAACAGAAAAATGTATATTTTATCACAGAGGTAATAGCAAGTCACTGGAGCCTCTTGCACTGGGGAATGACGTGGTCAGCCCTGTGCCTTAAGAATATCAATTTGGGGGCAGCTAGGTGGCGCAGTGGAGAGAGCACCAGCCCTGGATTCGGGAGGACCTGAGTTCAAATCCGGCCTCAGACACTTAACACTTACTAGCTGTGTGACCCTGGGCAAGTCGCTTAACCCCAATTGCCTCACTAAAAAAAAAAAAAAGAATATCAATTTGGCAGTAATATGGAAGACGGATTGGAAAGGAGAGAGAGGATAATTAGGTAACTACAGTCCAGGAGAGAGATAAGGGCCTGTTCTAGAGTGGCAGCTAAAAGAGCACAAAGTAAGAAATGCTGAGGAGGTCGAATTGACAAGACCTAGCAAGTAACTGAACTAGGCAAAGTTGTGAAACTAGGTGACTGGAAGAATAGTGGTACTTTCACCAGAAAAAAAAAAAAGAGGGAAAGGGGGAGGCTTTTGAGAAAAATATGAGCTCTACTTCAAAGATGTAGAGTTGAAGATGCCCACAGGACATCTAATTGGGAAATTTTCAATAAACAGCTGGGGGTGCATGATTTGCTTCTCTAGAGAGAGCTTAGGACTGCATATAGAAAGCTAGAACTCATCTGCATCAAGATGATAACTGAACCCATGGGTGCTAAAAAGATCACCTAGAGGGGAGAAAAGAAGTGCTAGGATAGGGCCTGGGGGTGGGAGCCAGCAAAAAAAGAAAAACAACTGAGGAGAGGCTAGACCTGTATGAGAACAATCAGGAGAGATCCATATGCTGGAGAAAGGGGATGGTCAGTAATGTCAAAAGCTAGAGAAAAATCAAGAAGGATGAGGACCATGAAAAGGTCAACTGATTTGGCAATTTAAAGATCAGTGATAACTTTGAAGAGCAATTTCAGGTGAGGGATGAGTTTGGAAGTCAGAGAGAAGTGAAAAGGAAGTGTTTTCTAGGAGATTAGCCAAGAAAAGGAAAAAGATATAGCTCGAGGGGATGGCAGGGTCAAATAAAGGTTTTTTAAAGACTAAGGGAGACACTGACATATTTATGGGCAGCAAGGTAAGAGACAGTAGATAGAGATTGAAAATTAAAGAGAGGGAATCTTTGCAGAAATACCCACTTTAAACATCCCTAATAGAAAGACTTGAAACTAACATCCCTAAGGAACTTCTTGCTGCTATTATAAATACCCAAGATGCCTGTCTCTACTAAAACCCCAAGATTTTAGGCCTCTCTTCCCTTCCTACTATACTTAAGAACACTCAGTCCTCTTGGCTTCTCCCCTCTATGCTGACTGAATTCCTATTGCCTCATTTTACCTACTGACACTAATTTAACAATATTACTCCTCTGGAAAAATAACTCACAGACCTCTCTTGAATTCCAGTACCAAATTCTGAAGGCCTGTTACTAGGTAAAGAGAAAAGAAATAGTCCATGTATGTACAATGAGGACTATATCAAGAAATGTGGTCATCAAGGTCTTAAGTTGGTATTTGGAATATTTTTCCCATCTAAGTAATATCATAAATGATCATCAGCTGCTACTACAGCTGTGTACTATGTACATTATGGGCTAAATGGGCATTTGTAAGCTTTCCTGGAAACTTAAATCACCACCTACAAACTTTCTGTACAGGAAATTACTTACAAACAACTAAATTAAATGTTAGAATACAACCCATAAGTTAGGAACTGTTCATACTCATGCTAAGTATGAAAAATCATACATTGGCCCTTTTCACAAGGCTTGGAGATCTGAATTATAAACTTCATACAAAGAAGGTTTTCCAATTTTTTAACCATACTACCCATTCACATTATTATCACAGTGGACTTTTTTTAAATTAATAAATGCTCTTTAGCAACAAAAAGGTTGGGTAGGAACATTTTTCAGTTCAGGGAGGAAGGAAACAAATGTAAATCTGATCTGAAACAAATCATTTCCATTCAACCACTCTCTAGTGTACATTCAAATAAAAATACATCATCTTCCATCACTTAAGCAAACTTGATCTGTCACTTCCTGATCTACACAAAATACAAGCATCAAGTAGAGAAGTGAACAGAAATCCTGCATGCAGCTGTTTGGACACCTACTTTGCCTCTACAAAGTAATACAACATTAAAAATTCCTAGTACATCAATATTTTAATATTCCACTTTATCTGAGCAAAGGAAAGGCAATGTTGTGAAAGTTACCTAAAATTTGGGTTCTAGTACCTAAAATTATCTAGTCCAAACTCAACTGGGTAGACCTTAATATGTGGCCAAGTCTTATCCCTGAACTTTTCAGGTCCAGTATACAGACCTCTACAATAATAGCCTAGAAGCCCCGATTTAAAAAAAGAAGCTGGCTTCTCCATTAGACCTTTAATATTCCACTATTAAAATATGAGGTATTTTATGTTTGGTGCATCTATTTTAGACAAAATGTCATTTTATGCTGTACCGTTTCCCAAACTGCCTAGAAATGTCATTTCAGGATTGTTCAATGACATAAGTAGTTATAACCCCAGACTGATAACAATTGTCTATCATTACCATCTGTCAACTATTTTGTCAGTTATGGGAAACATAATTGATAGACTATCTAATTCCTTGTGGATAGGTATCCATATTACATCATTACAACTGGTGCTAATTTGCACTCTCCACCGAAATTTTCACAAAGGGATTCAAATACATAGTCCTTATGTCAAATAGGACACAGACTTTTAAAACTAAGTAATAAGGATGCACAAAAAGACAAATCTTGTGTGGGTATATATTGCTGGCAATAGTATAAATCTCATTTCTAAAATTAAGCTACAGTAAATCCAAAATATAACACCATCCAGGAGTTAGGGGTACCAAAACATGATGTGATAAGGTACAATTAAGAAGCAGAGCCCGGTCCAGATGGCCTGATCCTAGCATGAGACATTAACAAAGCAGGAAAAAGAAAAAGGCTGCGCTATCACAGTGTGCTCTAAGTCTGTAGATTAAAAAACCAAACCAAAACACCCCCCCACACACACACAAACATAAAAGGAGAGAAGGCATTTTAAAAAGAACCACTAAGCAAGAAAACCTTTAAAAAAAAAAAGGTTTACACAACCAGACCAACCCAGCTTATGGAGATGTTTGTGCATTTGAAAAAAACCCCAAACTTCCATGGTAAACATCAAGAGTAGAATGTAGTTTCAAGCTTCGAAGCACGATTTAGTCAAAATGAAAAAGGCCGGTAACAGCAGCTAATATTGCAGCCTAACTGGGCATAGCCAGAAGAAACTTGTAACGCGTAAAGACACGGCAAAGATTCCGGGGAAAGGATCTCCTCTGACTCTAAATTAAAGCACACAAAGCAGCAGCTCTCGAACTGCCCCGAGAGTCAGAAGGATCTCCTCTCCAGGCAAACGGGGATGGGGGGGACACCACAAAGCCCCGGAGAAATCACTGCCCACCACGGCCGCCGGTGCCTCTCGGAAGGTCCGGGCGGCGGACACGAAGTCCCGGGCTTCGCCGGCGTCCCCGGCCCCTGCAGCCGTCCCCGTCCGTCCGGGCTGCTGCAGGCCCCCGGCCCCGAGCATTGTTCGGGCGGCGGCCTCCCCGAGCCCCCGGCCCCGCCTTCCCGTCCCTTCCCCGGCGTGCCGGGAGCCCGCAAGCAGCGGCCGGGCAGCGGGCGGGCCGGGGAGGCCCCGGGCCCCGGGCGCACACGCGCCGCGCCGGGCGTTTAAAGGGCGGGCCCGCCGGGCTCCGAACAACAATGGGCCCCCGAGCCGGGCCGGACGCCGCGCGTCTCCCTTACCTGGCCTTGAGGCTGCTGCTGCCGCCGCCGCCGCTGCTGCTGCTGCTGCTGCTGCTGCCGCTGCTGCCGCTGCTGCTGCTGCTGGGGCCGCGACTCGGGCTCGGGCTGCCGCCGTCGCCGCCCCCGCCCCCGCCGCTGCCGCCGCCGCCGCCGCCCCCCGCGGGCCCCCGGGGCTCGTAGGCCCAGGCCGGGGCGGGCGCGGGGGCCGGGGGGCTGAGCCGCGGCGGGGGCCGGGGGGCGGGGGGCGCGGGGGCGGCAGGAGCGGGCGGTCCGAGCGGCAGTGCTCCGCGAAGCCCGGACTCGGGTAGGTCCTGTCCATGCCGGGGCCGCGGAGGGCGCGCGGGCGGGCGGCGGGGCGGCCCTCGGCCCGGACGGGGAGGAGAGGCGAGGCGAGGCGGCGGGGGCCGGGGGCTGCCCTCACATGCTCGCGGGGCCCAAGGGCGCGGGCGGCGGCGCCGAGGCCCGGCCCCGCTCGCTCAGGGGCGCGGCGACGGCGGCGGCGGCGGGGGCGGCGGGAGCGGCAGCGGCGGCGGCCCGGACCCGCGGCGGCGGCGGCGACGGCGGCAGCAGGAGGAGCAGGAGCCGCCGCTTCTCCCCATGTTGCTGGATTTCCCAGGATGCACCTCCCCCCTCGCGCGCCCGCCCGCGCCCCCGCCCCCGTGCCCGCCCCAGCCCCGCCCGCTTCCTTGCCCACACGCGCGCACGCGCGCACGCCCCCTCACGCCGCCCCGCCTCTGAGCTCGGCTGCGCTCCCCTCCAGCCCTGCCAGGCTGGGCCCTCCCGGCTCGCCGGGCATGAGCTGAGCGACGCCTCAGCTTAACCCAGGGGCTGCCGGCCCGCCTCGGGCCTCGCGGTGCCGGACCGGGAGACTGGCGGGACGGAGCGGGACGGGGCGGGGAAGGAAGCCCGAGGCACCCCGGGGGCGCGCATTCCACGGAGCAAGCCCCGCGGGTGTCGGCGGCGTGGGCGGGGCAGAGGTGTGAGCTGCGCCGGCCCAGGCGGGCCGGAGCTACCCGCCACCACGCAACCAGCTGGCGCGGACCTGCAGCCGGTCCGCCTGGGGCGCCCCTCGCTCCCCGCCCCGCGAAAGCCCTCCCCCGGGTGCAGCCCCCTCCTCCTGCCAGCTCTCCCTGGTCACCGCCGCCCCTCCCCCCTGGGAGGCCCTGGAGCCCAGAGGCAGGGAAGGGCCGTGCGCCCCGTGGGGACTCCCCTGAGACTGGAAGCCCAAGAACTGCCCACGGGGCAGGCACGGCCTCGCGGGGGCGGCCTCTGAGACTCCCACTTCTTATCCCGCGGGCGCTGCCCTCCCTTTGTGCGCCTCCGGGAGACCCTTCCTGGGACGAGGGAGACCTCCCTTTGTCTCCTGAAGGCCCCGAGAGCTCCAGAAGACAACTCCGGCCGCTGTCCATTTGGCCACTTAAGCCTAGCAGAAAGTTGAAAAAAATTGACAATCCAGATGCGCTGAAATGATGCCGCTGGTTCTAATGAATACTCTCCCACCGGTCAATCAATGGAACATTACCGAACACCCATTAGGTGGCCGCCACTAAAATCTGACCCCTTGGAGAAAGTTAACATTGACGAACAAATCTTGGAGCTCTGAGAGGAGATAGCTTAAACTTGAGTCAGCATCACTGACCACGGATTCCAGAATCATTTTAGGCTTGGGATAATAGGGTAATTGATGACCAGTGACCCATTCAGCTGGCACCCTCGTCTTATTTTCCGTAATGTTTACCCTGGTTCGCTCCCTCCAGCTCCACCCGGTAATTTTGTTGCCTTAAAAACAGAAGCATTTACCACTCTCCGGAAAACATTTTGTTTGGTCCCTCGTTCATCCTATTCTTGTCCTGGCGCCTCCATCCTTTTGTTCCTGTTCACCCCCTTTTAGCAAGTCTATTTGCACCTGGATTGATTGGAGCCTGGTTTGGTCAGAGAGAAGGATCGCAGAAGGAAGAGAGCGATCGCTATTTACAAATGAATCCCGACGAGTGGAGACACCGGAGACCCTTCCAGTTTTATGCTAATTCCCACGTACTTTTGCCGTAGGTGCCTTTGAAAAGTAACATTTCTATGGGGAGGAACTTACCAGATCCTACGCTGAAGGGAAAGAAATCTCCATCACAATATATAACATGCTTCTTGCAGACTTGTGAAAAAGATTTTTAAACGCTTTCACTGATGGCAGTTATGCTACACTTTTTTTTTTTAACATAAAGGTTTTTGTTGGTAATGGTGCTGCTGGTGGAGTCGAGCAGTATTTCATCACACTGAGTTTGGGATGCTCACAAGCTGATATTCAGTTATGCAGGCAATACCAAAAACAAACAAATGGCTATAAAGCTTTCACACTTCAGTGGTTATATTGTTTATGACCCCCTAAATTAGGAGAGACAGACTTTGAGGAAATTTCTATTTTAGTATTTTAATAGAGGAAGTATGACATAGCAGGTTACAGAAAGCTGACACATGCCAGCCAAGTGACCATGGGCAAACCATTTAGCCTCAGTGCTCTAGGGATCTCTCTAAGATTATACATTGTAGAGAAGATGCCAGTGTGCACTGGTAGAGGGATTTTTCTAAAATAGAAGTTCCTCATATCAGTCACATCTCAGGTCCAGTCCCTACCCCTCCTTTCTACTTATGTTAGAAGGGTTTCCTGGTCCACCTTAACACTAGTGCCTTTCCAGGGGCAGCTAGGTGGCGCAGTGGATAGAGCACTGGCCCTGGATTCAGGAGAACCTGAGTTCAAATCCGACCTCAGACATTTGACACTTACTAGCTGTGTGAACCTGGACAAGTTACTTAACCCCAATTGCCTCACCAAAAAAAAATAAAATACGGGGCAGCTAGGTGGTGCAGTGGATAAAGCACCGGCCCTGAAGTCAGGAGTACCTGAGTTCAAATCTGGCCTCAAACACTTAACACTTACTAGCTGTGTGACCCTGGGCAAGTCACTTAACCCCAATTGCCTCACTTAAAAAAAAAAGAAATAAAAAATATACTAGTGCCTCTCCTCTTGAGATTATCTTCAATATACGTGTGTTATCTTCTTCCTACATTGTTGTTCACAGGTAATTTTCCTTGTTAGATTTTTAACTCTTTGAGAGCAGGGACTATTTTTTGCCTTTCTCTTGGTACATAGTAGGTGCTTAGTACATGCCCAATGACTTGATTTGACTTTTAGTCTGTTAAATTAGATGTGCTTATTTTCCACAAAAGAAGCACAACCATATGTTGGGTCATCAATACAGAGGCACCAACAAATACCAACAACATCAGTAGATTAAAACCCCAAAACCTTATGAAAAACATTGGCAATTCTTGCCAAAGTATGCCCTAACACTCTCAACTCCAGTTTCATGATCAAAGTGATCCAAATAACCACTTCTGAGACCTGCCCTATACAACATCAAGAATCCAGGTCTTCATTTAAATAAATAAACAGTCCATTCCCTACATGTACTATTTTGCATGTACCCAACCAAATTTTCACTTTTTCAGGTGAAATTAAATGCAAAACAATTCTTGCTTGTCCCTCCTGAGCATTCATTACCACGTCAGATAGTGAATAGCAAACCACACTGTACCAGAAACAACAATAAAAAAAAGGAGTCAGGTTTGCAGATTGAAACCTCTGCCCCTAACCTGAGTCCCCTTCTGCTGGGCAATTTATCAGGATTCCGGTAATGGAAAGAAAAAAAGGGGTGAGAGGACTGTGTCAGAAATGTTCACAGGCATGTGAGATGAGAGTATGTAGGCCTGTGTTTCTCCAGCACTCTCCATCCCACTTTAATCTCTGCTCTATAGAATGGGGTGGGAGGGCTATACAGATGGTAGGCAGAAAAATAGATTTCGTTAGTTCTCAAGCGGCGAAGTATAGTGTGAAAATTTTGATTTAATACAATTAAATGGATACTACTCTATGCATAGCGCAGTGCTAGGCATTAGGGATCTAACATTCAATCCAGTGAATAGTAGGAAGTACAGTGAGCTCCCCACTTCCAAAAATACTCCTTCAAACAAATCTAGAAAAGGTGATAGATTGAATCCTAATTGGAAAATCCAAGGAAAAAGTTCCACTGAGTCATATTTCCAACCCAGGTCATTATAGGGAGAGAGAGTTCTGAGGACACTTGGGAATAGGGTCCAATCAATAAACATTTATTGTGTTTGATCATTTTCAGTCATGTGTGACTCTTCATGACCCCTTTTGTTGTTTTCTTGGCAAAGATAATGAAGTGGTTTGCTATTTTTTTTTTCTTCAGAAACATTGATTAAGTGCCTGCTATATGCCAGGCACTGTGCAAAGCATCAGGGATAAAAAACAAAAAGGCAAAAGATAATCACTGCCTTCATGGAACTTATAGTCTAATAAAGGAAACAACACACAAACATGTATACAACAAAGCAAGCAATATACAGGATAAATTGAAAATAATTAACAGTGGAAATACACTGGAATTAAGAGGGATTAGGGAAGGCTTCCTATAGAAGGTGGGATTTTAGTTGTGATTTAAAGGAAGCCAGGGAGGTCAGTAGTCAAGAGTTGAAAACAAAGAATGTTCCAGGCATGGGGTAGAGTACTTGCCCAGAACCAAAAGATGAATTATGTTATTTGTGGGATAGCCAGGAACCCAGTGTCACTGGATTGTAGAGTACATGTTAGGGAGTAAGATGGAAGAAGACTAGAAGGATAGGAGTGGGCTAGGTTATGAAGGGCTTTCAATGCCAAGCAGAGGACTGACTGTATTTGATACTGGAAGCAAGAAGGAGCCACCAAAGTTTAATGAGTAGGAGAGTGGTATGATCAGACATGTGACCTAGTGTCTTGCCCTACAAAGGTGGACATAGAGGAAGACAGTAAATGTGTATGTGTGTCTTTACATAGGAAAATATGGTTCAGGAGTAACAATTGAGAGAGGTGGGGGGGGGGTTCCTGTTTTTTAACACTGACGTTAAAAATAAAGGTCAAGGGGCAGCTGGGTGGCACAGTGGATGGAGCACCAGCCCTGGAGTCAGGAGGGCCTGGGTTCAGGTCCGACCTCAGACACTTAGCACTTGACTGGCTGTGTGACCCTGGGCAAGTCACTTAGCCCCAATTGCCTCACCGAAAAAAAAAAAAAAACAACAACAAAAAAAATAAAGGTCAAAATTGATACAGGACTAGAATAAAGACTGAAATGAAAAAAAGATGTTGTACAATTAAAACAACTCTTGCCTGATATATTTAAACACATTGTGTACGAAGTGTGAAATAGATGGAGAAAAGGACATTAAAATGTGTATAACAATATCCTGAAGAAATTTAACCAATGTAAATTAATAGCCATAAAAAGGAGACCAAAAAAGCAACAACTGCAGAAACAACCTCAACCCATAAGCACTTGGCCTTTCCAAGGGGAGAACTCTGATAGCCTAGGCCAACACTAGTTTAGGATATAAACTCATTTGAAAAAATCCTTCCAATAGTGGAAAATTATGAACAATATCATCTAAAGAAACAGCAAGAAGCAGTGGAAAGGAAAACAAATTGAGAGAAAGCTTGGCAGGAGACCCAACTAAGCAAAGTCATCTCAAGAGCATGTAAAGATAAAACTGGAAGGAGGACAAGAGACAGACAAAACATGAAAAACTGTGTAGAGATTTTTGTAACATTCTCTTCACCACCAAGAACAATGAAAGCATTCCATTTAGACTCCAGCATTACAGTCTGAGATGCACTATAAAAGAAAGTAGAAATGGCACTGAAGAGAACAGATGCAAGAAGACTGAAAAGCTAGAGAGGGCTAGGTTATGGAGGGTTTTAAAAGCCAAATGGAGAGAGAGAAGAAAAGCAGCCAAATGGAGAATTTTACATTTGATCCTGGATAATGAATAGGGAGCCACTATAGTGTATTAAATATGGAGGTGACATCCTCAATTTGTTCTTTTGAAGACATGAGTTTAAATCTGGCCTCAGACATTTACTCCCCATGTGACCCAGGACAAATCACTTAATCTCTGTTTGCCTCAATTGAATAGGTATAAAAATAGCATCTACCTCCCAGAGAGTCAGATGAGATAATATTTGTAAAGTGCTTAGCAAAGTACCTAGTACATAGTAAGCGCTTAATAAATGCATGTTTCCTTCCTTCCTTTATATGATATCAATTTGGGTGGGGTGGGACAATGAAGGTTAAATGACTTGCCCAAGGTCACATAGCTAGTAAGTGTCAAGTGTCTGAGGCCGGATTTGAACTCAGGTGCTCCTGAATCCAGGGCAGGTGCTTTACCACTGCACCACCTAGCTGCCCCATTCTATCAATTTAAAGTGCTTCTCAACATCCTAGTTCCCTTCTTCCAGATAATCTCTGGTTTCTCACTGTCCTTCCTCAGAACTGAACCTAGTTCTCCAGAGGTGTCCAGAGCAGGGCAAACTTTAAGAGCACAGCTTGCTTATTACTAGAGGCTATTCTTCTCTTAACATTAGCTTTTTTTTTTCCACTGCCATATCATACTGCTGACTTGTATTGAGCCCAGGTAATTAAAATCCTAGATCTTTTTCAGACAATAGCTGTCTAACAATGTTTCTCTCATTCTAATTTTTGTGAAGATATATCCAAGTGGATAACTTTCCGTTTATTCCTTCTGAATTTCTTTTTCTTAGATTCAGCTCAGACTCTAACATGTCAAAATTTAATTGGATCCTAACTCTGTCATCCAGGGCATTAGCTGGCCATCCCAGTTTGGTGTCGTCTGCACATCTGATAAGCCTTCCATGGCATCTTCAGCCTAGTCATTGATAAAATGTCAAATAGCAAAGAAGCAACTCAGGTCCCTGGGGCGTGCCACTAGCATCCTCCTGCCAATCTGACATCAAACCATTCATTTAAGTCTGTTCATTCAATCAGTTCCAAATCTTAATTGTATTATTATCTAGCCAATACCTCTCTATCTTTTCTACAAAATAGTATGAGATACTATATCAACCATATCAAGTGCTTTGCTAAAATCTAAGTAAACCCTCTCTACCTTGATTCCCTGATTGACCAGTTTAGTAACTGTCAAAAAATAGCAAGCATTTATATAGTGCTTTAATGTGAAAAAAGTACTTGGCCAATATCATCTCATTTGGTCCTCATAACAACCCTGGGAGATGGTGGCTATTATTAGCCCTGTTTTACAGATGGGGAAACTGAGACTTAGAAAGATTCACCCAGAGTTACTCAACCAATAAGTGCCTAAATTTGATTTGATTTGAACTCAGATTTTCCTGATTCCACATTTGGTGCTCTATTCACTACATAACCTAGTTGCCTCTAGGTTAGAGATAAGAAAAAAAAAGAAGCAGTTAGCCTGGCATGACCTGTCCTTCATGATACCTTGTAGGCTCTTTGTCATCCATGCTTCCTTTTCTACATATTCACATTCTTTTGTTTTTTGGGGTTTTTTGGTGAGGCAATTGGGGTTAAGTGATTTGCCCAGGGTCACACAGCTAGTAAGTGTCAAGTGTCTGAGGCAGGATTTGAACTCAGGTCCTCCTGAATCCAGGGCTGGTGCTCTATCCACTGCACCACCTAGCTGCCCCCATATTCACTCTCTTTAAAGATCTGTTCTAAAATTGTCCAAGAATTTGAACTCACTGGCTTATATGCTGCAGACTCTATTCTCTGCTCCTTTGTGAAAATTGGGATATTTGCATTTCTCTTGCCCTGAGGTACCTTTTCCAACTCTCTAGGATCTTTTAAAGATCATTGACAGGAGCAGCTAGGTGGTGCAGTGGATAAAGCACTGGCCTTGGATTCAGGAGTTCCTGGGTTCAAATCTGGCCTCTGACACTTGACACTTACTAGCTGTGTGACTCTGGGCAAGTCACTTAACCCCCATTGCCCTGCAAAAAAAAACCCCAAATAAAGATCATTGACAATTGCTCAGCAGTCCTCTCTGCCAGTTCTTTGAGTACCAGAGTCATATGGGCCAGGTGACGTGAATTCATCAAGGGCAGCTAGGTGCCCTCTTCATATCTCCTTACTTATCTTGGGAATGTCACTTCTTCCAGCTGTGTTCAGAAATATGGAAATACGTAGTTGAGAAGGTGAATAAAGAAGTATCCTCAAAGTGAGGATTAGTAGTGCATAAATGTCAGTAAGCCAATGGGAAATGGGATTCAAGAGTGAGAAAGTGTTAACCTCTATACATACCCTGTTTCTTGGCTATAGGTCACAACTGTGAAGAGAGGAAATAGAAGCTATGGCAGGTGTGATGGACTAAGAGAAAAAGGAGATATGGAAAATCCAGAGGATATTATGAGATTTAAGAGAAGTTTAGAATCAGTGAGGTGGGGCTGGGAAGAGGAAAGAGAGAGACAGACAGAGAGAGAACGACAGAAAGGGAGAGACAGAGACAGAGAAGAGATTGTGAACAGGGAGTACAATTACAGACTTCCATATTATGGAAGTAACACATGAGGGTGACCCCTGGGGGTGGCTGAAGTATGGAAGTTGAGGAGATTGGTGAACTGGGAAACCACTGCATTTGAGGGGAACCTTAATGAAATCTTCAAGTCTGAGCAAGGATTGGAATAGTGGAAAAGACTGAGCCACATTTGAAGCCCTTGAAAAAGAAGGGAGAATGAACTTGGAAGCTGGCAGATGTCAGCAACAAGGATCTAGACTGGATGATATAAATGGTATCTTCTCCTCAAAAGAGAAGAAATGGCAGAATGATGATGGCAGAAGGAGGGTCTGCCAATCACAGTGAGGAGCACAGACCATGCAGACACCTTCTTCTGGCCATATGCTGAAAGCATGAGAGAAGGGGCTCCCTGCGCAGCTGAGGGTAATTGGGAACATGGTATCTTCCAGAAGGATTCCTGTTTCTATGAGCATAAGAAAATGAAAAGTGTAAAAAATTATCTGTGATGGAGAAGAATTTGCTAACGAGTAAAGCATAGGGCACTATAGAAAAGGAGAACAAAGAAGTGTTATGACTGAGGGTGGTAAGATTGGGCAAATCTCTTCATCTTTCTGAGCCTCAGTTTATCTTGAACTTGATGACGTCTAAGATTCCTTCGAGCTCTAAATTTGTGATTTTATGAATTCAAGGATTGGAAATAGAATAGAAATTTGCTAGCCAAATATATGTAGAATGTAGAACTTTGCTAACCAAAGAACAAATGGGCGGCAGCTAGGTGACACAGTGGATAAAGCACTGGCCTTGGATTCAGGAAGACCTGAGTTCAAATCCAGCCTCAGACACTTAACTATCTGTGTGACCCTGGACAAGTCACTTAACCCTCATTGCCCTGCAAAAACAAACCAAAACAAACCAAAACAAAGAACAAATGGGATCCCTTAGGGTCCTACAATGATGGGAGTGTCATGTCAGCATTGAGACAGCACCTTCAGGTGCATCCTCTTTTTTTTTTTTAGTGAGGCAATTGAGGTTAAGTGACTTGGCCAGGGTCACACAGCTAGTAAGTGTTATGTGTCTGAGGCCGGATTTGAACTCAGGCACTCCTGATTCCAGGGCCAGTGCTCTATCCACTGCGCCACCTAGCTGCCCCTGCATCCTCTTTTTAAATACAAGGTAAAGTTGGCAGGGCATTCAGGCAAAATGTCTGAGTCTATTGATCTGGTTCTTTGGACTGGCACCAGGTCCATAGCTTCACTTGATGCCAGAGTATGAGGTACACTGAGAAAATACCCTATACTTGTAGTGTGTACTTGGATCTTGGTCATTCAAGGAAGCCTGTATTGGACTAAGCAAGGACAATCAGAGTGGGGCACTGGGCAAAGGCTGGTGGGGGGGGGGGAACAGGAATATAAACTTAAGTCTGGATGGGAGTTAGATGGTAGAGCATCTGTTGGCAGAAGGGTACCTCTTGCCTCTGGTTTGGGTGAAGTAAAAAAAATGAGAGAATATCTTACCCCTCAACAAAAATATGCCTTAGAATTTATGCTTTATATCCCTCTATCATCAGTTCCTTGTGTGTAGCAGGTGTTTAATAAAGGCACTGTTGAATTGGGCTAAAAGATTAGTGATTTTGTTGAAGGTACCCTGTATGTCAAACTGCCCATAGCTTATCTCCACTTGGCTGTTCTAAATTTTCAGTATTTCTGAAAATAAACATTTTACTTTTCCTAAGACTATCTTTCTCCTCTGACTTCCCCATTTCTCTAGACATCCTCTTTGATTTTTCCCTCTCTCTCACTGATCATAAACAATTACTGACCTCTTCATTATATAACATCTCTTGCATACATCACCTTTATATCCCCACTGCTACCCCCTTTGATTCAGGCTCTGTATCTGGAATATTATAATAGCCTCCTGATTTTCCTCTTTCCAAGCCATAATTTTTTTCTTCCTTTTTTTTTTTTTTTTTGGTGAGGCAATTGGGGTTAAGTGACTTGCCTAGGGTCACACAGCTAGTAAGTATAAAGTATCTGAGGCTGGATTTGAACTCAGGTCCTCCTGAATCCAGGGCAGGTGCTCTATCCACTGCACCACCTAGCTGCCCCTCCAAGCCATCATTTTTATGGCTGTCAGATTAATATTTACTATGCAAAGATCTGGTAATGTCATTCTTTCACTCTAAATTCTTCAGTAGCTCCTCATTGTCTACTGCATATAGTTCAGACTCCATGGTGTGTGCAGATTTCAAGGCCCTCCATGATATGTTCCCATCCTACCTCTCCCCAGTCTTCTACATTGCCACCAACCTGGACGAATTGCTATTACCTACATCGCCTATTGCTTTGCCCCTGTGTCTTTCCTATAGCTTAAATGCTCTCTCTTCTTATTTTGCCCCGTCCCAACTTCATCTGTTGAAATCCTACCCATCCTTTAATAATTCAATACCTCAAAGAACAGAGATTTTGTCAGTATAGGTCCCCTCTCTTCCTGCTCAGTAGACACAGATGGCATTTCCTCTATGACTTAGTAGAAAGTCTCTGAGAATTGGTATGGACCAAAAATTCAATATCCTGAGGCCAACCTAATGAACCAATCAACCAACCAGCATTTATTAAATTCCTAATATGAATGTTCAAGGCACTGGACTATAATAATAGATAAGATTTATGCATGCTTATTATGTGTCAGGGGCTGTTGATCTCATTTGATCTTCACAGTAACCCTGGGTCAAGTTGTGAGAAAATGGAGGTAAACAGAGGCTGTGACTTGCCATGGGTCACACAGCTAGTAAGTTCCTGAGGCTGGGTTTGAACTTAGGTTTCCTTGACTCCAGACCCAGTACTCTCTCTGCTGTAGCACCCCATAGCTGCCTCATAAAAATTCAGTTTTTCAGGAACATCTGAATGTTTCCAAACAACTTGACCAACATATGGCCCTACCCAAAAGAGTATTGAAATCTCTCTCCCAAGGGACAGCTAGGTGGCACAGTGGATAAAAGCACTGGCCCTGGATTAAGGAATACCTGAGTTCAAACTTGGCATCAGACACTTGACACTTACTAGCTGTGTGACCCTGGGCAAATCACTTAACCCTCTTTGGCCCAGAAAAAAAAAAGAAAGAAAAAAAGAAAAGAAAGAAATATCTCCCCCAGAATCTGGCAAAGTACAGGTACTTTGTGTTTGTTGTGGTTAAATCTAACAGGAAGGCTATGGGGGTTGGGCTGAAAGCCTATAGTATGTGAAGAGGAGCAGCAGAACTCTTACTTATTTCCTCCGTTCTCCTTCGGCCATGAGAAAACTGAAATGTAAAAAAAATTTTTTTTTTTAAAATAAGCCTAAGCAGTCCCATTGGTAATTTCTTGCTCTCAGTCTCACACATCTAAAGACCAGCCCTGTTTTCAGTCTTCCTGGGTATAGGCCAGCAGCTAAGTTCAAATACAAACACAGAATTGGCTCATGCTCTTGCCTTTCCTGTTTTTGTCATAGTCCCATCATTTTAGTTACTCAGGCTCAACATGGTTATTCATCTTTGATTTCTCTTTCTTTATATCTAATCAGTCACTTATTGTATGTGGCATCTGCCCTTTCCATTTCCAATTTCATGAACTTAGGTTAGACATTCATCACCTTGTATACAGCTATATTCACCTAATTGATCTCTCCATTCTTACTCATTCCACACAATATTGTCAGAAGGATCTTCCTAAAATATGTGTTCATTATATTGAAAATACTCAATGAGGATAAAGCGCTGGCCTTGGATTCAGGAGGACCTGAGTTCAAATCCAGCCCCAAACACTTGACAATTACTAGCTGTGTGATCCTGGGCAAGTCACTTAACCCTCATTGCCCCACAAAAAAACAAAAACAAAAACGAAAATACTCAATGAGTCCTCATTATCTGTAACATACACTCCAAATTCCTTAACCTTACTCTTCAAGCCCTCCACAATATGCTTCCTGATTTACCTTTCTAATATCAATTAATAAAATTCATCTGTATGAACTCTGTTCCAAAGTGCATTAATATGGCTGCTGTCATTGCCATGCAAACCCCGAAGTCCATGTTTTGGTTATGCTATTTCTATTTCAGGGCTGCTGTTTCTCTAACCAAGTCCTACCTATCTTTCAAAGACCAGCTCAAGTCTCACCTCTTCCGTGACCACTCCACCCCACAAGGAAGTATCTCCTTCCTGTGAACTTTTAGCAACTGTTGTATGGTCCATTGATTTGTCACTTGGTCACATACCACGATGTGACTAGTGTTCCAGGACCTATCCCTCCAGGCAATCTGTGCTTTGGGAAAAGCAGGACTTTGAGGGAGCAGTGACCAGGTATCAGGTACCTAACCTGAAAAGTCAGTGAGAAACCTGTACTTCAAGATTTCTAATTAATGTGTTTTTTGTCAATGTTGCTAAAAGCAACCCTTCCATGACAAAAGACCTGGAGAGTTAGAAATGAAAAATTCATCCCTCTTGTGACCAACTTGGTGATGAGTTCCTCCAAGCTTAGGACAATTGGTCTTCAGACAACAGACAATACAGTTCATCCCCAAACCTATTCTGAACATCTTTCCAGCTATTAAGTCTGCTACTCTCCTCCTCAGCCTTTTCTTACACTGCTACTACCACTGCTTGTACGTCCTGCTAAAGCTTGGGGCCTGCTAACACTAACCCTAACCCTAATACTAACACTAACCTTTGAGAAGTCAGGGACCCATCATACTACAATAAGGCATCAAAACAAGAATTTAATGGCTGAGGTGTGCTGAGCAGAATAAAAACACTTCTGTCCACAGGTTTTATTTAACCACAGATAAAAGTAGTGATTCCAGGCAAAATGATGTAATGGGTGATGTTTGCTAACCTCCTCTTTCTTTGATCTCCCAACCTTCTCCACCAGTGGTGTTCCCAACCCCTAGGAGACAGTAAATCAATAGCACCTTTCAGCAATAAAAACTGACATTTACATGATATTTTACAGTTTGAAAAATACATAATATACATTATTTCATTTGAGCCTTCAAGGATAAATATTAGAGCTATTATTATTATTCCCATTTTGTAGATGAAGAAATTGAGGCTTAGAGGGATTAAGAGAGTTGTTTAGGTTTTTTCACCCTGGTTTTTCTGACTCCAGTTCCAGTACTTTATCCACTATGCCAAGCTAGTATTTAATACTAGAAGAAAAGTAACCTAAGCATTGGGTTTCAAGTCCTTACCATCATGTCATTAAGGGGAAAGGAGAAGATGAAAATGTCATAGAACAATGATGAATCTGGAAAATATGGAATCTACACAGACAGAAAAGTCTGGATAGGGAAATAGATACATGTTTTTGTGCACTTGCTATGAAAGAAGAGCAGGAAATGTTTCTCTATACATCTCACCCCTTCTCAAATCTGTTTTGTTTAAGGGGTATCTTCTTAGAACCTCATGAGGAGTGGGGCAAGTCCTTAAGGGTAGTGTTTAAGCTTTCTGAGTGTTCAGGTTACTGAATTTCAGGAGGACAAGGCAGAACACTTAGATGGGGAAGAAGAACCTATGCTCTCAGAAAAGCATTATTTGGGCAAAGACAGTAGCCAGGGCCGGACGTGGAAAAGTTTATGCAAAAACTGCATAGTTTATCTTCCATCTTCATTCCTCCTCCTCACCAGGGCACCCCAAAAATTAAAGTGATGTTGACTTACCAGCCATCTCCAGCTCAGCCTGAGAGAATTCAGTTCAGTTCAATTCATTTACTGGTAGTGAGAGGTGGTGGTTGGCTTTTTTCTTTTTAAAAACAATTTCTTTATTTTTATTCTAAATTCAACAAACACCAAATAACATGGGCATTTCCATGTACATAGGAGAATATAAAGAATTACAACAAATATTAGGCACTTACTGTCGGGCACTGTGCTAAGTCCTGAGGGTACAAATAGAGGCAAAAACATCATCCCAACCCTAAAGGAACACACATTCTAATAGGAGAGACAAAATGCAAACAATTACTGTGTGCAAAGTATATACAAATCTAAATGAGAGTTAATCTCAAAGGAAGACATGAGCTCTGCTGAGATATGGAAGATTGCATATGAAATTGCAAATCTTTACTATGCACAACTAGGGGTTTTTTTTGTTTGTTTGTGGGGCAATGAGGGTTAAGTGACTTGCCCAGGGTCACACAGCTAGTAAGTGTCAAGTGTCTGAAACCAGATTTGAACTCAGGTCCTCCTGAATCCAGGGACAGTGCTTTATCCACTGCACCACCTAGTTGCCCCCGGCTAGTTTTTCTTTTGAACTATCCAACACATTTAAACTGTCTTTCAAAGCTGCCCTACTTGTCCATGCTTTTTTTCTGTTCTATGCATGAAAAAAATGCTCCAATGACCCTCTTTTCTTTTTTGCCATCCTATCCCTTTTATCCTTCACTTTCCCACCTTTCTCCTGTTGGGAAAACAAAAAACAAAAAGGAACCCAAAAAGTCCATATAACAAATACACATAGTCAAGCAAAACAAATCCCTACAGTGACTGTGTCCAGAAATGTAAGTCTCATTCTGCATCTTGAATCTATCATTCTATGTCGAATGTCAGCATCAGTCCTCAGGAATTGTTGTTGGTCACTGTATTGCATTGGAGAACAATGTGGCATGTATGGCCATTCTATTACTGGTTGTAGTCTGCTGGCCCCTCACTGAAGAGGAAGATCATGGTTTTCTGTGGAAGCATTTAAAATGACCTCTCAGCTTCAGCCTTGTCCTTACTGCTTCCTTTAGGGACTCTCACTCCCAATGTCCAGGAAAAACAACACTTTAAGGGAAAGACACAATGGAGCATTCTCCCTTCTGAGGCCCCATGACCCTGTGAAAGAGCAATCCTTACCTCCACATTTGTTCTGTCCATTTTTAGGTGAAGGGAGTGGAGCCTCCATAATCTAGTGAGTTCTAAAGGTCCCTAGGGTTCCTTGGTATCCCAGGGTTCCAAAGTCTCTGTTCCAGATCCAGGGTAGCATATAAATGTTGTTGTTGTTATATGTTACCAACAGCTTCCGGGGGGCTATTCTTACATCCATTTTTTTTTTTTTTGGCAGAACAGTAAGGGGTTAAGTGACTTGCCCAGGGTCACATATCTAGTAAGTGTCAAATGTCTGAGGCTGGATTTGAACTCAGGTCCTCCTGAATCCAGGGCTGGCACTTTATCCACTGTGCCACCTAGCTGCCCCAGGGCTATTCTTTGTTGGCAATATCCTGTGCCCTATTTAACCCCCTCTGCCACCCAGTCACATCTCCCTGTTGCCATTTAGGTGACCTGTAACTTCTATTATTTAGACTGGTATTTCACAATTTATAGTCAGAGTGTATCACTGTAAGAACATTGATATTGAAAAGAAGGGATTTTGTTTCAGAGAGGAACTTGGGGGTTATTAAAGGCCCTCTGCAACTTGCCAAAGGCAACCCAGCATATTTTACTCCTCCTCTTCCGTTCTAGGCCCAGCTGCAGTGCCTGTCCAAGAGAGTTGTGCTAATTGGATCCAACCCAGGCCTTCAGCAAGCCATTTCCATATTTTCATAGGCAATTTTGCAAGGGAAAGAAGAGACAAAGGGGAAGGAAGACAAAGTGTGGTGGATGTGAGGACAAAGGAAATTTCAAGGTCTAGCTGAGATGAGGGAAAAAATTCGAAGCTAATTTTGAATGTTGTATATGGTAGGAAAGGCAATCATTAGAAATTGGATCAAACCCCTAACTCTAGTAGGATTTACTTTTGGCATAAGTCACCCTCCTCAGTGCTCTCAAATTGCTGCCAAGACTTATTTGGTCACACCCAAATCGTTTCTCTAAATATTGTTACATTCTACTATATAATATACAGTGTAACATTTTGTGTGAGTTTTTTTTTTTCTTTTGGTGGCACTTTGAACACAGCAACTGAGTAGCATGGTAGCAGAGATAAGCACAGAAATTTGGAAATAGTTCAGGCAAAGACCAGTGAATGGAAAAGAAGGTAAAAAAAAATGAGTGCTGTGCATAAAACTCTGTGGGCCGTGAGGGTCTGGGCTCATGGTCTCTTTCACCCTTTGTGGAGACTGCTGTTTTAAATTCTTCCCTTCCCAGTGGAACTGTTTCTCAATATTTCTCTACCCTCTTAACAACAAAAACCAGTTAAGCAAAACCAACCAGAAATTGACCATGTCTGATACAAAATGCAATCTTTCACTAGGAGGAAGCAAGTATGTCTCATTATCCTTTCTCAGGGACCAAAAGAGTCATTGCACTTCATGTAGTTTTAGTTTTCATTATGGTGATCATTTTGTATATTGTTTGGTTCTGCTTACTTCATTCCATGAGTTCACACAAATTTTTCTATGATTTTCTGAATTCCCATATTTGTCATTTCTTATGGCAATTAGTTATTCTCTTATATTAATATACCACACTTCTATTCTCCACCAGTGAGCAGCAATTTTATTACTACAAAAAAGTTCGGCTATGATATTTTGATATGTAGATGACCCTCCCCACTTTTCTCTCTCTTTTGTTGCTGTTCAGTTGTGTCTGACTCTTCATGACCCTATTTGGGGTTTTCCTGGCAAAGGTCCTGGGGTGGTTTGCCATTTCCTTCTCCAGCTCATTTTATAGATGAGGCAGAGTTAAGTGACGTGCCCAGGGTGAGGCCAGATTTGAACTCAGGAAGAGGAGTCTTTCTTACTCTAGGCCCAACACTCTATCCACTGTGCCACCTAGCTGGCCCTCAATATCTTTTAGATCCTTCTAATTGGTAAGAATTCACCAAATCTGTTGTTTGTCCTTTGTTTTCAGAGAGGACCAGTGACATCATAGGTGATAACTTGACTTGCACATGAATTGAATTTAAGTGAGGCAGAGTTGCACAAAGTTTTCAGCCTCATTCTCTCTTCCTGAGTCATCAAAGTCCAGTGGGAGGCCAAAAGTCAAGGTGACTGGCAATGGCCCAGGAAGCAATAGATGACCTTTGCTTCTTCAATGCTTGAAAACGCTCTAAGTCTTTAGCTACCTTGATGGCCACTAGAACAAATTATTCTCAGCTGCCCATTTCACCAGGGAAAGTCTTCACAGGCTAGGGTTAGACATCCCCTTAACTCACCAACAGGTTTGAGGCCTGTTAGTTCTCCTCAACCTTGTTTAGCCGTCTACCTAATGGTTTTACTGGAGTGTGACTGTTATACCTGTTACAACTTCTTGGAACCACACCCCTCACCAAATCTAGCTTACCCATGACCCACCATGTCGCTCTCCAGGAATCTTCCAGGCATATTGTTGTACCTCTCTGCCCCCTTTTTGCTTTTTACCTCTATCTCTGAGACCAATAATAAAATCAATGCTATCAATACTGGTGTAGCAAGTATTCTCCCAGGGCAAGCCCTTCAACATTCTCCAAGTACTACTGAAGGGTTGTGAGATCTTTCTCTA
The DNA here is from genome assembly GCF_019393635.1 of Dromiciops gliroides. Taxonomy (NCBI): domain Eukaryota; kingdom Metazoa; phylum Chordata; class Mammalia; order Microbiotheria; family Microbiotheriidae; genus Dromiciops; species Dromiciops gliroides. The sequence continues at coordinate 37,940,232 of NC_057866.1, forward strand.
ATTCTGTTAATTTAATATTTCAGTCTTATGTGTTTTGACCATCTCACTGCCCCCCTCCTCATTGTTTAACCACCAGTGTTTAGCACCTCAGTCAAAGTTACCCAATTAATATCAATTAGCTTTTTACAAGAGATTTTTACTTTGAGGGTATAATAAGAACAGGAGAGTAGACTCAGATTTCACAAAGTTTTTAGGTAATGTTGGTTCCACCAAGTTCACCTCCAAATGTGGCATTGAATTTGAATGAACCTTTATGTCGGCTGCAATATGTCTGGGTTCTGAAAGTAGCTCTTAGCTCCCTGGAAGACCTCAAATGTGAGGTGGTTGCAAAACAGCATTTACTCAACTCCCAGACCTTCTAGTAACTTGTTCTCCCAACCTTTTGAAACTCACAAGGCTGTGGTATCCAATCTCCTTTGCTTAAAATGGAAGAACAAACAATGAGGCAAATAACTGAAGAGCATGTTCATGGGCCACTTGTGAGCCTTGGTTGGGGAGGACCCTGGGCTTCTGTATTGTCTCTCACCAGAAAGCCACCAGACTGGAAGAACTCAAACCAATAGAAAGGATGTGGTCGACCAGCACCTTTTGAACACACCCCCAGTTCTGACTGCAAAGCATTAAGGAGGCTTTTATTCACCACAATGTTAGCAGACCCAGTTATAGAATGTCTGTCTACACATGCTACAAAGTCCATGTGGAAATTGTATCAACCAAGCAATTTGCACATGCTTGTGAGGACTGGGGTCACTGGCCAGTCTCTCATTAGACTAGAAAGAACTGTCTGTCAGTATCCCTATGGTTTGACTCACCATCCCTGTAATACCTCTTTGATCTCCACTTGACAGCAGGGGTTGTCTTACATTTTGTATTCATATCCCAAGTGCTTAACTCAGTGCTTGACTCGTAGTAAGCATTTAATAAATTTTTTTATTTATTCATTCTTTTTTTGTTTGTTTTTTGTTTTAGTGAGGCAATTGGGGTTAAGTGACTTGCCCCAGGGGTCACATAGCTAGTAAGTGTAAAGGTCTGAGGCCGGATTTGAACTCAGGTACTCCTGAATCCAGGAGGCCAGTGCTTTATCCACTGCGCCACCTAGCTGCCCCCTATTCATTTCATTTTTAGGATCAATGTTTAGTAATGTGATCATTGGGTCAAAGAATATGAACAATTTAGTCCCTTTTCTCACACAGTTCTTCCAGAATGGTTGGACAAATTCACAGCCCCCAAAATAGTATATCAGTGAAGTCTCCCTCTCTTTAAACCTTGTATGAAAATTGGTTTCAAGAATGAATACACTTGGGGGGGGAGCTAGGTGGCTCAGTAGATAATGCACTGACCCTGTTCAAATCCAGCCTCAGACACTTGACACTTACTAGCTGTGTGACCCTGGGCAAGTCACTTAACCCTCTTTGCCCCGCCAAAAAAACAAAAACAAAAACATCATCAACAAAAAGAATGAATACACTTGGAAAGAATCAACTCGTATAGCATGCTGATTGTTGTGATATTTGCTGCCTGGGCCCATTTCCCCATATCACTAATTATCATATAATATAGAGTGGAGGTAATTGTCCAGATAACCAGGTCAGATAATTCTATTTCCCTTTTCCACCCCCCTCCCCAACATGTTACAATGGAAATAACACTGGACTTGGGGTTAAAAGACCTGGGTAAGAATCCTGGCTCTACCATTTATTAGCTATGAGAAGTTGAGCAACTCGCTTAACCTTTTTGAACATATTTCTTTTTTCCCCAATTTAATTGATTTTATTTGGAACACAAGATATAAAATAAGTATTTCCATAACATAACAAAATAGAGAAATTTTGAAAAATTGAGCATGGTTCTTAATCTGTAAAATAAATTGAACATTTATCAAAAATGTGGATCATATCTTCCCTTTCATGCAACACAGGGGAAAGAATACTAGATTTATATACTGAGAATTTAGGTTCTAATCCCAGCTCTGTTGCTTACTATCTGGGTGACCTTGGACAAGTCACTTCCTCTCTCTAGGCTTCAGTTTCTCCATATGTAAAAGTGAAAAAAGATCGGTCTAGATAAGAGCCCAAATGCAGACCTGAACTAGATTAAAATGTAATTGGGAAATATTTAACAAAATAAAGAAAAATACAATAAACATAGATAAGAGCACATTTTAAAGCAGTCAGTATGTAGTCAGGGATCCTTATTTAGGGATTAGTGGTCCCCATTTCTATTTGGAACTAGTCTAGATGACCTCTACCATCTCTCACACCTTGAAATCTACAATATTGGGATCATAGATTCCCTTTTATCTCAGACTTTTTTTTTCCAGCATCAAAGAAGATAGTTAATGTATAGAAAAGTACTTTAGGGGCAGCTAGGTACTGAATTGAATAAAGCACCTGCCCTGGATTCAGGAGTTCCTGAGTTCAAATCTGGCCTCAGACACTTTACACTTACTAGCTGTGTGACCTTGGGCAAATCACTTAACCCTCGTTGCCCCACCCCACCCCACCCCCCCCCAAAAAAAAGAAAAGTACTTTGTAAATTTTAAAGGGCTCTATAAATTCTTTCTACAGTTATGATGTCATCAGTGTAGGGACCTCCTGGGATAAAGGAGGTCCCTCCACCATTGCAAATAGACAGCTTGCCTGTAATTTATAATTAAAGATCTGACTAGGAAGTGAAGTAATTGGCCCATGGTCATATAGTTAGTATAGGGCAAAGGGAGGGATTTCTTGTCTCCAATACACTATGTCATATTTCCTCTCAGTTATTATTACTATTATTAATGTAAAGAATATTTGGCTTAATCATCTTGATTGCTGACTTTGTTTCAACACTCCAAGTCACTTGACTCTTTAGACACAGATTTTTAATGTTTGATTTTAATGTTAGAATTATAGAGGTAGAAAGAACTTGAGTCAACTCCCTTCCCTCAATTTTTTTTTTGGGGGGGGCAATGAGGGTTAAGTGACTTGCCCAGGGTCACACAGCTAGTAAGTGTCAAGTGTCTGAGGCCAGATTTGAACTCAGGTACTCCTGACTCCCAGGTCAGTGCTTTATCCACTTCGCCACCTAGTTGTGCCCCCCCCCATTTTTACAGATGAGGAAACCAATGCCCAAGGAAGTTAAGTGATCTGTCCAAGGTCACAGAGTTTAAAAAGCACTAAACCTGGAGTCAGGAAGACCTGAGTTCAAATGTTGCCTCAGACACAAGCTGTGTGACTTTTGGGTAAGTCACGTAACCTCTGTTTGTCTCAGTTTTCTCATCTGTAAAATGAGGTAATAATAGCACCAATCTCCCAGGGTTGTGGGGGGGATCAAATGAGATAATATTTGCAGTGTTTTGCAAACTTTTAAGCATCATATAAATGCTACATATTATAATAATACTTATTAAAATGATTAATGAATGGCCAAGATGGAAGTAGGTTTTCTTGGCTCCACCTAGTACTTTTTTTTTCTACACCAGCTATATTTAATTCCTGAAAAAGTTTAACTTCTGCTTTGTACCTTACATGACTTATTTTTACATTTTAAATGAAAAAATTCTCCACTAATGACATCCTCCGATTCCTTATTATGGTGTGGGAAGTAATACTAGAGATTCTAAAGACCTTGCCACCAGTCTGCAAGTTCAGGAAACACCCTCAGGTTTATAGGTAAAACTGAAAAGTGAAGCTAAAAGAGACCTTAGAAGTTGTCTAGTCTCATTTCCTCATTTTGCCAAGGTCCAAAGTGACTTGCCCCAGACACACATAATAAATAGTAGAATTGGGATACAAAGCTGGGACCTTGGACTCTATTTGTAGTCCCCATCAATACCACCCTTCCAATAAGAGTTGGAGTCAAGATTTGGAAATTCCAATTAAAGTCTTCAGATTACAACACCAGTGCTTGCACATGTTCTCTCTCTCTCTCTCTCCCTCCTTCCTTCCCTCCCTTACTTCTTTCTCCTCCTCCTCTTCCTCTTCACTCTCTCTCTCTTCCCCCTCTTTCCTTCTCTCTCTCTCTCCCTCCCACCTCCACTGGAGCACATCACACTAACCAACACAACTCTGACACATGTATACAATACAATATTTAAGGGTTTATCTACACGATACCAAACATTAAAATTATAGTTTTTTTTTAAAAATCAGGGCTTTTTCACAATAAAATATTTCATTATTGGATAAATTAATAAAGTATTTGGTTCAATTGTGTTGAGCATTTATGTGCAGAAGTAATTTTCTCTTTGAAGTAAATTAACTAGATTGTTGACATGCCTTAGTTATTTTTTTAATATCAAAGCTGGAGGGCAGCTAGGTGACACAGTGGACAAAGCACTGGCCCTGAATTTAGGAGGACCTGAGTTCAAATTTAGACTCAGACACTTGACACTAGCTGTGTGACCCTGGGCAAGTCACTTAACCCTCATTGCCCTGCAAAAAAAAAAGACAATTTTTTTTTAAATTAAAAAAAAATTTCAAAGCTGACAAATTTTACTAGTCAACTCCATAAATATTAGGAGCTAATTTTAGGAATTGATTGTGGGATAGGGTTGTATTAGATGACCCGACTTCTCTTCTAACTAAGCATACATTTAGGCAGCTAAAGTGGTACAGTGGTAGACCAGCCAAGCCTTGTCGGTTTAGCTGTATGACCTTGGTTGGTTTTTTTTTGTGAGGCAATGGGGGTTAAGTGACTTTCCCAGGGTCACACAGCTAGTAAGTGTCAAGTATCTGAGGTCGGATTTGAACTCAGGTACTCCTGAATCCAGGGCCAGTGCTTTATCCACTAAGCCACCTAGCCGCCCCAGCTGTATGACCTTGGACACATTAATTAACTTCTGTCTGCCTTGGTGTCCTCATTGGTAAACTGAGGACAAAAATAGCTCCTAATTCCTAGGGTTTTTGTGAGCATCAAATGAAATCATATTTGTAAAGTGCTTCTAAACTGTAAAGTTATATAAATGCTTATCATTGTTATATCAGATCTAAAGTCTGGAATATTTGCTGTCTGAAGAATAATCCTCCAAAATGAATTGTCCTGCAAATTTACTTTAAGTGGTGGGGAAAAAATGTTTGTTTTTTCCCCCTCTATTCCTCCAAATTCCATGCAACAAATGTCTGATTTTTAAGGTTTAGGGTCTGAGTTAAAGGAAAATGTGAAGAAAGGGAGGCTTGGAATAGGGCTAATTTAGATAAATTTGTGAGCCTGGTGAAGCCTGTCTTAACTCCGGCAGCCACTTCTTTCTATCCCTCTTACAATAATAGCTAACCTTTATAAAGAGAGCACTTTAAAGATTTGTAAAGCACCTTGTATAAACTACTTCACCCACTCGCCCTAACCCACCCCCGACCCCCAACCCAAACTCCTGCATTAGGTGCCATCATTATACTCATTTTATAGATGAGGAAAGTAAGGTTAAGTTATTTGTCAGGGATCACATGGCTAGTGTATGAGGCAGAATTCAAATTTATGTCTTTTTTATTCCAGATCCAGTGCTGGTTGCCTCTAGTTATTCTTTTCCACCACCACAACGAGAGGGGAAACTTGTGTAAGCTAGTACAGAAATAGAAATTATGTGTTAACAGACGTTTAATTTTTTTAAATCAATATTTTACATTTAGAGAGTAGGTATCTTTTTGGAGCTCAGCTAAACTGTGACTTTTTGTTTTACTGTCTTGACTGATCAAATCTGTCAAAACGACTAGATTGGTTTGTAAATGTGGAAAGCTTGTTTTATCCTGCAGAGAATTTGGATTGTGCTCATAGAAACTGCTGATAGAATTTAGAAGATGAAGAGAGAGTGGACTCACCTTCCTATTTGCAAATGACATCCCAGGTCACTCACAAGCTGCTTCCAAGTAGTAAATATTTAAACATGTCCACAAATCAGTGTGTAATGTGATCAGCATTTCTTGACTTTATGTACGTTGCATTATTATAACTATGATAAATGCATTTATCCAAGTCTTCAAGTGTTAACAAGATGTGGACTGGAATACAATGTGGCTCTGTTGTGTTTTCCTCAGTTATTGGATTAAACCCAGTTGCAGGCCACAAATAAGAATTCCATTTTCAGAAGAAAAACAATTTAATGTAAAATTTAAGCCAACACAACCCTAGGAGACAAAACAATACCTCAAAACATACCTTGAATACAGAGAGGATCTGTGATTTTATCAGCATGGACAGTCCTCTGTATGGGAACACCAACTTTCATGTAGATTGCAATCTGTGTATTACTTAATAGATAGTTGCTGGGGAAAAAAAATTGATAGGTGCTGGATGTACATAGAGATTAGGTGACTTGCCCTGGGTCACATGGCTAGTATGTATCAGAGGAGGGATTTGAATCTAAGTCTTCCTTTTTTTTTTTTAAAGTGAGGCAATTGGGGTTAAGTGACTTGCCCAGGGTCACACAGCTAGTAAGTGTTAACTGTCTGAGGCCAGATTTGAACTCAGGTCCTCCTGACTCTAGGGCCAGTGCTCTATCCACTGCACCACCTAGCTGCCCCAAATCTAAGTCTTCCTAATGCCAAGTCCTGAGCTCCACACATGATGCCTCAATCAATATTCAATTCCCGAACCATTCAAAGAGACCTTTTTAATAGGTCCCCACCCCTCAACCAGCTGTATTCACCATGCTGATTTAAAGTTGTACACAGCAGACAGTTCAAGATGAGTGCAATATTCAAACTTAATCGATAACTTATGCTAAATATTTTTTAAATGGCAAAGAATAGAAAAGCAAAATAATGCTACTAAAACTACTATAAGTAATAAATATTTACTTAGTATAAAATGCCATTACAAATCGAGTTTATTAGACAGGTACAAAATGTACATAATAAGAAATGATGATTTATGATACAATGAAGACTTTAGAGAAGGCATGCTTTTTAAAAAGTTGATTGTTCTAGTGTATAAAAATACTAATACTTGTTGGGCAGACTGCCTTACATAACCAAAGAGAAATGTTTAAAAACGATCAGAAATTTTTGAAGGAAGTACATAGCACAGCACATTATTACATTAGAAAAAAGTATACAAATTAAATTTCTACAGCATCGAGTTACACTGATGTAGAAACCCAGTCTTCCAAAAATGGCAGATGGATCCATTCTAAATGGGTTCAGAACTAAAATGTTTTTCTAACAATTGGTTTTGTGCACAGTAGGTGATTTGTCGCCATTTTGTAAGTTTTATTTTTAAATATGTGATATTTAAATCTTCTCCCCTCTCTCCTTCTCCTAAATGGAAGACTTTAGAACATTAGGCTGGTTTGAAGAAAGGCCCCACAGTGGAAGCCTCTGACTTTAAAAAACTAAATATAATTGTCACCAAAAGCTAAGCTTTTCCATTATCAGACTCTACTCTTCCCACCGCCACCCCCCATCCTAGGTTCTCTCTTCTAATAATAAGCTCCCTGAAAAGTAGGAACAAAATCCTGCTGGAGGAATAATTGACCCCCCAGGGAACAGAGGAGGTAGAGTCAATAACTAAGATCAGTCTTCAGTTTTCTATTGACATGACTGACCTGTAGTATGGACATTACTCAATACCCTCATTAAAGTATCTGAATATGTAGCATATACAGTCTCTGGAGGAGAAAATGAGTAACATTTTGGGTCATTTTTTTAAAAAACCCACCATTTTGAAAATGTTTAAATTCATTGTAATTATTAGCTCACCCCCTCTATTATCCAATTTTGTAAATCTGTTTCCTGTTTTTCCTCCTAGGGGAGCTCTCATCAATGAAATCACAGGTCCAGTCTTTTCCCCTATTGTTCCATGTTATGCCAGCTTAGTCACTGCCTGTCATCATGGGAGTTCCTTCATCCAACAGAACTGTCTTATCCAAGGTTTTGTATGTGGCAGGCACTTAAAATGTTATTTGACTGCCTGACTTAGTGCCTAGAAGAGATAGACTTTGGTCCACTCATCCAGCAGGATCTAAATAATACCACTTAACTCAGCCAAACATCATGGAAATTTTTTTATCCAAAGAAATGACAAACATCCCTCAGAAAATGAATCAACTGTACATGCCATATGTATACTATTTCTACACATACACATTAGCACACATTTCTGAATTGTTTCATATTCAATTAATGACTTGGTACAATAGATGAGTTCACATTCAATGAAGATGCAAAAACAGTCATGGAAGTGACTTCTCATCCAAGAAATGAAGGCCCCGTGTCAAAAACGCAAGAATGAGCTGGAATGTTTTGGGGAACAATTCAAGGAGTTACTCATCTTTTTAGTTCTGCTGGTGTGCCACGGAGAACCATAAACAATTCACTTTCTATTCACATGAAAAACATACACACATAATTTATTGGAGGGGGATACATTGTTGTGAATTTCAAAGACTAGACAGGCTGAAAGAACCCCAGGTAAGGGGTTAAACCTCTCCCCTACCTCCCGCAGGTTCCTCTACCCTCCCCTAGCCCAGTCCCCAAATACAATGGTAGGTTAGACCACAATAACAAATAAAGATACAACAGCTATTTATTTAAACTTTTCTAAATAAGCTTGAGTTTCTTATATTCTCTATTAGAAATTTACAGATATCTTGAAAGAGCCAATATACCACACACAGACTTCTTTTTTTTTTTTTAAAAGAGGTTTTCTTTCTGAAAGTGAATCACTTATCTCCTGGACTTGGTTGGCCAGGTAGAGTCATCTCACTGAAGCCATCTCCCTGCTATGATTTATCAGCCTCTTTCAAATTAGACTGAAGTAAAGCCTTCGTTCCGTTCAACCTCTAATTTAAAATGAAAACAAAACCAAAAACTCCCAACCCTACTCTAATTATTTGTGAAATCTTCTGCTCAGTGGAGCTCTAGGAGATGGCATTTTGAAATAATGGAGATACTCATAGCTAATATTAACCAACAACAAAAACAAAAACAAAAACCAGGAATAAAAATAAGTAATAGGGTACCATTTAAAAATTATAATAAGTTACTATTGAAATGTTGTATTTAATATAGTCATTTGTCAATTAGAGTATTCCCTCTTCTCATGAACTGCAGAGGTACTCTACAAACACCATGGATTTCACAGTTCCTCTGAAGATGAATCAGAGATTCATTTATTTCATATCAAAGTTTTATGGCAAGTGATAAGTGCCAACTGTACACAGCAGGGAGGGAGTTGGACATTCTGAAGCTAATTTGGACGTACAGCTTGTGTGTCAGTGGCCAGGACTCACAAAAACATTTCAAAGAAAAACTGTCATTTAGGGGAAAGACACCATTTTTGAGGGGGTGTTTTTTGCTTTGGGGGGGGGGCAATGAGAGTTGAGTGACTTGCCCAGGGTCACACAGCTAGTAAGCGTCAAGTGTCTGAGGTCAAATTTGAACTCAGGTCCTCCTGAATTCAAGGGCTGGTGCTTTATCCACTGTGCCACCTAGCCACCCCCCTGGGAAGGCACCTTTTAATCACCATTTTCAAATAGGGACAAATTTTCACTAACATACAATTAGGTAATTGGTCTTGTTAGCAAGGTGGGAGCTTGGAAAAAAGCATCCGTTTCAGTCCTGCCACAAATTTTCTGGGAGATTTTGGTCTCCCTGCGGTACATCTGTTATCTTAGCTTATCCATTGTCCAAGGCAGAAAACAGAGGTTGTGGAAGAGAAGTAAGTTTTACAAAAAGTCTTTATACTAATGCAAGAAAAAATGTTATGTAAAATGAGTAGTATTTAAGGTAGTAATTTACAGTATTTTTGGTAGATAGTAATGTGTAGTTTTCCCAAAATTAAACATGAAGTTCCTGGTTCTGCCACGTATGAGCTGGGTGATATTAGGCCAGTGCCTTCCTCTCTGTACGAGGAAGATGTAAGATGTCTGCCTCTGACATTCTGTGAGTTTGTAACTAAGTTACTGACAAGCGGGCCATACAATGGAAGGGCCCAGTGTACAAAGCTTTGTGAAGTTTAGAACGTCAAAGATCTTGTTTTTGACTATGTTGAATAAGATCCTATTATCCAAGAATACAAAACCCTTCAACTTATGTATGATTCATATTGTCTAAACCACCAGTACCACTTTGGTTTAGCATGCACCATCAAATTGACATGGACTGTGGCCTCCCCCCCCCATTAAAAAACAAGCAAAACTGTAAATTATCATATAAAACAAAAAAAATAAGATAATAACTGACAAATATTTAAGGAATAGAATCTTCTATTTCCCATCTCAGGAATATGCTATTGTTTGATCTCACCCCACAGGGGGAAAATATATACATCTATACATCTATATATAGAGAGTTCAAGTTCTGTTAAGTCTAAAGAAAGAATGACAATGGAAGAGAGGATTTTAGGAAATGTGGGTTGAATGATCGTTTTAAGTGTGCCTTAATGCCTGAGAAAACATACCACAGAGGTGCAAAGGGTCACTGGTAACAAAATTGTACACATCTTTAACAAGAACGTAGATTAATGAGAGGGTAAATAAATTATCCCTTCTGGATGAAACTATTAATTATGAGTTAGAATAAAACTCTGAACCTGAGTAATCTCATAGGAACCAAACATAGTCATGTAGACAGAATCCATCTATTTCCTCATGGGACAAGCAGATTCATAGAGAATCTAGAGACTCCTGGTCACTGAGCCTTTTTTTGGTGGTAGGAAAGAATGGGAACTATAGTAGCTAGCTAACAGATCTGCAACCTTGTGTTACTGTACCTCCACTCTTCAAATCTGAAAACAGCAGCAGTCATTTGAACAGAAGAAAAATGAAGATGGTTTTTTTCCCTTCTCCCCACTACTGTATAGCTAATATAATCTCAAAGTACAAATATCTGGAAGGAACATTGTGTGCTACTTCATATAGAATAACCATCAGATTCTTTTTATGTTTTAATGGCCAGTGATTCATCATGGGATTTTAAAACTTTCTACAAGATCTCCTTTGCTGAAGAGTTAAAATAAACTGGAGACAAAATATTTAGTATCTTGACTCGAGATGACCCGGAGCAAAAGAACTTCTTGTGTTAATGTTAGTTCAGTTCTCCACACAGCCAGTTTAGAACCCTTTCTGTGGTGGTGGGTATGTTCCTCTTCCTTCAGAACATTATAATTAGTGATCTTTTGCCTAATCTAGTTGGGCTGATGATCTGGAGACTCCTAAATTTAAATCAGTGCTTGCCTCATAACTGCCCCCAAAAAACAAAGCCAATTCACTCATTCTGATGTCAGAGATAAAAGTCCATATAGCTGGAGCAAATGAACAGTCATCGTGAAAGTCATGTGTTCTTAATAACCTTTACAGAAGTGAAATGGCCAGCCCTTTAAACCATTGGAGAACTGAGTCATGGCACCTTCTAGGAGTAAACATCCATCATCCGCATTGATATTGGATTTAGTGAGAAGGTAGCGACATAGACTTTTTAAACACCTTAAACCCTCTTGCTGGCCCAGGATATGGAGGAGGGGGAACATCATATTTTCCAGTCAATGCCACAGCTTGTTCATAAGAAGGCAGTCCTGAGTCCTCCATGGGAAGAGATGATGGTGGGGTTAAGGCAGATTCCTCTTGTCTTCTAAATATAATAGCTGGATGATGTCGACCCGTTCTTATATAGACAGCTGAGGAACTAAACAGAGACACATCAATAGCACCAGTTTCATTTTCATGCTAGTAACAGACATTGTCAGCCAAAGAGTATGTGGTTTTTTGGTTTGTTTTTATTGATGTCTTCAGTTTTTTAAATCATAGCTATGCCCTGTATCCTTCTCCTTTTCAGAGAACCATTTTGGATAACAAATAGTATTTTTTTTTTTTTTGCAGGCAACGGGGGTAAAGTGACTTGCCCAGGGTCACACAGCTAGTAAGTGTCAAGTGTCTGAGGCCGGATTTGAACTCAGGTACTCCTGAATCCAGGGCCGGTGCTTAACCACTGTGCCATCTAGCTGCCCCCACAAATAGTATTTTTTAAAGAGGAAAAAAATCAGTACAACCTATTGATACATTGAAAAAGTCTGAAAACATGTACACTGTGTAACAGCTGGGGACTGCCTACTTCCATGAAGTCATGGATTGCGGCTATCCTCTAATATCAATTTGTTTGTTTAGTTTTTCAATCAAGTTCAACTTTTCATGACCCCATTTGGGGTTTTCTTGGCAAAAATATTGGAGTGATTTGCCCTTTCCTTTTCCAGCTCATTTTACAGATGAAGAAACCAAGGCAAACAGGTTGAGGTGATTTGCCCAAGGTCACACAACTGGTAAGTGTCTGAGACTAGACTTGGATGCAGGTCTTCCCGGCTCCAAATACAGTGCTCTATACACTGCACTACCTAGCTACCTCCCATATCAAAGAGTGTGTTTTTTTTTTTTCGTAAGGCAATTGGGGTTAAGTGACTTGCCCAGGGTCACACAGCTAGTAAGTGTTAAGTGTCTGAGGCCGGATTTGAACTCAGGTACTCCTGAATCCAGGGCCGGTGCTTTATCCACTGCGCCACCTAGCTGCCCCAGAGTGTGTTTTTTAATAGTAAAAGATGGAGACAGCTAGGAGGTGCAATGGATAAAGCACTGGATTTGGAGATAGGAATGCCCTGAATTCTAATCTTGCCCCAGACGTTTATTAGCACAAACCTGAGCAAATCCCTGAGCCTCTGTCTGCTTCAATTTCCTCATCTGTAAATAGAATAATACATCTACCTTCCAGGATGTTGTGAGAATAAAATGAGAAAATATTTGTTAAATGCTTTGCAAACCTTATAACTCTATATAAATGCTAGCTATTATTTTGTCATTATTATAATTAGAATATTCATGATGAATTATAATTACTCATAATGAGTTATAATATAATTAGTTGTAATATCAACAATATAATTATTTGTGATAATTAGTTATAATAATATAGAATAATTAGTTAATTTCTCTGGGCTACAGTTGTCTGTACAGATGAGTCTTCCTGATGCTCTATCTACTGCACCACCTAGCTGCCCAGTATAAAGTACACCCAGTGCAAAACCATCCTTCGCAAATGGAGGTTAATGATTTGCCCACTGCCACATAAACAGAGTGGAGATTTAATTTAAAAAAAGAAAAGAGAGGGGGCAGCTAGGTGGCACAGTGGATAAAAGCACCGGCCCTGGATTCAGGAGGACCTGAGTTCAAATGTGACCTCAGACACTTGACACTTACTAGCTGTGTGACCCTGGGCAAGTCACTTAACCCTCATTGCCCGGCCCCCTCCCCCCCCCCCCAAAAAAAAAGAAAGAAAAGAGAGAGAAAAATGAGAAGGTTGGATTTCAGCTGCAAATGCTGCTAGGGTGAGAAGATCTCTAAGGTCTCTTTCAGCTCAAGCTATAATGTTCATAATTTGATTGTGTCCACTGGCCTTTCCTTTTATTCAGTCCTACAACCACTGTCATCCTTCAGTGACTCCCAATCCTGACTTGATGAAAGGTGTTATAACTAAGATCCCTGGAGCAGCCACTGTGCCTCTGGCTTCTTTCAGCTTTTATTCAATCCGTAATTTGCTCCTGGACTAATCTCTTACGTGTCTTTGTAGTATGTCATTCTCTTATTCAAAGCCTTTTTTCCCAGCTCTATTGTCTGGCCTTCAAGGCCTTCCATCATCTAGCATCAGTCATCCTGCCCAGTTATTTCCCTCTCTTCCCTAAGATGGAAGGACTTTCCAATCCAGGTCAGTCCTTTCACTGTTAGTCAAGATCCCTTCCTTGATTTGACATGGGTTGCAGACTCTTCCTCCACTTAAACCAAATCCTGCCCATTCAAGCCTGGCTCAAGTCTCTCCTTCCTAAAGTCTTCCTTGATTATTTCAGTCCTTATTTCTCTTCCTTCTTTTCTTCTTTAAATTAAATTTTATTTTTTTCAATAAAAAATCTATTTTTTCTCCTTACTCTTTTCTTCTTTTCTACTCCTAGAAAACTTATCATTTCTATCATACTATTTTTGGCCCAGAATTATGATTTCATTAGCACAGGGCACTTGGTTGTTGTCTGACTCTTTGTGACTGCATTTAGGGTTTTCTTGGCAAACATACTAGAGTGGTTTGCCATTTTCTTCCCCAGCTCATTTTATAGATGAGAAAACTGAGGTAAACAGGGTTAAGCAACTTGCCCACAGTAATACAGCCAGTAAATGTCCGAGGCTGGATTTGAACTCATGAAGGTGAGTCTTCCTGATGCTCTATCCACTGCACCACGTAGCTGCCCAGTATAAGGTACACCCAATGAAAAACCATCCTTTGCAAATGGAGGTTAATGATTTGCCCACTGCCACATAAACAGAGTGGAGATTTAATTTTAAAAAAGAAAAGAGAAGGGGCAGCTAGGTGACACAGTGAATAAAAGCACTGGCCCTGGATTCAGGAGGACCTGAGTTCAAATTTGACCTCAGACACTTGATATTTACTAGCTGTGTGACTCTGGGCAAGTCACTTAACCCTCATTGCCCTGCCCCCCCCCCAAAAAAAAAAAAGAAAAGAAAAGAAAAAAGAAAGAAAAGAGAGAGAAAAATAAGGTCTGAAGTACTCAGGGATGACTTTACTACCATACAGTTTTATATTTAACTTTGTATTGTTTCATGTGTTAGCTTTGTCTAAACTGTGAGATCTTTACAACTACTTATAAATTCCACTTAATGATTAGATGGCAAGCTCCTTGAGGGTGGTGACTATCTTTAGCCTCTTTTTGTATCCCCAGGGCTTAGCTCGGTGCCTAACACATAGTAGGTGCTTAATAAATGAGCGTTGACTGACTGATATATGTTTGTGGACTAATTAATGACATAACTATGGTTGCTTGAAACCGGATGCTGAAAATTCAGATAATCTCGAATCCTCACATTAGCTGATGGGTACGAGTTTTTCCTGATCAGATCTAATAAGGAAGAAATTCACTGACTTGTGTTTCTTTTCTCTTGCCTTGGAAGGTTAAGAGGCAGGGGGACATTGTGGAAGGAAATAACACTGGACACAGAGGAAAAAGACTGAGGTCCCAAGCCCTGTTTGACCACTTCCTGGGTAAGTTCTTGACTTCAGTGGGCCTCATTTTGTCCACCTGTAAGTAAAACTGGGATACTACAACTTGTATCAGACCTACCACTCGGAAACTGTGAAGAAAGCACTTTGAAAACCGTAAACCATTATCTGATGTTGATTATTCTTCTTTGGGAGAAATTGTTAAATATTGTTGTTAAAGGAGGAAGGCAGAGAGGGGGTGGGGGAGGAAAAAAGGGAGGGAGAGAAGGACAGGAAGAAGGAAAAAGAGAAGGAGAAGGAGAGGGAAAGAGGGGAAGGGAGAGGAGAGAGGAAGAGGCAAACAGGGAGACTGAGACAGAGAGAGACAGACAGAAAGAGAAGAGAGGCAAAGGCTTGGCTAATTCATAAACTAGCTAATCCTCTCTGGAATAACTGATAATGGACTGCTGGTGAGGCTAGCTCAAGTGTGTTTACAAGGCTTAGCACACACTTCCTCTTCTGCCAGAAATCTGAACTGTCTTTATGATAAATGCTCATCCCCTGCTCAAGCCAGACAAACTGCCCTCTAACTGTCCATAAGGCTCAGTCAGGTACGTCAGATAAGGCAAACAAATTGAACATCTTTGCCCTAAGCTGCTGGTTCCAGCAAGTGACAGGTCCTTATCATAAACACATTCCAGGTTGTGTTTTAATTACAAGTCATCTTAAAGCAATCTGCCTGTTCACTGTGAGAACAAGGGAGCAATTATATCAAAAAGTCAGTGAATGGCTCCAGTGTTCTGTACGACATCACAAATCCATTGTGAGTCAAAGAAAAAAAACCATTCTAAATATTATTTTCTAGAAACACTATGATGGCCTCATTTAAATGAATTCACTTATCTCCAAATGAGGAACATCACATCACATTAGGCACTTCGCCCCCAACACAAGTGAGAATGAAATGATCTTATATCATCCATTTATCTGGTGTGTGTTTACTGCCAACATGATGTAATCATGCTCTGATTTCAGCTTTCCAAAAAAAAAAAAAAAAGCATTGAATACCATAGTTTTCACCAAACTTTTCTGCCAAGTCTCCTCTCTGGGTTGGTTTGTTTGTGTGTGTTTTTTTAATCCTTAAACTTTGCCTATATTTAGGTTTCAAAGTCAGGGTATATTTTATCCTCTGCCTTTAGTCTTTCCCCCAGAACCTCACAAACAGGATCATAATGAAAGGAGGAAGAATGATTTAACTAGGGACCCAGGAAGGAGTTAGGACTCAAAATTTATATTGGCTGTTACCCATTCACAACAAACCACCGAGAGACAGCTGGGGAGCCTCAGCCTGTAGCCTCGAGCTGTAGCCTCAGCCCTGGGAAACCCCACAAAACCCCAGATCGTGTTGGGAGCCTGCCTCCCCAGCCAGAGTGACAGGAGCCAATAGGACACTAGAGCACACCGATAGAGCTAGGCAGGACCTGTCTCCCCAGATATCTCGTCACACCTCCAGGATGGCAGGGCTGTCCCTTGCCAGGCTTCAGTGAAACAAGAAGGACAAATTCAGGTTCAATTTGAGGAATGGAACAGCACAGCCCCTGGGTCCTCATATTGCTTCCCAAAGACCTGGCGTAGGGCCGGCCCCCTCCTCCTTGGGTCAAAAGTTCTGCCAGGCGAGTTGCTCCTTTGAGTTAGATAACACAAAGTGGGGCATTGTTTCCTGAAGGCCATACAAGTGTTACCAAGAAGGAGGGAAGGCTGCCTCTCCTTCCTCTGGCTCTCTCCCATTAGCACACACAGACATTTTAATGTTACAAAGGGGCTATGGTTTCATCAGTGTGGCTTCATCCAGATTGGGGGGCAGGGGACGGCTTTAACCCGAGGTCCACAGATGAGATGAACACCTTGAGGTTTGGAAAGACTTAGGGACCTGCCTACGGACACAAGACTGGTGCAGAGCTGGTAAGAGTCCCATGGAATGTCAAGTCCAAGCTCGGCTCTCTTTCCACCACACCTTACTACACTTCCTCCCCCAATAATGAAATATCTACTTACTTTTTTTGTGTGTGAGGCAATTGGGGTTAAGTGACTTGCCCAGAGTCACACAGCTAGTAAGTAAGTGTTAAGTGTCTGAGGCCAAATTTGAACTCAGGTCCTCCTGACTCCAGGGCTGGTGCTCTATCCACTGCACCACCTAGCTGCCCCCTTCTATTTACTTTAACACTGCAGAAGCTCAAAGGAGATAATTTTAAAAATAGGTGAGACATGTAACTAGATGCATCCTATAATCTAGACAGAATAAAAGATAGTCATGTACCACATTTCCTCTCTTGGTTTATACAGAGGGCAAGAGGAAAGGAGTACCTTAGGGGGAAAAAAAAGAGAAAAAAGGAGGAGGGAAAAGGGAAAGATAAAAAGGGAAGAAAGGTGTAAAATAAAGAAAAAAATAACAGGCATGACTTTGAGTGGTAGCAAATTAACCCAAAGCTAAACCATCTGATTCAAATCATTGTAAATGCTGGAAACAGAGCCTTTGAAAAGTGATACAAAAACCTTCCCTTATAAAAGCAAGGAGGGAAGAAAAGAGGGAGGGACATATTTCAAATTCCTCTTGCTAGATAGGAAACTATGAGGTCAGGCGTCATTTCCCCCCAGCATCTAGCATAAAACATGATAGGTACTCTGACGAATAAAGATAGAAGCATATGGTAAAATGGAAAGGTTGGATTAAAGAGGTTCTCTTTTTTTGTTGTTCAAGAAAACTTGATTAAAAGGAAAAAAAATGAAAGTGGAAAATGGCATGCTGCAGTCTGTGTTCAATCAATATCAGTTCTTTCTTGGTGGTGGATAGCATGCTTTATAATTAGTCCTTTGGGATTGTCTTGGATCATTGTATTGCTGAGAATAGTTGTCATTCACAGTTCTTCACCAAATAATATTGCTGTCACTGTGCACAACATTCTCCTGGTTCTGCTCACTTCACTATACATCAGTTCATACATGCCTTTCCAGGCCTTTCTGAAATAATCCTGCTTGTCATTTCTTAGAGCCCCAGTAATATTCCATCACCATCATATACCACAGCTTTTTTAGCCCTTCCCCAATGGATGGGCATTCCTTTGATTTCCATTTCTTAGCCACCACAAAAAGAGCTGCTATAAATATTTTTGTACAAATAGGTCTAATAAAGAGGTTCTTAAAAGATGAACTCTTTCTATTTTCCCATTATGTCTCCCATATCTCATTATTATTTCTGGTATATCCATACTATTAAATTCAATTCAACATTTATCAGGCTCTGCTCCTAGCAAAGCTGGGGGCAGGGGTTCAAGGGATAAAAATGCCCCCAAATGAAAGACCCCTGCCCTAAAGAAGCATATATTCTACTATTCCTAGGATGCCTCCAGTTGGTGATGAGGCCGTTATCTGGCAGGATGGACAATATATAGCAGCAGAAACAATGGCAGTTCAGTCACATTAGGAGCTGAACATGGATAACTATCAAATGGGGGCTAATGGAAATTTCACAGACAGAAAAAAAAAAACAACTGTTGAATGTCTGTAGATCTGAAGCCATGGGTGGGTGGGAAAGAAAATTATTTGCTGGATAGATCCTTCTCATTTTTACTCTACATGAACCCCCTTCCATTATTCTGGCACAGCATGACCCAGCCATGAATATAGAATATTCCTCTAGTCATTTATATTCTCTTTCTTTAAGGAGTACTTTGTTTTTGTTTTGTTTTCTTTCAAATAGTTTATTTTTTTCTAATTTTTTTAAACATCTGTGTTTTTTGTTTGTTTTTTGGTGAGGCAATTGGGGTTGTGACTTGCCCAAGGTCACACAGTTAGTAAATATCAAGTGTCTGAGGTCAAATTTGAACTCAGGTCCTCCTGAATCCAGGGCTGGTGCTTTATCCACTACGCCACCTAGCTGCCCCTTGACCTCTGTTTTAAAAAAAAATTTGTGTTCCAAATTCTCTACCTTCCTCTCCTCCCCCCTCAATGAGAAGGCAAGCAATTTGATATAGGTTATACATGTGCAGTCATGCAAAACATATTTCCATATTAGTCATGTTGTGAAAGAAAACAGACCACAGGAAAAAAACCCCAAGAAAAATAGTGTTTTTTTAAAGTATGCTTCGATCTGTATTCAGACTTAAGAGGTGCTTTGTAATTACATCTCTACAAATATTTTGAACCTTTGCTAGAGTATCCCCAGATACTCTATGGATTTTGTAATTATTTGGAATGGGAGCTGTGTGAAGTCTATCCCATATATTCCTGCTCCTTGACCTAAAATTTAATGGACACAATGGATTACAACACTATCAAGGCAGAGAGCGAAAGCTCAAGAAGGGAAATTGTTTACTTTTTTTCTGCTTCATTTTTCTATGTTGGTGAAATAGGAATAACTTGAGTCCTTTGCCCAATAATTGAGGTTCTTTACCTGGGGTCCAAGAACTTATTAGGCCATTTTGAAAAGACATCTCTTACAGCAATATTGGGTGAAGATCAACTGTGATAGACTTAGCTCTTCACAGCAATACAATCCAATACAATCCAAGACAATTCCAAAAGACTCATGATGGAAAATGCTCTCCAAATCCAGAAAAAGAAGAATGAAGTCTGGATGAAGATCAAAGCATACTATTTTCACTTTTTAAAAATTTTTGTGGCTTTTCCCTTTTGGTCTGTTTCTTCTTTCACAACATGATTAATGTGGAAATTCGTTTACATGATTGCGCACATATAACCTGTATCAGATTGCTTGCTGTCTTGGGGAAGGGGAATGGAAAAGAGGGAGAAAAAATTTGAAACTCAAAATCTTATAAAAAATAAATGTTGAGAGGGCAGCTAGGTGGTGCAGTGGATAAAGCACAAGTCCTCGATTCAGGAGGACCTGAGTTCAAATCTAGCCTCCTCAGACACTTGACGCTTACTGTGTAACCCTGGGGAAGCCACTTAACCCTCATTGCCCCACAAAAAAATAAATGAATGAATGAATGAATAAATGCTGAAGACTATTTTTACATGTAGTTAGAATAAATAAAATACTATTTATAAAAAAAAAACAAAAAAAGACATTTTTCTACACTGATTATTCATTTTTCTTTTGGTGGGGCAATGAGGGTTAAGTGACTTGCCCAAAGTCACACAGCTAGTAAATGTCAAGTGTCTGAGGCCGGATTTGAACTCAGGTCTTCCTGAATCCAGGGCTGGTGTTTTATCCACTGTGCCACCTAGCTGCCCCGATTATTAATTTTTTTAAAAGAAGTTTTAATGGGTCAACTGGAATAGGAAAGTTACTTAGGCTATTCACAGCAGATGAAATTAATTTTATTTTTTAAAAATTCATGCTTTTTAGAAAGAGGATGTCCTTAGCAATCTGTTCTATGACATAAGAAGGATATTAATCTCTAAAGTGGTAAAAGAAAGAAAAATTCCAAACATCTCCTTTTTTTTTTTTTTTTTTTTTGGTGAGGCAATTGGGGTTAAGTGACTTCCCCAGGGTCACACAGCCAGTAAGTGTTAAGTGTCTGAGGTCACATTTGAACTCAGGTCCTCCTGACTCCAGGGCCGGTGCTCTATCCACTGTGCCATCTAGTTGCCCCTCAAACATCTCCTAAAGGGAAAAATGCTTTTCCTGATAGATAGGAAAAGATAACTTTAGTTACTTTGGAATATTATTATTATTATTATCACACTTTAGGACAAAAGTTGGCCTTCTTTTATTTACCAAGTTCACATAAGTTGACTTAATTCAACAAACATATATTAAACATTTACTTTGTGTGATGTGCTAAGTATATAGTCCCTCTGCCCTCACATTCTCTACTAACTCAACATTGCCAGGCAAGTAGCCTTTGGCTGATGCTTCCTCTATGGAGACAGGGATTGGATTTGTGAAGTCACTGGCATTAGGTGCTCACATGAAGAGAACTCCCTTTATCATTGCAGGCACACACTGAGGGGTTATGTGATGTGCCCAGGGTAACAAGGCCAGTATTTGAGAGAGGTGGAACCCTGGTATTCTTGACTTCAAGACCAGCTCTCTATCCACTTCATCGTGCTGCTTACCTGATACACGCAATTAAAACAAAGCAAAAAACCAACAAAAATCTTGGAACTCTTTCCTATCTGAGAAACCATCAGTGAAAGTTGTTAAGTAGAAGATGGTGGAGGAGAGGCTGTGACTCCCACAAGCTCCAGAAAGTTGTAAAGTATGGGCATGGGAGTAATGAAAAGAATCTAACTTGGATTAGAGTCCTGACTCTCACACCTTCAGAGTGGGTGATAACACTGGGTAGACAAGTCACTTATGTCCATTTCACACATGAGAATACTGAGGCCCAAGGGAATTAACAGCTGCACTACCAATATCACAAGGCTTTTATGAGGAGAGTGGGTCATAACCCTTAAAGCATCATACAAACCATTTTTATAGGAGAAAAAAAGGGTCATACTACAAGGAATATTAGGGGTCATCTAGTCCAACCCATTCATTTTATGGATGAGGAAGCTGAAGTGTAGAGAGGTAAATTGACTAACATCAAATTGCCCAGTTATCAAAAGTCAACATGGCAGCATGGCAGCTACAACCCATTCTCCTAACTTTCTAGTCCAGTGCTTTTTCCATTACATCCTATTCTCTCATACTTCTGAAATATAGTAAGAAGGGATCTCAGAATCTAATAGTCCAACCTGCTCTTTTTCCAGTAAGGAAATGGATTAGGGAGATGTTAGGTGATTTGTCCAAGGTCACAAAGACAAGCAAATGTCAGGCAGGGCTGGGGTTGGAACCTAGTTTCTCTAACTTTACCCAGTGACATGAAATGCCAAGCTCTCCTCTTTTGGTGTCTTCCTTTTCCATGCCCCAATTCATTCAGCAACTTGTTTTATAGATATCTGTGTATTTGTACTCTCCTTCTCACCGCTTCAAATCCAGACAATTTAGAGGTGCCCCACTCTCACCAGCATAGTAGGTGCCACATAAATGTTTATTGCACTAAACTGAAAGCAAAATGCATTAAGATTAAATGACTCGGGGCGGCTAGGTGGCGCAGTGGATTAAGCACCGGCCCTGGATTCAGGAAGACCTGAATTCAAATCCAGCCTCAGACACTTGACACTTACTAGCTGTGTGACCCTGGGCAAGTCAGTTAACCCCCATTGCCCCGCAAAAAAAAAAAAAAAAAAAAGATTAAATGACTCCTCCATATCCTAAGAAGTGGGCCTGGCTGGTCATCTCTGTTAGCCAACTAACAGCAGTTTGGAGATGCAAGCAGGGGTTGATAAACAAGAATTTCCCATAGTGCATTTAGTTCATGCTGCCTTTCGACTATGGTTAGATATCTCCTTATTCACTGTCATTCCATGCACCTATAATGATGAGGATGAAAATGAACACATTTGTTATCACAAGAGTATGCCACCTGAGAGACTATTATGGTAGAGTAATTATTGCCTTCAGGAATCTCTGGTGGGCATTAATCGCTGGATTTCTATTGTTCTTTTGGAGTGCCATTTAATTTTGTGAAGCACTGTGACTTTGAAGATAGCTATAAATACTCTATGCTAAATGCTATGTCACTTTGTCAAAGAGTAATTGTTTTATGTTTTTTACTAGAACTATGATTTTATCAGTGTAGGGGGAAGTTCTCAGAGACGGACTCTTTCTACCAACATAGATCAAGTCCCTTTCTCAGTAACTTACAGTCTGAGAGTGTCGTCTGGTGCAATGAGAAATTAAATGATTTGCTCAGGGCCGAACAGGCAGAATGTAGCTTTGGAGGAATTTGAACCCAGATCTTTTCAACTCTTTGAGCAGCTCTCAGTCCACTCCACCAGTGTTGTCAAACTCAAACAGAAATGAGGGCCGCTAACCTCTATAAGAATCCTAGCAGACCACATATCGACTTAATTTTAAAATGTGATGTAATCTACATTTTAATGTATATTTATTTAAAAAAATATTTCCCAGTGACATTTAATTCTGGTTCTGGGTCCATAATCAGGAGGCTGCATGTTTGATACTTTTGCATTACCCCACGTCCCTACACCATACGCTAAATATAATATAATAAAAAGTCACTTTCATGTACAACAAATATGATTTCTAGCTTCATTGGTTCCTTATCATTTCTAGTATAAAACACAAACTTCTCAGCCTGACATTTAAAGCCTTCCCTAACCTAGAGTCCCATATAACTTTCCATTAGATTATAAATTCCTTGAGGACAGGGAGCATCTTTTCCCAATTTTTGTATCCCCAGCACTCAGCACAGTGATCGGCACATAGTAGGTACTTAATAAATATTGATAGACTAACTTTCCTGATTAATTTTTTTGGGGGGGGGGGTGAGGCAATTGGGGTTAAGTGACTTGCCCAGGGTCACACAGCTAGTAAGTGTTAAGTGTCTGAGGCCGGATTTGAACTCAGGTACTCCTGACTCCAGGGCTGGTGCTCTATCCACTGTGCCACCTAGCCGCCCCGATTAATTTCATTTTATTCTCTCTCACAAACTCTATGTTCCAGCAAACTACCCTACTCATTTATTCCCTGGCCTTGAACTTCTAACTTTCATCTCTAAGCCTTTGCAAAGGCTGACCCCCACATGCCTAGAATGTAGGCTTCTACCAGTTGCAGACGACCATGGATCAGTGCCTTGAAGAGCCACAGGCCACAGTGTGGCTGTGCAGTCGGATACGGGAGCCCCAGCTCCTGCTGCAACGAGGATATTGGAAAACTGCACTCTCTGTAGCCCGTCGGTTCCAGTGTCTCATTCGTTTTACTTCCTCCAGAGCTCGGAGGCCCATCTCAGCTGCACCGTAAGCTGCTCCTGAGTACTGAACTCCATCAGGCCCAGTCCTTGGCCATCTCCTCCCAGCTGCCGGTGTCTATTCCCAGAGCCTTCAAGTCTCGCTTGCATACATCTCTGTAGCGAAGCTGGGGGCATCCAGTGGGTCTTTGTCCTGAGGCTAACTCGCCTCTGTCTCCTAAAAACAGCCCTAACTACCTTCAAGGCTCTACTCCCTGCACCCAAAACCTCCCTTGGTCCCCTTAGCTGATAGTTAATTGAACTCTTTCTACTGGAATTTTCTTGTATTTACTTATCTGTGTATTACTACTACTGTTACTGTTGCTCTTACTACTACTGCTACTACTACTTCTTCCTCTCTGAAAATTCAAGCTTTCTGAGGGCAGGGCCTGTTCCTTTTTTATCTTTGTGCCTCTGTTGCAGTGGTACATAAAAGGCACTAAATAAAATGAAATGTACTGTATACAAAATAACAGCAATATTATAAGATGATCTGCTGGGAATGACGGTTATTTTCAGCAATGTAATGATCTAAGACAACTCTGAAGGTCTTATGAAAAATGTAATCTATCTACAGAGAGAACTGATGGTGTCTGAATACAGATTGAAGCATAATTTTTTTGTTAGTTCCATTATCTGAAGTTTTGTTTTTGTCTGTTTTCTTTTACAACCTGGTTAATGTGGAAATGTTTTGCATGACTGCTCATGTATGGCTTATATTGAATTGCTTAAATTCTTGGGGGGGAAGAAGAGAATTTGGAACACAAAGTTTTAAAAATTGATGTAAAAATTTGTAATTTACATGTGATTTGGGAAAAATAAAATTCTAAACTAAATGGGAAAAAAATAAAATAAAATGAATGTCTGGTGAGTTAATTTGGATGAGAGCAGGTCTGGATTAGCTATTAATGAATCACAAAGCATCATTTCTCTGTAAGCTCCTTGGAGGCAAGAACTGGGTAGTTTTTCATTTTTGTATTTATTCCTATTGCCTAGAATCATGCCATGTGTATAGCCTCTACTTAATAAAAAAAGATATTCATTTGAGTTTATAGGGACTTGAGCCGTCTAGTCCAATCAATACCTGAAAAGGAATCTCCACTATAATATATGACAAGTGTCTGTCCTATCACTGTTGAAAAGCCTCCAATGAAAGGGAACTCACTACTTCCCAAGGCATCCCATTCCATTTTTGGACAATTGGGACATTCCCCTTGAACCTGAACCTTGCCTCTTTGCATCTTCCATTCATTGCTGCTGGTTCTGCCCCCTGAGACCAAGTAGGACAAATCTGTAGGGCACTAGGTGGCACAATGGATAGAATGTTGGATTTAAAGTCAGGTGTTCGAATCCTGCTTCAGGTGATTATTACTTGTCCCTGTGAAAGTCACTCATCTATAAAATGGGAATGATAATAGCACCTACCTTCCAGGATCACATGAGATAACATAAGCAGAGTGCCTTGTAATCAGAGAAAGGAAGCCATTTGCTCCATATCACATTAACAGCAGATCTAGATCTATCTTATTATCCAAGTTACTTTACCAGATGTTCATTTTTTTACATGCTATGTGCCTTAAAACACTATATAAACGCTTGCTGTTGTTATTATGAATTCCTCTTCCACATGCAAACTGTAAAGAGTGATATAAATGTCGGGGATTATTATTGTTGTTATTGTATTCTGCTGGTCTCGTATTGTTGTTATTGGGATCTGCTGGTCTCATGCCCTGAGCCTATGGAGAATTAAAGTGGCCTACAGCTAACAATACACATGGTGTCATATTCTATTGAGGACGAGCTCTCAGTTATACATACCATGGCTGTCTTCTTCTTGTGCATTTGGTGATGCAGAGATAGTAACCAAGTAATCCAGTGATAACCAGGAACACTCCAGCTGCAATTAATCCAGTCAGAAGTCCCATAACATCGATCTTCTCTCTCTCACCGTCTTAAAGGAAATTATTCAATTACCACTTATCAATATCCCTATAGCAACTGCAGAGCACATCTATGATCCTGAATTTCTCCTGAATCTAAGCACAGGCCTACACACTGTAGATCATTTCAGCACTAAACACAGTGCCTTGCATGTAGCAGTTTATAAAAATATTCTCATTTGATCTTCAAAACAACCATGTAAATTAGGTTCTACTATTAATCCCCATTTTTGCAGATGAAAAAACTGATACAAAGAGGGGAAATGACTTCCTCAGGGTCACATCTGAGGTCAGATTTGAACTCAGGCCTTTCTGAAGATAAGCAGCTAAGTGGTGTAGTGGATGGAGTGCTGGAACTGGAGTCAGGAAGACCCAAGTTGAAATTCTGCCTCAGACACTTACTAGCTGTGTGACCCTGGGCAAATTGATTAACATCTACTGCCTCAATTTCCTCATCTGTAAAAATAAGGAGAATACTACCCACCTCCCAGGGTTGTTGTGGTTGTTCAGTCATTGCCAACGCTTCACGATCCCATTTTGGGGTTTTCTTGGCAAAGATAAAGCCATTTCCTTCTCTGGCTCATTTTACAGCTGAAGAAACTGAGGCAAACAGGGTTAAGTGACTTCCCCTGGAGCTAGTAACTGTCTGACGCTAAATTTGAACTCATGTCGTTATGAGGCTCAAATAGAATAATATTTGTAAATTGCTTTGAAACCTTAAAGTGCTATGTAAATGCTATTGCTATTGTTATTATTATTAAAAATCTGTTGAGATTTCTTTTTGTCTTGGGGAATTGGGGGGGGGAAGGCAGGGAAGGCGAAAAATTTGGAACTCAAAATTTTAAAAAACAAATGTTGAAAACTATCTTCATATGTAATTGCAAAAAAATTAAAATACTATTAAAATTGGAAAAACAATCTGTTGAAGGCAAATCTATTTGCTCTGGTTACTAGCATAATACTTAAAATTATTGACAAGTGGCATCTCTAGAGCTCCAGCTTTATCATTCATACATCCTTTGTGAATTTGGTTTTGCTTTTTTGGTCTTGGATTTCATTGATATAGGAGCTGTTTCATTGGTGAGGAAACATTCTATTCCCATGCAGATTGGTAACCATTCTGCAACTTGCATATGACCCAATAGCATGTGACCCAAAGAGGAAGAAAATCATAGAAACAACACCTCCCCTGCTCGGTTTCATTTGGTAGCAAGGACTTGGGGAAATGTGACCATCCCCTCCAGGTGGGGCCACTGTAACAGAGACCACATGGTGTCTGGGGCCCTACCTAGGGGGATTGAAAGAAAAACCCGGCAGAAACAACAGCTGAAGATAATCAGCCAAGATAAGAAAGAGGATCACCCTCCCTGAAAGTGCTTAACTCAGCCTAACAACCTGACTTTATCCAGCTTGCTAACATGCAGCAGTTAAAAAAAAAATTAAAATATTTAGCCACTTGCCTCTGGCAGAGAGTACTCAACTTGTGCTAATACAAGTCTAGACTTTGCCTATTTCCCCTCTGTAGTCTTCAAGAGTCACTTGGAAACATGGTGCCAACTGGAAGGACGTCTAGTATCTCCTTCCCCTAGTCTCTCACCAAATTCTCAATACCTAGGTATCGGAGCTTTCCCTCCATTTGTCTCGGCTATCTGGGTACATAATTGGGAAGTCTATTATGGACTAAAAAAGCTGAGGAACAAGCAGAATTAACGTATGGATTATTAACTACAAAGCTGAAGTTTATTACAAGAAGGACAAGGAGTGAAACAAATGCTACTTGATTAGTTCTTGACTCACCTGATCTTTTGCTTGGTCCTCGAACTGAATAATCCTGCCAAAACGCCATCTGTTAGAGGAGGTCACAGTTTAGTGAGGGAGGTATCTGCTCATGATTTTATCTGGGGCTGCCCCGTACTCTAACCCAGGGCCTCTTAAACTTTCCACGGGCAACACCCAAGAAATTTTTACCTGACCCCAGGTATATAGGTATATAAAATAGGTATACAAATCAAACATTTACTGCCAAGATTTTTGTGACCCTCCCCCCACACTCAGTTATGTGACCCCACATGGGGTTGCAACCCACAGTTTAAGAAGCTTTATTCTAACTGACCCTGGAGTAAGATATGGTATAAACTAAGGACTATTAGCCCCAGAGTACATGCCACAAGGGCTACTCTTTGGCCCTGTTTAGCCAGGAAGGTGACCGACTGCCAGGCAGGAGCTGCCCCAATTGTCCTCTGCTGCTCAGCTCTCATTCACTCCTGACTTCAAGTTCAAGAGTGTATTTCAGGCATGGGGGAGACCCTGGGCAAAGATATGGAAATGGATGATGGGGCAGTATGAGAGAAGTGAAGTCATGTACATTGAGGTTGGGACCAAGTTAAAATGCTTTAAAAGCTAAAGAGAACTTTATAATTGATTCTAAAGGGAATAAAGAACCAAAGGAATTTACTGGGTCAGAGAGTGAGTTTTTTTTTTTGGGGGGGGGGACTTTTTTAATGGCTTTTAGAAGGATGTTTAGGTGTAGAGAGAGACTTGAAGTAAGTATCTAGTGATTGGAGTAGAAGTTATGTGCTGGAAGGGGTGGAATGACTCAAAAAAGGATAGCCTGGGCTAGTTTGCTCTAGGAAGGTTTGCAATTGGACAGAAGTCAGCAGGACTTCAGGGTCAATCAAGAAAGGTATATCTTAAAAGGCATTCCTCCTGGGCAAGTAGTCACTTGACCCCAATTGCTTCACTTAAAAAAAAAAAAAGGCATTCCTCAGGTCACCCTTATTTGGAAGAAAGGACTAGCAATATTTAGAGAGCCTCCTAACTGATCCATGAGAAAAACAGAACCCACAAGGCAAAATTATTAAAGGAAATGAGATTGATCTACAAAACAGAAGGTTGTGGGTAAAAATCACTTGTGAGATATGGGACCTGTTATTACAGGGAGACCCCTTCATTGGCTGTTTATTTCCAGACAGGATAAAGGTTGGATTTAAGGGAAAAGTTTTATAATGGAGAATTAAATGGTGATGTAGGTACTAAAAGGCATAATGGAATGTCCACTAACTCATAGGAAATCTTTAAAACTAGTATCACAAGTAAGATACATGGCTAAAGTAGAGATGTGCCTCAGTCACGGGACTAGGGGAAGGGAACAAGCATTCATATAGTACCTACTAGGAGCTAAGCAAATATTTGATGTTTATAATAACCTTGGAAGGTAGGGCCTATTATTATCCCCACTTTACAGTTGAAGAAACCGAGGCAGACAGAAGTTAAGTGACTTGCCTAACATCACATAGCTAGTAAGTGTCTGAGCCCAGATTGGAACTCAGGTCTCCCTGACTCCAGGCCCAGTGCTCTATCTGCTTTCACACCTAAGTACTTCAACTAGACCAAGTTATCTCCTGAGATCTTTTTTCAACTTTCTATTCCATAATTGTCCTTAAATAAAAGAAATATTAAACCCACCTAAACAGAATAAGTCAATACTTTGGTAATTAGAACAGACCCAGTACCAAAAAATATTAGGTGAGATAGAAATACATCAAGCTGATGGTTAAAAAACATTTTAAGACATGATAAGAATGTATATAATTTCCAAAGGAAAGAGGCTTTCCTATTGAATAACCACTTAATGCTTCCAACCAGTTCGTGAAACATCTACATTACCGTTTTGTCTTCGTCCCCAAAGATCTCTCTAGCTTCTTCATAGTTGCACAGTTCCTCATTACACTCTCTTTCTAGATCTCCAGGAGTGAAGAGTTCCAAGTCGAATCTATTGTGGAGGAGACGTCTATGAATGAAGACGCTGGCTTCTTCTTTTGATGTAAAGACTAATGAAGCAATAAAAAATGAGGACCATTTACATCAACAATAGAACCCCCCCCACTCTATCATTTTTACAAACAAGAGCAATAACAATAAAAATAATAAGATAAATATAAGATAATAAAAATATAAAAAATAAAAACAGTAACAGTTTTATAAAGTGTTACAATTATTATTACCTCCATTTTACAGATAGGGAAGCTAAAGTTCAGAGCAGTTCAGTGACTTACTGGCCCATGGTCACAGAGTTAGCATAGCCTTTGTTTCACAGTGGAGAAAACATTTCTGTTGTGGCTAAATGATATCTAACTTCTGACAAAAGGGAATTGAGGAGTAAAAATATTTTCTGCCAAAAAAAACCCCAACCAAATAATTTGAAGGACATTCAGTGTATCTGAAGGAAGGTTGGATACAGGAAGTTGTTCAGTATATAATGGTCCTTCCCCTTCCCCCAACCCAAATACACACAAACTTTGCTAGCTGGGGTGTGCTGGGGCCAGCTCATACCAATGAAAGCCTATTGTTGAATTTTCGTTATGAACTTTATACCTCAGAAATCAGAAAATGCTATAAATCAAGACTTGATCTATTTTTAAAAATTGTCTACTTAAGAAAGAGATGGAGTAAACATTAATAATGCAGATAAGCTTAAAAGTATGTTACCCAGGTTTTTCTTTTCTTTTTTGGAGAGCCAGTTGGTAAACATCTACCTACACAACCCTGGCCATTGTTATAACACAGGAAGCTGTTTTAAAGACGTTATTCTTTGTTTTTAGATGCTTATTTAATTAAACAAACCTGGGGGGGGGCAGGGTCTGATGTCCCCATGTAAGGCTTTTCCTTGCTATTTTCTTGACTGAGAACTAAATTAGATAGTGGCATAATAAAAGATAATTAAAATGAGAGTCAGGAGATCTGGGATCTGCCACCAGTCATCTATGTCATCTTGGGAAACTCACAATCTGCATGGATCTCAGTTTCCCCATCTGTAAGTAGGAGAGGGAATTCAAAACTTCAATAATTATGACCGGAAATTCCAATCCCTCCCTGCACCTAAAAAGGGATGATGTTTCCAAAGGTTTGGGTTTTTTTGATCAATTTCTCCATGAATCTTCATTATAATGGTGATTGACAAACAAAATGATAGGGCTAGTAATAGTCAATGCTTCCTCAAACTAGGAAGCAGAATGGTATAGTGGATAGAGGGCTAGGCTATGAGCTGAGAAGACCTGTATTCAAATTCTGCCTCTAATACAGTTTCCCAAAAATTTTAATGAAGCCTTAAGTTTTTTTTGTTTTTGTTTTTTGCTGCAGGGCAATAGGGATTAAGCGACTTGCCCAAGGTCACATAGCTAGTAAGTGTCAAGTGTCTGAGGCCAGACTTGAACTCAGGTCCTCCTGAATCCAGGGTCAGTGCTTTATCCACTGCACCACCTAGCTGCCCTAACCTTAAGTTTTAATAGTTTAAACTGTACTTAATAGCTTTGTAGCCCTGTAACCTCTATGAGTTTGATGTAACTCCCTAGGATTAATCTACTATAATTTCCACAGCAGAGATCCTTCCCCCATTCCTTAAAACTACCCAATGAGGTAGGGTAAACATTTTTACTGATGAGGAAACTGAGGCATAGAGTAGTTTAGTGACTTGATCAGGGGCAAAGAGCTAGTAACGAATAATAGTACTAGAACTTAGTTCTCTTAAGACCCAATAATTTTTCTTTTCTTTTAAGATTTTTATTGATATTTTTTTGTTTTCACATAACCTTTATCTCTGAATATAATCCCTCACTACCCAGGAAACTATCCAAGAACAAAATTAAAAGAACAAAAAATAACAAGCAAAAAAGCCTGTTCCAACAACACTAACCAACATATCAACTGTGTGATAAGTGATACACCCAAGTCCTCTGTCTCTGCAAAGAAGGGAGTGAGATGTGTTTTCTCATCTCTTCTCAGGTTGCAGGCTTAGACCAGAGTCCTCTGCATTACACCAACCAACCTCTCATATATGTATATAGATTTTTACAGACACATTGGCTCATGTACAAAACAAGGCTGTATTAATACTTAATAGTGTGAGGACCCAGTTTTGTCAGTGCACGTACTCCCCCTGCTGGCGCCCATCGCAACATCTCTTTCCCCTAAGGAAATGGCTTTTCTGAGCTGCAGCCAATATTCTATGCAGGAACCTCTTCAAACTTACTGGGGAGGCTGATGGAGAGGATGACAGACATACAATGCATCACATTGGGTCCCATATGGCAGAGAATAACAGCTGTTATTTTTTATTTTTTCCTAAACAAAAATGTAGTGAGTGAAAGGAAGACAAGAGTATTTCGACTTGGAATCTGGTTACTGACTTCTGTTCATGGGTCTAATATTGACTTGCAGTGTGACCTTGGGCCACCCATCCTCATACCTGAGTGTAATATGAGAATAACACCTGTCAGTGAGCTGAGGTGTTG
This sequence comes from Dromiciops gliroides, assembly GCF_019393635.1. Classification (NCBI taxonomy): domain Eukaryota; kingdom Metazoa; phylum Chordata; class Mammalia; order Microbiotheria; family Microbiotheriidae; genus Dromiciops; species Dromiciops gliroides. Next base: position 37,972,223 of record NC_057866.1, read on the forward strand.
GTTATATGAATTAAACAACACTTCCCAAGTGCTCTGAATCTCTTGGAAAGTCATTTTACATACTGTGTACATCCTTCTATGTAGGATTGTTCGATGAAACGATGATAGATCAGTTGGGAGCGACTGTTCCCAACTCCATACTGAAAGGGGGAATGGGTGTGGCAAAATGTCATATATTACCTCCCATTCCTGATGTGATCTCAAGACCTAGTGAAGAAGGGACCTTAAGAATTATCTAGAGGGCAGCTAGGTGGCACAGTGGATAAAGCACTGGCCCTGGATTCAGGAGGACCTGAGTTCAAATCCGGCCTCAGACACTTAACATTTACTAGCTGTGTGACCCTGGGCAAGTCACTTAACCCTCATTGCCCCACCCCACCCCCTCAAAAAAATGATCTAGTCTAATGATTCTCAAATTTTTTGGTCTTAGGATGTCTTTACCACTCTTAAAAATTATTGATTACCCTGCCACCCCCAAGTTTTTCTGGATGTGGATAATATCTATTAATATTACTATATTAGGAACAAAAACATCTTAGTACCATTATGAAGAGTTTTGACCTTGTGGATTCCCTAAAAAAGCTTCAGGGAAGCCCCCAGGGATTCCCAGACCACACTTTGGGAACCATCGATTTAGTCTAAGCTTTTGATTTTACAGATCCTGGGTTCATTCTTTGCTGTTATTATTATTAATATTATTATTATTGCTGTTATTATTAAAGGATAAAATGGGGGGGGGATTTCTGGGTCCTGGCTTCCTTACTGGCCTCCTCTTAGTACACAGGTCTCTGAACTTAAAAAGAAAAAAACCTTTTTGGATAATTGTATTTCAATATAAGTAGTTTTTTTTTTTTTTTGGAACTGCAAGGATTTTATGCATTTAAAAACAAAATCCTGAGAAGGGCCCAATAGGCTATATTTGGATTTGGAGGGCCTGGATTCAAATCTTGGGCCACTAATTCACCATCGCTAACTCAGTCTGATCTTTAACATGTCTGTTCTTCTCTGGGCCTCAGTTTCTTCATCTGTGAGATTAGACTCAATGACCTCAAAGGTCCCTTCCATCTCTAAATTAGGACATCGACAGGAGCCAAATTTTTACTGTGGTCTTCTTGTTTTCCTTTTCTTTTTCTTTCTTTCTTTCTTTCTTTCTTTTCAGGGCAATGAGGGTTAAGTGACTTGCCCAGGGTCACACAGCTAGTAAGTATCAAGTGTCTGAGGCCAGATTTGAATTCAGGTCCTCCTGAATCCAGGGCCAGGGCTTTATCCACTGCACCACCTAGCTGCCCAAGGTCTTCTTTTTCACACAATATCCATCTCCCATGCCCACACCTTTGACCTGCTGTTCCCCTATACCTATAATGCATTCCTTCCTCATCTTAGCTTCTTGGAATTCCTGGCTTCCTCAATTTGAGAATCACCTTCTGTAGAAAACTTTTCATGAATCCCCCAGATGCTAAAGCTTTGACCACTTATCTGCCGGAGCATATACTTCGATATGTGCCCGCCATCTTCCCTGTTGGAATGGACGCTCCCAGAGGTTGTGCCTAGCACAATGACTGACATATAGTGGGCTCCTTTTTGATTGATCTTCTGACAATCTAATCCTGACTCTAACATCTCTACTCACAGTCTAGAAAAAACCAGTAAATCCAAGGTCACAGCTTAGTCTCCCCATTTTAGGAGGATTTGGAGATTAGGAGAGGGGGGTTCGGCCTCCTTGCCAAGTTATGGATAGGTTTAAAGCACCAAACAATCCTTGTGAGACACCCCCAGCTCCTACTCCCTTTTAGTCCAAGGAACCAAGTGGGATCTTGGTTCTTGAGGCTGCCCCATCACGCTCCTAGTCTTTAGCCCGGCATCAGGAAGAAATGGGTTCAAATTCTACCTTTGATGGAGTCACTTAACCTTTCAGAACCTCAGTGTCCCAATTTGCCTCACAGGGAGGACGATATCTACAACACACGTCTCACAGGGCAATTTGTGACATTCTGATGAGATAATGGAAATAAAGTATTTTTAGATTTTAGAGGGATATATAAATGTCAATTATTTGGGGGTAGCGAGGTGGCACAGTGGATAAGGCACCAGCCTTAGATTCTGGGGGACCTGAGTTCAAACCCAGCCTCAGACACTTACTAGCTGTGTGACCTTGGGCAAGTCAATTAACCCCCGTTGCCCAGCAAAAAAAAAAAATGTCAATTATTATTATTTCTTTTATCCTTCTTGGAGGGGTCTCTAAAGGAATGCAGTCATTTTTGGTCTAAACCTCTGATTGAAACAGAGCTAATTTGAAAGCAACCTCCCTGACCAACTCAACTAGTAATGACTCTACCTTCTCCTAGGGCATTTTTTTTTTTTTTTACCTTTCTGTCCTAGAGGTAGCTAGGTGGCACAGTGGTTAGTAGGGCTGGAGTCAGGAAGATCTGAGTTCAAATCCAGTCTCAGATACTTACTAGCTGTGTGACCTTAGATAAGTCACAATTTCTGTTCACCTCATTTTCCTCAAATGTAAAACGGGAATAATAGTACCTGCCTCACAGGGTTTTTGTTACATGTAAAGTTCTATATAACTATTATTGTCTGATTGTGTCCAACTCTTTGTGACCCTGTGGACCATACTGTCCATGGGATTTTCTAGGAAGATACTGGAGTGGTTTGCCATTTTCTTCTCCAGTGGATTAAGGCAAATAGAGGGTAAAGACTTGCTTAGGGTCACATAGCTAGTGGGTGTCTGAGGCAAATTTGAACTCAGGTCCTCCTGATTCTAGGTCCAGCACTCTATCCACTGGCCACCTAGCTGCCTCATTTAACTATTAGTTATTGTTAATAGCATGGCCCTAGCATCAGACTTTTGATCCCCCAACCAGAATCTCCTCCCTATTCAGTTTACATCTATACTACTGTAGACTATTACATAGTCAGCTTTGTCCCCAAGTCCTGCACTTCAAATGCATAATTTGGGACCTTCTATTCCTTTCATTTCTTGTCTTTTCTTTTCTTTTTTTTTTTTTTTTTGGCCAGGCAATGAGGGTTAAGTGACTTGCCCAGGGTCACACAGCTAGTCAGTGTCAAGTGTCTGAGGCCGGATTTGAACTCAGGTCCTCCTGAATCCAGGGCCAGTGCTTTATCCTCTGTGCCACCTAGCTGCCCCCCCCATTCCTTTTTTTCATGTCTGCCCTTCCCTTCTAACAAACTCCATCCAATTCTTCCCAGTACCCCGCATGGAGTAGGTGCTTCATAATTGCTTGCAGACTGATCGACTGATGAACAATTCCACTCCCCAGGATAGTATCACCTTTCTTCCCCACCCCCCTGCCCAACTGAGGCTTTCCTTTCCTAGGTCATATTTCCCTTTAGGATGTTTCCATTCAAGGGTTCACATCACACCTCCAGGGATCCCTCCTTTGGTATGGGGAGCCGGGGGATGTGAGGAGCTCAGCCTTAAATTCATAATGAGAAGGCGTTTTACTACACTGGCTGTAGGTGGGGTTGTTGGACTATATGCATAGGCAGCTGCCTGTACGCTATGATCTGTATCAATGCCAGGAAAGCTTCCCACTCTGATACCTGAAATGATGTTCCTATGAGATAAGGCATCTTCCCCAGTTAAAATGGACACGGCCCCGGAAAGGCCAATGTATCAAACCACTCTTTGAAGGAGCCATAACTCCATCGGGTGGGACCCAGAAGGGCCCATAGAAGCCATCTACTCCAATGTCACTTTACCAGGGAGGAAATGAAAGTCCCAGTGGCTTGCCCCAGGTCACCTAGCCAGTGTCAGAGGAAGGAGATGAGCAAAGGTTCTTTCACTTTATTGTCAGTGCTCTTTCCAATGTCCCAAGATGTCTCCAGCTCCTTCTTCTCTGTAGACAGATCATGTGTTGCTGTAGCCAAAAGAATTCATTGAGGGGTATTGAGCCTCTCAGAATTTAGCTGGGCTGGGTCCCAAAGGAAAGACAGAATGGCACCTCCATGCCTCCTCTTGACCAACTTGGGCAGGGGGCTCTCCTGCAGCTTATGTCCCCTGGCAGACAGAACCTTATCACTCATTAAAAAGTTAGTGTGGGGCAGCTAGGTGGCACAGTGGATAGAGCACCGGCCTGGAGTCAGGAGGACCTGAGTTCAAATCCAGCCTCAGACATTTGACACTTACTAGCTGTGTGACCCTAGGCAAGTCACTTAACCCCAATTGCCTCACCAAAAAAAAAAGTTAGTGTGGATTCATTCAATGGACCCCTTCCAACAGATGGCTAGCTAGTTTAAATAGGTTGATGGGGGAAAGAAGGAAGAGATAGGTCCAGAACCTAGGCACTACCCAGAGAAGACAGGACGAGGTGGGAGACTGCAAAGCACCAGACAAACTTTACCTACTTCTCAATTTTGCCTAGGGTCAAAAGTGGTTCCAGGCGACCATCACGGGTATAAGTATCAAATGCTCCTAGTGACCTGGAATTTATGTCAGACTTTTGAATTCTCTATCTCTTAACCTAGCTTTCTTCTTCATTCTCCACCTTTATCAGAGTAACCATATCATTTTAAACCTGCAAGGATGTCTAGGAGATCTTGCCTAATGTGTGAATCTTAGAGAGGAGGAAGCAGAGGGCTAGAATGGTGAGGTGATAAATGCCCAAGGTGACATACCTAAATTGTAGTCATTTATATTGGAAGCCTCTATGAAATGAGGGGTTTGGGCTAACTGGTCTCCCTGCTTCCAGTTCCTGAACTATGATCCCCAAATTCCCTTCAGGGCAGAAACTTTGCTTTCCTTAGTATCTTCCTTAACCTCTACACCGAGTATCAGTAGGCACTTAATATATATTTGCTGATTCATTAAAACAAGGTCCTGACATGAACCCAGCTTTCCTCATTTTCCATGCAACAGTTTGCAATTCTTCTCAACAAGAACCATTGGTTATACCTCCTAACTGAGCATTTTCACTGACAACTGTGCCTTGTGCCTAGAATGCACTCCTCCTTCACCCTCAGTAAGAAGCCTTTCCTCAACGCCCCCCCCATTTATACTGTACACAAGCTATTTGTATGTTGTGTCCCCGAAACACACTGGGAGCTCCCCGAGTCTTTTGCCTTTCTTTGTATCCCCATTGCTTGGCACAGTGCTTAATAAATATTTGACCGGCTTCTTATCATGATTACAGTATAGAGCAGACTTGAAGAAGCACCAGGAGCCCGTCTGCAAAGAGTTGGGGAGATTTTGTATTCAATTAATCACAGATGCTCACTGGTATTTAAATGTACATTTATCATATTAGATCTATGTGGAGAAGCTCTTTGATTTGAATTAAAACAAAACCAAACTGGACTACACTAGTGGATACAGTATTGGGCTTGGAGTCAGGAAGATCTGAGCTCCAATCCTGCCTCAGGCACTTACTAGCTGTGTGACCCTGGGCAAGTCACTTAATCTCTCTCTTGGCCTCAGTTTCCTTACCTGTAAAATGGAGATATTTCAAAGTGCTTCGCAAAGTATAGAAATTATTATATTTATACATATATTATTATTATTAAATGAGTTCGAAGTGCTCCTATTCATTGATTATTCCCCCAAACATGGTGTTTTAGTTCAAACAATCAGATTTTTCACTTTTGACTCAGAAAAACACAATATAAGATGTGGCTCTAATTTCAGTACTGATTTTCTTCTAAATGTAAGAGGTCGATTACCGTCTTTTCCTGCATGCATAGACTCTTGGGGACTTCTCGCGCAAGGAGGAAACGCAAAAGTAATACCGGGCAGAATGCTGAGCAGAACCAAAAGTTTAAACATAGTCTGGCATCTGTGGAATAAAAGATGTCCACTTACAACAGCTTT